>NC_092751.1:32965638-33565638 GCF_047496795.1 Chiloscyllium punctatum
ACTATATATGAGCTCCAAGCACAGTAACTCATTTCGATTATGCCATCTTGGAGCGTGTGCTCTATTTCCTTCTGAACCTGTGCCAACTTTAGAGGATAATGCCTTTAAGGATGTTATTTAATCAGAACAGCATCTCCTGTGTCTACATCATGCACAATTATGGTCGTACTTCCCAGTTTATTTCCGTATATCTCTCCAAGATACCGTAATAACTCTTTAAGGTCACTATGCTTTTCTTGTGGAAGGTATCTCAATAATTTATCCCAATTTTTGGCAACTTTCTCATTGTTCAATTTGATATTAGGAATGTCTAATTCAGAATCCTTCCTTCTATGCTGTAATCATTAATACCTTCTCCTCTTGCTTTCCTTCCCTATCAAAATACCTGTTGAGCATATTCACATGACACACTCTGTGAGATTTCTTCCTGTCTGGAGTCTGTACAAAGTTGTTCACTTCATTCAATTTCTTCCCAATTTGATATGGTACTCAAAAGCATGCTTCTAATGGCTCAACTGTTCCTGGAAGTAACACCAATACCTTATTCCTAATTGCAAAATTGCCAATTTGTGATTTCTGATCCACTTCCTGTTTCATTGTATGCTGCGATACTTTTAAATGCTGTCTACACAACTCCCCAGCTCTATTTAATCATTCCCTAAAATTTGATACATCGTCCAAATGGGTGGTCTCTGAATTCTGACTTATTAATATCTCCTTAACCAATGTTAATGGTCCTTTTACTTCATGCCTGCAAATTAATTCAAACAGACTGAATTTGTTCGATTTATTCTGTGCGTCTCTGATCACAAATAGTTCAAACGGAATTTCCTTTTCGCGATCATCTGGATAATCCTGACCTTAAAACTTCAACATGGTCTTCAGTTTTTGATGCCATCTCTCTCATGCTCCCTGAGATTCCGAATAGTACGCAGTAGATTTGAATTGATTTATTCCCAAGTTATCCATCACCTCCTTAAATTGTTCAGATGTGAGGTTTGATCTGTCTGGATCTCTACTGGTCGTCCGTATCTAGTAAAAACATGAAGTATTTTTTTCTACAACTCTTTTAGCTGTGATGGTGCATAATGGGATTGCCTCTGGAAATCTAGTCGACGCATCCATTATTGTTAATAAATACTTATTCCTACTTTGTGTTTGAGGTAGGGGCCGACGTAATCTATCAAGACTCTTCTGAAAGGTTCCTCAAATACTGGAAGATGTATTGAAGTTGCAGGTCTTATTACTGCCTGTGTGACATGTTTGAGACGTCTGGCAAAATTCAACTACATCTTTGTGTAGTACAGGCCAGTGAAAATACCTTTGTACTCCAGCCTGTATTGTTCTCACCCCGAAATGATCTCCACGTGGTAGCTCATAAACCACTCGCAGCATCCTCCATTCTATACCCAAAACATTTTGATGAATTTCTGTCCACGTCTAATCTGCTTCAATGTGTGCTGATCTCCACATTAAGACATCATTTGTTAAATATTAACACACAGGAAAGCAATCATTCTATTTCTTGCTAAATGCCTTTTGATATAACTGATGTAACTCCTCATCTTTCTGCTGCAAATCAATGCGCTTAGCAGAGCTAAAAATACTTGCATGTTTTCCTACTTGCTCCTTCTCTGTTCCACGCAACTGATCAAAAACAACTTTTGGCTAACTCGATGTCAGCTTCCTTATCTGCGCCTATACCCTGCTTCAACCAGTGCATCTGTGATCTTGTGATCATTCAATCAGGGAAAATTTCTGGATAAACATTCTCCAGGTCTTCAGTTGCTTGCATTTCCACTGACTTTCAACGAGAGTAGGCAGCACGCCTACCGGTGAATCAGCTATATCATTTGCAAGGACAAATTTTATTCCTGGAGCTGAGAATGTGTCCAGTCCTCCTACCACACATTATCTACACTTCTCGGGACTCTTTAGCCTCACTTTACATAAAGGAGCACTTTTTGTCTCATTATGAATTCCTGTTACAAGCACATTTTCTGGCAATAGCCTCTCAAGAGTGCATATATCCTCACCCCTCAGCATTACAGACTGAAAAGATCCTACGTCAATTAGTATTGGAACCTCCTTACAAAATTACTTCTGGCCTATGTAAATAAACTTTACCCTTTCATGTAGACTTTTTATGCAGATCTGGCAGGTCCTCTGATTACCTTGTACACTCTGAGGCAGTTACCTATCTTCCCTTGTGCGTTTTGTTACTAGTGCAACAAAATGTCTAGGCTGGTGTGGTTATCTGGTTTTCCTACATCTGGTTTTCTCCCAGCCCAACAACACTGTGATTTTGTGTAGCCCACTTTATTACAATGAAAACACCAGAGTTTTTTTTAACTAATTTTTCCCCCTCAAGTTTTTCTTTTTTGCCGTGGTAAATTATCCTGATGATCTTCACTGAGATCTACCTTTCCCTTTGCACGTAAGGATATCTCTTTGCTCCAATTTTTATCTCTTGTAGACTGGAACTGTATCTGAAAGCTCAACCAAGTCTAATGAACCAGTTCATAATCATCAGCCACTTCAGCTGCTAACCTTACTGTTTACACTCTCTGTTCTTCCACACGAGTTTGCACTACATCAGACAGTGAATTTTTGAATTCTTCTAAATACTTATCTCTCTAAGGTCATCATAGTATTGTTTGATTTTTAATGCTCGTATCCAACTATCGAAGTTAGTCTGTTTGATCCTTTCAAACTCAATGTAGGTGTGACCACGATCCTTCCTTCGATTCCTGAATTGTTGTCTATAGCTTTCTGGAACAAACTCAAAGGCAGATAAAATGGCTTTTTTTACCGCTACTGTACTCCCGTATACCAACGGCTGTATCCTCAGCCCCATACTGTACCACGTGTACACCCAAGGCTGTTCACTCAACCCCCTACTGCACTTCCCGTATACTCACAGCTGTGCCCTCAGTCCAATACTGTCCTCCCTGAAAACCCACAACTCTGTCCTCAACCCCCGACTGTGCTCCCAGTAAACCCACAGTGTGTCCTCAGCCACCTACTGTACTCCCTGTACACCGCAGCTATGCTCTCAGCCCCCTAATGTACTCCCTGTATACCCACAGCTGTGTCCTCAACGTCCTACTGTATTCCCTGTACACCCTCTGCCTCCACGGTGCTCCCATACACCCACAGCTGTGTCCTCAGCCCCATACTGTATTCCCTATACACCCTCAGCATTGCCCTCAGTCCCCTACTGTACTCCCCGTACACCCTTAGCTGTGTCCTCAGCCCCATAATGGACTCCCCATACACCCACAACTGTGTCCTCCGCTTCCATGGTACACCCCCATACACCCACAGCTGTGTCCTCAGCCCCCTGTGGTACACCCCGTACACCTACAGCTAATTCCTCAGCCCTCTGCAGTACTCCTGTACACCCAAGGCTGTGTAATCAGCCCTCTAGTGTACCCCCTGTACACACAACGCTGTGTCCTCAGCTGCTATTGTACTCACTGTACACCCCGGCTGTGACCTCAGCCCCCTACTGTACTCCCTGTATACCCACAGTTGTGTCCTCAGACCCCTACTGTACTCCCTGTACATCCACAACTGTGTTCTCAACACCCTAATGTACTCCTGTACACCCAAGGCTGTGTCATCTGTCCTCTACCGTACTCCTGTACGCACACAGCTATGTCCTCAGCCCGCTACTGCACTCCCTGTAACCCCGGCTATGTCCTCAGCCCCCTACTGTACTCCCTGTACAGCCAAAGCTGTGTCCTCAGCCCCTACCGGACTCCCTGTACACCCCAGCTGTGTCCTCAGCCACCTCCTGTACTCCTTGTACACAATCACAGCTGTGCACTCAGACCCAACTATACTCCCTCTAAACCTGCGGCTGTACCCTCAGCTGCCTTCACTACTCCCTGTACGCTCACAGTTGTGCCCTCAGTCCCCTACTGCATCCCTGTACACACATGGCTGTGCCCTCAGCCCCCTGCTGCACTCCCTGCACACACAGGGCTGTGAGCTCAGCACCCTACTGTACTCCCCGAACACACAGGGCAGTGCCGTCAACCCCCTACTGCACTCCTTGTGCACCCTGGCTGTGTCCTCAGCCCCCTACTGTACTCCTAGTACATCCACTGCTGTGGCCTCAGCCCCTAACTGTACTCCCCATACACATAGGGCTGTGTCATCAACCCCCTACTGTACTCCTCGTACACCCCGGCTCTGCCCTCACCCCTACTGTACTCCCTGTGCACAAACGGCTGTGTCCTCAGTCCCCTACTGTACTCCCTGTACACACACGGCTGTGTCCTCAGTCCCCAACTGTACTCCCTGTACACACGTGGCTGTGTCCCTCAGCCCCCTACTGTACTCCCTGTGCACAAACGGCTGTGTCCTCAGCTCCCTACTGCACTCCCTGTGCACACACAACTATGCTCTCAGCCCCCTACTGTAACCCCTGCACACCCAAGACTCTGTCCTCAGCCCCCCACTGCACTTCGTGTACACCCCGGCTGTACCCTTATCCACATACTGTACCCCCTACACACAGGTTGTGCCTTCAGCCCCCTACTGTACGGCCTGTATATCCATAGCTGTGTCATCAGCCCCCTACTCTACTCCGTGTACAGCCACAGCTGTGTCCTCAGCCCCCTATTGTACTCCCTGTACACTCATGGCTGTGTCCTCTGTCCCCTACTGAACTCCCTGTACAGCCACGGCTGTGTCATCAGCCCCATACTGTACTCCCTGTAAGCTCACTGCTGTGTCCTCTGTACCCTGCTGTACTCCCTGTACAGCCATGGCTGTGTCATCAGCCCCATACTGTACTCCCTGTAAGCTCACTGCTGTGTCCTCTGTACCCTACTGTACTCCCTGTACAGCCACGGCTGTGTCATCAGCTCCTTACTCTACTCCCTGCACAGCCATGGCTGTGCCCTCAGCCCCCTAATGTCCTCCCCATATACTCACAGCTATGCCCTTAGCCTCCCACTCTCCTCCCTGTACACCCTCGGCTGTGTCCTCAGCTCCCCACTGGACTCTCTGTTCTCCAATTGCTGTGTACTCAGCACCCTACTGCACTCCCCGTAAACCCACGGCTGTGCGCTCAGCCCCCTACTGTTCTCCTTGTGCACCCACAGCTGTGTGCTCAGCCGCCTACTGTACTCCATGTATACATATGGCTGTGTCCTCAGCCCCCTACCGTACTCCCTGTGCACCCACAGCTCTGCCCTCAGCCTCCTACTGTACTCCCTATACACTCACGGTTGTGTTGCTAAATTCCAAACAACGCCAGTTACATGTTTGCTGCTGACATCACCAAAGCAGGAGGTATAACAACCAACTGCGAGTCAGAATACGGAAAGGACATAGTGGTGTGGTGGCATGGTGTAATGATAAAAACCTCTCTCTCAAATTTGGCATAAGTAAAGAACTGACCATTGACTTCACTAAGAAAGTCGGGGAGTATGCCCCAATCTACATCAACGGTTGAGGACGTACAGAGCATCAACTTCCTCGGAGTGACGATAACTGCCAACCCTGGATGTCTCACCTAGGTGTGACAGTCAAGAACACTCGGGTGGCTCAGAAAATTCAACATGCACTACTTCTACAGATGCAACATTGACAGCGTACTGACCGGGTGCATAACAGTCTGGTACGGCAACCGCTGTGCCCTGAACTGTAAGAAACTGCAGAAGGTTGTGTTCACAGCCGTGACCATCAGGGACTCCAATCTCCAAACGATTCAGTCTTCTGCGCTGTTTAATCGTTCCCTAAAATTTGACATTCTCCAAATGGGTGGTCTCTGAATTCTGCCTTATTAATTTCTCCTTAACCAATGTTAACAGTCCTTTTATTTCATGCTCAAAAAATAATTCAAATAGTCTGAATTTGGTCGATTCATTCTGTGCGTCTCTGATCACAAATAGTTCAAAAAGAATTTCCTTACCGCAATCATCTGGATTATCCTGACCATAAACCCTCAACATGGTCTTCACTGTTTGATGCCATCTCACTCATGTTCACTGTGATTCCGAATACTATGTAGCAGATTTGAATTGCTTTATTCCCAAGTTATCGATCACCTGCTTGAATAGTGCGGATGTGAGGTTTGATCTATCTGGAGCTCTTGGTAGTCCGTACCTACGTATAAAATAAGTACTTTTTTTCTACAACTCTTTTCGCTGTGATGCTACATAATGGGTCTGCCTCTGGAAATCTAGTGGACACATCCATTATTGTTAAGAAATACTTATGCCTACTTAGTCTTTGCGATAGGGGACCTACACAATCTATCATGACTCTTGTGAAAGGATCCTTAAATGCTGGAATAGGTATTAAAGTTGCAGGTTTTATTACTGCGTATGTTACATATTTGAGACATTTGGCAATATTCACTACATCTTTGTGAAGTCCAGGCCAGTGAAAATATCTTTCTATTTCAGCCTGTAATGTCCTCACCCCGAAATGATCTCCAAGTTGTAACTCATGTGCCACTCGCAGCACTCCCTTTCTATACCCAACAGACAAAACAATTTGATGAATTTCTGTGCACGTCTGATCTGCTTCAATGTGTGCTGATCTCCATATCTGCATTAAAACATCATTTGTTAAGTAATAACACATAGGAATGCATTCATTCTCTTTCTTCCTAAATATCTTTTGATATAACTTCTGTAACTCCACAACTTTTTGCTGTAATTCAATCAGCTTAGCAGAGCTAAAACTACGTTCATATTTTCCTACTCGCTCCATCTGTTTTCCACTTATCAGATCAAAAAGAAACTTTTGGATAACTCTACATCAGCTTCGTTATCTGTGCCTTTATCCTGCTTAAACCTCTGCTTCTGTGATCTTCTGGTGATGCAATCAGGTGAAATTCCTGGATAAATATTCTCCAGGTCTTCCATTGCCCGCACCTCCACTGGCTTTTCAACTAGAGGAAGCAGCACGCCTACCAGTGAAGCAGCTATATTATTAGCAAGGACAAATTTTATTCCTAGAGCTGAAAGTTAGGGGTCTAGTACACCTACCGCACATGCTCCAATCTTCTCTGGACACTCTAGCCTCACTTTACATAAGTGAGCACTTTTTGCCTCACTATGAATTCCTGTTACCAGCACATTTTCTGGAAATAGTCTCTCAAGAGTGCAGAAAGCCTCACCCCTCAGCATTACAGACTGAAAAGATCCCGTGTCAATTAATATTGAAACCTTCTTACCAATTAATCCTGGCCTATGTGAATAAACTTTACCCTTTCATGTAAGTTTTGTTTGGGGATTTGGCACGTCCACTGATCATCTTGGACACTCTGAGGCAGTTGCCTACTTTCCCTTATGCTTTTTGTTACGAGTCCAACAAAACTTCCAGTTTGTTTGGTTATCCTACATCTGGTTTTCTCCCAGCCCATCAACACTGTGATTTTGTGTGGCCCTCTTTTTTACAATGAAAACACGACAGGTTTTTAACTTCTTTGTCCCCCTCAAGGTTTTCTTTATTACTGTGGAAAATTATCCTTATGATCTACACTGTGATCTACCTTTCCCTTTGCACGTGAGGATATCGCTTTGCTCCAAGTTCTGTCACTCAGAGACCAGAACTGGTTCTGGAAGCCAAACCATGTTTATGGACCAGTTCATAATGATCAGCCATTTCAATAGCTAACCTTGCTGTTTACACTCTCTGCTCTTCCACCTGAGTTTGCACTACTTCAGGCAGTTTGAATTCCTCCAAGTGTTAACCTCTTTAAGGGCATCATAGCTTTGCTTGAATTTTAAAGCTCTTATCCAACTATCGAAATTAGTCTGTTTGATCCTTACAAACTCAGTGTAGGTTTCACCAGGATCCCTCATTAAATTCCTGAAATGTTGCCTATGCAGCCAAAATGTTTTTTTATCCTCCTTATACTCCCCAGATACCTCATCTGATAGGGATGTGAATACCTCAACAGTCCTACCTACAAGTTTCGTTTGGATCAACAAAACCCACATTGCCTCTGGCCACTGCATTTGTTTAGCCAACTTTACAAATGAGATGAAAAGGGCATCACATTCTTCTCATCAAATTGAGGCGATGCTTGAACATACTCAAACAAATTCTCACTAGGCTTATGACTAGCAGGGGCTTGCTCATCCTCACTCTCTTCGTAACGAAGCACACCTTCAGCCGTTATCTCCAGCCTTTTACACTGACTTTCCTTTTTAATTGTCAGTTTTTGTTCTTCAAAAGTTCTCTCTTTCTCTCTCCCCTATTGCTCTCTCTTTTACCATTTTTTATTTTTACTCTCTGTTCTACTGCTTTCTTTTTTCCCCCTCTTCTGCATTTTATCGAAAGTCTAATGTTTCTTTTTGGGTATTAGTTTGATTGGGTTGAGAAAACTTAGAATAATAATGGCTATTTCAGTCGCCAAACGTTTTCTGGGTGTGCATGCAGTGACTTTGGAAATTTTACGAAAAATGAATAAGACCAAGTTGCATGAATTAGCAGAGAAGCTGGAATTGGAACTGACTGCTTCTGTGAGGAAAGGAGAGATAATTACAGCGGAATCTCGTCCAATAAACTTGCTGGAGAAACCAACAGAATCAGAGATGGCAAGAAATTAGTTGCAAATGAAACATCTTGAGCTAACGGCGAGAGGTAAGGAAAGGGCAGCCAAATTCCTTCACACTCTCCTCACGACACCATCACCGCAGGGATTAGTCTGGAGAAACTCCATTACACCGTCTCTCTGTACCAAAGAGATCATTGATTATAAATGAAGGAAATTACTGTCTCAAGTATACTCCACAACTGCAGGACGGTGTCTTCACTCTTATTCTTTAATCATTTTGTAATGAACGATACTACTCAGTTGTTGTGCTGATTACTTGCTGAGCCATAGAGTTATAGAGATGCACAGCATGGAAACAGATCCTTCGGTCGGACCTGTCCGTGCCAACCAGATATCTCAACCCAATGTAGTCCCACCTGCCAGTACCCGACTGCTCTATAGGAATTCTGTTAGTGCCTCATGATCAAGGACATCCAGCTCCTTTTCACCAAGAGCACTTCCCATCATCTCGCCTTCTCATAAATACAAACTGAGAAGGATGGCAATTTTTGCCAATCATTTATTTGCCTTATGAAGCAAAGTCACACCAACAACAACATCACTGTTGCCATTCGAGTTGATTGGAGACACTGAGGAGGCGATGATCGAGCTGTATTATCTCCGAATATCAATCCAGGGAATCAGGTAATGACCCAGACACCAGAGCCGAATCCCACAACGGCAAATGTTGCAAATTGAATTCAATAAAATATCAGGAATTAAGAATCCAATGAAACAATGAAACCAATGTCGATTGTCCTGCCTTGCACCCTCATGCCCTTCAGGAAAGGAAATCTACCATCTTCAGCTGGTCAGGCTTACATGTAACTCCAGACCCACAGCAATGTGATTAACTCTCAGTTGCAGTTTGAAATAGCCAAGCCAGTCACTCAGTTATATCAGTCACTTCAAAGCCTCAAAGAAATGAAACGCATGGACCTCAGCACTGACTCCTTACAGCCCACAGACTGCAGTGGGTCAGGAAGGCAGCTCACCAACACCTTCTCAAGGACAATGGGGAAAGGGAATTAAATACTGGCCCAGCATCCCATTACTGAATAAAGGAAGATGATCACACTCAGGGAATAGAGAACAACAGACATAAATAACTTTGAGCAGGGACTTTTACATGTACCTTATATGGTCATGATTATTAATAATATGGGAACAGAAAAAACATAAGTAATGTTTAATTTCAGTTTTTATTTCCATCACAGCTGACCATCAACAATCCCTTTGTTTGTTTCTTTCTCTCTCTCTCTCTCTCTCTCTTTCCATCTATTCAACTCAATCCTTCTCCCCTTCATAACAGATGTCGGTGTCACCAACATCAATTACACTATTTCCCAACTGTGTTCAGTTCTGATGTATGAATCGAATTGCCAATTCTATTTTTCTCTCGACTGGAGGGGGCTAACAAATCTGCTCAGTTTGTCTGGCACTTTCGCGTTCTTTCTTGTTTCTGATCTGTTGCATCATTCTTTGCTTTATTTAACCTTTAATTTTGTTATTACTTGGAATGTCTACATCGCTGACAGGGGCAGCATTTGTTGACCTAACCAAATATCATTTCCTGCAAGGTCATTCTTTCAGGCAGTACAGAACCAAGCACATTGCTGTGGGTCTCACATCAATCTTAAGCCAGACCAGAGAGTAAAGCAAGATCTATTTCCCAAAGGACGTCAGTGAAATAGCTAAACGTAAATGCTGGAGATGTAATGGTTGTTATTAGTAAAACTTGCTTTTTTCCCAATTCCTGTCTTGTGTATTTACTTTCTGAAATCATCTGCGGTAGGATGTGGAACAGTGTCTTTCTGTGTAATAACCTGTGCATCTGAATTACATTTCTTCCGACATTACTGCTCTGAGAGAGTGTTCCTGACATTAAGTTATTTTAGAGACAAGAACAAAGTTGTGATCGAAATATTTGCAACTGAAAGAGTGCTTAGAAGAGAGGTGGAACCATAACGTCTGAATTTTACCGAAGCATAGATAATAGATAATGAAGCATCAGCATTGAAGCCAAGATGGTGACTGGGCATATAATCGAGCTGGTAGTTGGTCGGTTTGGTGATGGACAGAATACCAAGACATAAATAAATTCAGGGATGAAAGGTACTTCGGTATTGTGAACAGTCTAGTTCTCAGATGTTTGTGAGGGCGGTTCTGAAATTTGTGGGTAATTAATGGAATTTGCATTTGAAACTGAAGACAATAGTTTCCGTCTTTGACAAATATAGATAATAGAAATAGCAAAGAAATTCGCCATGGTTGAAGAGATTAATAAATGGATAGAGATGAAGAATCTTACCAGGAACACCAACAATAGCGAGGATAGGATAGTAACCCGCCTGGATAATCAGCAGTGCAGCCCATATCCAAAGTGATAATGTTGACCGAGACGAGGAAAAAAGCGAAAGACCCCAGGATAAACTCCTGTCCATTGTTGCAGCATTCCAGTCTAATGTTCTCAGATTCTGATCCATTAATGGATCATTCCAGACTATTCTCAGATGTTTAAATCTCCTTTTTGTGTCTCTGCAGCTGTGTCCCTTTGAGCGTTGGAGTTGATGCATCTGCTGCTACAATGGCATAAGCCATTGCAAGAGGCCCCTTACTAATAGGAGACAGAAAACATCCAGTGACACAATCAGGATCCATGGAGACTGGCATCAATCACAGTCACTGAACAAACAGCTCCATTTAAACCCTTTCAGTATGGTTCCTTCAGTTCACAAAAACTACTGGACTGGATTGAATGTTGGCACCGCTGGCTATTGATCACATCTCCCATCACCCATTGCTCTCGTGAAGTTAGTAGTGAGGGAGAAAGATGCATGCTTTCTTATCGCAGGCCAGATGATTCTGCTGCGTTGTCCATTTGTAATACTGTTACCGGCTGAACCGCCCACCACCACCACCATCAAAAACCACAATCTACATGCTGTTACCGTGCAGATCTCTCCTCGACTAGAACAGGCACCAGCCAATATATTTACAGTGGATATATTTGCATTCCAATACATAGGAAATGTGAATTTGTCTGGGCATTCCTTTAATTGATTTAATAAGGCAATTTTGTATCTTCAACATTCAATGTGCTTCAGTATTTTTTTAAATATAAACTCACAAACATCTTAACGCACTTTATTAAGCGCAAGTTTCTTCACTTTCTCCTCATGGTAGCATCATGCCAGTCTGGTGAAACCCCTTTGAACTGAATCGCTGCCAAGATCATTATTTATAAAGCTGATTCAACATGTACACAATAACCCTAACAGTCCCTCAACAAAACACTATCATTTGGAAAGATACATTTGCTCTGGTACTTTAATCATTTTGCATGAAGAGCCACATATCATTTACTTCCTGCTGTGTAAAAATTCTGTTTGTGACTTATGACCAAGCGCATCCAGGTCTGTTTTAACAACAGCACTTCCCAACCTCTCACCATTTAATGAACATAAATGTGAATGATGATATTTTTTGTTCATATCTGAAATACTTTATATCTTGCGAAGAGCTATTGCACAAACACTGATCCTTCACTCCAGATAATTCTCCTACTCTCTTCATTCTCTCGATAATCCAACTTTTAATACATTCGGTGTATTCCTCCCCGACCTACCCATGGACTCTAACATTCCCCACTCATCTGTATTCAACCATGTCAAACATCTACTGAAAATTCAAACACTTCATTCCCACCGGTTCTCAATTGTCGATGTCACAACAGACAATCTCCACAAAGTCCAGCAGATTTATCAAAGATGAAGATCATTTCCCCTTCCTGAATCTAGATTGACTCTACCAAATCATGTCATTATTTTCCAAGTGTCTAGTTGTCACATTCCTCACAAAACGTTCCAATGTTTTTCTCACAGCTTACATCAAGCTAACCACTGTTTAGTTTGCTGTTCGCTCTCTCCGTCCTGTTTTAAATATTTAGGTTTACAAAAGCTGCTTTCCAGTCTGGAGGATCCTTTCCAGAATCTAATCAGCTTTGAAGAATAATCAGTAATTCTTTCACTATCTCTACTGTCACCTCCTCAATACCCGGGGATGTAGCTCATCAGATGCAGCAATATACCAACCTTAAATACAATGAGATTTTGAAAGACATACCTTTTATTAATTCGAATTTCCTGTTGTTCCTCATTTTCATCAGTCACTCTGTTCCCTTATATTTCTGGAAGTTTCTTTCTGTATCTTTCTCAGGGAGATGGGCACAATATATTGCTCTCAGCGGACAGATGGGTCCTGTCAGCCAGTGAATATATCGGAGGACTGCACTCCGGTGATGGTGGATATGTTACTCACCCCTGCCTTGAAAGTTCCAGAATTAATCCAGTTTAATTTATGGTGAGCATTAACACAGTCCTGTCACTGGTGTGAGGCTACACAGTATATTGAAGGAGGGGACACAGCTCCGTGACCACCTCAATTTTGAAACAAACTGGCTTCATACCTGACACCTGGTCCAGCTTAGACAAATGTCCCGGGAAATCCCAGGAAAGATAATGCACTGTCCTGCACCTCCCTAGTTATAGAGCTTTCCTTCCGTGGAGCCTCATCTCCATTTGTTTGCCATGGACCCAGACACTCTGTAAATGCAGTGTATAGAGTGGGGTCACCAGACGCAGCGGCTGACAATACAAACCCGAGATAAGCATCCACAGTAACTCCACTGATTTTCCATAGAACATAGAACATAGAACAATACAGCACAGAACAGGCCCTTCGGCCCACGATGTTGTGCCGAACTTCTATCCTAGATTAAGCACCCATCCATGTACCTATCCAAATGCCGCTTAAAGGTCGCCAATGAATCTGACTCTACCACTCCCACGGGCAGCGCATTCCATGCCCCCACCACTCTCTGGGTGAAAAACCCACCCCTGACATCTCCCCTATACCTTCCACCCTTCACCTTAAATTTATGTCCCCTTGTAACACTCTGTTGTACCCGGGGAAAAAGTTTCTGACTGTCTACTCTATCTATTCCTCTGATCATCTTATAAACCTCTATCAAGTCACCCCTCATCCTTCGCCGTTCCAACGAGAAAAGGCCGAGAACTCTCAACCTATCCTCGTACGACCTACTCTCCATTCCAGTCAACATCCTGGTAAATCTTCTCTGCACCCTCTCCAAAGCTTCCACATCTTTCCTAAAGTGAGGCGACCAGAACTGCACACAGTACTCCAAATGTGGCCTAACCAAAGTCCTGTACAGCTGCAACATCACCTCACGACTCTTGAATTCAATCCCTCTGCTAATGAACGATAATACTCCATAGGCCTTCTTACAAACTCTATCCACCTGAGTGGCAACCTTCAAAGATCTATGTACATAGACCCCAAGATCCCTCTGTTCCTCCACCTGACCAAGAACCCTACCATTAACCCTGTATTCCGCATTCTTATTTGTTCTTCCAAAATGGACAACTTCACACTTGGCAGGGTTGAACTCCATCTGCCACTCCTCAGCCCAGCTCTGCATCATATCTAAGTCCCTCTGCAGCCGACAACAGCCCTCCTCACTGTCCACAACTCCACCTATCTTTGTATCATCTGCAAATTTACTGACCCACCCTTCGACTCCCTCATCTAAGTCATTTCCAATGACAGGAACAAGTCAATTCCCCACACGGTAAGTGCACGCGCTCAGTGTTGAAAACTATTTCCACTCCTGAGTTTATCTTCCTGGCTGAGAAATCCTTTGCATCTCTGCACACTCCCACAGTAAGAGGTTCTCTCTCCAAAGAAGCAGTTGACAATGTAGCATTAACTTCCTCTATATCTCAGCAACTATAAGGGCAGCACCAGTATTGCTAATGGATTCGATCATCACACTCAGAGAAGAGAGATAAGGGAACTTAATTCACTTTAAACAGGGACATAACTAAATGGACGCGATATTCAGGAATATGGGAAATGGGGAAATGTGAGAATAACTTGCCATTTTGTTTTCCTTTCAGTTCATTATCAGCAATCCCTTTGCTCACTTTTCATTTCTTTTCCTCTATTTTTCTGGCCATTTCACCATCCAGTCAATTTAAACCTAGCCCCCATCTCTCTCTCCAACCCAACCATCCATGATACCTGGATAAATAATATTATTTCCCAGTTTGCTTTCAGTTGTGAAGCAGGGTCAAAACATTATCTGCATTTCTCCTGACAGTGGCTGCCATACCTGTGAGATTCTCTCACACTTTCAGACTCTGGAGAATTTTATTTTCGATCTCTAGAACCCACCGTTCTTTGATTTATTTCACCTTTAATGTTGTCTCACGGGATGCCAGCATCATGGGCAAAGGCAGCATTTGTTGTCCATCACTAATTGTCCTTGACCACGCGGCCATTTGTCAAGACAAAATGGAGCCAACAATGTTGCTGTGAGTCTGAAGTCACACTGAGCTCAGATTGGGTAATAATGTTAAGTTTCTTTAACAAAGACTATCAGCAATATAATAAAAATAAATCTTAACGGCTTCTGGTTTCCATGAGTGAAATTATTCCAATTTTTGTCATTCAAATTTAATCTCTGACATCGGCTGTGGTAGGATGTTAAACACTGTCTTGGAGTCACAGCCCGTACCTCTGAATTACCCGTCTAGTTACATGATCACTCTGATACTGAGTCCTTATTGCCTAGTCCGTATTCCCTATTTCCTGCCGGAGAGAGATGGTGGAGAAATCAGTTTAACTACCAACAATAAAAAGGATTTTGGGGAAAAAAGCGAAAGGGAGATTGATAGACAATTTCATGTAAGATCACAGGTTTCAGAATGCTGAAATGAAGGCATTTAGACAGCATCCTACAACATGAGCCAGTATTCTCAGGATGATAGGTGAAGGGGATATTGACGTCAATAAAGATGAGGGAGAGTTTTAGATGAACATTTGTTCTGCAACTTTGTAACTGGGTGTAGGGTCAGCAGAGGCTTCGACTCATTGGGCTGAATCTAATAATAGTTTGTCTCAGTGACATTTTTATTGAGTGTGACAAAGGGATTATCTGTACGAGACTGAACTAGTTTCATGGCGCTATCTTATCGAACTCACCACATTAACTACCCACTCAATCTCATAGTGTTCCTCGCATTCAATGCCACCCCAATTCTCCAACCTAATATGGCTGGAGGGACTCACCATCGCACTGATGCCCCTGGCTACTCTATGATCACTGACACTGGTGCCATCTTTAAAAGGCGATTGGGCACAATGTTGTACTTCCTCAGTTTGAAGCCAGCCTGAACAGTTGACCCCGAGCATGGCAGGTAAGGGGAGCTAACACCACGGTTTTTCATCAGAGGCACAGAGGTCCTAGTGGATGGGCTAGTATGGGGGGTCCATTCTCTTCTCAGAGGAGGCCTCACCACCAGCCCCACCGAGCACGGTCTGAGCTCACCACCCAGCTCAGTGCAGTATCTGCGGTCTCTCTCTCTCTCTCTCACACACACACACACTTTGATTATGGAATTTTCCAGATAGTGTTCCAAAGAATTCCCATTGTCAGGTATAGGAACTTTCAGTCATTCAACCCCCTGGGTGCAAAAATATGCACTTATTTTATATCCAATCACAGTTAGTAATTCTGGCTATTTCACTTTGTCTCACATTATTGTATTCAGCCAAACACTGCTTCTTTATACTTGTCGCGTTATGAAATACAATTTTGAGCAGAGAACATTTTATCCTCAGCTGTAATCTTGACCGTTATCTGAATTGTACCTTTTTCCTTGTTATGAAAGTTTCTCTTGCCCTTTGCCTGTGCCTGTTTCTGTCTGTAACAGTTACACTGTCTCCCACTCAGTTGGCTGGGCGGCTGGTTTGTGATGCAGAGGGAGGCCAGCAGCGCAGGTTAAGTTCCCCACACTGACAAGGGTACCATGAAGGGGACGCTCTCTCAACAATGGGCAATCGAGCATGGCAAATCCACTCTAAGCTGCACATCTTTGTACTCTGGGAGGAAACTGGAGCATTGGGAGGGAACCCACACAGATGCATGGGGAATGTTCAAACTCACCTGACGTTGGAATTGAAACCAGCTCCTTGGTGATGTGCGGCCACAGTGATAACCACATATCCATCATACACCTCAGTTAGCTCTGTTCATTACTTGTAGCTGACTAAAGAAATCCAACTGGCTTGTTCTGATAACTGAACTTGACCCAGTATTAGACCTTTATCATTGGCCATATCGCCAACCTGGTAACATTTAAAATTTGTTCTGAGCAGTGGAGGAGTGGGACTAGAAATGGAAACAGTGACACCCTCCAACCTAAGTCAGAACTGGACTGAGGAGAAATTCACAAAGTGGGAATTCATTCAAGTGGGAGTTCTCTCGCCCAGAAGGTTGGGATGGCTGAATCTTCATATTATATCGAGGCTGACTTTGTCTGATTTTCCATAGACAGGTGAATCAGGGATCATTGTGAAATCAGAGAAAAGTGCAGCTGGGAACACAATGAGATGAGCCATGACCTTATTGACTGGTGGAATAGTGTCAAAGTTCCGAATGGCCCAGTCGTGTCCGTTCCATTCAGCCCTTCGGTCCTGCTGTGCAGGAGCAGATTGAGGCCACTCCGATGGTTTGGTGTTGTTTGGCAAATGTATTGGAAAATTCACGCTAGGTCAGGCAGTGACCGTCCTCCTCCAATCCCTCTTTTCAGGCTTCTCCTCTCTGTAACTTCTGCTCCTGATGTCGGTCATGTTACAGGCCCAGATTCGCATTGAATCCAGCCCCCATGCCCCACACAAGGTCAACTCAGACAAACCCTCTGCCGTCTCTGAATGCAACATTTTACATCATGACTTCCAGGAAAATAATCAAATATTTTCCAAAAAACAATAATAAGAACGGAAGAAATAGGAAGCTGCGCTCATTCAATAAGAACATGGCTGATCTACTCCACGGCTCAACTCCACTTTCCTGCTAACCCCTTGCATCCCTCAACTCGCTGAAATGTCACAAACCAATCCACCCGTCTGTAAATATAATCAGTGACACAACCTCCATAACTCTCGCGGTTAGGAAATTCCAGCCATTCCTACATTCTGAAAGAAGACATTTCTTTACGTCTCAGTTTGAAATCGATATTCCTTATTCTGTATCTACATATCTGACTTCGAGACTCTGCTCTAGTGTGGAACCACATTCTCAACAACGACCTTGTCAAGCCCCCTCTGTATCTTATCCGTTTCAGTAATGACACTCTCATTCATTTAAACCACAATGAATAATCACCTCAGCATTTATGTATTCAATAATTCAAACCTTTCATTCCAGGAACCAGTCAAATGAACCAACATTTCTGCATCAGCATGCTGACGTAATGTTTCATATACAGGAACAGTCCAATCCGTTGTACTGCTCCTTTTTTGGGATTCCTATCCATTTAATAACAGCCTGCCTTTTGGTTGTCAGTGTCATCCTCAAATTCGAATGTATATCGCACTCAGCTCCCGTCGTCAGGAGCTGAATGCAGCTCTTGTAAGCAGCTCTTGCCGTCGGACTGATATTTGTGGTACTCCAGCAGATACATTTTTTTCATAAAGATCGATGAATCATGACTCTCCGATTTGTAAGTATTTACCAAATGCCATCCCATGGTAATCTATCCCATGCCACCCGTCGGTCTATGAGCTTCTGTCTTGTATAAGAATCTTTACTTTGTGATACCTTGTGGAAAATCTCTAGAAAGCCTCATGTCTACCAGTCCCCCTTTATCAAGGCCACTTGTTACATTCTCATGGATTTCCAGAAAAACTTTGCATTATTTTACAGGCAAAATGTAATTCTCCTTTAACAAGACCATGCTGACTCTGTGTGAAGCTTTTCTTAATGCTCTGCATTTCCTTCCTTAATAACAGACTCTCACAGATTCCCAGCAATAATGGTTAGACTAAGTGTTTCCTGCTTTCAAGTCTCGCTCGTTTCTTGAAGACAGGCGCCACATTGGAGGGTCTCCAGTTTCACTGGATCACTCCTTTAATCCACAGAGCTATGGAATATTTAACACAGAGCCACCAGCCACTCTGTCACCACTTCTTTTAAAACCAGCTATGAATTGCTGATGACCTGTTTACCCTTGGTCTTATCTGTTTGAGAAATGTCTTGTTACTCATGTTAGAGACAGCTCAATAAATGCTGTTACCATTTTGCTTATATCATTGAAATATTTACAGCTCCTTTACCTGTGAGGAATGATGTAAAATACGGGTGTAAATTATCTGTCTGTTCCCTGTATCCAGTTCCCCAGTCACACCCTCCAAATATCCTCAATATACTTTCCTGGCTTCCTTTTTATCAAAGATCACATACACACACACACACACACACTCACACACAAAACTCTAACTCTTCTTACATACATGGAAAAGCTTGTACTGCTTATTTTTATATTTCTTGCCAATTTACTTATATCACATCTTTTCTTCCCTTTTCTTCGCTTTCTATATTCATACAGCCTTATCACATACAAACACAATCTTTGGTCCAACTTGTCCATGCCGGCCAGGTTTTCCAAACTAAACTATTCCCATCTTCTTGCATTTGGCCCATATGCCTCTAAACGGTCCCCAAACACACGTTCGTCAAAATGCTTTTAAATGTTGGAGATGTACTTGCATCTGCCAGTCTTCCTCTGGCAGCTCATTCCATAAACACGTCACTCTCTGTGCAAATAACAGTTCCTTCTTCGTCCCTTTTAAATCTTCCCTCTTCCACCATAAACCTGTGGCTCTATGAGTTAATTTACCTATCCTGTGGTAAAGACCTCGGCTTTTCACCCTGCCCAAGTCTCCCCTGATTTTGTAAATTACTATAATGTCACCCCCTCAACCTCTTATACTCCATCTGATACTAACTTCAAGAACAAGCATTTAAAGATCAGCACGGTAAGTTTGAAACAATATTAAAAGTGACAGGTAACCAACGCTCAGCCCAAACTTCATACTGTTATTTGTTTTCTTCTTTATGTTACAATACTAAGGCAGCATGAAAATCTTCCTGGTGCCAATAAGCCGTCAAGCACCTGAATTCCTTTGCCTGATTTATTTCTAATATTTTGATACGAAGTACAACTGGCTCATCAGACTTCGCAATGCTTAATCAAGCTACAATACTACTATGCTAGCCTTCAACTACTACCTTGTTACTGATATGAATTGAGTTTTTGTCTTTAGTTCCACAAGTTCCATGTGATCACTTAGTATTTCTCAGCGATTTTCCTCCGTGATGACAGATGCAAAGTAATTGGTTGCTTTCTTCGTCATTTCCCTGTTCTCCACAATAACCTCTCCTCTCCCAATAACAAAATTCCACATTTGACCTTGCTTTTATTTTGTTTTCTTTGCAATACAGATTGTAGATTTATGTAGTCTTTGTGTTCTTCTTTCACAGAATCATTAAAAGCCCACAGTATGAAAAAGGCCCTTGGGTCCAACAAGTCCATCCTGCCCCTCCGAAGAGTAACCACCCAGACCCATTCCCGTCCGATTCTACATTTTGCGACAGATGCAGCAAATCTCCACATCGCTGAACACTTTGGGCAAATAAGCATGGCCAATTCACCAAACGTGTAAATCTTTGGAATGTGGGAGGAAACCGGAGCACCCGGAGGTAACCCACGCAGACAGGGGGAGAACATGCAAACTCCATACAAACAAATTTCTGAGAATTTTCCAGTTTCCACCATGTCTACAATTCTTCTGAAATCACTTCCTACGATTAATGTAATCTTTTATTTATCATTAAGCAACGTAGCATTCATTAAGTCACTTGCCCTTTCCTTGGTGATTCTATCTTAAAGAAATAGACATTTTATTTCACACATTGCAGTATTTCTGCAGAGCTTCTGGTCTTGACCAAGTGTATCCAAGAACACAGCAAAAGACGTGAGAAGATATTGCAGGGGTCCTGGCTGATCTTTTTGCATCATCGCTGGCCACGGGGGAGGTCCTGGAAGACTAGAGGGTAGAGAACGCTGTGCCCTTGTTCAAGGAGGGCTGCGAAGAAAAACCTGCAAACTATAGACCAGCTAGCTTAACAACTGTAGTAAGTTGAGAAGGTTCTGAGAGATAACATATACATGGATTTGAAAAGACACGGATTTATAAGGAGCAGTCAGCGCTGCTTTGTGCATAGGATATCATGGCTCACAATTCTTTAGCGTTCTTTTGAGGAAGTGACCTGGAATGTTGATGAGGGTAGGGTGGTAGACATAGTCTATTTAGATTTCAGAAAGGCCTTTGATAAGGTTCCACATGATAGGCTGCTCTGAATGGTTTGATAGCATGGAATCCAGGGGACTCTGGCAAATTGAATACTCAATTGGCTTGATGGTAGAAAGCAGAGGCTAATACTGGAAGGATGCTTGTTGGACTTGAGGTCTGTGACTATTGGAGTGTCTCAGGGGTTGTTGCTGGGCCTATTCCTGTTTGTTATCTATATCAATGATTTGGATGAGAATGTGCAAAGCATGATTAGTAATTAGGCTGATGACAATAAAATAGGCAGGACTGTGAACAGTGAGGTTATCAGAAATTGCAGCAGGACCTTTATCAGCTGGGGAAGTGGGCTGAGAAATGGCAAATGGAGATTAATATGTAGGATGTTGCTTTTTGAAAAGTCAAATCCAAGTTGGAATTTCGTGGTGAATGTTAGACTCTGAAGGATTGTAGTGGAACAGGGGGACCTTTGTGCTCAGATCCGTGGTTCTCTGAAAGTAGTTGCACGTAGACAGGGCAGTGAAAAAGGCTTTTGGCACACTGGTCTTCATCAGTCAGGGCATTGAGTATGGACGTTCGAGAGTTATATTGCAGTTGGACAGGACGCTGGTGAGACATGCACTTGGAATATTGTGTTTGCTTTTGTTCGCTTGCCATAGGAAGGATGTGATTAAATTGGAAAGAGGACAGAAGAAATTTACAAGGATGTTTCCAGTACTCAATGGTCTGAGTTGTAGGGAGAGTTTGGGCAGGAATTTTCCTTTAAGTGGAAGAAACTGAGGGGAAATCGTATAGATATGTATAAGATCTTGAGATGCGTCAATAAGGTGAATGCACTCATTCTTTTTCCCAGTTTTTGGAATCAAAGACTAGAGGACATCAGGTTAGAGGTGAAAGAATAAAAAGGATCCTGAGCGCCAAGTTTTTTAAGCAGAGGTTGGTATACATATGGAATGAGCAGACAGCAGTTTGATTGAGGCACGTACATTAACAACATTCAAAAGGCTTTTAGACAAATACGCAGATAGGAAAGATTTAGAAGAATAAGGGACAAGGGCAGGGAAATGGAATTAACATGGATGGACATTTTGGTCGGCACGGACCACTTTGGTGCAAAGGGCCTGTATCCAAGCTGCAGGACTCCATGATTCTAATATTCTAACAACCATTTCGTGTCTACCACTCCGTGTTCAAACATTCGAGATTGTATGCAGGTGCCGTGTAAAATGCAGTATATTAACCTCTCTAGTCCTCAGAGCAAGGTTATTAATGAGTCCTTCTGACCACACAACACCAAATCCAAAATAACTTGCTCTCTTGTTTGAGTCACAACATACTCTTCAACCAACCTGTTATACGCTTATGGAATTTACTTTTCACAACATTGGCAGTCACTTAGTTAACGCAGTTTAGATGCAATTTGAGATCATGCAATAATACAATATTTGCATCTCTAATTTACAGAGCATGTAATGCACAGAATTTGCCTGAGAGCAAATAATACACTAGTACACTAATGCTTGCTTCTCCTTCCTATTTGTAAGATCTACCCAAACTGATTCTGTGGAAGCTGAGGGACAGGGTCTGTGGCGTGATTAGTGATAGACGTGAACAAGCCATTCTGGGAGGGTCACCTCGACGCTGACATGATCTGAAGAAATGACCAGCATCACAGGACAAGCATCAATATCCTCCCCACTCTGCCAGGTTAACTTTCACCGTACTCTCTCTGCGCCCTCACACTCACTAACTGTTATAGCACCTACCCCCTAACAAGGCTCATATGTTATCTCTAAATAAGGCTCAGGCACTACCACTCTCACTATTGAATTCAGCACCGACCATCACCCCCCTCCCCACCCCGCCCTCCCCACCACCCAGCGCACTCTCTCCCTCCACTATACTCCCAACACTAATAGCACTGTTCAAAGTTTGGGAGAAGATTTGGAGCTCGGGCGCTCGTTGTTGTGGTTCTGTTCGCCGAGCTGGGAATTTGTCTTGCAAACGTTTCATCCCCTGTCTAGGTGACATCCTCAGTGCTTGGGAGCCTCCTGTGAAGCGCTTCTGTGCTGTTTCTTCCTGCATTTATAGTGGCCTGTCTCTGCCGCTTCCGCTTGTCAGTTCGAGCTGTCCACTGCAGTGGCCGGTATACTGGGTCCAGGTCAATGTGTTTGTTGATAAAGTCTGTGGATGAGTGCCATGCCTCGAGGAATTCACTGGCTGTTCCCTGGCTGTGAACACCAACTAGCCACGAAACGACACGACCAGCGATCCTTAGTAGCTACACACACAGACGACAAGCAACATGAATTCGACTGGGACAACACTACTATTATAAGACAAGCCAAACAGAGAACAACCAGGGAATTCCGAGAGGCATGGCACTCATCCACAGATTCTATCAACAAACACATCGACCTGGACCCAATATACCGGCCACTACAGCGGACAGCTCGAACTGACGACCGGAAGCAACAGAGACAGGCCACTATAAATGCCGGAGAAAACAGCACAGAAGCGCTTCACAGGAGGCTCCCAAGCACTGAGGATGTCACCTAGACAGGGGACGAAACGTTTGCAAGACAAATTCCCAGCTCGGCGAACAGAACCGCAACAACTAATAACACTGCATGGATACAACACTGTGGGCTGACTCCCTCCGAACACCTCAGTATTCCCCCTCCCCCTCCACCTACACCGGCATTAACACAGGGACACACACTCCCACCACCACTCCCTCCCACCATTTCTCCCATTCCCGCAGAAACGGACTGTAATAGGAGAGAAAGGGCCAAGCCAGATGGTGGAGCACCCGATATCTGATCCGCCTCCACCCCACCCCCCAACCATGTGGGGAGGACACTGGTATCAGCCAGAGAGGACCGGAACGTGTCGTATGGAGATTCCTCGACATCCATGTCCCTCCAACCGAGTAAAAAAACAATGTTCAGTGAAGGGCAATTCGCACTTTTACCATTCTGTCTGTTCTCACAATTTTCTCCCTCCCAAAACAACACGTATCTCATTGCAGAGCGATACAGACACAAAAATATTCAGAGACATATGTACATACGCTAATATACTGTCACTCACCGTACATACACGGCGATACAACCACACACAAGTAGAGGCATATGGAGATATAGACAGTCGCACACAAATACACACAAGCACAAGTAAAACGCACAGGCTAATACACAGATAAACCGATGTCAGTACATAAATACACAAACACACCGACACATGAACAAACACACACAAGTGCACATACGAACTCACAGAGACACAGACACTAGTGCTTATAGGACAGAGATAGATAGGTTTTTGATGAATAAGCATGTGAAGAGCTACAGAGAGTAGTCAGGAGAATGATGTTGAGAAATCTCTAATGTCTCTGGCATTCAGAGTCGATGGGCCGAATGTCCTAATTCTGCATTTTTAATGCTCGTGCGGTGTCATGCTATCAGTTATTCTCTTCCTGGGACAGGACCAGGGAATGAGTTTAATACATATTTGATTAAAAAGGGTCAGTGGTCCTATTGGACAGGTTTAGAGGGCTGAATAGTTTATATCTATGCCTAATTATTATGTCCTTGTATTTCAAAAAAGGTGGCGATTTCATGTTAGGTTAACACAGTTTAAAATAACAGGTTCCACACTGAAATAAGGTCGCCCGTTTCACTTTAGTGTTGTATTATCTGTAGGGTCCTCATCCTCAGGGAGCAGTGAAGACTCGGTTTTTGAAGATATTCAAGGCTGAGCTCGAGTGATCTTTGCTGGACAGGAGAGTCAATATTTATTGGGAACAGACAGGAGACGGATGGTCAAACACAATCAGATCAGCCATGAGCATTCTGACTGGTGGCGCCGGATGGACAACTGCTGCCCCTACCCCATGCGTTGTTCCGTCAATCCACCCCTTGAGGCTGTTACAGAGATATACTGCTGCCCCTACCCCATGTGTTGTTCCCTCAATCCACCCTCGAGGCTGTTACAGATACATGTTGCTCTCGCTACGTCATGTGTTGTTCTCTTAATCCACGCTCGATACTGTTGCAGAGACATACTGCTGCCCATACCCCATGTGTCGTTCCCTCAAACCACCCTTTGATGCGGTTACAGAAATATACTGCTGGCCCTCCCCAATGTGTTGTTCCCTCAATCCACCCTCGATGCTGTTACAGGGAAATACTGCTGCCACTACCCTATGTATTGTGCCCTCCATCCACCCCTCGAAGCTGTGACAAAGATAGGGGGCCATCTCATTTAGCCAGTCATTATCGTTACCATGAGACTGGAGGGGTATATTCTGCCTATTTAATAAGTTACAGAGGAAAATAGAACTAATCATTTTAGCTCATTGAGTACATTTTACTGCACAGCACGCCATGTAAACATCTCAGCTCTTACACAGGAAGCTGTTGCTAACAGGAAATAGAGAGTAGCGATAAATGCTTATTTTCACATTACAAAGCTGTAACTGGTGGAGTGCCTCAGAGATCACTATGGGATCATCAACAATCAGTACCTGGACCAAAGATCTGGAGGAAGGGTCTGAATATATCAAAGCCCAATTAGCTTAAACATCAAGCTGGTCATCCGGTATGTCATCAAATGGAGGTCGTGTGTCATCAATGTGATATAGGCAAAGGGAGATTAGTGAGCAAACCTTCACCAGATATAGCATAATGTGAGTTGTCTATTTTGGATGGAAGGATAAAACAATGGTAAACAATTTAAGTGGAGAGCGACTGCAGAACTCTGAGATACAGACCGTATGCATGATCCTGCTGCACGAATCAGATGTCGTTAGTCTGCACTTGCTGTAAGTGATTTGGAAGCTAAGTGGAATGATTGTGTTTCTGGCAAAGGGTACCAGGTTTAATCAGGAATTTTTTACTGCATCTGTACCGGTAAAAGTGAGGAGTGCAGATGCTGGAGATCAGAGTCGAACATTGTGAGGCTGGAAAAGCACAGCCAATCAGGCAGTGTCCGAGGAGCAGGAAAATTGGCGTCACGGGTATAAGTTCTTCTGCAGGAATATACCCGAAACATCGAGTCTCCTGTTCGTTGGGAGTGCCTGACCTGTTGTGGTTTTCCAGCATCACATTTTTCGCGTCAAAACTGTACAGGGCGTTTCTAAGACCACATCTGGCACATTATGTGCAGTTTTGATCCCTTAACCTAAAAAATAGTCTTGAAGCTTATGAACAATGTTTTGTTCACACTTTTGTGGAATGAAGGCCTTTTGTTTTGAAACATTATCAGTTTTGGTCTGAGATGAGAAATCCTTTAGAAGCATACACAATTTTGAGAAAAATCAGCGGGATGTACATTTTCTCTTCTCAGGGAGACAAAAACTATGGAATAAATTTTAAGAATAAAATGCATTGATTTTAGCACAAATATTATGAAAATATCAGCCGATTTTTAAAAATTAAGCATATACATACCAACAAATCATCAAATTATAAAGCAGGAATGTTCTTTTTTGCTAATGAAAGGCACTGTGTATAACAACAGCAATGATGCACTTGCATATCGTCCATTATGATCCATTCCAGAGAATTTTCACGACGAGCACACACGGCCCAGTTTGGTGTTCAGTTGACATGATTGCATGTTTCAACACAGAGAGGGAGAACAATGTTCCCTGCCTGAGAAGCAGCAGCCAATTCATCCCTCTCTCTTCTTTTGTTCCAACTGGCAACAGTAAATCTCTGACTCACCTCTACCTGATGAGTCGTGGAATATTCCTGATGAGAGGTTCATTGGAATCTCTCTACCGTCTGAAGCAAAGGGAATTCAGCTAAATCCAACTATTCTGGGGAGAAATCACATCACAAGTAGCTTGCCTGAGCAGAATGGGCGGCTCGGCGGCTCAGTGGTCAGCACAGCTACCTCCCAGCACCAAGGTCCTAGGTTTGATTCCAACCTCGGGCGACTGTCTGTGTGGAGTTTGCGTATTCTCCTCGTGTCTGTGTGGATTTCCTCCGGGTGCTCTGGTTTATTCCCACTGGTCACCTGCAGGTCAGGTGAATTAGCCATGCTAAATTGCCGATAGTGTTCGGTGCATTAGCCAGAGGGAAATGGGACTGGATCAGTTAATCTTGGGAGGGTCGGTGTGCACTTGTTGGGCTGAAGGGCCTGTTTCCACACTGTAAGGAATCTAAACTAATGACTTGAGAGGACCAAATAACATTTGGGACAGTCTATCATCTATCCAGTTGTTATGAGTTCAACTATTATGAAACTCTGGAAAGCTTTCATTTTTCTGTTTGTCATAAGATCTCTGTGTGTGTGTTTCACATTATTCTAGAAGATGAGCCAGGCTGAAATTTATATCATTAGCCATATCACTAAACTTTGAAATTTGTTGTAAAAAGTGGAGCAGTGTGACAGCAAAATGAAACACTGACCCTGCAATATTGATTGGACCACAAATGACAAATTCTAAAAGGGCTGTTCAAGTGGGAGTTCCCTTCCCCAGAAGTTTGTGGTGCCTGGATGTTTACATTTATTCAAAGTTTGTCTGTTAAATATTTGATAGACAAGTGAATGTAGGAAAATGGTGCACGTGCAGACGAAGTACTGCTCAAACCACAATCAGATCATCTACGATCTTAGTGCGTGGCAGAGCAAAGACAAAGTGCCTAATGACCCATTCCTACTCCTCAGTGCGATGTTCCTATATTCCATTCAGCCCCTCACAGCTCCTGCACAGGAGTAGACAGAGGCCAATTGCTCGAAATACCTGGTCCACAGTAATACAGGATCTGCTACTGTCCCTCACAATTGTCACGCAAAGTTTGGCGTGGGTTGAAAAATGTTAATTCAAAACCCAGGCTGGGCTCAAAAGACGCCTCTTGTCTATTTATAGAGTGTCTCCTCTCTGCAACTTGTGCTTCATTTGTTGGTCATGGTGCAGATCCAGATTCACTGTGAATACAGTCCCCAGACCTCACCCAGAGATGACTCATAAAATGCTTTGCTCTCTGTAACTGTAACATCCAATAATGGAATGTTCAGGAAAATTACAACCATTAACCTCCGAATTACAGAATATGAGAGCATAAGGAACAGGATCGGATGGTAATTCGGATGGTCAGGCCTGCTGTGCCATTGTATAAGATTATGGATGATCCAATGTTGCTATCAACTCTGCCATCTTTCCCAATTTTTCACATCCCTCAATTCCATGGCAGGTCGAAAACCCACCTACCTCATCTGTAAATACTTTCGGTGATATCGCTCCCCGAACTCTCTTTACCAGATAATTTCTGACATTCACTATCCTCTGTAAGAAGGTTAGACGCCCCAAACATACACAATAACCTATTTGTATGTTCAAAAGAGTGAACACAGCAGCTCACGTAAGAGTGACAGACCCTGATATCAAGGCAGGAGTTGACTCAGGATGGAATCAAGAAACGCTGACTAAATTAAATGTAATAGGAATCAGTCACAATCTCTCCACTGGGGGTCAGAGGAAGATGTTCATGGTTGTGGACATCAATCCTTTCAGTCCCGGGACATCCCTACACGAGATCCACAGGGTAGCTTCCTCGACACAATCATCTTCAGCTGCGTCAACAATGTCCTTCCCCATCATTACATCAGAAATGGGGATGATCACTGAAGATCACACGATGTTCAGAATAT
This sequence comes from Chiloscyllium punctatum, assembly GCF_047496795.1. NCBI lineage: Eukaryota > Metazoa > Chordata > Chondrichthyes > Orectolobiformes > Hemiscylliidae > Chiloscyllium > Chiloscyllium punctatum. The sequence continues at coordinate 32,994,104 of NC_092751.1, forward strand.
TTTCCCCCCTCAGCTCCTGAAGCAGTCTGTGTCCATGTGCACCAAGGCCCGGACAGCATTCCAGTTTGTGCTGTTAAAGTGTTGGTAAGATTTATGTAATAGTAGGGCCAGACATTGCACATTTCCATATTTAAAAGAGGAGCTTATTCAGCATCTCAAGCTGGTTACACATGAATATGAGCTAGCATTCAGCCCATCAAATCTACTGAACAGGAAGAGTGCAATACATTCAATACTCCTGCCTGTTACATAGGAAAAGGAGGGGTCTGGTCAGCACATAGAACTGTTAAACAGGAACAGGTGGAGCCAAAACAGTCTCTCGAAACTGTTCCACCGGACCAGGAAGAGGACATTCAGACTTGCAAACGCTTATAGAGGAACAGGAGGATGTCACTGATGCTCCAACATGACGATTCACAGGAGTAGATCTTGATGTTTATCGTGGCTCCGTTGTCTGTGGAACAATTGCTACTTTAACGTGGTTTGCTGGCAGTGAGGAGGGAAGCGAGATGTTTTCTGTCAAGTCTCAAGGAGACATCTTCCGTCTCTGAAACGGCAGACCCATGTTCTCCGTGGGGATCAGAAGCTGGTGGGAATAGTTGACTGTTTTAGATTGAAGGTATTGTGGCTGACGTTGGGATTATGAATAACATGACATTCAGTGCAGGATCACTCAACAAATGCACTGCATGAATATGTGGAGTTTTTATTCAAAGTCTGGATTTTCAGCTCTCTCATTGATATGGGGAGTGGGGAGTGGGTGGTGGTTGGGGGGAATGTTTTCAGAGGTACTAAAAGTATCTTGTATTTAATAAAGTTAGTAAAAAAGGCAGTGGGATCTATCACCGTATTAATGTCTGGTCAGAACATCATGTGTGATTGTCCATCCCCCTGAAGTTCCAATGCAATCCCATGTTATTCTCTCACAGTGCGACAGATTAATCTTCACTCACTCCTCATGGTAAAATCATCCCAGGGATTAGTTTGGTGGAACTCCTTTGAACTCTCTCTGTGGTAAGGAGATCATTCCTTATAAAGGAGAGAAAATCTGTGGACAATGCCCCAAATACTGCCTCAACAAATCTCTCAGGGATGATCACATTAATTACTTTCCCTCACTTCACCATCTCCATTTCTTTCTCATGGTGTAAAAAGCATCATTCTCTATATATTGCCACTGATGCGAAATTTACATCTTCCTTACATCTGTATGTCAGTGTCAATAAAACCAGCACCAGAGGTGCCGATAGAGATAGACATCACTCTCGGGGACAGACTCAATGAGATGGAATACACCTCAAATAAGGAATAGTCGCCTACCTGATGGAAATATGCAGTCGCAATATGGGAAACAGGAAGTAGGAGGGAGTTATCTTTCATTTTCTTCTTTTTCACGAGGCATATGAAGCCCTGGTCAGACCAGCATGTTATCCCTATCCTGAACTGAGTGGCTGGTTCAGCTGTTCCATTGGACAGTAAACAGTAAACCTCATTGTCGTGGGTTTGAAGTTACACGGAGACCTGACCAAGGAAGGATAACTCATTGCCTTCTCGAAAGGACATGACACAAGCAGATGGGCTTCTGTTTATTACAGATAATGATGGTTTCTTTTAAATTCCATCAACTTGCTTCATGAGACATCAACAGATCATTATTCTGTGCCTCTACATGAAGAGTCAATGACTTGAGCACCACGCACTATCTTCCTGTCTGACAGATTCTGTGGAGAGAACAAGTTAAACATCTCAAGTACAATTCTTTTCGCATGGACATGTGATTAGAAGGGACTTGAAACAGATGAATCCAGATTTCATACTGGCACAAATAAAGAAGTTTATTCAGAAGTTGTACTGAGGCTGACAATTAGACCGGGACATCATAATAGTGGTACTGGGCAGGATTGGTGAGTGGGGAGGATATGGAAATGTAGATCTGTCCAGGGCAGGAAGGATTATGGAGTTTGAGAACAGTCTGATTCCTTCTCGCATATCAGTGAGCAATTTATAAATAGTAATTTGCTTTGTAGAATTTATCATGAAAGGAATTTTTGATTGGAAGTGAAGACACTGATTTCCCCTTTTCCAAAATTTACCTAACATAAGCAGAACCACAGTTCAGCCCGGTTTTATAGACAAAGAGAATGACTAACTAGGAACACCAACTATACCATTACCTCTGATTCTATCTTCTCCCTCTCAAATTGCAGAATAAATTCAATCATATTGAGATTACTGCTTCCTTTGTGTTCCTTCACTTTAAGTTCTCTTAAATAGTCTGCTTCATTGCACAACACTAAACCCAGTATTGCCTATTCCTGAATGGGCTCCACCACAAGCTGCTCCAAAAAGCCCTATCGAAGATACTCCACAAATTAGTTTTCTTGCAAACCACTAACACCCTGATTTTCCCAGTCCCCCCCCACCCCCCCCCCCCCAGTGTATTAAAATCTTACATGACTACTGTACTTTGCCTTTTCTACGCATCTTTTCTATCTCCTGGTGTATATTGTGACGCAGCTCCTGACTACTTTTTGGAATCCTGAACATAACGCCATCTATGTGTCTTTATTCAACCTTTCGGCATATTCTATTCCACCCACACTGATTTTGGGCCATCTGACCCTACTTTATGTCATTCAGTCAGAATGTTATACAGTCAGAGAGATGTACAGCATGGAAACAGATCCTTCAGTCCAACTCGTCCATGCCGACCAGGTTACCCAACCTAATCTAGTCCCATTTGCCAGCACTTGGCCTGTACCTTTCATACCCCTCCGATTTACATACACATCCAGATGCCTTTTAAATATTGGAATGGGGCCAGTGTCCATCACTTCCTCCCACAGTTGTTTCCACACACACACCAGTCTGTGCATGAAAAAACTCATCCACAGATTCAATCAATAAGCACATTGACCTGGACCCAATATACCGGCCATTGTAATGGACAGCTGGAACTGACAACCGGAAGCGGCAGATACAAACCAGTATAAATGCCGGAGGAAAGATCACAGAAGCGCTTCACAGGAGGATGAGGATGTCACCTAGACAGGGGACGAACCATCTGCAACACAAATTCCCAGCTCGGCGAACAGAACCAGAACAATGAACAGCACACAAGCTCAAAACTTCTCCCAAACTTTGAATATTCTCTGTGACCAGGATTGACAGTCCTGAAGGTTGTGCTGACTACCTGGTGCTTGCGTTTGGGATATGTCATCTGGGATGCAGACAAACTTGGAGTGGGAGTGGAATGAGTCAGTGGCTAGAGTTCGCGTAGGTACCAATGGCTGGACAAGCAAATGACACTGAGAAGAGGACGGTAAATACAGAACTGAACAGTTATATCGGAATGCAAGGAAGAAATAATGTAAATAAGCTTGTGACACATACACAAATTAGCATATATGACGTGGAGGGCATCACAGTGACATCACTGAAAGAGGATCAGGAGTGGGAGCTGAATATTCAAGGGTATTCATCCTGTCGAAATGATAGGAATGTGGGAGAGAGACAGATTTGTCTCATTCGTAAGAAATTGAATTGAATCAATTAGAAGAAATGAAATAATCTCAGATGGTGTAGAATCTGTGTTGGTAGAACTGGGGAATCAAAAAGCTGAAAAAATGCTGTTGCAGTTATATACAGGCTGCCAAACAGTAGTCAGGAGGTGGGGTGCAAGATACACAGGAGATAGAAAGACCTGTAGGAAAGGCAACGTTACAGTGATCATGTGAGATTTCATTATGCAGGTGGACTGGGAATTCAGTTTGATAGTGGTTTGTAGGAAAAGGAACTTGTGGAATGTCTATGAGATGGCTTTTTGTAGCAGCTTAAACAAGCAGACTAGATGAGGAGAGCTTTGGATAAAAGAAATCAGAGGAGGCAGTGATCAAAATATGATTGAACTTACTCTGCAATTTCAGGTGGAGAAGTTAGAATCAGAGGTAATGGTATTACAGCTGAATAAAGGCAATTACAGAGGCATGAGAGAGGAGCTGGTAGAATTAACTGGGATACAGGCCCAGAAGGAAAGAACGTGGACAAGCAATGACAGGAGATTTTTGGAGTATTTCAGGATGCACCAGGGATTTATCTTGAGGAAAAAGAGGCATCATAGAGAGAGGATAAGGCAACCATAGCTGACTAGGGAAGTCAGGGACAGCATAGAAGCAAATGAGAACGCATATAATGTGGCGAGTGGCTGTTTGGGAAACTAGAGGATTGGGAAGCTTACAAAGACAAAACGGAGAGCAAACAAAATAAAATAAGGAGGGAGATTATTAAATATGGGGGTAAGCTAACCACTAGCATAAAGGAAGTCTGTAAGAGCTTCTTTCAATATATAAAGTACAAAAGAGATGCAAAAGTAGACATTGAACTGCTGGAAAATGATACTAGAGAGGTAGTAGTGGTGAACAAGAATAGGCCGAGGAACTGAAAAATTTGGTCACGGTGGAAGATACGAGTAATACCTTAACATTCAAGACAGTGAGGGGCGAGAGCTGAGTATGCTGGCCACCACCATGGAGAGTGTGCTAGAAAAAACTGAATGACCAGCAGGTGGTTGATTATCCTGGACCGGATGGACTACATCCCAGAGATATAAGGAAGAGAGCTGCAGAAGGTGTGGGGGGACAGTGGTGATCTTTCAGGAATCACTGGAGTAAGGAACTATCCCAGAGCACTGGACACACACTAACGTGACACCCCATTGTAACAAGGGAGTGAGGCAAAAGACAAAAAATATCCACAATTAATAGCTTAACTTTGGTCTTGGGTATGATCCTGGAATCCATTGTGAAGGATGAGATTTCTGAATATTTGGAAGTGTTTGGTAAAATGGGACAAAACCTCTTCATCAAGGGAAGGTCATGACTGACAAATCTGTTGGAATTATTTGAAGAGGAAATGAGCAGGGTTGGCCCAAGCACAGCCAATGGATGTAATCCACCTGGATTTCAAGAAGGCTTTTGACATGGTGTCACACAGGAGATGACTGAGTGTGATAAGGGCCCGTGGTGTTCGAGGTAAGGTAGCGGCATGAAATACTTGCGTACCAAATAACATAAACAGCAAGGGACAGACAGAACTGAGCTATCCCACAATGAATGCATCAGATTTAAACAATGCAGTCCTCCTAGTCCGATCATGGATGGTGTTGCATGATTAAACAACTCACTGGTGTCTCCACAAATATCCCCATCCTCAATGATAGAAGAGCCCAGCACATCAATGCAAAAGGTAAGGCTGAAGCTTTCCCAGAAATCTTCAGTCAGAAGCTTCGCGTGAATTGTCCATTTCGGCCTCGTCCCGTGGTCCCCATCATTGCAGATAGCAGTCTTCAGCAAATTCGATTCACTGATATCAAGATACGGTTAAAGGTACTGGGCAGTGCAAAGGCTATAATCCCTGATAACCTGCCGGCACTAGTCCTGAAGACTTGTACTCCAGAACTTCCCGCTTTCCGAGACAAGCTGTTCCAGTACAGTTACAAACCGACAATGGGAAAAAAACTGCTGAAGTATGTTCTGTACATGAAACGCAGGACAAATTCAACCCGTCCCAATACCGCCTCATTAATGTACTCTCCATCATCAGTAAAGTGATGGAAGTTGTCATCGATCGTGTTATCAAGCAGCACCTGCGCAGCAATAGACTGCTCAGTGACGCCCCTTTTGGGTTTTGCCAGAGACACTCAGCTCCTGACCTCGTCACAGCCTTGGTTCAAACATAGAAAAAGGAACCTAATTCCAGCCCTTGACATGAAGGCTGCATTCTTTCAAATGTGTCATCAAGGAACCCCAGCAAAAAGGGTATCGCGGGCCAACACTTGTTATTGGAATCATAACTGACAGACAGGAAAACGGTCATTGTTATTGAAGGTCAGTCATCTTAGTTCCAGAACATCTCTGCAGTAGTCGCTCAGGATAATGTTGAGGCAGGTTTGCTCAATGAACTGGAATGTTCATTTACAGACGCTTCATCACCATACTACATAAAATCTTCAGTGGCCCTCCGAATGAAACCTAGGTCCAAACATCTTCAGCGGCTTCATCAATGACCTTCTGTCCATCATAAGGTCAGAATGTGGATATTCCATGATGACTGCACAATGTTCAGCACCATTCACAAATGCTCAGATATTGAAGCAGTCCATGCTTAAATGCAACAAGATCTGGACAATCTCCAGACATGAGCTGACAAGCGGCAAGTAACATTCGTGTCACACAAATGTCAGACAATGACCCTCACCCGTAAGAAACAATATAAACACTTGGTATTCAGCAGAATATTTGTCACTACATTCCCCATTCCACACCCTCTATCAATACACTTGGGGTTACCAATGTCCAGAACTTCAACTGGACTCGCCATGTAAACATAAGAGCCGGTCAGAGGCTAGAAATACTGCGTGAGTAACTCACCTCCTGTCTTCCCAAAGCATATTCACCATCTACAAGGCACAAGTCAGGAGTGAGATGGAATTCTCCCACTTGCCTGAATGCGTGCAGCCACAACGACATGAAAGAAGCTTGACACCATCCAGGACAAAGCAGCCCTTTTGATTGACACCACATCCACAAGCATTCACTGGCTCCACGACCAACGCTTAGTAGCAGCAGTGTGTACTATCTACAAGATGCACTGCAGAAATTCTTCAAAGGTCCTCAGACAGTACCTTCCAATCCTTCAAGCACTTCCATCTAGAATGACAAGAGCAGCAGGCTTTTGCGAACACCACCACATTCAAACTCCCCTCCAAACCAGTCAACATCCTGAGTTGGAAATATATCGCAATTCTTTCACTGTTGCTGGGTCAAAACCCTGTAACTCCCTCCCTCATAGCATTGTGGGTCAATGCACAGCAGGTGGACTGCAGCGGTACAAGAAGGCAGCTTAGCACCACCTTCTCAAGGGGGCAACTAGGGACGGACAAGAAATGGTGGGTCCATCCAGCGATTCTCATATCCGAAAAAAATGTAAAAGTTCCAAGTTGAGTGCCTTGATGGGACAAGTAGTCTGATTTGAACATGAACAGAAAAGCAGTGTTTCTGATGATGAACATTTTAGACCAATCTGTAATTAGAAAGTTGTTCAGTGTTCCATGACGTATTGTTGCTGAGCGCTGTGATAAGTTGCACCTGTTTTGTTAAATTCAACAACATTAGCGTAACAGGATCAATCCTTCAAAAATATCAAACTGAAAATGGGAATCATCATAGAGACTCACAGATAGCAGCTTATATTCAACATATTACTGCGCTACAGACTGGAACTGAATTCTCCCACCATCCATATTACAGGGGTTATCATTGACCAGAAGGTGAAGTCAAATCAACGTACGTATACAAGGGTTACAAGAGTAGGTCTGAGACTTTCAAATCTGCACTGAATAATAGACTGTATGACCATAAGGGCATGAGATATAGCAATAGATTTAGGCCATTCAGCCTCTCTCTTAACTCTGAAACTGTGCCATTTTGTCGTAGTCTCTAAGACGAATGGAAATGTCTTCTATACTCTAACTGTATCAATCTTTGCAGTAGTCGGTCAGCTTCAATCAGATGCGCCCCCCCCCACCCACCGCATTCTTCTACGTTCCATTGAGTACAGCCACAGAGTCCTGAACTGCCGCTTACATGACAAGCCATCATTCCCAGGATAAATCATGTCCAACACCCATAGATCCTTCCCCAGAACAGCTCACAATAATCCAAATGCCGTCTGACCATAGTCCATTACATTCTCATCACTCTCACTCTCTTGAAATGAATGTTAACATTGCATTAGCTTTCCTAACTGCCAATTGAACCTGCGCATTAACCGTAAGAGAGGACCATGACTCCAAACTCCTTTTGTGCTTCAGATTTCATTAAGCCTTTTAGAACATAGTGTCTGCCTGTATTCCACCTACTGAAGTGCATAATCTCACATGTTCCCATTTGGTGTTCCATCAGCCATGCGTTTTCCTAGTGTTCTAAACTGTCCAACTCTTTCTGCAGCCTCCCCACTTCCTCAATATCACCTGCCCATCCAATCATCATTGTATCATCTGCAAACCTAGTAAAACTGCCGTCAGGTCAGATGGTTCACGTAAATGGCACTTTCTGACGACCTAAGGACTGTCCACAATTGAAAAGGCACAATGCTCAAGATGCTTGGCTCCTATCCAGTTTAAGCAGTGGCTTGACTGGAATTACACCTGCAAAGTCTTCACTCCTTGCACCACTGGCACTGGCACCCTGCCCACCATTTTATTATGAATTTACCCCATTATGGTAATGCAGAACTTGATGGTGCACGATCCTAGTCTATTAATGGTAATCTGTCTCAATGCTGACTGTGTGGTGCTCACACCAACTAATATCATTGTGTGTTGAAGACAACAGAGGGATGCGTGGGGTGGGGATGTCGATCATAAATGACTGTGTGACTGTCACTGAGGGTTGACACCTGCCGCAAAAGCCCCAGATGTACTTGTGTCTGTTGTCAGCGCTGCAGGCAAGGTCAGGCATTTAGTGAGTCAACTCAGAGAAACTGATGGGCCTGTAGAGTGTTCCTGGCTCAGCACTCAGATCCTGTTTGTACCCACTAGCAGAGGTATTCACATACCACTTCAGTCTCTCCCTCCAGAAGCGGAAGTCCCAACCTGATTCAAGAAGGCCATCATCATCCTCGTAAGTGAGAAAGCACATGGAACGTGCCCTTATAGACAATGAAGTGCTTTGAGAGGCCGACACTAACTCCAGTCTCCCAGCCTGACCTGCTGCCCTATAATGTGCCGACTGATGTAACAGGTTCACAACAGATGCCATACGCGAGCCTGCACGCATCCCAAGAACATCTGGACAACAAGGACACCTACACCAGACTCCTGCTCATTGACTAAAGCTCCACATTCAAAATTATTATCCCTTGCAGACTAATCCCAAAATTCCACGACCTTGGTCTCGGTTCCTCAGGCTTTTGACCCACAATCGTGAAGATAGGTAAAATCACCTCCTCCACAATAACAATCAACAGTAAAGCTGCTAAAGGATGTGTTCTCAACACCCGACAATACTCTCTGTACACCCACGGCTGTACCCTCAGCCCCCTACAGTATTCCAGCTACACTCACGGCTGTGACCTCAGCCCCTTAGTGTGTTCCCTGTACACCCACGGCTGTGCCCTCAGCCAACCACTGTACTCCCTGTACACCCACCGTTCTTTCTGCAGCCCCCTACTGTCCTCCCTGTATATCCACGGCTGTGTCCTCAGCCCCCAGCTCTACTCCATCTACACTCAAGAATGTGTCCTCAGCCCCCTAATGTCCTTTTTGTACACCCACGGCTGTGTCCTCAGCCCCTTATGTACTCCCTGTACAGCCACGACTGAGTTTCCAAATTCCAAACAACGCCAGCTACAAGTTCGCTGATGACATCACATATCGCAGTACAGATATTAAACAACAACGCGTCAGAATCTAGAAAGGCGATAGAGAGCTTGGTGGCATGATCTGTTGATAATGACCTATCTCTCTAATCTGGTAAACGTAAAGGACTGATCAATGACTTTAAGAAGAAAGGAGGGGAACACACCCCATCGACATCAACCGTTTGAGGGAGTGCAGAGCATCAAGTCCCTCGGAATGATGATAACTCACAACCTGTCCTGAACTTCTCACATAGTTCCGACAGTCGGTAAAGTTCAACAATGCCTCTCCTTCCTCAGGTGATACAGGAAAATCAGCATGCACTACTTCTACAGATGCAGCATTGAGAGCGTACTGTCCCGGTGCATAACAGCCTGGTACGGTAACTGCTCTAGTCAGGACCGTGAGAAACTACACAAGGTTGGGTGCACAGCTCTGACCAACACGGACTCTAACATCCCAACCATCGATTCCATTTACATGGCTCGTTGCCGCAGAAAAGCTGCCAGCATCTACCCCAGATTACTGAGGGAAGGGAGACAGGAAATATCTGGGCATTAACAGATATCCTTGAACATGGCTGATGTCCCAGAAGAATGGACAATTGTTAATCCCCTTGTTTAAGAAAGGTAGTAGGGATAATCCAGTCAATTATACACCGGTGAGACTGATGTCAGGGGTAGGGAACCTGCTAGAGAAGATACTGAGGGATATGATCTACTCTCATTTGGATGAAAATAGCCTTATCAGTGATAGGCAACAAGATTTTGTGCAGGGAAGGTCATGTCTTACCAACTCAATAGAATTCTTTGATGAAGTGACAAAGTAGATTGATGAGGGAGAGAAAGTGAGGACTGCAGATGCTGGAGATCAGAGCTGAAAATGTGTTGCTGGAAAAGCGCAGCAGGTCAGGCAGCATCCAAGGAACAGGAAAATCGACGTTTCGGGCATAAGCCCTGAAGAAGCCCTTCCTGAAGAAGGGCTTATGCCCGAAACGTCGATTCTCCTGTTCCTTGGATGCTGCCTGACCTGCTGCGCTTTTCCAGCAACACATTTTCAGCTCTGATGAGGGAGAGACTGTAGCTGTCAATACATGGACTTCAGGAAGGTGTTTGGTATGTTTCCCCAAGGTCGGGTTATGGAGAAAGTGTAGTCACATGGTGTGCTGGGCAACAGGAGGCAGAGAATAGTAGGGGAAGGGAGTTTCTCAAAATGGTGAACTATGATTAGTGGTTCCATTTGAGATGTTTCTGGAAAGATACATGAATGGGAAGAGAGCAAATGGATACAGATCCTTAGAAAATAGGCGACAGGTTTAGATAGAAAATTTGGATCGGCGCAGGCTCAGACCACCGAATGGCCTGTTTCTGTGCTGGAATGTTTTGTTCTAACATTATCAAAGACCCATCACACCCCAGTAATGGTCTCCCACAACCTCTTCCATCAGGCTAAAAGATATGGAAGCTTGAAAACACTGAGCAGCTGGTTCTTTAAAAGTTTCTTCCTGACTGTTATTAGACTGATCAATGTATTCTTAATCTCAGATAATCCTGATCTTGTTCATGTTGATCTCGCCTAGCGCATGCGCTGTGCAGCGTAACCGATATGCCTCTCAGACATATTTTATAGCCATCGTTCTGCACATCCTTGCTTACTATGATCTGCCTTTACACCTTGTTACAGGTCATAGTAAATGCTCATCTTCCTCCCCCCAGCTCACTCCGAGCTCTCTCTGGTCCTCACCCCCAGCACCTCCCATTCCCATCCTCAGCACACTGTGACCCTATCCCCAGCTCCCTGTGTGCTTTGTCTCTCACTATTTCTCTCACACTGTCTGTTTCCCTATCTATTCCTTTGCTCTGTCTTTTGCTTCTTTCCCAGAACTTACTATCTCCCCTTTTCCTTGTCCATGTGACTGTTTGTTTCTTGTTTTATTTCCTTTCTCTGTTTTACTGACTGTCATTCTGTTTGCCTCACTGTGTTCTCTCTCTCCTTATATGTGTCTGTCTATTTCTCACTCGTTGTGACGGTGATGGCATCTCTATTCTTTTGAAGCATGTGATGGCTCTTTGGTTGGATGTTGGCAATAAAATAAACTCATTTGTGTTTTGGTATCTTAAACATAATTAAAATTTATTGGTTAAATTTCAATTGTTGTCAAAACAGCAACCAGAACTTGGATCTCCATTTAACAACCAATTGTTACATCTAAATATTTTGGAACTGACTTCTCCCAGTGCTCTGCACACTGACAACTGAAAGCATTCTATTCTTGTGCATAATAGTGTGACGGTAACAGCTCTTCCCAGGACCATAAGAAACTACAGACGGTTGTGTGCACAGCCCAGACTATCATGGAGGACAACCTTCCATCCATTTACACTTCTCATTGTCAGCGAAAGGCTGGCAACATCAAATATCTCTCCAAAACCAGTAGTGGTCTCCTGCAACCTCTTCCAAAAGGGAGGGGATACAGAGGCTTGAACACATGTACCAGTATGCTCAGGAACACCCTTATCCCCACCGTAGTTACACTGGCGAATTGAAGTCTCTAACTTTTCAAATAATATTAATCTTGTGAAAGTCGCTCTTGCTTTGCGCAGCTCCTGTGCAGCTGTCACCTTGTGTGCCTCACTCTGTCTAAGTGCGATTGAGGCTCAAGGTCTTCTCAAGGGCAATCAAATGAGTGAATTAATGCTGGCCCAGCCAGCGATACCTATATCCCATTAATAAATATAAGAAGATGACGACACTCAGGGAAGACAGACAGTTGGGATCAAATCGCTTTAAACATGATCTTATATATATCTAAGATATATATATATATATATCTAAGTTTTTCATGCAATGCACTTTATCCGAATTCTTATCATTTTTTATTGAAGTTCTGCCATCAGCTGTGATAAGACTTGAAACAAATCGCTTGAAACAATGTCTTTCGTTGAATAAGCTTTGCTCCTGAATTACATCCAGCGACATTCCTACTCTGATACATTGTCCTAATCATGAAGTAACGTCCGAGACAAGAACAATTTTGTGATTGAAATCCTTGTAGCTGGAAAAGTGGCCAGAAGAGAGCTTGAAACATTAAGTCTGAATTTTACCAACGTGCAGACAATTGTTTGTTCAGCCACAGCACTGACGCAGAGATGGAGACTGGGGATATTATGAGCTGGTAGTGGACAGGGTTCGTGACAGAGAGAACAAGAGACATAAATCAGTTCAGGGACAAAAGGGATCGCGAGGTTGTCCACAGTTTTGTTCTCAGATGTTTGTAAGGGAGTGGTCTGCATTTCAGATGAATGAAGACTGCAATTTGAATTGAAGATAATAGTTTCTTTCTTTGACAAATATAAATAACAGCAATTGCAATGAAGTTCAAAATTGTTTATGGGATTAATGAATGGACAGAGGTAGAAAACACCAACAATAGCGAGAATAGGTTAGTAACACACCCTCCACCCCGCCCAAAATAATAATCAGTACCGCTAATATCCGATATGGCAGAAATTCCCAACAGAGAAAAATGTTGAAAAGTCCCAAGGAAAGCCTCCCCTCCATTGGTTTAATTATCCAGTCCATTATTCTCAGATTCAGATCTGTCCTCTCCACGTCTGTACAGCTGCTGATCTTTGTTATTGTTGGAGCTGATGCATCTGCTCCTACACTGGGATAGCTCACTGAGTGAAGCCCCTCACCAATAGGAGAGGGATACCCTCCAGTGACACAGATACAATGCGTGGAGACTGACATCAGTCACAGTCACTGAACAAACAGTTCTAGCTTTAAATAGAGCACATTCAGTTCACAATATAACTGGACTGGACTGGATGCTGACATCGCTGGCTATTGGTCACATCTCCCATTACTAATTGCTCTAGTGAAGTCAGTTGTGTGGGAGAATGATGGATGTTTTCTTTTCGCAGGCTAGATGACTCTGCTCGGTTGTACGTTTGCAATGCTGTAACCATCTTACCCCGAATTTTCACCGCTCCACAAAAAAAGAAACACAATCAGGACGTTGTTACTGTGCTGATCTCTCCTCCACGGGAAGAAACGCCAGCCAACACACTGTCACTGGGGACAGTTGCTCTGCACATAGACAGGAAGTGTGTACTTCTCTGAATGTTCCTCTCCCTGCTGTAATAAAGAAACGTTGGGACCTTCCATTTATAATATGCTTGAGTAATTAATTTATACAAATGGACAAACATTTTATGCAGTTTTATTTGCTTTAAAGCAGTAATTTTTACGCTTTTACTCCTCAGTCCCAAACCAAAAGTGAACTTATTCATTAAGACTTTTGAATTAATGAGTCAGGTTTGGCTGGGAGATAGGGTGGAATGGGGGCAGTGGCTGTGGAGACTGCATGGGGAGTACAATGATATTCCACATGTCATCAACACTCTAAACATCAGATAGAATTAAATATAGTTCACAACAAGGATATTTTATATTTTATATGCACACCATTTAATCATTGGGAATACAGATTGAGTAGGGTCACCGCACCTGAAGCATTAACTTTGATTTCTCTTCATAGCTACTGCCAGACCTGCTGAGCTTTCCCTCCAACATCTGTTTTTGTTTGAGGTTGATCATATTGTTCATATCTTGCAGGATTCTTACAATTAAAAACAGACACTAATAACAAAATGTGCAGGGATATGGGGACAATACAGGAGAATAATATTAGAGATATCACTCATTCCAAACTGAAAGAGACAATGGGCTAAGCTTTCACCACCTTTGTTGTAATAATTCTATGTTATGCATTGAAAGCATTTGTACATTGGGGAGACAAGCTTGTTCAATGAAGGACACAGAGTGTTCCATCATCAATAATCTATCCCTATTATTTCATGAAGTTCAGCTGCCTGTAAAATATATTTATAAAAAATATATCTCCTGAGATTTACAGGATGTTCAGAATTGTTTTTACTTTCTGTCTTAAAGAAGAAGCAGATTTCGGTTGTAATTCAGGTGTCACAGGAATATAACAACTGTAAGAGAACGAGAAATGACCACATTGTCCAAATATTACCAAGTTCAACGTGTAGACCTGTCAAGAAACATGAAATATAGAGATACTGGAAACATGAAATGTAAACAGAAATTGCTGGAGAAACGAAAAAGATGAGGAAGTATATGCAGAGAGCAACAGAATTAACATATGTCATATGATGTGACACTTTTCTGAAAAGTCATATTAGAATCAAAGGACAATTTCTTTTGCATCTCTGTTCAGATGTTGCCAGATCTACTGAGTTTCGCTCCAGCTCTTCTGATTTCTTTCTTCTTTCTGAAATGTGACAAAGTGTCTAATCTGAATGATAACAACAAAGTTGTTATCTCAGTTGAATCTTGAATAATTTGTTATGGAAATTAAATGATAAATTACAAAGTTCCTATGTTTGACAGGGCTTTAAATATCGATGACGTATTGTATGGTGAAAACTTGTGATAAAAATATTGAAACAAAACAGAAGTTGCTGCAACTGCTCAGTAGGTCTGGGAGCATCTGTGCAGAGAAATCAGAGTTAACGTTTCAGGTCCTGTGCCCCTTCCTCAGAACTGATGGTAATAGGGAAAATGTTGGTTTAAATGCAAAAAAGACTGGATGGTGAGATTGGAAGAGAAACCATCACTATTCGAGAAAATCGGGATCTGGAATTCATTCAAAATTAAGACAGGATTTCTTGTACTCTCTCTTCTATCGCTTGGTCCTTGTTCAGGTTGTACATGTACTATATATTTCTAAATCTCCATCAAGTGCAGACGACATGTTTTTTTCTCTCTCTTACTGTGGTGTTTCATTATTTTTGATTATTTTCCAGTATGTATTTGATTCCAATTCAAGGTGGACATGAGAATATGGCTTGACCTTCTGCAGTTCGCCCATAATATAGAATTTAATTGAATACTTATCCCCATCACACCCGCTGAATTAAACAAACAATGCATGAGTCCACGTCCATCCTGCAGATGAAACATTTCGTCAGCTCTGGCTATTGCAGGTAATGTTACAAAGAACAGTGCCACACAACATGCTGATGTTCCAGCCAAAGATGCCAAACCTAGTTTATCCTAATTTATAAATAAAACATGCAGAGGGGCGGAGTGTAAAAAGTGAATTCAACTCTGTGTCGAAGATGCTATTTGTGGCTCCCTCATAAAATGTGTTAATTACATCAGTCATCAATTCACCAAAATGGGGAAAGCAAGAAACTGGAATTGTCAAATAATCCTCTGAATAACATCTGGAGAACAGGAAGGAAATCACGGCTTGTTTGTGATATTCAGAAATGACGATTGTGAGAATGTGGAGGTGGGGAGCAGTGAAATGATGATCAATGTTGTGGATGACACAAAGATGGGCTGGGGGTGGGTCACAGTCAGGAGGGAAGTGTTAGGCTACAGGAGGATAGAAAGAAATTATTCAGATAGCCAGATCAATGCCCTGATGAAATTTAACACTGATAAATTGGGAAGATGCAAGTCAGAAGTAACAAGACAAGTAAGTACTCAAAAGTGAGTATGAAAGAGGAGGGCTAAATTTGCTCGTTTTTTCTTTGCAGCAGGAAAGGTTGAGGAGGGAATATGGTACAGGTGTACAAGAGCATAAGGGGAATGGAGACGATGAACAGACAACAGCTGTTTTCCTGAGTCAAAGGATCAAAAACAAAGGGACACACTGTTAAAGAGAAGGGGAGGGGTTTGAGAGAGAATTTGTGGCATGTGTTTCGAACCGAGAGGGTAGCCTGAATCTGGTTTGCGTTGTCTAGGAAGGTGGTTGAGGCAGGTAACCTCACAAACGTTTAAAAAGCCTTTGGACGTGCACTTGCTGGCACAGGCGTAATGAGCCTGTTTTTCATTGCATGATTCTTTGCAGTGGCAGCCATAAACACTCTGGTATATTCTGAATCAATAAGCAATGGCATTTGCTGCTTTGTTCCTTTGATGGTACTCAGTAAGTTTCTGTATCTGTAAGTTTTTGTATTACAAAGCAGCAGCATCTCATGCAGCTTCAGCACTTAGTCAACCAAAGTCAGCACAGCCATCTCTGGGAACATCCAGGGTGATTCACATGCTCTTGCAAGCATTGGCCAACAACAGCACTGACACTATTCTCGCTGTTTGCCACCACTATTATAGTTGCAGCCATAATTTGAACACAGTTTTTCCTCCATTATAATAAACACCTCGAGCAATAAGGATGTTATTTCGCTGAAGCATAATAAATTATTTCCCAGGTATTCACTTTGACTAACAGCAAGTTTTCCTGTTTTTTTTTCTGCCAGTTGTTTCTCACAGAATTCCCCACCCCACCCTCTTTCCACTTTATCATTTTCTTGTGCACTGTCTCTCTGCTCTCATACACCTCACTCCCTCACATCCCCCACACTCTCCATCCTTATTTATTAATCCCTGAAAAACTTGTGCCTAATCTCTATAATTTATTCCAACTCCCAACTCACATTTTGGACTGATTTGATTCCTTCTCTCGGCATGGTCATTAGACTGGCCGTGCCTGATGTCCTATTCACCTCAACCTTCTGCTCAGTTCCTGATCTGCTGCTTTGGTTCTCACTCTCCTGGTTTATTCAAATCCATCTGACTTGCACTAGCACACCTCCCGACAAGGATGTTAGTGCTTGTCCAGTTAAGATACAACCTGTATTCTTTGTACAGGTCCTCGCCTGTCTTGGAAGAGATCGCAATGATCCAACAATCTGAAATACCCAGCCTTGAACGAGCTTGTTAACAACGTGTTAAGCTATACTGCCTTCCTCATCCATCCCTCTTTTCCACATGGCACGGGGAGTAATCCAGAGATTATAGAGGATTGTTTTCTCTCTCTGTCTCTGCCTCTCTCTCCGTCTGTCTCTCTCGCCCTCTCTCTCTCTCGCAACCACCCCCCCCAAAAGAAAACACACACACATTCAGAAGACTGACAGACAGACAGACACCAAATTACTTTGCAGAAGAATACAAATAACCTTAAAATAATGGGAATGAAAACTGGAATGAAGGATTTAGTTAAAGGGAGGATGAGAGAAATTGTGCTTCTTTTGGATGTCAGTTTGCTCGCTGAGCTGGAGAGTTCATTTTCCGATGGTTCATCACTGTACTAGGGAACATTATCAGTGAGACTCTGGTGAACTGCTGGTATTATGTCCCACTTGCTATTTATGTGTTTAGCTTTCCTTGAGTCAGTGATATAATTGCCAGTATTGGTGATTTTCAGTCCGGTCCCTTTTCTCAGAGTGTTAGATGGAATCAAAATCGATGTGTTTGTTGATAGAGTTCCGGTTGGAATGCTCTGCTTCTCGGAATTCTCGTGCGTGTCTCTGTTTGATTTGTCCTAGATGGACCCAGTCCAAATGGTGTCCAAAAGGATACTAGTGATAGTGGGTCATGTCTTCTTTTCTGGATAGCTGTTGTTCATGTATCCAGGTGGCTAGTTTTCTGCCTGTTTTTCTAATATAGTGCTTGTTACAGTTCTTGTAAGGCTTATTCTTTCTGGAGGAGAACAGACAAATATGTGAACTTATTGTGGTGCTTAAAAGTATGAAGTAAAGATGTAGAGTAAAACAGGAATACTCTGTTTCCGTTAGATGGAATTACAGCATCAAGGAGTTCTAATTCCAGGATTGTTAACAAAAGAACCAGGTTTGAGATAAGGAAAAACTTCTTTATTGAGAGAGTTGTTAGGATTTGGAATGGACTGCCTGGGAGAGTTGTGGATGAAGATCAAAAAGAGATCTGGATATGTATTTGGAAATATGAATTTAACAAGCTGCAGAGATAAGGCTAGCAAATGCGAGGGGCTTTGGAGACATTCCTGGAGCTGATACACACACTCTATCATGTGTCTGATGTGAATAAAAGTCAGTATACGATTATTTCCCATTCTAAATGCTCACGCATATCTGATTATTTAGTGCAGCATAAGCATTTAAAATGCAAGTATTGCAAGACCATTTTCATTATATAGTCTAATTATTGCTCAGAACATTAATAGTTTAAATGTTGAAACCCAATTACGAAAACAAATCTGTCATTGCTTTGGCACAAGTCTCTTTGAAAAGGTCTGATTTTTCACTCACACGATAATATGTTTATCGTTTTCGTTCACTGTCTGCATTTGAAATTAAATAACATTTTTTCTAAAAATTAAAAGTTTTCAAATTATTGTTTCACTAAAGTTTGATAACACAAATCATTTATTTCGTTGAATATTTACAGAGCATGTTGAATTATAGCCATTTCTAATTCGCTGGCAAATAGCTGAAGCTTGTACATTTCAGTGAGAAATTAAACTGATTGATTATGTATAAATGTATAAGAACACTAATTCTATTTGATTATTCAATCGTTTGCTCGCCCTGCACATGTAATCATTCAGAAGCCAACCGCTTTCAAAATGTTGGAGTGACAATGCATTGTTTTGAATCCTGACATTGTGTATGTATTTCTGATCGCCAAAAGAGTTACATCCATGTTGTTTGTTCGACACAAAATAAAATGTACATTCTTTATTTCTGTGTGAGAAAACCTTGATGGAAGTTTATATTTTTGATACATAAATATAGAATCAACCTAATTCTTTTCAGAGATTATAGTTCAGTTGAATAATCATAGTTGATGTCTTATTTTTGCCTAACTCACTCAACTTAGCAAACATCTGATTAATACATGGGTCACCCAACAGATTGCATCTAAAGAAAACAGCAGCAATTGACAAGTCAAGAATCACGTTAATAACTGAACTTGGCGGAGCCTGCCTGGTGTAGGACACCACACAGACTGGCATTCAGGTGAATGGAACAATGAACAACATAACTGGAAGTTTTGGCCTAACGCCCCTCCCCAGCTTCCTGATCTTACACATATCACTCCGTCACACATTCAACAATTGATAAGAATCCACAGGCTGGGTGAAACGTAAAACACAGAACAGTACAGCACATTGCAGACCTTCGACCCTTGACGTCCTGCCAATCTTTTATCCTACTCGAAGATCAGACTAACTGACATACCCAGACATGCTGGTCCAGTGACAGGCATCGTGCACAGTCAGCCATTCTTTTCTGATGTGCAGCTGCCTTGAAATGTCTGTTCAAACCAAACAGATTGAATGAAATTCAAGCAGTCGAGACGACGTTCATGACTGTGTATTTCAATCAGGATTTAATGATGGATGAAATTCCAGAATAACATAATCAATGAATGAAAAACAGGGCAACACAAGAAATAGCAGTTGAGTACAACATGTGGTTCCAAGTAGGCCTCATGGTGTTACCGATAGATTATCAATCCAAACAATCAGCTCCTGATCTTTGGACCCAGGTTCGAATCCCGCCACTACAGATGGTGGAGATTACATTCAATAATTTTAAAATATCCCTGGAATTATGAAACTACCTATGAAAATAAAATCATTGCCGATTTTTAGAAAAATCCATCTGGATCATTAATATCTTTCAATGAAGGAAACTTCTATCCTCACCTGGTCTGGCTGACATTCAAATCCAGACCCAAAGCAACGTCATTGACTCCCAATTGCCCCTGAAATGGTCCACTGAGTCATTCACTTGTACCAATGGTTACAAAGTTTCAAAGAAATGAAACCGGCTAAAAAACCTGGCATCAAACTGTGCACTGGAAAAGTCATCATTAGAAACATCACTGTAGAACCTCCAAATTCTACCTTACTATCATCTAAGGGGTAGTGCCAAAACTGGGACAACTGCCTTACAGGCCATTCAAGCAACAGCCTGACATAGTCATACTCACGGAATCATACCATACAAAAATAACCCAGCCACCACCATCACCATCCCTGGATATGTCCTGCCCCAAAGGCAGGACCGATCCAGCAGAGGGGGCAGCTCAGTGAGATATAGTCGGTAGGTAGTTGCTCTGGGAGTCTCCCGAATTGACTCCAGACCTAATGAAGTCCCATGGCTTCAGATTAAACATGGAAACAAATTCTCTTACTGATTACCACGTAACGTCATTCCTCATCTGAATCAGTGCTCCTCTGTGTTAAACAACACTTGGAGAATGCACTGACTGTGGCAAGGGCACAAAGTGTGTTCTGGCTGGGGGATTTCAAAGTCGACCATCAAGAATGGTTTGGCAGCAGTACTATTGATCACGCTGGTCGGGTCCTAAAGGACATAGCTACTAAATTGGGTCTGCAGCAGGTGGTGAGGGCAAGAACAGGAGGGGAAAAAATCATACATGACCTCATCCTTACCAATCTACCAACTGCAGACGTATCTGTCCGTGACAGTATCGGTAAATGTCTCGTGGTCAGGTTCAGAATAAATTCTATTGTGTTGTGTGGCACTATCACCATGATAAATGGCACAGATTTCGAAGAGATCTAGCAACTCAAGACTGAGCATCCATAAGACACTGTGGATCATTAATAGCAGCAGCACTGTACTCCAGCACAAACTGTAATGTCACGACCCATCATATCCCCCCATTCAACCATTACCATCAAGGCAGAGGATCAACTCTGTTTCAATGGACAGTGCAGGAACGCATGCCAGGAGCAGAACCAGGAATATACAAAAATAAAATGTTAATCTGCTGAAGCTTCCAAACAGAAGTACTTGCGTGCCAAATAACATAAACAGCAAGGGACAGACAGAACTGAGCTATCCAACAATTAATGCATCAGATTTAACCTCTGCAGTCCTCCTAATCTGATGATGGATGGTGGTGGATGATCAAACAACTCACTGGAGTAGGAGTCTCCACAAATATCCCCATCCTCAATGATGAAAGATCCCAGAATATCAGTGCAAATTTTAAGGCTGAAGCTTTCGCAGCAATCTTCAGTCAGAAGTTTTGAGTGGATGATCTATTTCGGCCTCCTCCCGTGGTCCCCATCATTACAGATCGCAGTCTTCAGCAAATTCGATTCACTGATATCAAGAAACGGTTAAAGGTACTGGATACTGCAATGGCTATAAACCTGATAACATGCCGACAATAGTCCTGAAGACTTGTACTCCAGAACTTCCCGCTTCCCTAGACAAGCTGTTCCAGTACGGTTACAAACAGACAATGGGGAAAACTGCTCAAGTATGTTCTGTACATAAAACGCAGGACAAATTCAACCCGACCCAGTAAAGTGATGGAAGATGTCATCAACAGTGTTATCAAGCAGCACCTGCTCAGGGACGCCCATTTTGTGTTCCACCAGGGTCACTCGGCTCCTGACCTCATCACAGCCTTGGTTCAAACATAGAAAAAGGAACTGAATTCCAGCCCTTGATATCAAGGCTGCATTCTGCCAAATGTGACATAAAGGACCCCAAGCAAAAACGGTATCGCAGGCCAACACTGCATTATTGGACTCATACCTGACAGATAGGAAGATGGTCATTGTTGTTGGAGGTCAGTCATCTCAGCTCCAGAACATCTCTGCAGTAGTCCCTTAGGATAACGTTCGAGGTCCAAACATTTTCAGCAGCTTCAACAATGACCTTCCTTCCATCATAAGGTCGGGAGTGGGGATTATCCAGGCTTGGGCTGACAAGTTGCAAGTAACATTCCTGCCACACAAATCCAGACCATGACCATCATGAATAAGAAACAATATAACCACTTGTTATTCAGCAGCATTATCCCCACTAAATTTCCCCACTATCAAAAACCTGGGGGGTATTATTGACCATAAGCTCAACTGGACTCGCCACAGATAAGATCGGATCAGAGGCTAGGAATACTGCATGATTAACTCACCTTCTGACTTCCCAAATCCTGTCCAACATTTACATGGCACAAGTCAGGAATGAGATGTAATAATCCTCACTTGCCTGACTGAGTGCAGCCCTAATAACACTAAAGAAGCTTGACACCATTCAGGACAAAGCAGCCCATTTGATTTGCACCACATCCACAAGCATTCACTCCCTTCACCACGGTCGCTCAGGAACAGCAGTGCGTACTATCTACGAGACACAATGCAGAAATTCCACAAAGATCCTCAGAGAACTCCTTCCAATCTCACGAACACTTCTATGTAGAATGACAAGGGCAGTAGACTTTTGGGAACACCATCAACTTCAAATTCCCCTCCAAACCAGCCAACATCCTGATTTGGAAATATATTGCAGTTCCTTCCCTCTTGCTGGTTCAAAACGCTAGAATTCCCTCCTTAATCACGAGTAGGTCAACGCACAGCACATAGATTGCACCAGTTCGAAAAGGTAGCTCACCACCACCTTCTCAAGGGCAACTCGGGACGGGCAAGAAATGCTGGGCTCATCCAGTGATGCCCACATCCAAAAAATATTTTTTTAAAACAAATAGTTCCAAGTTGAGCATCTCGATGGGACAGATTATCTGATTTGAACACGAACAGGAAAACAATGTTTCTAATATTGAATATTTTAGACATTTTCTGTTATTGGAAAAGTGTCCCATATTCGATGACATATTGTTGCTGAGTGCTGTAATAAATTGCACCTTTTCAGTTAAAATCAACAATACTGGTGTAACAGGCTCAAACCTTCAAAATGACCAGATTACAAATGACAATCATAGCAGAGACAATGTACTCCCGCCAGGTAAGACTCACAGATAGTAGCTTACAGTCAACAGATTAATGGACTACTGGTTACACTGAATCCTCCCACCGTCTACATCACAGGGGTTACCACTGACCAGAACGTGAAAACAAATCAACTTATAAACACAAGGGCAGATCAGAGACTTACAATTCTGCACTGTGCTGTTTAAGCATTGTCTCTCTGTCTCGTGGAAATATGTTCTACACACTAGCTGTACCAATCTTTGCAGTAATCGATCAGTTTCAATCAGATCCCCCCCCGACCCGCCATTCTTCTAAGTTCCATCGAGTACACTCACTGCCGCTCATATGACAAGCCGTCATCCCTCAGCAGTTCAAATTATGCCAAATGCCGTCTGACCATTGCCCATTATATTCTAAACAGTATGTCTCCTCTCTTGTATTCTTGTTCTCTTGAAATGAATGCGAACTTTGCATTTGCTTTCGTAACTGCCAACTGAACCTGCATATTAACCATAAGGGAGGACGAGTGCTTCAAAATCCTTTTGTGCTTCAGATTGAATGGATCCTATTAGAACATAGTGTCTGCCTCTATTCTGCCTATCAAAGTGAATAATCTCACACGATTCCATAGTGTGTTCCATCAGCCACATGTTTTCCCACAGTCCAAAACTGTCCAAGTCTTTCTGCACCCTCCCCACTTCCTCAATATCATCTTCCCAGCAAACCATCACGGCATCATCTTCAAACTTAGCAAAGCTGCCTTCAGGTCCTTTTTCCAGTTTGTCCATGTATAATACATTTCCTGGCTCCCTAAGGACTGTCCACCATCTACAAGGCACAACACTCAAGGTGCTTGACTCTATTCATGTTGAAGCAATGGCTTGAGTGGAATTACACCTGCAAAGTCTTCACTCCCTGCTCCACTGACTCTCAGTAGAAGCACACCCTGCCCCGTTTTGTGGTGAGTTTACTTCATTATTGTGCACAATCCCAGTCTATTGATGGCATTCTGTCTGGACAAACTGTGTGTTGATGACGATAGTGGGAGGTGGGGGAAGGAATGTCTAAGATGAATGATTGTGTGACTGCCAGGATGAAACCTGTCCCGACAGCCCCGGATGTATCTGTGCCCGCTGTCACCGCTGCAGACATGATCAGTCTTCCTGAGAGTCAAGGCAAGGGAAGCGACAGACCTGGACGATGTTCCCGGCTGTGTACTCAGAGCCTATGAGGACCAACTGGTAGAGGTATTCATATACAACTACAGCTTCTCCCTCTTACAAGCTGAAGTCCCAACCTGCTTCGAGAAGACGACCATCATCCTCGTAAGTGAGAAAGCACATGTAACGTGCCTTAATGACTACCGCCCAGTGGCTCTGACCTCAATAAACATGGAGTGATTTGAAAGGCTGGTTATGTCCCACATCAGCTCCAGTCTCCCAGCCTGACCTGATCCCTTATAATTTGCCTACTGATGTAACAGGTCCAGAACATATGCCATACCCCAATCCCTGCACTCATCCCTGGGACATCTTGACCACAAGGACACTTACACAAGACTCCTGCTCACTGACTACAGCTCCACCTTCAATATCGTTATCCCCTTCAGACTAATCTCAAAATTCCGTGACCTTAGTCGCGGCTTCACCCTCTGCAACTTGATCCCCCGGTTTCAGACCCACAGATCACAATCTTTGAAGAGAGGTATCTGCACCTCGACCACACTCACACTCAACACTGGATACCCCAAGGATGCATCCTCAGCCCCCTACTGTACTTCCTGTACACACACGGCTGTGTCCCTCAGCCCCCTACTGTACTCCCTGTCCACACGCGGCTGTGTTGACAAATTCCAAATAACGCCAGCTGCAAGTTCGCTGATGACATGCCCATGTAAATCGTGCTTTTAAAAAGTTCGCTTTTCCCCGCTTCCCTTTCCAAATGACCTACATTCGGACCTGTTTTCGCTAATCAAAACAAATCCAAAGAGGATTTTCACTTTTACGAAGATTGCCGAAATTTTTCCCATACAAATGAATGCTTCTTCACTTTACATCATATCGGCTTATGAAAAAATACTGTACTTCAAATCGCAGATCAGTTAACATGTCACGCGAATAGAATGCTTTCAGTTGCCAGTATACAGAATAACAGTAAGAGATACAGCTCATTCTAAGCTGGAAGAGACAATGGGTTGACCTTCCGCAACCTTTGCTGTAATAATTCTGTGATATGTATTGAAAGCCTATGGAGGGGGGTAGACAAGCTTGTTCAATAAAGGGAAACCTGTATATGTCTAAGACAATGTTTAAAGCGATTTTATCTCCCTGTCTCTCTGCCCTGAACGGTGGTCATCTTCTTATATTCGTTGATGGGATATGGGTATCACTGGCTGGGCCAGCATTACTTCACTTTTCTAGCTGCTCTTGAGAAGACCGTGAGCCACTGTAGTCCACGTGTTTTATTTGATTTGATTTGATTTATTTTAGTCAAATGTACAATGGAAAGCTTTGTTTTGTGAGTAGCGCAGGAACATGATAGTAGACAAAAAAACACAGCTCATGTGGTACTTCAACAGAGTGAGGCATATAAGGTTACAGCTGCACAGGAGATGTGCAAAAGAAGATCGCTATTAGCAAGACTAGTATTATTTGAAGTTAGAGATGTCAATTCGTCAGTCTAATTACGGTAGGGAAGTAAGTGTTCCTGAGTATGCTGGTCCATGTTTTCAAGCCTCTCTATCTTCTTCCTGTTGGAATAGGTTGTCAGAGATCATTACCGGTTTGGGAGAGATTTTTTTAATGTTATCAGCCTTTCGGTGACAACAAGAAGTATAAATGGATGGAAGATTGCCTTCCGTAATGGTCTGTGCTGTGCACACAACCGTCTGTAGTTTTTTATGGTCCTGGGCAGAGCAGTTACCATATCACACGAATAGAATGCTTTCAGTTGCCAGTATGCAGAATAACAGTAGAGATACAGCTCATTCTAAGCTGGAAGAGACAATGTGTTGTGTTTCCTCAACCTTTGCTGTAATAATTCTGTGATATGTATTGAAACCCTATGGAGGGGGTGGGGGTAGGGGTGGGGGGGGGGGGGGGGGGGGAGACAAGCTTGGTCAATAAAGGACACAGACTGTTCCATCAACAAAAATCGATTCTTATTATATCATGAAGTTCAGTTGCAAGGAAAAGTGTTTTAATACAGTGGTTTTCTGAGATTTACAGGATATTCAGAAACATGTTTTTGTTTTCTCTTTGAATCTTATAGAAGAAACAGATTTCGGCCTTAAGACACGTGTCACAGACACACCAACTGTAATAGGACCACAGTGTCCAAATATAACCAAGGTCAGTGTATGGACCTGTCAAGAAACATGAGATAAAATGATATGCAAACATGAGATACAAACAGAAAATGGTGGAGAAACGAAATAAAAACATGAAGAAGTATCTGCAGAGAGAAACAGAGTTAACATATTGATTACGATGTGACATTTCTGAAAAGTCAAAGGTTAATTCTATGCATCTCTGCTCAAATTCTGCCATATTTGTTGAGTTTTGCTTCAGCTCTTTCGATTTCTTTTTCTTTCGGAACTGCGACAAATTGTCTGATCTGAATGTTAACAGCAAAGCCCCTATCTCACTTGGATCTCGAGTAATTTGTTATGGACATTAAATGAAAAATTACAAAGTTCCTATGTTTGACAAGGCTCTAAATATTGATGACGTATTGGATTGTGAAAACGTGCCATGAAAATGTTGAAACAAAAACAGAAGTTGCTTCTAAAGCTCAGTAGGTCTGGCAGCATCCGTGAAGAGAAATCACAGTTAACGTTTCAGGTTCAGTGACGCTTCATCAGAACTGATGGGAGCTCGGAAAATGTTGGTTGATATGCAGAAGGGGCTGGACAGCAGTTAATGGAGATTGTTAGTGGCTAAACAAAGGGGTGTGTAATGGAAGGCGATGTGAGAACTAGGCCTGGCGTATTATTGGGCGGGGGCGAGGACATTCGGGAGTTCTGGGCTGAAAATTATTGAACTTGATTTTGAGTCTGAAGGGCTGTAGGGTCTTCACACGGTAAATGAGGCGTTGTTCTTCCAGTTTGCATAGACTTTTCCTGGAACACTGCAGCAAGCCTGACGTAGAGATATTAGCCAGGGAACAGGATGCGGTATTAAACTGGCAGGCAACTGGAAGCTCAGGGTCATTTGTATAGGTATACTTTGGATGTTCAGTGAAGCGGTCACCCAGGCTACTGTTAGTTTCCCCAATGTAGAGAAGACCACATTGTGAGAAGCGAATCGAGTAGACTAATTGTGGGAAATGTCAGTAAGGTGTTGCTTCATCGGTATGGTGTGGTTGGGCCCTTGGATAGTGAGAAAGGAGGACAGAAGTGCGAACATGTTACACTTTTGGCAGGGGCAAGTGAAGTGGGCCTGTGGTGGGGGTGAGGGTGGGGTAATGGGAGTGAATAAAGAGTGAACCAGGGTGTCCTCGTCCCTCCAGAAGGCGGACAATTTTGAGGAGGAAAATATGTATCTGGAGATGGCACGTTGCTGGAGGTGGGGGAAATGGCGGCTGATGATCCACTTCATTTGAATGCTGGTGGGATGGTAGGCCAGGACAAGAGGAATTCTCTCGCTGTTGCAGGAGGGTAGAGAGACGGTGAGAATAGAAATGCAAGAGGTGGGTCAGACCTGGTTGAGGGCCCTCTCGAGAACAGTGCTGGGAAATTCTCAGTTGAGGAAGAAGATGGACATTTTGGGAATTGACATCATCAGACGCAATGCGGTGGAGACAGTAAAAATATTGGAATGGAATGGAGTATTAGCAAGAAACAGGTTGTGAGGGTGTATACTCCAGGTAGCAGTGACAATCGGTTGGTTAATACTGGATATTAGTGGCCTGTCGATCCCCAGAAATGGAAACAAAGATGCCGAGGAAAGGAAGTGATGAGTCAGAGAAAGACGAGGTGAAAGTGAGGGAGGGATGCAAATTGGAAGTGAGATCAATGATTTTTTTTTCAAATTCAGGACAAGACAGAGAAGCTTAATCGATGATATAATCTATGCATTGGAGAAAGAGTTGTGGATGGGTCTGGAATAGAAGTGGAACAGGGAATAGTCTATGTACCCCTTGAAGAAACAGGTATGACTGGAGCCCACGTGTGTATCCATGCACCCCCTCTGTGTGGCAGGAGTAGGCTGAAGCAATGGGTCTGCCCGGGCAGTTCTGTTTGTGGATTTTCAGGAGGAGATAGAAGTGAGCTCTGCTATCAGAGGACCATCAGCTTGGGGACCGTTAGGTGGGGGCAATTATCATTGTTGATACAATGGCCTGATGTGCCATGGTCGGGACCAGCAGGTGATATGAGGAGATAACTGAGAGCTGGCCCTCAGTCTCTGCAATGTAGAGGTCAGTCCACCAGAATACAGCAGCATCACCCTTACCAGTACAGGCTGAATGACAAAGTCAGGTTTGGATCAACGCACACGGCATACAGCCTATTCAGAGGGTGATTTGTTGGATTCGGTGAGGGGATGCAGAGAAATTAAGACAACCAATGTCACATCGAACATTCTCAATGAACAGATTGAGTTCAAGTAAGCCACAGAGGGAGAGGTCCAGGTGGAGGAAGAGTATTGGAGCTCGGCGAAGAGTCTGTGGAACAGGGAACAGAAGCTTTGCCCAAAGAAATGGGCACCGAGGAGAAGATGGTGGGAGAAGAGTTCAACGTCATGCCGTACCGAAATTCATTGAAGTCGGGGCACAGTGGGATAACGCTGAGACCATTGTTAAGTACAGAACATTCAACATCAGAGTGTGGAAGGGTAGGAGGGAGGGTGAAGGTACGACAGGAGGTGCATTTGGGGGAGGGGATGCAGTCAGAGTGCAGGGCAAGGGTGGGGAGTCAGGTTCCAAGGGGTCATAGGCATCTCTGTGTTATTGCATCTTGTGTGCCTCATATATCTGATGAGCATGGCGAATGAGCTGGAGAAAGAAATAGAATTGGGGAGTGGTGCAGCCTTGAGCCAATTAGATGTGATGCTGTTGCACAGATAAAATGTTGATATCACTGGCACTGCAATCACATGATCAGTCCTCAGGAAGTAACTGAATGAAAATGAACGTAATCTTATTGTAATGCCCTGATTTCATTGGAGTGACACTCAATCAGCAAAGTCTTACTTTTCTGAGATTTTTGACAAAACTGTGAAAACATAATAAATGTTGATGTTATTAACAGGACAAAGTCATTCATGGTTTTGGAAGGTATTAGCAAGGGCAGAGTTTATTTGTTATTCTCAAAAGCTCTGGGGAAGGTGTCATCGTTCAGTGAGGAAATTACCAGGACAGAATTTCCTCCGATTCCCATTGACCCCTGTTTACTCAAGGTCCGTGATGCCACATGAATCAAATAATACTTTGATGCAAGGGAAGTTACTCTGATCTCACCTTCAAAGAGGTAAACCGTTAAAATAATAAAAAGCAAAAGTGTAAAACACGGCTTGTTTGAACAATGTGCTCACTGTACTCACAATGTTTAAGGGAAAACTGATGCATGGACTTCTGATTTTGAGGAAAGGTTCATCCTATTTGTGATGAGGCTGTTTGGTTATGCACTGTGACACCGAGACAGAAAGATACTCCACTCTGGACCATGGGGAACAAAACCATCCTGTTCATGGTGCATCAGACAGTGACAGACACACACTATTGTCTGTTCCAATTGGACATTGATCATCCCAAGCTCAACATTCACTGATGATCAAGAGCAGAACAGAATCCAGTGGCTCCCATCCTCCCAGTTGGAAATCAAAAAGGGAATGCGATGGTCAGATGAAGTGGGAGTAATTGGGGAATTGGTGTAACTTACGGTGGAAGTGACAGAAGGATGGTGTAAAGGGAAATAATCAGTGGAAGAGCATGTACCAGCAGAAAGGGTAGTGCAAGGAAAGTAGGAGTGTGAGGAAAGAATAGGACGAAGGAGGAAGAATGACGGATGAAGTTTTAGTGACAAGGAAAATCTTGTTTTTGGGGAAGCGGGATTGGATGCGAAAACATCACTGTTCAGGAAAATCGAGATCAGGTTTCCATTCAAAATTAAGAAAAGATTTCATGTTCTTTCTTTTCTATCACTTGATTCTTGTTAAGATGATACATGTACTCTATCTTTCCGAATCAAGTGCAGAGGATTTTTTTTTCTTGTCTTGTGTGGTGTTTCAACATTTTTGATTTTTCTTTACAGTATGTATTTGCTTCCAATTCAAGGTAGACATGAGAATATGATTTGATCTCCTTCAGTTTGTCCATAACATAGAATTTAATTGAGTATTTATCCTCATCACACTAGCTGATTTAAACAAACAATGAATTAGTCTGTGTCCATCCTGCAGATGAAAAATGTCTCCAGCTCTGGCTATTGCAGTGCCTCCAAAAGGTTAATGTTCCAGCGCAAGATGCCAAAACCTAGTTCATCCTAAATTATTTCCAAGCTTTATGTATAAAACATGCAAAGTGTAAAAGATGAATTCAACTCTGTGTCAAACTGGTTATTTCTGGCTTCCTCATAAAAGATGTTAACCAAATCACTCTGTAAATTGACCAAAATAAGAAAAAAACAGAGACTGGAATTCTCAAATCTTCCTCTGAATAACATCTGGGAAACAGGAAGGAAATCACGGTTTGTTTGTGTTATTCATAAATGACGATGGTGAGCATGTGGAAAATGCGGGGAGGGGGCAGTGGAATGCTGACCAATGTTGTGGATGACACAAAGCTGAGCTGAGTGGCTCACAATCAGGAGAATATAAATAGATTATTCAGATAGCCAGATGAATGGCCGATGAAATGTAACACTAATAAATGTGGGATGATGCATGTCAGATGTAATAAGACAAGTGAGTACTCAAACTATGAATGGGGAGTGCTAAATTTGCTCGATTTTTCTTTGCAGCAGGGAAGGTTGAGTAGGGAATCTGCTACAGGTATTCTGGAGTATAGGGGTATGGAGAAGATGAACAATCAGAAGCTGTTTCTCTTCGTCAAAGGGTCAAAAACAAAGGAACGCATTTTTGAAGTGAAAGGCAGGGATTTGAGAGGACTTGTGGAATGTGTTTCGTACTGAGAGGGTGGTATGAATCTGGAATGCATTGTCTAGGAGGGCCGTTGAGAGAGGTAACCGCACAAACATTTAAAAAGCCTTTGGATGTGCACTTGCTGGTGCAGACATGACATACCTTTAATTCGTTTCATGATTCTATGCGTTGTCAGCCATGAATGCTCTGATATATTCTGAAGCAATAAGCAATGGCAGTTGCTGGTTTGTTCCTTTGACTGGACTCAGTAAGTGGCGCGATCACAAACCAGAATCATCTCATGGAGTTCCAGCATCCAATCCATCTCTGGGAACATCCAGGGTAATTCACATGCTCAGTGCAAGCATTGTCTAACAACAACACGAGCATTTTTCCAGCTGTTTACCACCACTATTATAGCTACAGCAATGTCATGGACACAGATTTTTCTTCAATATAATGCAGACTTCTAGCAATGAGGGTGCTATTTCTCTGAAGCATAATAAATTACTTCCCAGATATTCACTTTGATGAAAAGCAAGTTTTCCTGTGTTTTGCTGCCAGTTATTTATCACAGAATTCCCCACCCCACTCCATCCCTTCAATATTTACCCTTTAATATTTTCTTGTGCACTGTCTTCCTGATCTCCCACACCTCAATCCCTCACATACCCCATACTCTCCATCCTCATTTGTTAATCGCTGATAAACCTGAGCCTCATCTCTATCATTTATTCCAACTTCCATCTCACAATGTGAACTGATATGATTCCTTCCCTCAGCATGGTCATTAGACTGGCCATGCCTGATTTGGCCATTCATCTCGACTTTCTACTCAGTTTCTGACCCGCTGCTTTGGTTACCAAACTCCTGGTTAATTAGTTTAAATCCATTCAACATACACGAGCAAAGCTCCCCAAAAGGATGTTGTTGCTCCTCCAGTTAAGATGCATTCTGTCTTTTTTGTACAAGTCCCACTTGTCCTGGAAGAATTCCCAATAATCCAATAACCTGAAACCATCCACCCTGAACTAGCTTTTTAACAACATGTTAAACTATACCGCCGTCCTAATCCTTCCCTCTTTTCCATATGGCACGGGGAGTAATTCAGAGATTACAGAGGATTGTTCCGTCTCTCTCTCTCTCTCTCACTCACGCACTCACACACACAATAAGACAGACTCCATATTACTTTGCAGAAGAATACCAATAACTTTAAAAATAATCAGAATGATAACTGGAATGAAGGATTTCGTTAACGAAAGGACGAGAGAAATTGCATTTCTTCTGGATGTCAGTTTGAGTTGGAGAGTTCATTTTCCGATGGATCATCACTTTCCTCGTGAACATTATCAGTGAGACTCCGGTGAAATGTTATGTCCCACTTGCTATTTAAGTGTTTAGGTTTCCTTGAGTCAGTGATGTAATTTCCAGGATTGGTGATTTCATGCCTGGTCCTTTTCCTCAGAGAGTGTTAGATGGAATCAAAATCGATGTGTTTGTTTATAGAGTTCCGGTTGGATTGCCATGCTTCTAAGAATTCTCGTGCGTGTCTTTCTTTGGCTGGTTCTAGATGGATGTGCAGACCCAGTCAAAATGATATACTTCCTCATCCGTATGTAAGGACCTAGTGATAGTGGGTCATGTCTTTTTTTCTGGCTAGTTGTTGTTCATGCATCCAGATGGCTCGTTTTCTGCCTGTTTTTCCGACGTAGTGCTTGTTACAGTTCTTGCAAGGCTTATTCTTCCTGGAGCAGAACAGACAAAGATGTGACCTTATTGTGGTGCTCAAAAGTATGAAGAAAGTTGCAGAGTAAAACAGGAAAACTCTGTTTCCGTTAGTTGGCATTACAGCATCAAGGAGTTCTAATTTCAAAATGGTCAGCAAAAGAGCTGGGACTGAGATACATAAATACTTCTTTATTGAGAGAGTTCTTAGGATTTGGATTAGACTGCCTGGGAGAGTTGTAGATGACGATTCAATAAAGAATTGGATATATATTTGTAAATTATAAATTTAATGGGCTACAGAGATAGGGCTGGAAAATGGAAGGTGCTTGGGAAACATTACTGGAGCTGGTGCACACACAGCGGCCAATGGCCTCGTCCTGTACTTTAAAGGATTGTACTCTATCATGTGTCTGATGCAAATAAAAATCAGTATCGGATTATTTCCCGTTTTAAGTGCTCGCAAATATCTGATTATTTGGTGCAGGATAAACATTTAAAATGCAAAAAAAATTACAAGGTCAGTCTCATTATGTAGTCTATTTATTTCTCAGAACATGAATATTTTAAATGTTATGTTCTGATAACGAAAACAAATATCTCATTGCTTTGGCACAAATCTCTTTGAAAATGTCTGACTTTTCCCTCACACCAAAATATGTCCTTTTTCTTTTCACTGTCCACATTTCATATTCAGTAGCATTCTTTCTAAAATCGCAAGTTTTCAAATTATTCTTCGCTAAAATTTGATAATGTAATCATTCACAGTGTATGTTTAATTATTGCTATTTCTAAATTGTTGGCTATTAGCTGAAGCTCGTACATTTC
The DNA here is from genome assembly GCF_047496795.1 of Chiloscyllium punctatum. NCBI lineage: Eukaryota > Metazoa > Chordata > Chondrichthyes > Orectolobiformes > Hemiscylliidae > Chiloscyllium > Chiloscyllium punctatum. Next base: position 33,027,720 of record NC_092751.1, read on the forward strand.
ACTGAGAAATTTAACTGATTGATTATATATAAATGTATATGAATGCTAATTCTATTTGATTGTCCAATCGTTTACTCTCTCTGAATATGTAATCATTCAGAAGCCGACCATTTTCAAAATGTTGGAGTGACAATGCATTGTTTTGAATCCTGACATTGAATGTATAATTCTGATCATAACAGTTACGTACCATGTTCTTTATTCAAAGTAAAATAAAATGTGCATTCTTTATTTTTGCGTTACAAAAAATTGATAGGAGTTTATCCTTTACTCCCATAAATATAGAATCGACCTAATTGTTTTCAGAGATTATAGTTCAGTTGAATAATCATACTTCATATCTCATTTTTGCCCAATTCACGAAACATAGCTAACAGTTGATTATTCTTCGGGTCAGTAAACTCAACACCTTGCAATGAGCTACGCTAAAAATGGCTTCCAAAAGATTTTGAATCATTTACAGTGTTACTGGAATTCACAGTTGCCTGTGATGCTGAGTGACACACTGACCTGCTCCTAAATCTGTGCAAAGAGTTTCTAACCTGGGTCAGGGCAGTCGGTCAAACATTTCTTCACAACAAATAATTTGGAATCCACCCTGGGAAAGGTGGGAGCTCGCTAACAGACTATCACTGGTCTCAGTGCAGCTACAAATAATGCCCAAATCAATGGCTGACCAGCAACCAAGTTTTAAAAAACACCTTCAGTCAGAGCCTGGCCCAGTGGGCAGATGTGTCGACATGCAGTGTCAGAATCACACCGCACAACTTCCTGATGGTGCTGACACCTGGCCTGTCTCCCAGACTCCATACATCTGCACCCTGGACCGGATGCTGGGAAAAGACTTTAAAAATTTGGCAGTCTGATGCACTATCTTGAGTCTCACAAAGAAACCTCTGAAACCATACCCAATAAATGTCACCTTCATTATCACCAGTATCAAAATGAAATTTTACATCTCTGTGGATGGCCAGAGATTAATACATGGTTCACCAAAAAGAATATATCTGAAGAAAACAGCAGCAAACGGCAGGCCAAGAAGCACGTTAATAACTGAACTTGGCGGATTCTGTTTGGTGTGTGGTGACCTACACATATTGGACTGGCACTCAGGTGACTGTAACAATGCACAACGTAAATGTAAGTTTTGACCTAACACCTCGTCAAAGCTTCCTGATCTCACACACATCACTCCATCACACACTCAAGAATTGATGAGATCCTACAAGCTTGGTGAAACAGGAATCATAGTACAGGCCCTTCAGCCCTTGACGTCCTGCCGACATTTTATCCTGTTCGAAGATCAGACTAACCTACATACCTTTCATTATACGATCATTCATGTGCCTATCCTCACACCCACACTCTCTGTGTAAAGAACCGACCTCGGACATCTCCCATAAATATTCCTCCAATTACCATAAAATTATGCTCCCTCATCATAGCCATTTCCATCCTGGGTAATAGTTTCTGGCTATCCACTCTATCTATGCCTCTAATCATCTTGTCCACCTCTATCAAGTCAAGTTCCATTCTTTTTCGTTCCAATGAGAAAAAAAACCTAGTTCCCTGAATTTTCTTTGCAAGACCTGCCCTCCAGTCCAAGCAGCGACCTAATAAATTTCCTCAGTACACTCACCAACGCTTCCACATCTTTCATGTAATGAGGCGACCAGTACAGAACACAGCATTCGAAGTGTGATCTCACCAGGGTTCCATAGAGCTGCAGCATAACCTCACTGCTTAAACTCAAACCCCATGCTAATGAAAACATCATCCGGTTTCTTAAGAACCTTATCAACCTGGGTGGCAACTTTGTGGGAGCTATGACATGGATCATCAGATCCCACTGTTACTCCACAACGTATGAATACTACAAACTGAATCGCTTCACAATTTTCCAGTTTGAACTCCAACTGTCCCTTACCAGCCCAGTTCAGCATCCTGTCAATGTCCTGTGCAAACTACAATAGCCCTTCACACTACCCACAATTCCACCAAACTTTGTTAATTTGAAAAACTTACTAATCCACCTACACTCTTCCTCATCGAAGTCATTTATAAATATCACAAACAGCAGAGGCCCCAGAACCGATCCCAATGGAGCACCAATGGTCACCGAGCACCAGACAGAATACTTGCCATTTACCATCCACCCCTGTCTTCTATGGGCCAGTCAATTCTGCGTCCAGATAGGCTGGTTTCCCTGTATCTGATGCGTCCTTACTTTCTGAATGAAACGACCATGGGGAAATTTACCAAACGCCTGGTTTAAAACCATGTACTCCACGTCCACTACTCTCGCTTCTTCAATGTGTTTGATCCCATCCTCAAATAATTCAGTAAGGTTTGTGAGGCATGACCTGCCCCTCACAAAGCCCTGCTGACTATTTCTAACCAAACTATGATTTACAAGTAATCCTAAATTCTGTCTCTCAGAATCCTCTCCAAAACTTTGCCCAGTGCTGATGTAAACTGACTGGTCTGTAATTCTCAGGATTATCCCTTTTCCATTTCCTGAACAAGGGAGTAACATTTGCCTCCCTCCAATCATCTGGCACGACGCCAATGGAGAGTGAGGACGCAAAGATCATCTCCAAAGGTGCAGTAATCTCTTCGTTCTCTTCCTGTAGTAAGCCAGTGTGGATCCCGTCTCGCCTAGGAGATTTATCTATCCCTATGTTTGTATTTCAATCAGTCTGTACTTCACCTCACCATGTCTACTCACTGTCCAACTATCTGATTGACTGCTTTCCATTTCAGGGCTCTATACAGTGCGGCTTTCCTGAACACGTATTGTTCCCTATAACCTGTTAATCATGGAATGGAAAATATGGGAAGGCACCAATGCCTTCCCGATGAAAGGCTGATGCCCAAAGCTTTGACTCTCCTGCTCCTCAAATGCACCTGATATGTTGTGCTTTTCCAGCGCCACACTTTTCCACTCTGATCACCAGCATCTCCAGGTCTCACTTTCTTCATTACCAAGGGCTGTCCCCTCTGAACACTGAGCAGGCAATTAATCAGCAGAAACTCGCTGTATTTAGAGCTGACCGTTCAGTTCTGGAAAGTTGCATTTGATGAATACATTTACTGAAAACGAAATTACTATTCAACAAATATTCATTCAGTCCCAGAGTTACAGTTTTGGTTCATGAATTAGGCAGCTTGATAACGAGCAGTCAATGACTGAAGAACTCCGAGCAACAGAGTATTCCAGGTAATATATTCCAGGGTGGATGTGCTTTCCCTTAATGTTGGGCATATTATCAGACAGACAGATGTGAGAAGGGAACGCGGTGACAAGTGGAATTGTGACATTTTTGCTATTACAGAGATGTGCTTGAGGGAGGTCAGGGCTGACAACTCAATATTCTGCGGTGCAAGAACTATAGGCAGCACAGGAGAGGGGTAAAGGAGGAGGTGGTGATGCATTATTAGTCATAATGGATTCACTTACTGCAGTAAGAAGTGAATTAAATCGGAAAGAGAAGCTTAAAGCAGGTACAAATTGAGCAGGTCAATGGAGGCAACTACCACATGTGTAGGGCTAAACTTAAAACGGAAGTAGAAGCGTAAATATGAGGCGTGATAAAACATTAGCGGGTAGTATGAGCGGGTGAGAGAGATAGGGAGTAGTATATGATTTGGGAGGGGCTTACAGATATAGGGAGGGGTGTAGGGTTTGGAGTGGATTAGAGGGATAGGGAGGCGTGCAGGGTTTGAGAGAGTTATGGAGTAGTATCGGGTTTGAAGGAGGTTGGAGAGATAGAGAAGGGTTACGGATTGAAGGGGGTGAGACGGATAGGGAAATGTGTAGGTTTGGAGGGGTTAGAGAGATAGGGAGGCGTGCAGGGTTTGAGAGAGATACGGAGTAGCATAGGGTTTGGAACAGGTTCGTGAGATAGGGAAGGGTGTAGGGATTGGATGTGATTAGATAGATAGGGAGTGGTTTGGTGGGGATGAGTAAGTAGGGAGAAGTATAGGGTTTAGAGGGTACAGAAAGATAGGGAGGAGAGCAGGGTTTAGAATGGGTTAAGTAGATAGAGTGTGGTGCAGGGTCTAGAGTAGGTTGAAGAAATAGGGAAGGGAGTAGTGATTGGAGGAGTTTAGAGAGCTAGGAAGGGGTGCAGTATTTGGAAAGGGTTAAGGAGATAGGGAGGGGTGTCTGGTTTGGAGGAAGTTAGAGAGATATACAAGGGGTACAGTGCGTGGAGGGTGTGATAGAGAGAGCAAAGGCAGTAGGGGCTGGAGGAAGTTATATACATCGGATGGGTGGAAGGTTTGGAGGAGGTTATAGAGATAGAGAGGAATGTAGGGTTTGGGGAAGGAGAGAGAGATAGCGAATGGGGTAGGTTTGGAGGAGGTTTGAAGCTCATTGTGTCAGATCAAACACTGACACGGAAACCTCCTGCTGACTCCCCTCCCTTAGCCTCACGGGGTCAGATCAAACACTGACACGGAAACCTCCTGCTGACTCCCCTCCCTTAGCCTCACGGTCTCAGATCAAACACTGACACAGAAACCTCCTTCTGACTCCCCTCCCTCAGTCTCACGGTGTCAGATCAAACACTGACACAGAAACCTCCTGCTGACCCCCCCCTCCCTCAGCCTCACGGTGTCAGATCAAACACTGACACAGAAACCTCCTGCTGACTCCCCTCCCTCAGCCTCACGGTGTCAGATCAAACATTGACACGGAAACCTCCTGCTGACACCCCCCCTCCATCAGCCTCACGGTGTCAGATCAAACACTGACACAGAAACCTCCTGCTGACCCCCCCTCCCTCAGCCTCACGGTGTCAGATCAAACACTGACACAGAAACCTCCTGCTGACTCCCCTCCCTCAGTCTCACGGTGTCAGATCAAACACTGACACAGAAACCTCCTGCTGACCCCCCTCCCTCAGCCTCACGGTATCAGATCAAACACTAACACGGAAAGCTCCTGCTGACTCCCCTCCCTCAGCCTCACGGTGTCAGATCAAACACTGACACAGAAACCTCCTGCTGACCCCCCTCCCTCAGCCTCACGGTGTCAGATCAAACATTGACACGGAAACCTCCTGCTGACACCCCCCCCCCTCCATCAGCCTCACGGTGTCAGATCAAACACTGACACAGAAACCTCCTGCGGACCCCCCCTCCCTCAGCCTCACGGTGTCAGATCAAACACTGACACAGAAACCTCCTGCTGACCCCCCCTCTCCCTCAGCCTCACGTTGTCAGATCAAACACTGACACAGAAACCTCCTTCTGACTCCCCTCCCTCAGCCTCATGGTGTCAGATCAAACACTGACACAGAAACCTCCTGATGACTCCCCTGCCTGAGCTGGTGGATCAGTGTCCCTCTACATTGAGCAACACTTGGAGGAAGCACAGAAACTGACAGAGCTGGCGGATGTATACCATGTGGGCCATTTCAAAACCACCACCAAGTGGAGTTCAGCAGCAGCGTTGCTGATCGAGGTGGTTGAGTTTAAAAGGACACAACGGCTTCACTGCGTCTGCACCGGGTCAGGGGGAACGACTGATAGGGAGAAACATCACCATCCCCCTCACCATCACCAACCTACTGGCTGCAGACACATTGTTCAATGACCGTATTGGGAATGGTGACTACCGCACACAGTATTTATGGAGACATTTTCCACTTTTACATCGTGAAGACCCCCTGTGTATATGTGATACCATCACTGTGCTCAACAGGGCAGATTTCCAATAGATTTTGGAATTTTGCACTAGCCTGTGTGAGGCGGTTCGGGTCATTACCAACAGCAGCAGAATTGTACTCCAGTATAATGTTCACTTTCACTGCCTGACATATACTCCACTTTATCCTGGCCATCAAGCAAGGGATACATCTTTGTTAAATGGAGAATACAGGAGGGCCTGCCTATAGTAGCACCTAATACACCTCAGAATGAGATGAAGTTACTAAACTGGGACACTTACTCACCACATGGTATAAATAGCAAACGAGACACAGATGTAATCAGTGAATTAGACCTAATCTCTACAATCCGGGTGAGTGGTGGTGGACAATCACACAACTCACTGGAGGAGAAGAATACACCAATATCACCTTCCTGAATGATGGAAGGGCTTAGCACAACAATAGAAATCTAAGGCTGAAACATTCACAGCAATGTTCAGACAGAAATATCAATGGGATGATCTATTTTAGTCTCCTCCAGATGGCAGTCTTCAGCTAATCCGACTCACTTTGTGTGGTATCTACAAACAGCTGGAGGGATTGGAGAATGCAAAGGCTATGGGCCATGATAACATTCCATTCCGGCTGTTCCTACTGGGATACAGCACTGGAACCTACCTGACAAAGTTGGAAACTATCCGGGTGTGTTCTGTAGACACACAGACAAAACATCGGACAATCAGTGACTACCCCATTGCTCTAATCCCTGTCATTAATAAAGGGATGGCAGATGTCACCCACAGTGGGATCAAGCAGCACTTCCTCAGTACTAACCTGGTCACTAAAGCTCAGTTTGGGCTCTCATCCCTTGGGCTCATTGAAGCCTTGGTTTAATGCTGTACAACAAGAAAACACACTGCTGAATTCGAGAGGTGAGGTGACAGTTACTGAACTTTTTACATGATCATAACTGCATTTGACCAAATGTCATATCCAGGATTAACGGCAAACCTGGAGCAAATAGGAATCGTCAGCACTGGCATGAGTTATACCTGGTACAAAGGAAGGTGGCTGGGGTTGGTGGAGAGCAGCCATCTCAGCTTCACCGCAGTACCCCAGGGGCGGGGTTTCTAGGTAAGCCTGTAGATCAGAAATGTAAAGGTAGGACACCATACTCCTACAGGATGATAGAGACAACTGGCGGTAGTTTAACTGGATAGTCATCATACCTCAAGTAAGGGAAAGATTGAGTAGGACATTCCTTTAGTCACCCCAGGAATTGAACTCCCACTGTTGGCATTAATCTGCATTACAAAACAACCATCCAACTGATTGAGCTAACCAAATCCTCACGCAACTCTGTGTGGTAGGTATTGAAATATTATTCCATTCAGATATGTTGTTAGACACCTCTGGAGCAGGTGGAACTAGAAGCAAGCTTCCTAACTCAGAGAGAGGGACAGCATCAGTGAGCTACAAGAGTGCTCTCTGCCCTAGGCCCTATAATTTTCAGCTGCTTCATAAATTACTGTAAAATCACAAGTGGGGATGTTTGCCAATGATTGGACAGTATTCAACACCATTCATGATTTACTCAGATACTGAAGCAGTCCTTGTCCAAATGTAACAGAACCTGGAAACATGCAGATATGTGCTTAACAATGACAATACCATTTCCATTACACATGTATCAGAGAACTATTACTTATATCAATGGAAAAGTGAACCACATCCTCTCATGTTCAATTCCACCACCATAACTGAACACACACCAAACAATATCGCGAGGATAATCGTTAACCTGAACTGGACTGACCATATGATTTCATTACCTATTCCTGTGAAGGGCTTATGCTAAAACATTGACTTCTCCTGTACCTCAGATGCTGCCTGACCTGTTTTACTTTTCCAGCGCCACTTTTTGACGCATATAAAGTCTTTAGCTACAAGAGTATGTCAGGGGCTCGAAATTCTGCAGGAATAACTCACCTCAAAATTTCCGAAAGCCTGTCACCTATTGCTAAGACACATATTGAATGTGTGTGTGATTAAATACTTCCATTTGCCTGTGTGAATGCAGCTTCACCCCTCATCCACTGACACTCAGTAGCAGCAATACTTGCCATCTACTCGGTGCTCTGCAGAAATTTACCAAGGCTCCTTACAACGGATCTCTGAAACCCCCGACCATCGAGAAGGACAAGGGAAGCAGACACACGGGACCCTCACCATGTTCGCGTTCTGTTCCAAGCCATCTCCATCCTGATTGGGAAGTATATTGCCCTTCCTTCAGTGTCACTGTTTTAAGTTCCCTATCGATCCATAAATGCCGTCCAAATCACATTTCATGAATAAATTAACCTAAAAGTATTGTCTAGACCTGTTCAATGCTGGACACGATTTTGGGTTTTGTGAGCTCAGGCTGGTTGGGTCCAGGCAGTACATTGCTTGTTGTGAACAGCTGAAGGGATATGATGTTTGAAACAATCTGTCAGTCTCTCAGATGCATGGCCTACATACCAAGCATCACAGACACTGGAATTCTCATCCAACATTACTGAGCTCTGAGATAGACAGAAGCAACTGAAAACGTACTCATATCTGACTGGAACATGTTTAAACACACAGTGACATTGTTGCCAAGAAAATTATTATGATGAATATTAGCAGGGAGAAATTGAGGACTGCAGATGCTGGAGAACAGAGTCAAAAAGTGTGGTTCTGAAAAAAAAAACTGGGACGTTCAGGCAGCATCTGAGGAGCAGGAGAATCGACTATTAGTTAACACTATTAATACAAGGGAAAATAATTATGTATTTTCAAAGTCCTTGTACTTAATAACAATTTGGTCTTGGGTGTGGCAATGAGACTCATCATTTCAATGCTACTTACTGTGAGTTTTCATCATATTGTTATCATAACAGTGTACTGAATAAATGGGTGAATCTTGTGCTTATTGGCCAATCTAAATTTGGTATTTTGAAAGGATATCGGACCTTCATTAAAGAGACTTTACTTAATGGCTGTTAACAGTTAGAACAATGCTGCAACCATTTACACAGAGATTTCCAGCTCAAGTCACACACAAGGTTGTTTGGCTAGGATCACGCTGGCCATCAATGGAATTGCACAATTCTGTTTGGATACTGATATTGTGGGGCTAACATACACTGGATACGGTTTATGAGGGATTCAATGTGAGATGCCATGTGCTGCGGGAGTCCATCACCTTTATAACACCTTCATTCAGGATCAGGGCCAAGGTGCAGAATTACAGAGTTTAGGTGGAACACAAGAAGAGCTATACTTGCAAGACATGGCTGTTTACAGGTCGTTGTTATAAATATTGAACTGCGTCTGGACCAGCGCCATGTGCTAGTCCATTGACCAGTCTGCTCCACACACATCACCCTGTTGTTCAGGTATGTCTCTAACCAGTCTATTGTGAGGGATTGTGCGAGTAACTGCCCAGCTCCAGTTTGGGAGCTCTCTGGACAGATTTTGGAGATGGCCAGTATTTTGGAGGTCGTGGTGGGGCCCAATAACACTGTGTCTGAATTCAGGCTTTTCGTCAAAGTCATTTTCAACAGCTTTGCTGCCTGGAAGATGGTGTGTTCACTGATCTGAACATGAATCGGCTGTTTACTACAGTCACTGAATTGTGTAATAGTTAGGTGTGCGCTCTGGTATTTCAATTATTGTTCACTTCAATTGTTTTCAACTGAAAAACAATGATCTTTGGTTTATTTTAAAATATGTAAGAAATAAAGTGATATTAAAACTTCATTACAGAAAATGTGAAAGTGACCTGGTATATATTTCCCATGGACTAATAAAGCAACAGTCAGATATTGTCTGTAAAGCAGGAATCTGTGAACAGGACTACGTCCCAGGCAACATCACCACCCTCTCTGGTAGGTTCTGTCCCACTGACAGGACACAGCCAGGCAGAGGGGGATAGCTCCTTGGTAGATAGTCAATGTAGGGTGGCATGGTGGCTCAGTGGTTAGCACTGCTGCCTTATAGCACCAGGGTCCCAGCTTTGATTCCAGGCGCGGGCGACTGCCTGTGTGGAGTTTGCGCATTCTCCCTGTGTCTGCGTGGGTTTCCTCCCACACTCCAAAGATGCGCAGCCCCGGTGAATTGGCCATGGTAAACTGCCCATAGTGTTCAGTGCATTAGTCAGAGAGGTGTGTGTTCGTCTTCGGAGGGTCGGTGTGGACTGGTTGGGCCGAACGGTCAGTTCCCACTCTGTAGGCAATCCAGTCTAATGATAGTGCTCAGCGTTGATGCTGGATCCTGTGGCTGCAAGACTGCTCTGTGGCAGGTTATGGTGGAATTAATAAAAGGGAAACACATAATTGACCACATCGTCACTGATCTGCCTGCTGCAGATCAGTCTCTCCATTTCATATATCAGTAAGAATGGTCACTCCACAATGGGGAGCAAGGGCGACCTTCACGTTTTGCAGACCCTCCTCACCATGATATGTAGCCCCTTGAGTACTGAATGGGACAGACTTTATACAGATTGAATAACCAATAATTATGCAGCCAAGAAGTGCAGAGGGCCATCAGCAGCAGCAGAATCATACTCTGTATAGCTCATGCAGTCTGCAACTTCACAGCTAGACATACCTCCCACTATACAGTAACCATCACAGACCGACATACCTCCCACTGTACACTAACCGTCATGGTCCGACATACCTCCTACTGTATAGAATCCATCACAGTCCGACATACCTCCCACTGTACAGTAACCGTCATGTCCCGACATACCTCCCTCTGTACAGTATCCATCACGGCCCCAAATACCTCCCACTGTACAGTAACCATCAAGGCCTGACGTTCCTCTCACTTTACAGTACCTTCACAGCTCGACATACTTCCCACTGTACAGTAACCATCACTCCCCGACATACCTCCCACTGTACAGTTACCACCACGGCCAGACATACCTCCCACTGTTCAGTCGCCATCAACGCCTGACGTTCCTCTCACTTTACAGTACCTTCACAGCTCGACATACCTCCCTCTGTCCAGTAACCATCATGGCCCGACATACCTCCCTCTGTACAGTGACCATCACAGCCTGACATCCCTCCCTCTGTTCAGAAACAATCACGGCCCGACATACCTCCCACGGTACAGTGATGTGGGATCAGCATTCACTTAGTATGGAGAACTGCCTGGTCATAGAAGACAGAGTAATGGTGGAACAGTGTTTTTGTGACTGTAGATCTGTAAATAGATTGGCGGAGTTGCAGATTGTGAGAATGATTGCCAGAGAAACAGCAAGATATAGGTCAGCTGCAGACTTGGATAGAGAAAACACAGATGTAACTTTATTTGTACAATTGTGACATGATGCATTTTGGAAGGTCTAATAAAAGATAGAAGTATAAAATGGATGGAAAAACTACTGATTGCATCAACATCCGAAGTGAGCTTGGTGTACAGCTCCACAGTTCCCTGAAAGTGGTAACATGGGTGGAGAGGGTGATCAAGACGACTGATGGCAAGCTGTCAAACATGCATCGGAGCGTGCAATATGAACATTAGCAGGTCATATTGTAGCTGTAGAGAAATTTAGTTCGAGGTACATTTAGAATAATGGGTACACTCTTGGTTGCCACACAATGTTGAAGTGTTGGAGAGTGGATGGAAAAGTTTTACCAGCATGTTGTCTGGTTTGGAGTGTATTAGCCAGAAGGAGAAATTGAACATACGTGGTTTGTTTGCACCTGGCCATCATTGGCTATGGGGTTACCTGATAGATATCTACAAAATTATCAGAGGCATAGATAGAAGGACAGTTAGAGGCTTTTTTCTCTCAGAGTAGAAATATCAATTACTCAGGACCGTAGGTATTAGGTAAAAGGGAGAAAGTTCAGGGGATGTAATAGGTAAGGGTTTTTTTACTGTTCCAGACAGAATGTGGAAGTGCCTGGAATGCACTGATAGAGGGGAAGAAGCCAATATAGCAAGATTTAAGAGGGATCTTGGCACAAGTTATGAGTAAGTAAGGAATAGAATGACATCAAAGATATTGGAGCAAATACTTTTGTTTTAACTTTGGAAAGACATCATGTGTCAGTGCGGGCTTGCTGGGCTGAAGGGCCTGTTCCTGTACTGGACTGTTCTTTAAGACAAGATTTGAGCGCGGGAGTGGCGGGATGTTCACTGAATGATTACTGATGATCAACAACCACATTATTGTGGATCCCACCGACCACCCCCACACGCCCCCTCCCCCCAAATTGCAGCTTCATATCCTCCCCCACTGTTGGGAAACTCAATATGGAGAATTTGACATGAAAGTCAGACCTGGTATCTGGTGACTCCATTTCGCTGCTCGCTCCTGCGTCATTCTATCCTGGACACCACCTTCTCGGGGAACACTGCATGAACAGAAGCTGCATGTACTCCACACCCACCAATGCTGGCATCTGACACATGCCAGCCTCACCATGCCATCCCAGCACATCTCCGACCCACTAACAATACGCTTCTTTACTTCAATGCTGCAGCTCAGGGTGCACTGACAACTCTCATTGCAATGCTGCTGCAAGGACACTGTGCTCAGGGGCACACACCCAGCTCATGGACTGTCCCTCTGGGCTGATCACTCCTTGTTTGTACACAGTCAATGCTGCTGCAAGGACACTGTGCTCAGGGACATACCCAGCTCATGGACTGTCCCTGTGGGCTGATCACTCCGTGTTTGTACACAGTCAATGCTGCTGCAAGGACACTGTGCTCTGGGATACTAACCCAGATCATAGACTGACCATCTGGACTGCTCATTCTGTTTCTAAACACACTCACTTTGAGCGAACTTGAATGCTCACAGAATTATTGCCTTGTCTTAACCTGCCCTCAACAGTGTTTCCCCTCAGCTAGAGCTACCAGGCTCACCCGCCTGCTGTATTGCCTTGGTGTTTAGCGCAGACTCAAACCCAGAACGCTTAATATCATTGTCCATAGTCAGTCACGGTGCCCAGCACACTGAGTCAAGGAGAGTCTCAGATCCCAGTCCGGGAGCTTGAACACGGTCAGTCTGCCTCTCGTGGTTGTTAGGGTCAGGATCCTTCCTCTGTGAGGGGGTGAGGAGTAGAATGTTGGGCTGTCTCATAACTCTCTTTCTGCTCTATTGTGGGATAGTTCCTCCTGGAATAAGAGAATTAACAAGAGGTATTAGGGAGGTGGAAGTGGTTGGTACAGCTGTTAGTGCTGGGACAGCTGAGGGAAAGGTGGGGAGGTTTCCTGAGTGAGTGAGTGGGCAGCACAGACACCAGGCAGAGCTGGCGAGCGGGACAGAGAAGAGGTTAGAGAGAAACCGAGAGAAGGTGCTGCATTCAGTGAGAATCGGAGAACATGAGGTTTGGTTGGAAGTGGGTGCAGTAACAGCGAGAGAGAGAGAGAGGGCAAGGTCACAAAGTGCACTTCCCCTGGTCACTGACGTCCTTCCTACACTGTTTGGCATTCACCCAGAAGGCTGGCATCTCACTGGCCGACGTGTCAATCACAGACAAGCTAGCAGGTCTGGTGTCATGGCTTCCCCTGCCAGTCAAAGAGTCATAAAGATGTTCAGCATGGAAACAGACCCCTCGTCCAACCCATCCATGCCGACCAGATATCCCAATTCAATCCAGTCCCACCTGCCATCCCCCGGCTCATATCCCTCCAAACCCTTCCTATTCATATACCCATCCAAATGCTTCTTTGATGTTGCAATTGTACCAGCCGCCACCACTTCTTCTGGAAGCTCATTCCGTACACACAGCCCCCTCTGTGTGAAAAAGTTGCCCCTTAGGTCTTTTTTATATCTTTCCCCTCTCACCCTGAACCTATGCCCTCTAGTTCTAGACATCCCCACCCCAGGGAAAAGACTTTGTCTATTTATCCTGGAGGAGGATAATGTCCCTGTCCTGCACCATGCCATCCACCAGAACCTCAGGGGCTCAGCCACAAAGTGGGGCCCTCAGTTTACACCTTTCCCAAACGCCGCCATCATGTCCAGAGCAAATTCAGATTGCCAATCCAGAGCGCAATGACTAATTTAAAATTGGCATCTGCAGCAGGGAATCCGGTGCAATCTGGGATATGTGGGCAGTGGGCACATATAACAAAGCGGAAAATAATCATTGGGCTCGATTCAGATGAAAGAAGGGACATTGAGGCAGGGCAGGGAGTTAATGAGCCAGATTGAGGATTTTATCATGAGAACATTCACTGAGATTTGTGGAGACAAACTTTCCATGAAAATGACAGAAATGAAATTGGCCAAGTCTAAAGTTTCAGGCCCTTGTCTTGTGCAGTTTTGTCGTGCAAACTATTATAAGTTATATACTTAAAGAGAGTGAGGGCCTATAAAGGAGATTCACATCATTAAAAGAAGCTAGGTAGAAAAGTCCCCGGCCATGTTTGCTCATTGTTCATCTTTTTTGGTTCCTCACTGAATAGAAGCAAAGTGTCAGAGACCTGCTGATATTGTAGTTTAGTATGAAGCAAGGGGCTAACTGAATACTTACATATCGGAATTCTGCGAGGCAGGAAGAATGGACCCTTCAAAAGTCCCAAAGGAATCCAGGACTGTCAGCCTGAATTGCTGCAGAGAAAGCTGTCTGTAATTAATCTGGCTATTTGGTTTTCATGCAGAGACTCGTACAGTTGATGTGAATTACTTGATTTGATGAGCAAACAAATAGCAGTCTGCTTAAAAATTGAAGCTATGAGCTCCAGTTGAATGTACCAAGCAACCTGGAGAAGTGCAAGTCAAGTCATTTAGGGACAGCAATCAATGGAAAGAATGCACAATAAATGAACGTACTGTTAGTGTGGACAGATCCTAGTATAAATACCTCCCTATTTCTCCTTTTTTTTAGCTTTGACAGAGGGTCAGTTAGACTCGAAATGTCAGCTATTTTCTCTCCTTATAGATGCAGCCACACCTGTGAGATTTTCCAGCATTTTCTCTTTTGGCTTCAGATTCCAGCATCCGCAGTAATTTGCTTTTACCCTGAAGATAGCCGGCATCGTCAATAATCTCAATAAGGCAGCAAATGGCACGTTTCCTCTCTCAGTTCAAGTGCAGAATGTAAGAGCAGGAAGCCTTTACAAGAACTGTATAAATAACCAGATCAATCACAGCCTGTGTGCTGCATGTGGTTCTGGTCACGAAATCACATGGAAGGATGGAATTAGAATGGAGAGTGTACAGGAAGAATATGAAGATTGCAGATGCTGGAAATTAGAGTCAAAGAGTGTGGTGTGAGAAAAGCACAGCAGGTCAGGTAGCATCAGAGTGCCAGAGAAATGATGTTTGAGCATGTTTCACTCTTGGAGGTGGTACAGAAGAGATTTGTTATCTTGGGAAACTGATAATGCAGTTATGAGGAATGGTTGAAGTGGAGGAGACTGAGAAGAGATTCGATTAGCCTGCACGTGTTGTCAAGGGCCTGGATAGAGAGGGAGAGACTGTCTTCTTCTTATTGGAGACCTCAGTTACCAGCAGAAAATATTTAATTTAATTGGTTGAAATATTAGAAAAGTGGTGAGGAAAGTTGTTATTTCACCCGGAGTAAGGAAGGAATCTGCGAGTCAAGCATGGAAGCGGAGTCGAGGGAGAAACTCTGGAAAATTTTTTAAATGTGCCTTGGTCTGAACCTGAAGTCCTACAGTCTCTGTGGAATCATAACAATGATATTTTATTTTGGAAAGGATGAAGCTGGTTTCCACCTTCTTTTTAGTCAGTGCAGACAATTTCGAGAGTAATCTGTGTTGTAGAAATTTCTGATATTTAGATAATATCTAGAGAATCAATACAAAGGGATTGGGGAGAGGACAGAGAGGAGTAGTGTGTAAATTGATTAGCATCACAGAAATACTGATTCCAGCCTTTATATACAATGCTACTTCACTGTCGTGGCATTTTTCTCCTTCTTGTATAAAAGCTGAAAGCCTTTGATTATTCGGTTCTCAGTCTTGGTCACACTGCAGTCATATCTGTCTTGTTTCATTCTGTTTGTTCTACTGTTTCATTGGCCTTGTTGAAAACACAGGAAGGAATTTGGGGATGACAGCAAGTACCAGAAACCATGATGAATGTAAATTCGGTAAAAGTTTACAGGGATAGGAAGGCGTGTGAAGACAGTGGGATATTACAGAGATATGGATGTTCTAGGGGTTGAAGGAGATTACAATGACAAAGATAGTTTTAGGTTTTGGTTGAAGTGAAAAGTTAGCTGGACCAGCCAGGTCAATATTTTGTCTACTGTAAACTTGCAAAGAGAAACTCTCCACGAAACCTGATGAAAATGATTTCCGTGTCTGTCTGTATCTGAGAAAAAATCCACCGGATGTGGGAGATGGTGGGAGGGATGAGCGGCATTGTGAGAAGTGGTTAAGGCACACAAGGCCTACAGATAGAGCCCACACTGTGACAGTTGAACTGATCTGTCCGACCGTATAGATTCGGGTCAATGATGCAGACTGAATTAATACCAGATGAAACAAGTTTAGTTTTCATTAAATACTTTTGAATTGTAATATTTCAGGAAGTGAGAACTTAATCTTATCTGCTGCTCTGTTGAGTTGACCCTGGTCAAGTATTCCCACCTGGGAATTGCTGTCTTTCAGCGGTCACTTCTGTTGTAACAATGACAGTTTGGAATCACATGCAGATATGGATACAGAATAGGTAAGTACATTCAGAACTGAACAAGCCCAGCGCATTAGGTATTTATAGCGACTCACATCTATTCTGGAAATGAGTCCCACAATCAGACCAGGTAAATCCCACACTTCCTGCCTTGCCTGCATATTGTCAGCTGCTCTCACCTATCCTCGAACTGATCTCCCAAATATGATTTGGAAGATTACAGACTGCCCAGCCTTTGTGGGATCAGCTGCTCGCACCTATTCCTGTATGGAGTTCCACAGTTAGAACAGGCAGATCCCAAACTCAATAATACATCCATACATTTGCAGTTTAAGAGCATGTTCCTCTTCAAACTATAGTCAAACATGGAAATTAAAGATTATTTTCTCTGCGCCTACAGATATCAACCTCTGTGACATCCCTAATGTTCTGTCACCATTCCCATCTCTGTAAATCCTCTACTTTCTACAAACAGTCATACATTTATGAGATTCTCGAAACACAAAATGTACCCCTACCACGGAAAGCCTTTCCACCTCCTGGAGAAGGTCACACACATACAGGCCGATCAAGGTTGTGAATGAGATTAGAGATCATAAGGACGTTATAGGCGAAGGGGTTTGAGATAGAGACCTTGCAGAAGACAAAAGAAAACCTTGTATTGGCACTGCAGAAGATTAATATGACGAGGTTCTCCTGAAAAACATGTGACTTTTCTTGAAAGATGTCATAGAGAGTATTGCAGTAGTAAGAGGAATTTCAGAGACAGTGAGATTTGTACGGGCTAATGAAGATTCGACATACATAGAGGGTTCTTTTGATCTGGTGTCGATTACAGAAATAAGGACGGCTGGAGGTGTTTCCACAGATAGGGTGGGATTTAGAATGTGGACGCTGCAGAGATGGAGAGCTGTGTAAGGACAGAAGGTGGTTACAGAATCGGGAGTGGTGTAGGGACAAGAGGCTTTTACACAGAAGATCGCACATTGGAGCACGTTAGGCAACAGGGAAAATTGTAGTGATTTGAGGAAGTTTAAGAGATGGGCAGATTTGTGAGGGACAGAGAAAGATTAGATTACTTACAGTGTGGGAACAGGCCCTTCGGCCCAACAAGTCCACACCGCCCCGCCGAAGCGCAACCCACCCAAACCCCTAATCGAACACTACGGGCAATTTAGCATAGCCAATTCACCTGACCTGCACATCTTTGGACTGTGGGAGGAAACCGGAGCACCCGGAGGAAACCCACGCCGGCACGGGGAGAACGTGCAAACTCCACACAGTCAGTCGCCTGAGGCGGGAATTGAACCCGGGTCTCTGGCGCTGTGAGGCAGCAGTTCTAACCACTGTGCCACCGTACCGCCCTCAAAGGTGCACTGAATAATGAACAGTGTAATGGCTGGAGGAGGTTATGGAGATCATGAGATCTATCAGGGCGGGAAGGAGTTAGTGACATTGATAGACTGATGATTGTGTAAGCTGGAGGAGATTGTAAAGATTGGGAGCTTTCTATGTATCAGAGTAATTACAGACAAAGCTGTAAGGCCTTGAGAATTATTACATAGAGAGGCAGTATTTAGAGGAGATTGCAGAGAAAGGAGGTTTATAAAATGGCCTGTATGAGTTACAGCGACAAGGGGGCGTGCTTTAACTGATGGATATTTCAGAGGTAAAAATGGATCGCACAGGAACAATGAGGTTATGGAGACACAGTATTATTAGAGTTAGAGAACTCTTGAGACATCGCACCAATCCCCACAGAAATCTTAAGGCAAGAAGGGTGTCATTTGAACCATGATGTTTGCACCAGCTCTTCATCTGAGTTGATTACAGAGTAGTGATCTTTTGCTTTCTCCCGTACCATTACACATTTATAAAGGTTTGTGAGAAGATTTGTAGCTTGGGTGCTCGCTGCTGTGGTTCTGTTCGCCGAGCTGAGAATTTGTGTTGCAGACGTTTCATCCCCGCCTAGGTGACATCCTCAGTGCTTGGGAGCCTCCTGTGAAGCGCTTCTGTGATGTTTCCTCTGGCATTAATAGTGGTTTGTCTCTGACGCTTCCAGCTGTCCGCTGCAGTGGCCGGTATATTGGGTCCAGGTCGATGTGTTTGTTGATAGAATCTGTGGATGAGTGCCATGCCTCTAGGAATTCCCTGGCTGTTCTCTGTTTTGCTTGTCCTATAATAGTGGTGTTGTCCCAGTCGAACTCATGTTGATTGTCATCTGCTTGTGTGGCTACTAAGGATAGCAGATCGTGTCGTTTCGTGGCTAGTTGGTGTTCATGGATGCGGATCGTTAGCTGTCTTCCTGTTTGTCCTATGTAGTGTTTTGTGCAGTCCTTGCATGGGATTTTGTACACTACGTTGGTTTTGCTCATGCTGGGTATCGGGTCCTTCGTTCTAGTGAGTTGTTGTCTGAGAGTGGCTGTTGGTTTGTGTGCTGTTATGAGTCCTAGTGGTCATAGTAGTCTGGCTGTCAGTTCACAAATGTTCTTGATGTATGGTAATGTGGCTAGTCCTTTCGGTTGTGGCATGTCCTCATTCTGTTGTCTTTCCCTTAGGCATCTGTTGATGAAATTGCACAGGTGTCTGTTTTTGGCGAATACATTGTAGAGGTGTTCATATTCCTCCTTTTGCAGTTCTGGTGTACTGCAGTGTGTTGTGGCCATTTTCAACCGTGTCTTGATACAACTTCTTTTGTGTGTGTTGGGGTGGTTGCTTTCGTAGTTCAGGACTTGGTCTTGTGTGTGGCTTTCCTGTACACCTTTGTGGTAAATTCTCCGTTCAGTGTTCTGCCACACACGCGGATGACAAGCAACATGAATTCGACTGGGACAACAATACTATCATAGGACACGCCAAACAAAGAACAGCCAGGGAATTCCTAGAGGCATTGCACTCATCCACAGATTCTATCAACAAACACATCGAACTGGATCCAAGAGACCGGCCACTGCAGCGGACAGCTGGAACTGACAACCGGAAGCGGCAGAGACAAACCACTACAAATGCCGGAGGAAAGATCACAGAAGCGCTTCACAGGAGGCTCCCAAGTACTGAGGATGTCACCTCGACAGTGGATGAAATGTCTGCAACACAAATTCCCAGCTCGGCAAACAGAACCACAACAATTACACATTTCATTTAGTCGCAATAATCATCTAATCCCCTCTTGAAAAATTCCATTGAACATCCGTTTACAACACATCCAAGTGTATCCTAAATACTCGCCAAGTTAAAAGGTTCTTACTTCTATCATAGTTCCCCTATTGTACATAACCTGAAATCTGTGTCCTCTCGTTTTGTGAGTGGGTAGCGTTTTATCCAATCTAATCTATTCAGTCTGCCTATGAGTTTGAAAAACTTCATCCGATCTCCTCTTAGCCACATTCACTTCATTGAGAACAGTTCCAACAGTCTGACTTCATAACTGATCTTACTCATTCCTGGAAATATTATTTTAGATCAGTTCTTTCTCCTTTCCAATGTGTTTATATCCTTCCGATCATGGGACACAGTTGAAGTCGAATGTGTTTGATGCAAGTTCAACATCACCTCTTTACTCTTGAACTGTCAGTATTTATAAAGACAGGAACACTGTATGCTTTGACAATGTTTAATGTCCTACAAACTTCAATGGTCTTTGCACATCATGTGCTTCTGTTTTCCTGCCTATTTTATATTGTCTTTTAATGTTCTTGATAGAAAGTTTCATTTTCTCATGTTTCAATGTGCCAAACTTCATCAATCACCTCTCTACTGTTTCTAAGAAGTTGGCAATGTACGTTTAAAGTTCGACAACGTTTTCCTCACAGTTTACATTTTTTAAGTGCTGTGTAAACTGTAAACTTTGAATGGGTTCCTGCACACCAGATGTACATCGTTCATAAATATCAAAATGAATGATGTCCCCCAAACTGAATCCTGTGGAACTTTACTGAAAATCTATCTCCAGCCTGAATTAAAAATCTAGTGACCATTCCTCTCGATTTCCTACCAATCAGTCAATTTAGTTTCCAAATTGATACAGTCCCTTTTATTCCGTGAATGATTGGATGAATGAATGATTTAATGTCACACATAACGAGGGAAAAACAGTGAAACATGTTTGTTGCCTGTGCCACAAAGATATTCCTCATCAATTTTGAACCTTTCTAGTGACAGAGTTTCCTCCTCTGTCACCATGGCCTGGGTGAGTTCGGCCACTTTGGTAAAGACAGAGATGAAGTATTCAACTCACACTCAGCCATTCCCCTTCTTCTCAGTACAAATAATTTTTCAAGTGTTGAATCAGCTTTACTCCACCTTTCCGCATGCTCCCTTACACGTGTGACAACTTTATGTTGGCTCCTCGTTTCCTCATAAATTTCTCCGCTCTACCATCTCTACCCTAAACCTTCAGCATTTCTCCTGTTTCACAATTCTGTTCTCTATCTGACAGCTATTCAATTGTTCTTCTTCTTAAACTTTTGCTCCATTGTCATCGAGCGAGCGTTGGGTTTGTTTATCCTGCCTTTCTTGTGTGAGGAACTATTCCTCGAACGGACCCATGTCATTGAAGGGAGCCCATTGTTCAATTTTTCTTTTTCTGACCAACTTGGTGTTCCGGTCATTCCTTCACAGATTCATTCTTGCTCCACTGTAGGTAGCTCTCAGTCAATTGATTTTTCTCAAACTCAGTCAATGCACAACATTCTCTACCATCATCCTGAGTGTTACAATACAATGATCATCGTGCCAGAAAATGTTCCCGCCTGATACTGGAACCAATCTCCCCATCTCTTTTCCAAGGTTCAACAGTACATGGCCCCTTGGAGTGGGCACATACTCCTGCAGTAAGCTCCCCTCCATGCAATTCATCACTGCCCAGACACGGTCAGTATCCCAGTCTGTATTTGGATAATTCAAGCTTCTCAACACGATCACGTTGCCATCTCTGTCCCCTTTCCACTAGTTGCTGGCCTACAGACGGTCCCTCACAGCGTAACTTTACACTTTTTGTTCTATAGCTCCAGCCAAATTCATTCTGAACTTGGAGGCATCCACTTTCTCTCAGACTCATTATCTAACCCTATATGGAACCAATACTTCTACACTTCGACCTTTTCTTTCCTTTATATCATTTCTGAATATGTCATAAATTGGGCTCCATACATCAGGAAATATGCATTTGACCTCAAGCAGGTCTAGAGGAAACTCACAAGAAAACTCCCAGGAATGAAAGACTTAGCAGATGAGGAATGTTTGAGGGATCTGGGACTATACATGATGGAGTTTAGAAGGACAAGGGGAGATCTGATTGAAACTTACAGAATACTGAGTGGCTTGGACAGAATGGACGTTGGGAAGATGTTTCCATTAACAGCAGAGACGAGTAACCAAGGGCACAGCCTTCGAGTAAAGGGAAAACCTTTTAGACTGGAGATAAGGGGAAACGTCTTCAGCCCGAGAGTGGGGAATCTGTGGAACTCATTGCCACAGAAGGTTGTGGATGCAAGGTCATTGAGTAGATTTAAAACAAAGATAGAAAAGTTCTTGATTGCCCAGGGATCAAAGGGGGGAAGAAGGAAAATGGGCTTGAAAAACCGTTCAGTCAAAATTGAATAGTGGAGCAGACTCGATGGACACTGTGAGATTCTTGACCCGACTATCCTGGAATTACATTGACAGTCACAGCAACACTGACACCTTCTTCAATTTCCTGACTCCCCTGTGACTATTGCTCCTTCTTCCTTCTCCCTCCCTTCCTGTACAGTCAGGCTGCTTGTGGTACCACAGACATGGGTCTGACTGTCCTCCCCTGAGCAGACAGCACCTTCATCAGCTTCCAAATTTGGGAAACTGAATTGGGAGGGAGTCTCACCTCCCCTCCCCCTCAGGGTAAGCCTGTATTCCCTGGCTGTAGCTCTTGACTGATCACCCGTTCCCTTCCTTTTTACAGGCCGTTATGACAGCAGTGGGATCCCCTCCATGAATGTGTTGTCCACCTTACTCTCATCATAGATGTCTCACAGAATCTCCAGGCATTAACTGCATGACTCGGTGTTCGTCTCGAACATCAGCAGTGGCTATGACTTCCCAATGTAACAGAAAACGTTTTCCATTTGACCAACCTGCACTACCACAACATAAGCTGAAACGTGTTTAGTCTTACTCAATGAATTACGTTGTATAAAGTTAATATCAGAGGCACAAGTTCAACATTCCCTCGCTTATCGGCCTGTAGTTGACTGAGATTCTTTGTTATACTGATTCAGACTTTCACTTATTACTGACATATCAGCCTTCAGCCCTACTTCCAAGAAAGAAAATGTCAATTTGCAGCAATTTACAGCAAGTAACGGTTTATTAACAGCGAATGAACTTACATTTTCTTCTGTAAGACGATTGTGTGACTTTCAAGATCAATTCAGGGGGTCACAGCAGCAGAAAGGCGTGTCTCTGTGACTCCCAGGTACATATAATCCTCCAACTCCACTCTACTCCTTCACGGGGTCACAGTCTCTGTGACTCCCAGGTATATGTAATCCTCCAGCTCACACTACACTCTGCTCCCTCAAAGGGTCACCATCTCTGTGACTCCCAGGTATGTGTAATCCTCCAGCTCCCATCCACTCTGCTTCCTCACAGGGTCACTGTCTCTGTGACTCCCAGGCACAATTAGGCCTCGACCCTCAATGCTGACTTATATCCTCCCACTTTAGTGCCTTAAACTCCCAGGTGTGAGTTAGCCTCATGCTCCTGCTCCAAGTTGCTCCCTCATATGGTCACTCCCTCTGTGACTCAGTGCTGGTTTCGAGCCTCCTGCTCTGCTGCTTCTCCAACTCCAAGTCCCAGTCGGCCTCGATCCTCGCTGCTGATTTATATTCTCTCACTCTGTGCTGCTCTCTCTCAGGTTCTCTGCCTTTGTGACTCCCAAGTAATGGTATTCCTCAAGCCTGAGCTGAGATTTATAATATCCCATTCTGCACTGCCCCCTCACAGGATCACCGCTGTGCCTGGAAGATAGTGAAAAAGAGGAGGATTAGAGGGGGAAGAGGGTGTTACAGTGATTGAGCGAGCTGTAGGAGATGGAACAGGTTATCTAGGGAGGTAGGCAGATCTGCAGTGCTGAAAGCAGGTTTCTGAAAGATACAGGGAGAGTTGCAGACACTAAATAGGGCAAAGGAAATAGAGAGACGGTGGCTTGTTGGTGACGGAGCCTTGTCGAGTCGAAACGGCTTTTTCTGAGCTGCTTACAGAGATAGAAAGACTTCAATCTCCAATAAGCTTGCACATTCTGTTGCAGCTTTATAGCTTCCACTGTGCTTTCTGTTACCGCTCCAACAAAACTCCCAGGCTTATTCTGTTTTCCTACATCTGCACTTATTCCCCCCTGGACCACCAGAGTAATTTCATGTGACCTAAGTTATTGCAAAGAAAACACCGGAGCTTTTCTAACTTCTTTGTCCTCTTCACGGATTTCCTTTTTTCCTGTGGTAAGTTGTTCTTATGATCTTCACTGTGATCTACCTTTCCCTTTCCACGTGAGGATTTCTCTTTGGCCTAATTTCTATCCCTCATGGACTGACATTGATTCCGGAAACCACACCGTGTTGTATGGATCAATTGATAATCAGTAACCACTTCAGCTGCTAACCTTGCTGTTTACCTCTCTGCTCTTCCAAATGAGTTTGCACTATATCAGGCAAGCATTTTTGAAACCCTCCAAATTAATTGTCTCTCAACGAGCATCGTAGATTTTCTTGATTTTTAAGCTCTTATCCATCTCTCAAAATTACTTTGCTTGATCCTTTCAAATTCAAAATAGGTTTGACCAGGTTCCCTCCTTAGATTCTTGAAACATTCTGATTAAAAGGCTTTTGCTAAACAGGTTATGAGTTAAGAAGTGCAGAAGGACGGGAGAAAATCCATTTTCAACCTTGGCAATGACTCAACCTACCCCAGACTGAACCTCTCTGACTAACTAGAGAGGTGGCCACGTCCTCTTGATAATACACGTTTCTTTTTAAAGACTTGAAAGTTGTCTGCCTGCAGCATTATTGTTATGTATAAACAAAAGGACGGCAATAAACCTTTAAGAATTCAGACATATTGGTCATTTAGAACCTCTCTAAGAAAACTCACGAACAGCATAACCTTGTAATTGGACCAGCTTTGTGACAACATGCCACCTTTCGCTTTGGACTGAATTCAATAAATGTAAGTTTCACTGTTTTGAAGTCATAAAAGTGTATTAAGGTGTTTGTGAATTTATACAAAAAAATGTTGAAGCGCATTGTGTGTTGAAGATAAAAAAATTGCCTTATTCGAACGATTAGAGGAATGCCTAGGTAAATCGACACTTCCTGTGCATGGTCAGGGCAAATATGCCCCCTGAAAATCTACTGGTTGGTGCTTGTTCGAGTGAAGGGGAGCACGCTAACAATATATAGATTATGTGTTTGGGGGTGGTGGTAGGAGGTTCAGGCGGTTACAGCATTGCAAATGGACAACGTAGCAGAAACAGTTAGCCTGCGATAAGAAAACATCCATCATTCTCCCTCACAACTAACTTCACTCGAGCAATTGGTGATGGGAGATGTGACCAATAGCCAGCGATGCCAGCATTCAACCGAGTCCAGTTATTATTGTGATCTGAAGGTGCCACACTGACAGGAGTTAACTGATCTGTTTGTTCAGTGACTGTGATTAATGACAGTCTCCATGGATTCCAATTGTGTCACTGGATGGTTTCCCTCTTCTATTTTTAAGGGGCCTATTACAGCACTTTATCCCATAGTAGCAGCAGATGCATCACCTCTAACACTAACAGGGATCCGCAGCTGCAGAGAGAGGAAGAGGTTGGATAAACATCTGAGAATAGTTTAGAACGTTCCATTAATGGATCAGAATCTGAGAATATTAGACTGGAATACTTCAACAATGGACAGGAGTTTATTCTTGGGTCTTTTCTTTCTTTCGGGGTATTGGTCAACATTACAAGATCGGATCGAAGCCGTACTGATGATTATCCAGGCGGGTTACTATCCCATGCTCGCAATTATTAGTGTTCCTGGTAAGTCTTTCCATCTCTATCTATTTATTAATCCCATAAACCATGCTGAAATTCATTACTATTTATGTTACCTTTATTTGACAAAGACGGAAACTATTGTCTACAGTTTCAAATACAAATTGCACTCATTACCATCACCGTCTGAACCACCCAACACCTCAGTCAGCACAAACATCTGAAAACTAGACTGTACACCATCACAAATTACCTTTTGCCTTGAATTGATTTATTTCTCGGTATTATCCCAATCACTAAACATACCCACTACCAGATCCGTAATATTCCCAGTCCCCAACTTGACGTCAGTGCGGGTCCCAAATAAATAATTATCTATGCCTTGGTACAATTCAGACTTTATGGATCGAGTTCTCTTCTAAGCACTCTGTCTGTTACAAATATGGCTATCAGAACCTTGTTCTTGTTTCTAAAGTAAATTCATGAGAGGGACAGTGTGTCAGAGAAGGAATGCCGCTGGACATGTAATTCAGAGGCCCAGATTACTACACTAAAGACACTGTTTCAAATCCTACCTCAGATTATGTCAGAACTTAAATTCAAATGACAGGAATTGGAAATAAGAGCTAATGTCACGAATATCAATAATAACAGCAACAGCTTTTTTCAATAAGTTTATCTATTTCATTGAGTCTCTTTGGTAAAGAAATCGAGCATTATTACCTGGTCTGGCTGAAGACTGATGTCAGCCCCACAGCAGTGAGCTTGTCTGTTTACTGCCTGAAGTAATGACCTCGCAGTAACGGACATTTAGAGAGGTCAACAAATGCTGACCTTACCAGCGATGCAGACATGCCATCTCATAACAATATTGAAATTTAAACAAAACAAAGAATGCTGCAAGAGATCAGAAACAAAAATAAATCGACAAAATGCTGTAGAAACTGAGCAGACTTGGCACCCTTGGGTCGAGGGAAAAATAGAATTGACATTTCGAGTCCACTGTCCATCCATCATAACTGAACACGGCTTAAAAATATTGTGATTAATGTTGGTGACAGGGATGTCTGTTATGAAGGGGAGAAGGAGGGAGTTGAATAGTTAGAGAAAGAGAGAGTTAAAAGAACATCTGTGGTAAAGGGGAGAAGGAATGACTTCAGTAGATAAAGACAGGGAGAGAGAACAAGAAGCAAACAAAGGAATTGTTGATGATCAGCTGGAAAGAAAATAAAAATGAGATTAATCTTATTTATTTTTCTTACATTCTTACATTACTGAAAATCATGTCATGTCGGGTATACACCAAAGTCACTGTTTAAAGTGAGTTATGTCCCTTTGTCTCTCTTCCCGGAGTGTATTCGTTGTCTCCCCTTATTCATTAGTGGGATGCTGGGCCAGTATTTAATTCCCTTTCCTCATGATCAATGAGAAGGTGTTGATGAGCTGCCTTTCTGACCCACTGCAGTCCGTGGCTGTAAATAGTCAGTGCTTAGGTTCGTGTGGTTTCATTTCTTTGAGGCTTTGTAGTGAGTGTTATAGATGAGTGGCTGGCGTATCCATTTCAAAGGGCAATCGCGAGTCAAATGCATTGCTGGAGTCACATGTAAGCCCGAACAGCTGAAGGTGGTAAATTTCATTCCCTGAAGGATATTAGAGTGCTAGGTAGGATTTTGTGGCAATTGACAATGGTTTCATAGCTTCATTTGATTTTATTGGATTCAAGTTTTACCACTTGCCGTCGTGAGATTCGATTCTGGGGTGGGGATCAGTACATGGGTCCCTGGATTAATAATGCCTCAAGGACATCACCTTCCCAGCATCTCCAACCATCGCCATTAGCAATATTAATGTTGATGTTGGTGTGGCTATGATTGAAACACAGCTGTTCGCGAGGCTAAGGAATGGTTTTGCAAAACATACTTTCCTTCTTAATTTTGTCTTTATTAGAAGATTAGAGGATCGGAAATGCCCTTGGCGAAAATGAGCGGCGTGTCTTTGATCATGAGTCACTAACAGAATTCATACCAGGCAGCAAGTAATCAACATAGTAAATTGTATACTGTTCTTCATTGCAAAATGATTCAAGTATTGGAGTGACGACACCTTCCTGCTGTCGTAGAGTGTGTTCGGAAAGTAATTGGGGCACTTTGTACAGATTATTTTTCCTTTTTTAGGAATGATCACTTTGCTACAGAGCGGCAGTGTAAAAGAGTTTCACTGGACTAATTCCTGTGGTGATGGTATTTCGAAGAGACTGTAAAAGAAATAATCTGTATCATACAAAAAAATTGTATTAAAACTTGAGGGTTATGGATCAACACTCATTATTTTCAAAACGGAACATTGACAGCGTTATCTAAAACATCTGCGATACATGCCTTCACAATTGGGCAGATATATAGAAAGGAAACGATTTGAAGGACAGGGGAAAGTGTAGGGAAACGGGGTTAGCAAAAATGGACATTTTGGTCAGCATTGTCCAGTTTGGGCTGAACGGCCTGTCTCCGTTCTGTCGGACTCTATGATACTATACTTACCTGAGTGGGCCTCATGTTAGTGAAGTGAGAGCTCCAGGTTCTGAATGAACTCTCTCTACCTCAATGTGCAGCTGGTGTGTGACCCTGTACTGAACATCACGTTGTTCACAAATCTGTAAGTAGCCACACTCTGATAGTGTTCGCCATTAACACTAGCTTCTGACCTCCATACAGAACACTAGCCTGTATTCTCAGAGATGGGAGATGCCTCCTTGAGACTTGACACAAACCATCCGCTGTCTCTCCTCACTGTCAGCAAACATGGTATCGTTAATGTAACACGTGTGTACCATTAGCAATGGAGCCAAGAGGAACAACATGGAACAGCCTGTCTGTGCAGTCTATGCTTCATTGATTTGTCATGTTGGAGCATCAATGGCACCCTCCTTTCTGTTACAGTCTGGAGGGGCTGAATGCCCTCTTCTCTTCATGCATTAGTGTTTCAAGGGGCGGAATGTCCTCCTCCTGGTTTCAGTGAAAAGTTTCATGGACACTATTGGGCGACCCTTGGTTCAAGCTTACCAGTGTGATGTACTGTCGAGACTCCTTATCTTCCTCGATAATAGACAGGCAGGGGGCAGGAAGAACACAGCAAGTCACACAACATTGAGTTCTCCAAATTCAGGTAAACTTTCTTCTTATCCACCAACTCCCTTCCCAGCCTCTCCCCTCCCTTCCTTTCCACTGATCAAACCTTTTCCCGGCTACCACCCAGATTCAGTCCTCTCATCGTCCAACCGAGTGGTACCCCTTTACCTGTATCCACCTATCCCCACCTCACTACCCTGCCTCCTCTTTTCTCGCCCCGCATCTTTATCTTTAGCTCCCTTATATGCCCGCAGTAATGAAGAAGGGTTATACCAAAGGCGTTGCTTATCCACCTGCTGATGCTGCCTGGCTTGTTGTAATCTTCAACCTCCTGCATGTCCATTTTGGATTCCAACATGTGTAGATTATTTTTTTTTTCAAAATCTCTTCCTGTGTAGTCGGCTGGGAAAGCGAATGGGCTGTGCTTCTTCTTACCAATAGTTTTGATGGGTTGAATGGCTTTCTGACATTCCTGTGAAACAAGCTTGAGATGCTGCATGAGCTTCCTTTTTTTTAACCAAGGAAATGTGTAGGTTCTGATCGCACTATTACATGAATGTTGCTGACACTTTAACAACACAAGCTTGAATGCTGTCTGTTATTGATACTTTAGCACCTGTGGAGGAGAGCAATGTTCTGAACATTGTGTGATCTTCACTGAACATCCCCAATTTTGATCGTATGGTAGAGGGAAAGACATTGATGAATCAGCTGGAGTTGTTTGTGCCGAGAAACTTTCCCTGAGGATCGCCTACAGAGATATCCAGGGACTGAGAGGATTGATCTCCTCCATCATTGGGGTGTTCTCAATGACACAAACAGTGGGGATTTCAATCTTGTTCAGATTTCTTGACACCTTGTTCAGTCAATACCTGCCGTGATGTCAAAGCCAATCACTCTGACATTGTGTTCATATCTTTTGCTCATGTCAATAGGCCAAGGCATATGTGTGGGGAGTGTTTCCTTCTCTCAGAGGATAGTGATTGTTGGGGCCTCTCTATTCAAGACAGCTACGTCATTGAAAAGTTTGGGGGCGTGGGGTGGTGTTAATGGATTTTGACACGTTAGGGAGTTGAGGGCTACAAAGAATGGGCATGAAAGAGAAATTCTGACCAAGAACAAATCAGCCATGACCTTACTGAATTGAAGGGCAGGCCTGAGGAGCTATGTAGCCTGGTGTTATTCCAGTAAACCCCATTGTCCACTCACTTTGTGGCCTCTTCCATTTCCTGTATTACTGACTTGAAGTAGCTGAATAGACTGATACTGTTGCTGCATGATCTAAACTGGGTCTAGTTTTATCGACTTGAGGGACTGATTAGTCTCCACCTGTTACTGTATATCAGGCTCCATGGGCTGAAAAGGTTCATCTTGTTCTGGTGTAAATCCATATAGTACAGATCTACCACCATTGGAGAAAGTGAGCACTGCAGATGCTGGAGATTAGAGTCGAAAGGTGTGACACTGGAAAAGCACAGCAGGTCATGCAGCATCGGAGAAGCAGGAGAATCGATGTTTTGGACATTCCTGAAATGGGCTTATGCTAGAAACGTCTAATCTCCTGCCCCTCCGATGCTGGCTGACCTGCTGTCTGATGCCAGTACTACACGTTTCGATGTCTACCGACCCACCCTAGTCAAACTTCCTGATCACACCATCAAAGAACTTTAAACAAATTCATCAGGCGTGAACTTCCACTCATGCTTACTATTCGTAATCAAACCCTGTTTTCCAAATGTATGTTATCCCTCAGAATCTTCTTAAGTAATTTACCTTCCACAGATGTTAAACCTACTGGTCTATAGTTCCCTGACTTTATTTTTCAGTCCTTCTTGAATAAGGGTACAACATTTGCAATCCCCCAGTCATTCGGGATCTCATTTTTGGTAAATGATGATCAAAATTATCAGCCAGGACCACCATAGCTCCTCTAGCCACTTGCAATGTTCTTGAATATATCTGGTAAGGACGATGAGATTTATCCAACTTCGAGCATTCCAATACACCCTGTACCTCCTCTACTGTGATAGAGACTGTCCCTAAGATATCATATTCAACTTTCCCCAATTCCCAAGTATTCGTGTCTTTCTCCACGTTAAACACAGAGGAGAAATATATTTTGAAGGCATCACCCATCTCTTATGGTTACACATATACGTGCTCACTTCGGTCTTTGAGTGGTCCTATTCTCTCAATAGTTAATGCTTTTACTTTAATAGACTTAAAGTACCTCTTTGAATTCACCCTAAACTTCTCAGCCAAGGCTATCTCATAGCCCTTTATTGCTGTCCTGATTTCCGGCTTCAGTAAAGTCCTGTATCCCTTACATACATCCAGGAGTTCCATTGATCCCACCTGCCTGGACTTGAGCGACACTTCCACATTATTTTTCAGGTCAAAGCCTCAATAATTCTTGTCATTCAGGGTTCCCCATTCCTGTCAACTTTCCTTTCACGCTCACAGGAACATATACTGTAGATTTGAACTCTAACTGTCTCGTATTTGCCAGAGTTCCCTTTGCCTGCAAACAAACTACTCCAATCAACCCTACAAGCTCCTGTATAAATCCATCAAAATTCATCTTGCAACAATTTAGAACTTGAACGTGTGGAGCAGTTTCATCTTCCCTCTCCATAACCATTTGAAAATCAATAGAACTATAGTCAGTGATCGCAAAATGCTCACCTACTGTCACCTCTGTCACCTGTCCTGCCCTATTTCTTAAGAGTAGGTCAACTTTTGCCCCTTCCCGTACAGGACCCTCTACATACCACTTGAGGAAATCTTCCTGGCACACTTAATGGATTCCATTCCATAAAATCCCTAAAAGCTCTGACAGACCCAGTCTGCCCAATTAAAACCCCTATTATGACAACCCAATTGTTCCTGCAAGTCTCCCCTCTCTCCCGCATATTTGTTCCTCCAATTAACATTGACTATTTGGGGACGTATAATAGAACCCCACTAAAGTCACCATCCCCTTCTTATTTCTAAGTTCCGCCCACAAAGCCTCACTGGTTGATCCTTTATTCATATGTCATCTCTGATCATTCCTGTGATACTCGCCTTAATCAAAAACGTAACGCCCCCTCCCCTCCTTCCACCACCCTGTCCTTCCTAACGCACTTTATCCTGGTACATTAAGTTGTCTGTCCTGTCCCTCCTTTAGCCAGGTTTCTGTAATGGCTAAAATATCCCTGTCCCACGTACGTATCCACGCCCTGAGTTCATTGGCCGAACCAGTCATCTCTTTTGTCTTGAAATAAATGCAATTTAATTAGCAGACATTCCTTGTTCACTATGGTATTCTAGCCTGAACGGTCTCTCCAGCTTACTGTTTCTGATTACTGTATGTCCTTTCATCCTTGAACTTTCCTCCATGATCATGAGGATAACTCCACCCCCTCGTCCCCCGCCAATCTAGTTTAAACTTCCCCATGTAGCACGAGCAAAACTTGCTGCCAAGCTGTTGGTCCCCCCTCCACTGCAGGTGCCACCTGTCCCTCTTGATCAGGTCAACTCTGTCACAGAAAAGATCACAATGATCTAAAAGTCTGAATCCCTCCTCACTATCAATTATTTCGTCACATATTTATCTGCCATATCCTCCTATCCGTACCTTCACTAGCTCATGACACTGGAAATAATCAGGAGATTACCACTGTTGAGATCCTGGTTTTTAACTTTTCTCCAATCACTCTGTAATCTCTCTGTAGGACCTCATTCCAATATCTACCTGTGTCCTTTGTGCCAACGTGCACAATGACTTCTGGCTGAACACCCTCCCCTTGAGAATGCTCTGCAGCCGATCGGAGACATCCTGGACCCTGATACCTGAGAGGCAACACACCATCGTGGTTTCCCGTTTGCGGCCACTGAATTTCCGATCTGTCCCTCGAACAATTGAATCCCCTATCTCTAAGACCCTGTTTATCTTTATCCTTTCCTGGCGCTCCCCAGAGCCAGTCGTAGTGCAACCAACCTGGCTACTGCTGCTTTCCCCTGAACGGTCATTTCCAGACACCCATCCCCCATCCGCCAAACACACACAAAATCAGTATCCAAAATGGTATACTTGATTTTGAGAGGAATAGCCACAGGGATTCCTGCACTCCCTGCCTACTCCCTTTGCCATTTCTGGTGGTCGCCCAGCTACTCTCTGCCTGGAACACGACAGGAAGCATTGAAAGCCTGTTGGATTCAATTCCACTTATTTAAATCAAACAGGGCTGACAGGCAAGAATGATGAACTCAGGTAGTGGATCTTTACATGGGACTGGGATGTGATAGTCTTTACAGAAACTTGGCTAAGGGAGGGACTTAGGTGTGACCACCTCACTAAAGCTCTTATTGATGAAGTGCTCCGTTTCTGGGTGATCCGAAGAGCAGCCAGCTCCAGCTCCAGAACACGATCTCACAAGAAGCTGCAGCTGGTTGCACTGCCCACACGTGTAGTCATCAGGGACAGTGGAAATCTCCCTGAGCTCCTACGTCCTGCAGGAGGAACGTGCAACTGCCCTAACTGCCATCTCAACAGCTGTCAGACTAGCATTAAAAAGGACTTTACCTGAGCGTACCTGTACTTTTTGGTGAGCTGCTGCTCACCGAAACCTCTCGAACCAAAACATTACTACCGACTCTGCGACTAGCAGCACGTCAATAGACCACTCCACATTTTTTTTTTTGGTTAGGGAAAGAGGGGGACACTAGACTGATGTAGCATTTGGGCCTTATGCTCTCTTAACACCAGGCCCATGCTTAGACTTTGTCTTGCTGAGGTCTTCCTTCTAGTAGTGGTGACTGCGCTGGTGCAAATAGTCACCCCGACAGTCAATCTGCGTTGTCGCAGTCCTCTGGTCTTTTCTGTCTATTAGTACTGAATTTATGAATTACTTGAATCTATCGATTGCATTCCAAACTGTGTCTCACTCCGGAGGGAGAAAGGTTGATGGTCCAGTGAATACAAACTATGACAAAAAGTTTACCATGAGACAAATGAGTGACAGTACACCCATCCGCTCGCCGAGTCTGTTTTTTTCCTTTCAATTGGCGTATATTTATTCTGATAACCTTCAATTCCCTTTTCCTGTGTTTTCCCCATAACCCTTGTTTAAAAATCTGCCCATCTCAGACTTGAAGATATTTAGTGATCCAGCCTCAAAAACTTTCACAATTTTCTACATTTGTTTCCATCCCACTGGTATGAGACTTGGTCGTCTTTAATCCCATGGCATTTTGTCTAGCACTCTGTGTGGAGGTTGAACCAACATTAGATGTTGTCCTGTTGGACTACAGCACCTCTGTTGCCAGAGGCAAAACAAAAGACAACACAAACTTAAAGAGCCTGCAATCCCCTCCCTGATCTTCCACATCAGTCTAAGATATAGTTTATCCAAATCGAGGGATTTGTCCACTTTTTATCCTGCATCAACCTCCAATTCTTCCTCAGCTTCTGTGTCAATTTGCAAACTGTCAGGAACAGACAGTGAATCCAGGAACTGCTTCTCCAAAGTGAAGACCAATATGTAGTAAGTGTTTTGGATATTATCTGGCTGTGTGCACAGGCTGCCTCCTCGGTCCCTAATACTCCCTATCCTTTCTCTTCTTACCCTCTTGCCCTTAGTAAACTAATAAAATATCTTTGGATTCTTGAAGATATCGCCCAGTAATGTTTCTATCTCTCTCCCCCCCCCCCCCGCCCCCTTTTGCTCTTCTAAAAACTTTCTTGTGTTTTGCTCTACATGCTCTCTGCTCTTCTGGGACCTCCATTAACCTGCTCACTTTATTTCTCCTTTAAGCTTATCTTTCATTTTGTAATCCGTTCTGAATATTTGTACACATCCAAGCTTCACTGGGATGGTTTTCCTAAATTTCATTTTCTGTGTAACGTGTTGCGGTGACACTCTCATCAATTCCATTTTGAGCATGTGACACCCCCCACCCCCACTCCCACCCCCACCCCCACCCCCACGCTGTTCTGCTACAGTTTCACCCAGAAGTAACTGCACTGTGGCCAGATCCTTGTCTTTGTTTTGATAAAATCTGCCTCCCTCTTCCAAATTATTCTTATTTTTCAAACCTTTATCTTTTGGTCTTTTCCTTAATAAGCTAAAGTACATGCATCACGGTCACTGGTCCGACAATGTTCTCCCAATTCTGCCTGCAACACCTGCCTGGCTTCGTTCCCCACAGTGAGGCCCGGCACAGACCCGCCCATTGTTGTATCTGCTACATGTTGATATTAGAGGCTCTCTGGAATAAATGTCAATACATACTTAACAAATAAGGATGGAGTGTGTGGGGGTTGTGAGGGAATGAGGTGTGTGAGATCAGGGAGACTGTGCAGAAGAAAATGTTAAAGGGGAAAAAGGTTGGGTTGGGGAATTGTGTGATTAACATCTGGCAGAAAAACACAGGAAAACTTGCTATTTGTCAGTGAATACCTGGGAAAGAATTTATTATGCTTTAGAGAAATAACACCCTTCTTGCTAGAGGTCTGCATTATAATGGAGGAAAAGCTGTGTTCATATTATGGCTGTAGCTCTACTAATGGTGGCAAACAGCTGGAATAATATCAGTGCTGTCGTTGGACAATGTTTACACTCAGCATATAAATTACCCTGGATGTTCCCAGAGATGGCTGGGCTGCCTTTGGTTGAGTAAGTGCTGAAGCTGCATGAGATTATGCTGGTTTATAATATAGATACTTACTGAGTACAGACAAAGGAACAAAGCAGCAACTGCCTTTGCTTATTGTTTCAGGATATATCAGACTGTTCATGTCTGCCACTGCAAAAAATCGTGCAATGAAAAACAGTTCAATGACGCCTGTGCCAGCAAGTGAATATCCAAAGGCTTTTTAAAAGTTTGTGAGGTTACCTGCCTCAACCACCCTCCGAGACAACGCATTCCAGATTCATACCATTCTGTCAGTTCGAAACACATTCCACAAATCATCTCTCAATCCCCTGCCTTTCACTTTAAAAGTGTTAATCCTTTGACAAGGGAAACAGCTGTTGTCTGTACATCCTCTCCATATCCCTTACGCTCTTGTACACCTGTACCATATTCCCTCCTTAATCTTCCCTGCTGTAAAGAAAAAACGAGCAAATTTAGCCCTCCTCTTTCATACTCACTTTTGAGTACTCTCTTATCTTGTTACTTCTGACTTGCATCTTCCCAATTTATCGATGTTAAATTTCATCAGGCCATTTATCTGACTGTCTGAATAATTTGTTTATATCCTCCTGTATCCCAACACTTTCCTCCTGACTGTGATACACCCAGCTCATCTTTGTGTCATTCATAACATTGCTCATCATTCCACTGCTCCCCACCTTCACATTCTCACAATCGTCATTTCTGGATAACACAAACAAAACGTGATTGCCTTCCTGGTCTCCAGTTGTTAGTCAGAGGATGATTTGACAATTCCAGTCTCTTGCTTATCCTATTTTGGTGAAGTTATGAGTGATGTAGTTAACACATCTTATGAGGGATCCACAAATAGCATTTTCCACAGAGTTGAATTCACCTTTTACATTCTGCCACTCTGCATGTTTTATTTATTAGCATTGTAAATAATTTAGGATAAACTAGGGTTTGACACCTTGCAGTGGAACATTAGCATTTTGTGTGGCACTGTTCTTTGTAACATTCCCCGCAATAAACAGAGCTGAAGAAATTTTTCATCTGCAGGATGGACATGGACTCATTCATTGTTTGTATAAATCATCGAGTGTGATGAGTGCCCTTACATAAATTATATGTAATGGGCAAACTGCAGAAGATCAAATCATATTCTCATATCCACCTTGAATTGGAAGCAAATATATACTGTAAAAAAAATCAAAAATATTGAAACACCACGTAGGGGAGAAAGAAACATGTCGTCTGCACTTGATTAAGATATAGAAATATACAGTACATGTCCAACCTGAACAAGAATCAAGTGATAGAAAAGAAAGTACAAGGAATCCTTTCGATATTTTGAATGGAATCCAGATCCCGATTTTCTTGTACAGTGATGTTTTCTCATCCAATCTCACTTACTCAAATACAAGCTTTTCCCTGTCACTAAAACTTCATCGGCCTTTCTTCCCCCTCCGTCCTACTCTTTTCTTCCAGTCCAACTTCCCTTGCACTACCTTTTCTGCTGCTACATGCTCTTCCACTGATGATCTCCCTTCACACTCTTCTTCTGCCACTCCCACTGTAAGTTACACCAATTCCCGTTACTCCCACTTTCTCTGGCCATCCTTCCCCTTTTTGCTTTCCAACTGGGATGGTGGGAGCCGCTGGCTTCTGTGCTGCTATTGGTCATCAGTAAATGATGAGATTGAGATGATCAATGTCCAATAGGAACAGATAATAGTGAGTTTCTGTTATTGTCTGATGCACCATGAACAGGCTGGTTTTGTTCCTCATGGTACAGAGTGGAGTGTCTTTCTCTCTCTCTGTCGCAGCATTTAACCAAACAGCCTCATCACAAATAGGACAAACCTCTCCTCAGAATCAGAAATTCATGCATCAGTTTTCCCTTAAACATTGTGAGGAGAGTGAGCACATTGTTCAAACAGGCCATGTACTATCCTTTTGTTCTTTATTCATGTCACTGATTTTACAATATCAGGTGAGGTCAGAGTAACTTGCATTGCATCAAAGTAGTATTTGACTCATGTGACATCCGCGATCCTGAGTAAACTGTGGTCAATGGGAATCGCAGGAAATTCTGCGCTGATAATTTCCTCACAGAACAATGACACTTTCCCCAGAGCTATTGGGAATGTCAAAAAAACTCTGTCCTTGCTCGTGCCTTCAAAAACCATGGATAAATTTGTCCTGTTAATAACATCAAGATATATGATGTTTTCAGATTGGTCTAAAGTCTCTAAAAAGTAAGACCTTGCTGCTCGAGTGTCATTCCAGTGAAATCAGGACGTTACAATAAGATTACCTTCCCAGCTATTTTCAACCAGTTACTTTCTGAGGACTGATCGTGCGATATCAGTACCACTGAGATCAACGTTTTCTCTGTTCAGCAGCAACGCATCATATTGTCTCAAAGCTGCACCACTTCACAATTATAATTTATTCACCGGCTAATTCGTCGTGCTAACCAGATGTACTGGGCACACAATTTTCAACAACATGTTGATGCCCTTGACCCTCTGAAACCTTCCTCCCCTCTCATACCCTGCCCTCTGACTCCATGCTCTCCCCAAACTCTACCTCAAGTCCTTTATTCACCATCCCTCCTGAACTTCCACTCTCTAATGCTGAATGTTCTGTACTTCGCAAATATCTGAACTTTACCTCTCTGTGCCCCCACTTTAATGAATTTTAGGGATGACATTAAGTTGAGCTTTTCCACTGTCTTCGCCTCAGTGCCCATTTCTTTATGCTAGATTCCTCTCCCTGTCGCATGTACCTCGTTTCCCAGCTGCATCACTCTCCCTCCACCTGGACCCCGCCCTTTGGCCTTTACCTGAACTAACTCGGTTCATTGAGAAATCTCCACATAACATTGGTTGTCTTAATTTCTCTGCACTCCCCTCACCAAATCCAACCTGTCGCTGTCCGAACAGCCTACACTCCATGTGCTTAGATCGAACCTTGACTGTGTTACTCAACCTGCCCTGATAAGTCTGGTGGACTGGTTTTGAAATTGCAGAGGTTGAACGCCCACTCTCAGATACCTCCTCTAATCTCCCCCTGCACCATGATCCTACCATGGCACATCAGGCCATTGTAGCAACTATGATAACTGACCATCTTGCATCTGGAGATTCCTGCCCCACTCATCTCTCCCCCCAACTGCCCCCAAGTTAATGGTCCTCTGATAGTAGAACTCGCTTCTATCTCTCCCCCCCAAAAAAAAATTCACAAGCTGAACTGCCCGGGCAGACCCATTGATTCAGCCTGCTCCTGCCACACAGAGGAAGTGCATGGATACACACTTGGGCCCCAGTTGTGCCTGTTTCTTCTTGGGGGACATCGACCGTTCCCTGTTCCAGTTCTACTCCAGCACCCATCCACATCTCTTTGTCCAATACATAGATGATATCATCGCTGCTGCATCTCTCTCTTGTCCGGAATTGGAAAAGTTCACCGATTTCGCTTGGAATTTGAAACTCTCCATCACTTTCACCTGGTCGATCTGTCGCTCCTTCCTTCCTTTCCTCAACATTTGTGCTTCCATTTCTGGGGATAGCCACGCCACTGATATCCAGTATTACCCCACCGATTCCCATAGTTTCGTGGAGTATACATCCTCACACCTGGTTTCCTGCATAGACTCAATTCCATTCCCCCAGTTCCTCCGTCTCAACTGCATTGCTTCTGATGATACTACATTCAACAAGGAAGCCTTTGAAATGTCCACCTTGTTCCTCAATCAAGGGATTCCACATCACTGTTGTCAACAGGGTCCTCAACCGAGTCTGACCCATCTCCTGCACTTCTCCTCCCTTTCACTCTCGCAACAGAGTTTCCATTGGCCTTACCTGCTATCCCAGCAGCATTCACATGCAAAGGATCATCAGCCCACATTTCCCCCACCTCTGGCGAGATGTCCCCACCTGCACATATTCACCTCTCCTCCCTTGGCCACCTTCTAGAGGGATTATTTCCTCCAGGACACACTGGTCTACTCTTTATTCACTCCCACCACAGGTCCACTTCACTTTCCCCTGCCGGAGATGTGACACATTCCCATTTACCTCCCTCCTCATCAGTATCAAAGGGCCCAACTATACCTTCCAGGTGAAGCAGCACCTTATCAACAATTCCCACAATCCGGTCTACTACATGCACTGCTCACAATGTGGTCTCCTCTACATTGGGGAAATGAAGGGTAGACTGGGTGACCGCTTCACAGAACATCCAAGTTGGACGGCTGAAAATGACACTGAGCTTTCAGTTGCCTGCCAGTTTAACAGCCCATCCTATTCCCTGGCCAACACCTCTGTGTCAGGCTTGCTGTAGTGTTGCAGGCAAATTCAGCGCAATCTGAAAGAACTACACCTCATTTTCCATGTGCGGACTTGGCAGCCCTTTAGATTCAATATCAAGTTCAATAATTTTCGGGCCTGAACTCCCCAAAGTCCTAGCCCCCTATCCATACACAAGGCCGATTTGTCACATAGCCTTCCATTACTCACACCCTATTGTTAGATAATAACAGTCTCCATTGAGAGCTATCCAGTCTCTTCTGCATATAAACCAACATATTCCGTGTTACTATCAGTTCTGAGGAAGGGGAACTGGACCTGAAACGTTAACTCTGATTTCTTGGCACAGATGCTGCCAGACCTGCTGAGCGTTTACAGCAACTTCTGTTTTGTTTCAACATTTTCATCGCAAGGTCTCACAATGCAATACGTCATCGATAGTTAGAGCCCTGTCAAACATAGGAACTTTGTAATTTCTCATTTAATGACCATAACAGATTACTCAAGATTCAACTGAGATAACAGCTTTGCTGCCATCATTCAGATCAGACACATTGTCACGTTTCAGAAAGAAGAAAGAAATCAAAAGAGCTGGAGCGAAAGTCAGTCGATCTGGCAACATCTGAGAAGAGATGCAAAAAAAAATCTTTGATT
The DNA here is from genome assembly GCF_047496795.1 of Chiloscyllium punctatum. Taxonomy (NCBI): domain Eukaryota; kingdom Metazoa; phylum Chordata; class Chondrichthyes; order Orectolobiformes; family Hemiscylliidae; genus Chiloscyllium; species Chiloscyllium punctatum. The sequence goes on from NC_092751.1 coordinate 33,067,784, forward strand.
CTAATAGGACTTTTCAGAACAGTGTCACATCATATTACATATGTTAATTCTGTTGCTCTCTGCAGACACTTCCCCACCTTTTCCGTTTCTCCAGCATTTTCTGTTCGCATTTCATGTTTCCATTATCTCTATATTTCATGTTTCTTGAAGGTCTAACAGTTGACCTTGGTAATATTTGAACAATGTGGTACTTTCATGTTTCTATTACAGTTGGTGTGTCTGTGACACCTGAATTACAGCCGAAATCTGTTTCTTCTTTTAGATACAAAGTAAAAAGAAAATCTGAACATTTTGTATATCTCAGGAAATCTATTTTGTTTGAAAATGCATTTTAGAGGCAGCTGAACTTCATGAAATAATAGCGATAGATTTTGAAAACTTGTGTCCTTCATTGAACTAGCTTGTCTCCCCAATCTCCAAAAGCTTTCAGTGCATAACATAGAATTATTCCAGCAAATGTGGTGAAAACTCAGCCCATTGTCTCTTCCAGTTTGGAATGAGCGATATTTTTACTATCATTCTCCTGTATTGTCCCCGTAGCCTTGTACATTTTGTTAATATCATTTGGTTTTAATTGTAAGCATCCTGCCAGATATGAACAACATGATCAATCTCAAACAAAAACAGACGTTGGAGGGAAAGCTCAGCAGGTCTGGCTGTATCTGTGAAGAGACGTCAAAGTTAATGCTTCAGATGCGGTGACACTTCTCAATCTGTATTCCCAATGATTAAATGGTGTGTATATAATATATAGTTCACTTTATCACATTTAATATTATCCTGTTCAGTTCACATTGTCATTGAGCATTACATATCCCAAACGTTGGCTCGTTCCTTATTGTGAACTATATTTAATTCTATCTGACGTTAAGAGTGATGATGACTAGGGAATATCATTGGACTTCCCATGCAGTCTCCACAGCCACTATCCCCATTCCGCCCTATCTACTAGGTAAATCTGACTCATTAATTCACAAGTCATAATGAATAAGTTCACTTTTGGTTTTGGACCGAGGGGGAAAAAGGTGAAAAATTATGCTTTACAGCAAATAAAACTGCATTAAGATGTTTGTCAATTTGTATAAATTAATTACTGGAGCATATTCTATACGGAAGGTTCAACGTTTCTGTATTAGAGCAGTGAGAGGACCATTCAGAGAAGTCCACACTTCCTGTCTATGTTCAGGGCAATTGTGCCCAGTGACAGTCTGTTGGCTGGGGTTTTTTCCCGTGAAGGAGAGATCAGCACAGTAGCAACATCCTGATTGTGTTTCTTTTTTTGTGGAGGGGCGAAGATTCGGGGTAAGATGATGACAGCATTGCAAGCGTACAACAGAGCAGAGTCATCTAGCCTGTGATAAGAAAACATCCATCATTTTCCCTCACAACTGACTTCACTAGAGGAATTGGTTGATGGGAGTTGTGACCAATAGCCAGCAATGTCAGCATCAAGTCCAGATATTTTGTGAACTGAATGTGCTCTATTGAAAGCTAGAGCTGTTTGCTCAGTGACTGCATTATAACTGTGTCCTATTGGTGAGGGGCTTCACTCAGTGAGCTATCCCAGCCTAGGAGCCGATGCATCAGCTCCAACAGTAAAAGGGATCAGTAGCTGCACAGACGTGGAGAGGACAGATCTGAATCTGCGAATAATGGACTGGATAATTACACAAATGGAGAGGAGGCTTTCCTTGGGTCTTTTCAACATTTTCCTCTGTTGGAAATTTCTACTTTATCAGATATTAGTGGTGCTGATTGTGCGGGGTGGAGAGTGTGTTACTACCCTATGGTGGAGGAGCGACGCTCCGAAAGCCAGTGTTCTTCCAATTAAACCTGTTGGACCTGGCGTTGTGTGAGTTTTAACTTTGTACACCCCGGTCCAACACCGGCATCTCCAAATCATAACCTATTCTCGCTGTTGTTGGTGTTCTCTACTACTGTTCATTCATTAATCCCTTAGACAATTTTGAACTTCATTGCAATTTCTGTTATCTATATTTGCCAATGAAAGAAATCTTTATCTTCAATTTCAATTGCAGTTTCTATTCATCTGAATTGCAGACCACACACTTACATCTGAGAACAAAACTATGCACAACCTCGAGATCCCTTTTTGCCCTGAACTGATTTATGTCTCCTGTTCTCTCTGTCACGAATCCTGTCCACTACCAGCTCACAATATCCCCAGTCTCCATCTCTGCGTCAGTGTTGTGTCTGAACAAACCATTGTCTGCACGTTGGTAAAATTCAGACTTTATGTTTCAAGCTCTCTTCTGGCCACTTTTCCAGTTACAAGTATTTCAATCACAAACTTGTTCTTGTCTCGGACGTTACTTCATGATTAGGACAATGTATCAGAGTAGGAATGTCGTTGGATGTAAGTCAGGACCAAAGCTTATTAAACGAAATGCATTTTTTCAAGCGACTTGTTTCAAGTCCTACTACAGCTGATGGCAGAACTTAAATAAAAATGATAAGAATTTGAATAAAGTGCATTGCACGAAAAGCAACTATAAAACCCACATTTTGTTTGAAAATTTTCCTGTTTCACTGATGACCATCGGTAAAGAAATCTAACGTTCCTACCTGGTCTGGGTTAAGTGTGACTTCAGACCCATATCAATGTGCTTGACTTTATATTAGTTTGTGGAATGGCCTCACAATCAGGGAAATTCGTGATGATTAACAAATGCTGCCCTTGGCAAAGAATCCGACTTCCCATGGAATAACAAATTTGAAGGTTAAACCAAATAAAGAAAGATGCTGGTGATCTGAAATTGCATAGGAAATGCAAATAAAAGAACAGAAAGTGCTGGGGAGCTTTTCTGACCTGAAAGCAGCTGGAAAATAGTGCAAATAATGCTGGTGATAGGGAAGTCTGCTTTGAAGGGGAGGAGGAGCGAGTTGAATCGATAGATAAAGAGAGAGATAGAAGGAAAAGAGCAAACAAAGGGAATGATGATCAGCTGGGATGGAAATAATATGTGAGAATCACCTCATTTATTTTTAACTTTTCCCATTTTCCTGACCATCATCCCCATGTCGGTACATGCATTCCCCACTTTCTAAAAATTCGCTTTTTGCCACTTCACTTTCTGAAAGACCTCCATTAGGTCCTGTTTCCGCTAATCAAAAGAATCCCGAAGAGGATTTTCACTTTTACCACGAAAGGTGAATTTTTCCCACATAACTTAATGCTACTTCGCTTTACACCATATCAGCTTGTGAAAGGTTTTGTAGGAACACTCTACTTTCAGATACTGAGGGAAACCTATATATATCTAAGATTATGTTTAAAGTACATTGATTATTTGACAAGTTAGAGATGTCAATCCGCCATCTAATTACGGTAGGGGAGAAGGTGTTCCTGAGCATGCTGGTCCATGTTTTCAAGCCTCTGTATCTCCTCCCTTTTGGAAGAAGTTGTCGGCGATTAAAACCAGTTTGGGAGAGAAATTTGATGTTGCCATTCTTTCGGTGACAATGAGAAGTATAATTGGACGGAAAGTTGTCTTCCATGACAGTCTGGGCTGTGCTCACAACCGTCTGTAGTTTCTTATGGTCCTGGGAAGAGCAGTTACCGTCACACTATTATGCACGTGAATAGAATGCTTTCAGTTGCCAGTATGCAGAGCACTGCGAGAAGGCAGTTCCAAAATATTTACATGTAACTATTGACCGTTAAATTGATATTCAAGTTATGGTTGCTGTTTTGACAACAATTGAAATTTAACCAATAAATTTAATTATATCCAAGATACCAAAACATAATTGAGTTGATTGTATTGCCAACATCCATCCAAAGAGCCATCACATGGTTCAAAAGAATAGAGAAGCCATCACCATCACAAGGGAGAAAGAGACAGACACGTACAAGGAGAGAGAGAAAAAAAACATAGCGAGGGAAACAGAAGGGCAGTCAGTAAAACAGAAAAAGGAAACAAAATAAGAAGCAAACAATCACATGGACAGGGAGAACGGGAGATAGTAAGTTCAGGCAAAGAAACAGAAGACACAGAAAACGAAAACACAGGGAAACAGACAGTGTGAGAGAAATAGTGCGATACAAAGCACACAGAAGCTGGGAATGGGGTCACAGTGAGCTGGGGATGGAAAATGGGAGGTGCTGAGGGTGAGGACCGGAGAGAGCTCGGAGTGAGGACTGGAAGTAGCTGGGATAGGGTGGTGAGAATTTGTTTTGACCTGTACCAAGATGTACAGGCAAATCATAGGAAGCAAGGATATAGAGAACAATGGCTTCAAAACATGTCTGAGAGGCATGTAGGTGACGCTGCATAGGGCGTGCCCGAGGCGAGATCAAGATGAACAAGATCAGCATTATCTGAGAATAGAGAGTACATTCACCAGCCTAATAACAGTCAGAAAGGAGCTATCCCTGAAATAGCTGCTCTGTGTTTACAAGCTTCTGTACCTTTTAGCCTGATAGAAGAGGTTGGAGGAGACAATTACTGGGGTTTGATTGGTCTTTGATAATGTTAGAACAAAGAACATTCCAACACAGAAACATGCCATTCGGTGGTCCACGCCTGTGCCGATACAAATCCTCCATCTAAACCTGTCACCTATTTTCTAAGGATCTCTATCTCTTTGTTCCCTGCCCATTTATATATCTTTCCGGAGACATCTTAAAGGAACCACTAGTCACAGTTTTCCATTTTGAGAAACTCCCTTCCCTGACAATTCTCTGCCTTTGTTGCCCAGCCAGTTTTTTATCCACCTAGCTAACGCACCATGTGACTTCACTTTCGCCATAACCCGACCATGGGGAAATATACCAAACGCCTTCCTGAAGTCCATGTACATGACATCTACAGTCTCTCCCCCATCAATCAACTTTGTCACCTCCTCAAAGACCTCCATTGAGTTGGAAAGACATGACCTTGTCTGCTTCCATGTTGCCTATCACTGATAAGACTTTTTTCATTCAAATGAGAATAGATCCTATCCCTCAGTACCTTCTCTAGCAGATTCCCTGCCCCTGACATCAGTCTCACCAGTCTATAATTGACTGGACTATCCCTACCTTTCTTAAACAAGGGGATTAACAATTTTCCAGTCTTCTGGAACCTCAGCCGTGTTCAAGGATGCTACAAAGATATCTGTTAATCCTCCAGCTATTTCCTCTCTCCCTTCCTTCAATAATTTGGGGTAGATGTTGGCAGCCTTCCTGCGGCAACGAGTCATGTAAATTGAATCATTGGTTGGGATGTTAGAGTCCGTGTTGGTCAGAGCTGTGCACCCAACCTTCTGTAGTTTCTCATTATCCTGAGTAGAGCAGTTGCCATACAAGGCTGCTACACACCGGGACAGTAAGGTCTCAATGGTGTATCTGTAGATGTAGAGCATGCTGAATTTTCTGAACCACCTGAGGAAGGAGAGGCATTGTTGATCCTTCCCGACCGTCGGACCTATGTGAGAAGTTCAGGACAGGTTGTGAGTTATCATCACTCCGAGGGACTTGATGTTTTGCACTCCTTCAAATGGTTGAAGTAGATGGGGTGTGTTCCCCTCCTTTCTTCCTAAAGTCAACGATCAGTCCTTTACATTTGCCGGATTAGAGAGAGAGGTCATTATCAATACCCCATGCCACTAAGCTCTCTATCTCCTTTCTAGATTCTGACACGTTGTTGTTTAATATCCGTACTGCTATAGTGATGTCATCAGCGAACTTGTAGCTGGCGATGTTTGGAATCTGGAAACACAGCTGTGGCTGTACAGGGAGTACGTAGGGGCTGAGGGCACAACCGTGGGTGTAGAGGGAGGACATTAGGGCGCTTACGACACAGCTGTGGGAGTACATGGAGTATCGTAGGGGGCTGAGGACACCGCCGTGGATGTACATGGAGGACAGTGAGGGGACTGAGGACACCGCTGTGGTTGTACATGGAGGACAGTGAGGGGGCTGATGACACAGCCATGGGAGCACAGGGAGAACAATAGGGTGCTGCAGAAACAATCATGGGTGTACAGGGAGTAGAGTAGTTGGCTGAGGGCACAGCTGTGGGTGTGCAGGGAGTACACAAAGGGGCTGAGGGCACAGCCGTGGTTGTACAGGGAGGACAGGTGGGGGGCTGAGGTCACAGCTGTGGGTGTATCTGGAGAACAGTAGGGGGCTAAGGGCACAAACCTGGGTGTGCATGAAGGACAGTGGGGGGCTGAGGGCACATCTGTGGATGTACAGGGAGTACAGTAAGGTGCTGCGGGTATAGCCGTGGGTGTACAGGGAGTATTGTCGGGTGTTGAGAACACATCCTTCAGCAGCTTGAGTGTTGAGTGTTATTGTGGAGGAGTTGATTTTACCGATCTTCATGATTGCGATCTGTGGGTCAGAAACCTGAGGAACCAGTTGCAGAGGGTCTAACCGAGACCAAGGTCACGGAGTTTTGTGATTAATCTGAAAGAGATAATGATTTTGATGGTGGAGCTTTAGTCAATGGGCAGGAGCCTGGTGTAGGTGTCATTGTTGTCCAGATGTTGCAGGGATGCGTGGAGGCTCGGATATAGCATCAGTTGTGAACTCGTTACATCAATCAGTAAATATTATAGGGCAGCAGGTCAGGCTGGGAGACTGGAGTTGGTGTAGGCCATAACCAGCCTCTCACAGCACTTCATGATTATTGAAGTCAGAGCCACTGGGTGGTAGTCTATAAGGGCATGTTCCATGTGCTTTCTCACGACGATGATGATGGTCTTCTTGAATCAGATTGGGACTTCGGCTTCAGGAGGGAGAGGTTGAAGTTGTATGTGAATACCTCTGCTAATTGGTACAAACAGGATCTGAATGCTCAGCCAGCAACACTCTCCAGGCCCATCACTTTCTTTGATTTGACTCACTGAAAGACTGAAAATGCCTACAGCGGTGACAACAGTCACAGGTACATCTGGGGCTTTCACGGCCTGTGTCAGCCCTCAGTGACAGTCACGCAGTCATTTATAATCGACATCCCCACACCCCCACCTCCCTCTGTCGTCTTTAATACACAATGACATTGGTCGGTGTGAGCACCACACAGTCAGCATTGAGACAGATTGCCATTAATAGACTGGGATCGTGCGCCATCAAGTTCTGCATTACCATAATGGGGGTAAATTCATAATAAAATGGTGTGCAGGGTGCCAGTGCCAGTGGTGCAAGGAGTGAAGACTTTGCAGGTGTAATTCCAGTCAATCCACTGCTTAAACCTGAATGGAGTCAAGCATCTTGAGCATTGTGCCTTTTCAATGGTGGACAGTCCTGAGGTATTCAGGAAGTGCCATTTACGTGAACCATCTGACCTGACAGCAGTTTTACTAGGTTTGCAGATGATACAATGATGATTGGATGGGCAGGTGATATTGAGGAAGTGGGGAGGCTGCAGAAAGACTTGGACAGTTTAGGACACTGGGAAAACACATGGCTGATGGAACACAATATGGGAACATGTGAGATGATGCACTTCAGTAGGGGGAATACAGGCAGACACTATGTTCTAAAAGGCTTCACTCATTCTGAAGCACAAAAGAAGTTTGGAGTACTCATCCTTTCTGGTGGTTGATGTGCAGGTTCAGTTGGCAGTTGGGAAAGCAAATGCAATATTAACATTCATTTCAAGAGAGTGACAATACAAAAACGGAGACATGCTGCTGAGAATATAATGGGCTATGGTCAGAAAACATTTGGATTATTGTGAGCTGTTTTGGGGAAGGATCTACGGGTTTTGGACATGATCTACCCTGGGAATGATGGTTTGTCATACGAGCAGCAGTTGAGGGCTCTATGTTTGTACTCAATGGAATTTAGAATAATTGGTGGCGCATATGATTGAAACTGATCGATAACTGCCAAAATGGATAAGGTTAGAGTATAGAAGATATTTCCACGAGTCTTAGAGAGTATGACAAAATGGCACAGTTTCAAAGTGAAGAGATAGGCTTAATTGGCCTAAATTGATTGTTATATCCCATGCCCTTATGGTCATACAGTCTATTATTCAGTGCAGAATTGTAAGTCTCAAACCTGCTCTTGGAGCCCTCGTATCGATGCGTTGATTTGACTTCACCTTCTGGTCAATGGTAACCCCTGTAATATGGACAGTGGCAGGATTCAGTGTCAGACAGTAGCGCAATAATATGTTGAATATAAGCTGCTATCTGTGAGTCTCATCTAGTGGGAGTACATTGTCTCTACGATGATTGTCATTTTCAGTCTGGTATTTTTGAATGATCGATCCTGCTATGGTAATATTGTTGAATTTAATCAAACTGTTGCAATTTATCACAGCGCTCAGCAACAATACGTCATGGAACACTGAACACCCTTCTAATAAAAGAAAGGTCTAAAATGTTCATCATCAGAAACACTGCTTTCCTGTTCATGCTCAAATCAGACAACCTGTCCCATCGAGGTGCTCAACTTGGAACTTTTTACATTTTTTTTCGGATATGAGAATCGCTGGATGGGCCCATCATTTCTTGTCCGTCCCTAGTTGCCCCTTTGAGAAGGTGGCGCTGAGCTGCCTTCTTGTATTGCTGCAGTCCACCTTCTGTGCGTTGACCCATATTGCTATGAGGGAGGGAATTACAGGGTTTTGACCCAGCAACAGTGAAAGAATGGTGATATATTTCCAACTCAGGATGTTGACTGGTTTGGAAGGGAGTTTGAATGTGGTGATGTTCGCAAAAGCCTGTTGCCCTTGTCATTCTAGATGGAACTGCTCGTAGGATTGGAAGATGCTGTCTGAGGATCTTTGATGAATTTCTGCAGTGCATCTTGTAGATAGTACACGCTGCTGCCACTGAGTGTTGGAGTGTTGAAGGGAGTGAATGCTTGTGGATGTGATGCCAATCAAATGGGCTGCTTTGTCCTGGATGGTGTCAAGCTTCTTTAGTGTCCTTGTGGCTGCACTCATTCAGGCAATTGGGGAGTATTCCATCTGAGTCCTGACTTGTGCCTTGAAGATGAGTGACATGCTTTGGGAAGACAGGAGGTGAGTTACTCACGCATTATTCTTATCCTCTGATCAGCTCGTATATTTTTGTGGCGAGTCCAGTTGAATTTCTGGTCAATGGTAATCCTAAATGTATTGATATGGGTAAGGAGGGGAATTTAGTGACAAATATGCTGCTGAATACCAAGTGTTTACATTGTTTCTTATTGATGATGGTCATTGTCTGGCATTTGTGTGATGCAAATGTTACTTGCCACTTGTCAGCTCATGTCTGGAGATTGTCCAGATCTTGTGGCATTTAGTCATGGACTGCTTCAGTATGTGAGCATTTGTGAATGGTGCTGAACATTGTGCAGTCATCATCGAATATCCCCATTCTGACCTTTTGATGAGAGAAGGTCATTGATGAAGCGACTGAAGATGTTTGGACCTAGGTTTCATCCGAAGGGCCACTGAAGATGTTACATAGAATGGCGATGAAACGTCAGTAAATGAACATTCCAGTTCATGGAGCAAACCGACATCCACATTATCTTGAGGGACTACTGCAGAGATGTTCTGGAACTGAATGACTGACCTCCTATAAGAATGACCGTTTTCCTATCTGTCAGGTATGACACCAATAACAAGTGTTGGCCCGTGATGCCCTTTTTGCTGGGATTCCTTGATGCCACATTTGAAAGAATGCAGCCTTGATGACATGGGCTGGATTTCAGTTCCTTTTTCTATGTTTGAACCAAGGCTGTGATTAGGTCAGGAGCTGAGTGTCTCTGGCAAAACCAAAACGGGGCGTCACTGAGCAGGTTATTGCTGAGCAGGTGCTGCTTGATAACACTATTGATGAAAACTTCCATCACTTTACTGATGATGGAGAGTACATTGGTGAGGCGGTATTTGGCCGGGTTGAATTTGTCCTGCGTTTATGTACAGAACATACTTGCACAGTTTTTATCCATTGTCAGTTTGTAACTGTACTGGAATAGCTTGTCGAGGGAAGCGAGAAGTTCTGGAGTACAAGTCTTTAGGACTATTGCCGGCATGTTATCAAGGGTTATAGCCTTTGCATTATCTAGTACCTTAAATCGTTTCTTGACATTAATCAATCGAATTTGCTGAAGACTGCTATCTGTAATGCTGGGGACCACGGGAGGAGGCCGATATGGATTATCCATTCAAAACTTCTGACTGAAGATTTCTGCGAAAGCTTCAGCCTTAACGTTTGCACTGATGTGCTGGGCTCTTCCATCATTGAGGATGGGGATATTTGTGGAGACTCCTACTCCAGTGAGTTGTTTGATCATCCACCACCATCCATGATCAGATTAGGAGGACTGCAGCGCTTAAATCTAATGCATTCATCGTGGGATAGCGCAGTTCTGTCTGTCCCTTGCTGTTTATGTTATTTGCTACGCAAGTATTTCTGTTTGGAAGCTTCAGCAGATTAACATTTTATCTTTGTATATTCCTGGTTCTGCTCGTGGCATGCCCTCCTGCACTCTCCATTGAACCAGAGTTGATCCTCTGCCTTGATGGTAATGGTTGAGTGGGGGACATGCTGGGCCATGACATTACAGTTTGTGCTTGAGTACAGTTCTGCTGCTATTAATGGTCCACAGTGTCTTATGGGCGCTCAGTCTTGAGTTGCTAGATATCTTCGAAATCTGTGCCAATTAGCATGGTAACAGTTGCCACACAACACAATAGAGTTTATTCTGAATGTGACCATGAGACTTTAACCAATACTGTCATGGACAGATACATCTGCAGTTGGTAGATAGGTCAGAATGAGGTCATGTATGACTTTTTTTCCCTCTTGAATTTCCCTCACCACCTGCTGCAGACCCAATCTGGTAGCAATGTCCTTTGGGACCCGACCAGCGTGATCAGTAGTACTGCTGCCAAACCATTCCTCAGCCAGAATATCCCGAGCCAGAATACACTTTGTGCCCTTGCGTCAGTCAGTGCCTTCTCCAAGTGTTGTTTAACATAGAGGAGCACTGATTCAGGTGAGGAACGACGTAACGTGGTAATCAGTAAGAGAATTCTTTGTCCGTGTTTGATCTGAAGCCATGGGAATTCATTAGGTCTGGAGTAAATTTTGGGGCCTCCCAGAGGAACTACCTACCGATTCTGTCTCACTGAGCTGCCCCCTCTGCTGGATCCGTCCTGCCTTTGGGGCAGGACATATCCAGGGATGGTGATGGTAGTGGCTGGGTTATTTTTGTAAGGTTGGATTCCATGAGTATAACTATGTCGGGCTGTTGCTTGACTAGTCTGCAAGGGAATCATCCCAATTTTGGCACTACCCCAAAGTAAGGAAGACTTTGGAGGTTCTATAGTGATGTTTCTAATGTTATCTTTTCCAGTGCACAGTTTGATGCCAGGCGGTTCAGCCGGTTTCATTTCTTTGAAAGTTTGTAATGATTGGTACAACTGAAGGACTCACTGGTACATTTCAGGGGGCGATTGGGAGTCAATGACGTTGCTTTGGGTCTGAAGTTACATGTCAGCCAGATCAGGTGAGGGTGGAAGATTGCTTCATTAAAGGATATTAGTGATCCAGGTAGATTTTTCTGAAAATCGGCAATGATTTTATTCTCATTTGTAGATTCTTAATTCCAGGGACACTTTAAATTTATTGAATTGAATTTCCACCATCTGCAGTGGCGGAATTCGAACCTGGATCCACAGAACAGGAGCTGATTTTTCTGGATAGGTAATCTACTATTAATACCATGAGACCTACTTGGAACCACATATTGTACTCAACTGCCATTTCGTGTGTTGCCCTGTTTTTCATTCATTGCTTATGTTATTCTGGAATGTCATTCATCTATGAATCCTGATTGCAGTACACAGTCATGAACGTCCTCTGAACTGCTTGAATTTCATTCAATCTATTTCGTTTGAACAGACATTTCAAGGCAGCTGCACATCAGAAAAGAACAGGAAGTAAGAATGGCTGACTGTGCACTGTATGTGTCACCAGACCAGCATGTCTGTCAACGCACCCAAAGTATTTATTGTGGCTCAGAGAACCTCAGATTTATTAGAACAGAGATGGAGGCCGCTCAGCCCATCGAGGAGTCACAAGCTCTCCAACAGCACAAACGGAGATAGAGAGAATGTGTGTGGAGATAGATGGTGTGTGAGATAAATAAACAGAGAGAAAGAAAGTGAAGGGGGATAAACGGGGAGAGAATAGAAAGGGGAGTGACTGACTGAGTGGGAGAGGTGTTAGGTGAGGGTGAAGTTAGATAGATCAGGAGACCGCATTCGGGTAGATAAATATGGACAGACAGAAGTTAGGAGCTTTATTTAGAAATTCCTCTGGACTGTAAGCCCTTTTGTCTGGGCGCCATACCCTGTGAGCACTGTACTGATACTGTCTGTGAGCCCAGAGTATTTATTTCCAATAATCTCACAGAATTTACTGACAGCTAAACAGAACCCATTAGGGCAATAAATTGGTTCCATGCAGAAAGCAGAGTTTTTATATAGACTGTGCCAAGAGCAGCAGGAAATGATGATCCCTCCCCCCCCCCCCCCCCCCCCCCGCCCACGCCAGACCATGTGAGAGATTGGGCCAGAGAATCACAGTGAGGGGGATCACTGACAGAGGGGAATCAGCATTTCAGCTGTGGTGAAATAATGATTGATAAAGTTTGCACACCACTTGCCTAGTTTTGTAATCCACATTTCAGTTTATATAGCACATACTATATGCATTTTATCAACCTTATCTCTGTACTTTGCATTTATTGGTATGTGCAGAATATCATTTAGTTTGTGGATTTTATATTGTATGAGTGCATTTCATTAATATTGTCTCTGGTAATTCCTCATTGTAAATGTATCCTGGAATCTGTTCCTCATGTGATTTATAAAGTGAAACGTTCCAATACTGGTGACTGGAGAACATCACTGCCCCTCCACCCAGTCTAAACATCCATGTCACCCAGTCCTCTCCATCTTCTATCTTTCCCCAAATGTCATAATCAGAATGTAATTGAAGTCCATTAAATGACACTTCATCACAGTTCGTTCACATGGATACCATCAACAACATGACCCACACCTGCCCTCTCTGATTCTGGAATGACAATCTGAATTGTGTTTGTCAAGTACAATTCTCTGTTAACGTATCCATGCCGCTTGTTTGTTGTAACCCACGTTTCCTTTGGAACATTTTGCCATCAGATCATGGACGAAAGAAGTTCTCTCAATGTTTTACGGATATTGCAATGACTGATCTATAGTTACAGGATTTATTTCTCTATTTATGAGCAGAGAAGCATGTTAATGTTCCGTTAAACCTCTGGCATTACTTCCATATCGAATGCTGACTGACTGATTACACACAATCAATCTGCCATCTTCAACATTTCTTCCTTCAGTCACACTCACATATCACACCAAGAATGCATAAACGTTCAAATTATTTTGAACTTTAATAAAACAGTATTGAAGTCTCATCGGTTAACTGGAGCTATTTGTTCAGCGATTGTGATTATGTCAGTCTCCATGGATCCTAAGCATCCCTAGAGAGTTTCTCTCTTCTATCAATAAGGGAATGTTTTCAGTGTTTTATCCGATAGTATGAGCGGGAGCATGATCCACACCAATAACAGCGATCAGCAGCTCCAGAGAGAGGTGGAGGAGAGATCAGTCTGTGAGAACATGAGACTGGAATGATCCAACAATGGACAGCAGTTTATCCTATGGTCTGTACTGGCTTTCCCAGCCTTGGATATCATTAGCATATCGGATTGAAGATGTACTGCTGGTTATTCAAGTTGGTTACTATTCTATTCTTGCTATAGTTGGTGTTCCTGGCAAGTCACTCAGTCTGTCGATTGAACTGAATTGATGATGATGATATGCAAATTTCGGAAAAATGCAAGCCAACTTTTTCAAAGATTCCATTCCTTAGAAATAATAACTAGCAAATTATTATTTACAAATTACTCCCCAATATGCAAGGATGAAACACACTGTTCTCAACCATCTTGATTCATTTCCTCCTTCAAAGTTTACATCTCCATATCCTCCCCACATGCCAATCCTGTCCAGAACAAACATTAAGACGTCCCAGTCTTCTCCTCAGGCTCAGTGCAACCCCTGAATAAACCATTGTTTGCTCCTTTGTTAATTCTGGATACATGTTTCAAGCCCCTTCTTACCATGTGTCCATTGCTAAAAAATTGAATTTGAGATGTTTAACTTGTTCTCTGTACAGAATCTGAAAGATGGGAAGATGGTGTATGGTGGTCACGTCATTGGCTCGTAATCTAGATCCACGGAATAATAATCTGTTGATATGGGCTTGCCTGATGCTCATTAGAGAAGGCAGTGGGCATACTTCCCTGGTCAGGTCTCTGTTTAATTGCACATTTACAGCAGTTTGTTTTACTCTTTACTGTCCTGTGGAACAGCTGAACCAGCCACTCAGTTCAAGATCAGTATAACATGCTGGCCTCACCAGGGCTGCATGCATCCTGTGAGAGAAGAACAAAAGCCAAGCTACAAATCTTCTACCAAACTTTGAACAAAATTGAAGGCAGCTCCCTTCCTTTACCTGTTTCCCATAATCCGACAGCTGATTTCCATTCAAGTAGGTGACCATTCACTTTTTAGGTACATTCTTTGTGATTGGGTCTCGCCCCGAGAGTGATATCTATCTCGAAAGGCAGCTCTGGTGCTGGCTTTATTGATGCTGACCTACAGATGTAAGGATTTTTACATTCCATATCAGTGGCAATGGATTGTAAATGAATGGTTTCCTTTGTCACATGAAGGAAATGGAGCCAGCTAGGTGAGGTAAATGAATTATTGCGATCAAACCTGAGAGTGTAGTTGAGTCAGTATTTGGGCATTGTAGACTGATTTTCACTCCTTTATAAGGAGTGATCTCCTTACCACAGAGAGAGTGAAGAGGAGTTCCACCAGATTAATCACTGGGACAATGGCATCATGAGGAGTGAGTAAAGTTTGATCTGGAGTGCGCTCAGAAAATAAGAGGTGATTGCATTGAACACTGAGCGGGATGGGCAATCACTAATTATATTCTAAACAGACAATGAGAAGGTGTTAAATTCCATGTCTGCTCTTTCACTCAGAATGCATGATTCTGGATCGTTTAAGTGCCTCTGAGGACGTGACGCCCACCGACCTTAACCTCCACTCCGCACGGTGATTGAGAGAGACAGAGAGGTCCAAATTTTGAATAAACTCTCCCCACGTTAATACAGTGCAGTTGGTGTGTGATCTTGCACTGAATGTCATATTATCCACCACCCCGAGAGCAGCCACGGTACCTTCATTCTAAAACAGTTAACTATTCCCACCAGCTACTGACATTCATGAAGAACATGAATCCATCTTCTCAGAGATGCAAGTGTCTCCTTAAGGTTTAGAATATTAGTCTATAAGACACAGGAGCAGACAGTAGGCTAGTTAGCCCATCATTCAATCATCGCTGATAGGTTTCCCAAATCCATTCTCCAGCCTTCTCCTCGTAATTCTTCATCCCTAGACAATCAAGAACCTATCTCAATCCGTCCCAAATGTACTTTATGACCTGGCCCCCACTGCCTTCTGTGGCAATACATTTTAAAGATTCGACATTCTCTGGGTAAAGACATTTCTCCTTATCACTCTTCTAAAAGGTGTTCCCTTTCATCTAAGTCTCTGCTCTCGAGCTCTCGTCCAATGGAAACATCTTACCAACATCAACTCTGTCCAGTTAATTCAGTACACTGTGCTTCCATTTCATTTCCTCTCATCCTTCTAAACTTTACCGAGGATAGACCCAGAACCCACAAAGATTCCTCATACGATAATCTTTTCATTCCTATGACCATTCTCGTGAAAATATTCTGCTCAAGCTCCAGGGCCACTACGTCCGTCCTGAGATATGGGCCTCAAATTTTCGCACAATACCCCAAATGTGGTCTGACCAGAGACATGTACAACCTGTTTTATATTCAATTCCTCTCATAATAAATGCCATCAATAATAAATGCCAATTGCCCTCCTGACTACTGCCTCAACCTGCAAGCTTACCTTGAGAGAGCCCTGCACTAGAACACCCAAGTCCCTTTGCACTTCAGATTTCTGAATTTTCTCCTCATTTAAAAAAAAGACCATGCCTCTATTCTTCATGCCATAGTGCATGACCACACACTTTCCAACAATTGAATCCATCTGATAATCTCCTTCTTCAGCCTCTCCGCCTCCTCAATACGACCAGTCCATCTGCCTATCTATGTATGATTTGCAAACCTAGCCAGAATACCCTCAGTTCCATCATCTAGATTGTTAATGTAACAAATAAAAAGTTACGATTCCAGCACTGAGATTTGTAGAACACCAGTTTTCACCGACTGCCATCCTGAGAAGGACTATTTTATCCCCACTCTCTGCTTTCTGCCAGACAGACAAGCTACCATTTATGCTGCTACATTTCCTCTAACACCACGGACCCTTATCACACTCAGTCATCTCCTTTGTGACACCTTGTCAAAGGCCTTCGTGAAATCCAGGTGGATCACACCCATTGGCTGTGCTTGGTCAAGCCTGCTCATTTCCTCTTCAAATAATTCCAACAGATTTGTGAGGCATGACCTTCCCTTGATGAAGTGATTTTGACCTATTTTACCAAACACATCCAAGTATTCAGAAATCTCATTGTTTACAATGTATCCCAGGATCTTACCCACGACCGAATTTAAGCTTTTAACTGTGGATATTTTTCTCTTTTTCCTCATTCCCTTGTTACAATGGAGTGTCACGTTCGTGGGTTTCCGGTGTTCATGGATCGTTCCTTACTATAATGATGCCTGAAAGATCACCACTATCCCTAAACCCCCTCTTCAGCTATCTTCCTTATATCTCTGGGATGTAGTCCATCCAGTCCAGGATGGTTAACCACCTACAGGCCATTCAGTTTTTTTCTAGCACGCTCTCCATGGTGGTGGCCAGCATACTCAGCTCTGGCCCCTCATTATCTTGAATAATAAGTATTACTCGTATCTTCCACCGTGAACTAATTTTTCAGTTCCTCGTCCTTTTCTTGTTCACCACTACTACCTCTCCAGTATCATTTTCCAGCAGTCCAATGTCCACTTTTGCCTCTCTTTTGTACTGTATATATTGAAAGAAGCTCTTCCAGACTTCCTTTATATTAGTTGCTACCTTACCTCCATATTTAATAATCTCCATCTTTATCTTAATTCTTTTACTGTCTGTTTTGTCTTTGTAAGCTTCCCAATCCTCTGGTTTCCCACTGCCCCTCGCCACATTATATGCGTTCTCATTTATTTCTATGCTGTCCCTCATTTCCCTAGTCAGCTATGGTTGCCTCATCCTCCCTCTATCATGCCTCCTTTTCCTCAGGATAAATCCCTGATGCATCCTGAATTACTCCAAAAATCTCCTGTCATTGCTTTTCCACTGTCTTTCCTTCTGGGCCTGTGTCCCAGTTAATTCTACCCAGCTCCTCTCTCATGCCTCTGTAATTGCCTTTATTCAGCTGTAATACCATTACCTCCGATTCTAACTTCTCCACCTGAAATTACAGAGTAAGTTCAATCATATTATGATCACTGCCTCCTGTGATTTCCTTCATCCAAAGCTCCCCTCGCCTGGTCTGCCTGCACAAGCTGCTACAAAAGTCCATCTCATAGACATCCCACAAATTCCTTTTTCTGCAAACCATGATCAAACTGAATTCCCAGTCCATCTGCAAAATGAAATCCCACGTGATCTCTGTAACGTTGCCTTTCCTACAGATCTTTCTATGTCTTGGTGTATCTTGCACCCCAGCACCTGACTACTATTGGGGGGCCTGTACATAACTCCAACTGCATTTTTCTTCACTTTTTTGATTCCCCAATTCTACCGACACAGATTCTACACCATCTGATTTACTTCATTTCTTCTAATTGATTCAATTCCATTTCTTCCTAATAAGACAAATTTGTCTCTCTGCCCACCTACCTATCATTTAGACAGAATGAATATCCTTGAATATTCAGCTCACAATCCTGATCCTCTTGCAATGATGTCACTGTGATGCCCTTCACGTCATACCTGCCAATTTGTATATGCGTCACAAGCTCATTTACATTATTCCTTCAACTGCTTGCATTCCAATATAACAGTTTAGTTCTGTATTTACCGTTCCTCTTCTCATTGTCATTTGCTTGTCCAGCCGTTGGTACCTACACAAACCCTGACGACTCCAACTTCTTCTGCACCCCAGATGACATATTCCAAACCCAAGCACCAGGTAGGCAGCAAAACCTTCAGGACTTTCAATCCTGGTCACAGAGAATGTTATCTATGCCTCTAAATATATTACCTGCAATTATCCATAATTGGGCAGCATAGTGACACAGCAATGCTGCCTCACAGTGATAGGGATATGGGTTCAATTCCATCCTCTGGACCCTGTCTGTGTGGACTTTGTACATTCTTCCGGCGTCTGCATTGGGAGCATTATCTCTTTTCTCTCTCCACAGGATTTCTCTGTATTTGCTTCGGATTTCTACAATCTACAGTACTTTTTTCTTTTATTTGATGGAGAAATGCTGAAAATGTGACAGATCTTTGTGAAAGCAGCCGTGGTTCGCGGATTCCCCTGGGTGTTTCGGAATCTTGCCCAGCCACTTGTCTGAGTGCAGTGTCCCTGGATACCCATTCCATCTCTTTCATTCCTTCAGTCCATCGTCACTACATGCAGCCTTTCCTTTGCCACCCCGGGACTCCCCACACCCCATTGCCTGGCATTGGATACTCCCTTCGCGGGACTGTGCACACAACGACACTGGGCACTTTCTCACCCGCTGGGGATGCGGGGTAAAGACCGTGCCTTTGAAAGGAACAGAATAACTAAAACCCAATTTAATAGCAAAGCAGAGTAAACAGGCTGAATGACATCGATCTGCTCTGACATTTTGTAGTCTTCTGTTCATCCTCGTCAATCTGCAAATAAATGGTCCATATGTCTACCTTGTCAATCAGATTTGGTGGAGGTGATAGATATCAGATCCTCTGGCCTTTGGACTGAGTCAGTGGGCTCTACCTTCCTGGTTAATGAAGTCACACTTCCATTTTTATAATCACGTCTATCCATTTTCAAGAAAAGGCCTTGCTGGAGTTGTGCTGAAAGGATATTTGAATTTTGGAGATGCGAGAATATGTCACTTACGAGTGAGATTCGGAGTACGAAGGTAGAACAGCTAAATACACGGCCAAAGAGCTGGTAGCACTTCTGATATATTGATCATGGGGATTACCGACTCGGTAGGATATACCCAAGGAGGACGGGATGGACCTGAACTGGCAGCAATCTCCGATATGTGGATCATTGGGATTTGCGGGTCAGTAGGACCTACACAAGAAGGACGGAATGAACCTGTACTGGAGGCACTCTCCTGGCAGGCAGGTTTGCTATTGTCACTCAGGAGGATTTAAACTACTGTGGCGGTGGGGAGTGGGAACCAGAGCAGTAGATCCAAAATACAGTGACTGAGGAGGAATTGGAGACTAAAACCAGTGCATCTAAGACCAACAAAAAAAGACGCTGAGGGCACTGAACACAATGGGACTGGCAACCTCAAGTGTTATTTTAATTTAATGTGAGGACACTGGCTTGTAGGAATCTGGAGATTGAATGAGTACATATAACTCCAATGTAAATATTACAGAGATTTCATGAGAGAGGGAGAAGAGAGCAATCAATCCAGTGAGTCCAGAAATAGTTGTCGAATATGCAGTGAGTGGCTGGAGACAGTTGTTTGAAGTGAAATAATTATCCAGCACTCTATCGAAATCGGACCATGTGTAATGCAATGTACTAATTGAAGTGACAAAGGACGAAACTGAAATTGTCTGTCTACAATGTTTTCTGCTTTACTGATAGTCTTTTGTAATCTCCTGTCACGTGAAAATAGCAGCAGAAAATACTTCAAGGAATCTCAAACCAAGTATCAAGTCAGTGTGTGATGTGTTTGGCTGAAGTGTATTTATTTCAATGCAAGTATTGTTATGGGTACACTGAGGAATTTAGAGCCTGAATGGGACTACGATGGGATTACGATGTTGCAAACATTATCGGGACTTGGTTGAGAAAGCGACAGGACTGGCTGCTCAACTTTCCAGGGTTTTGTTGTTTTAGATAAGATAGAGGGGTATCTAAAAGAGGCGGAGGAGTTGCATTACTAATCAGGGAGGTTGTTACATCTGCACTTAGGACGTATTAGACGGCTCTTCTACTGAGGCAACATGAAAAGAGCTCAAGATATGATGGATGCATGTGTTAAGATTGTACAGTAGTCCCTCCAACAGCCACCGAGAGATTGAGGAACAAATATATCGGCCGATTATTAAAACGGATATTAAAAACAGAGTTACCATAGTGAGTGACTTTAACATACCCAATATTGACTTAGAATCCCTTAGTCGGGATAGAATTTCTTAAGTGCATCCAAGAAAGTGACTTAAAGCGGTATGGGGCTTGTCCAACCACAGAAGGGGCCATACTGGAACTTGTATTACGAAATGAGTCTGTCCAGGTGACTGACCATTCAGGAGAAGATCATTTTGGAAACAGTGATCACAATGCCCTCAGGTTTGACATAGCTACGATCATGGAATAAGTCAGGACCTTGTGGAAGTTAATAACTTGGTGGAAGGCAAATCCGCATCAGGAAGAAGCGAGGGGCTGCTAATTCGGAGTAGCTGCTATCAGACAAATCCACATTTTGCATGGTGGAACTGGTTATTAAATCCTGATTTCACTATTGTATGGTGAATGTCCTCCCAACTGCTCGAATGCCAATCTATTTTGTTTGAACAGATATTTACAGGACACTGCACGTCAGAAAACAGGAGGAGACAATGGATAATTGTATACTGTGTCCTTCGCAGGACCAGGTTGTTTCTACAGGCACTTAAAGTCTTTATTGTGGGTCAGAGACCTTCAGAATTAATATGGCACAGATGGAGGCAATTTAGCCTATCCTACATCCACAACCTCTCCAACTGCACTATCCAAAAGCAGAGAGAGTTAATGGAGATACAGAAAGAGAGAGAGAGAGAGAGAGAGACAGAGAGAGAGAGAATGAAACAGAAAGAAAGTTATGAAGGGAGGTCAACACCGTGGATAGGAATCATAGACTGCGTGGGAGAAACGGGTGTTCGAAGAGAGCGAAGCTGGGTAGATCAGGAGACACCATGAGGAAAATAGACAGAATATGGAAATTTTATTTCGATATTCCCCTGGACTGAAAGTCTTTGTCTGGTGCCATACCCTGTGAGCATTGTGCTGATGTTGGCTGTCATCCCAGATCATTTATCTCCAATAACATCACAGAGCTAGGTTGCTGACAATTAAACGGAATCCAATAGACCAATTGATTGGATCCAGGAAGAAGGTGGATTAACTTCAATAGACCGGGCGAACAGCAGCAGGAACTGATAATCCCCCGAAATACAGTGTGTGTGGGACTGGACCAGAGAATCTCAGTGAAGGGGAACACTGACAAAGGGGAAATCAATATCTCAGCTGTGTGCCGAATAATGATTGATAAAGTTTGCACAGCACTTCCATGGTTTTGGATTTCACCTTTCAATTTATATAGCTCAAGGTCATGAGTGTATTTTAACTATCATATCTGTTTGTACTTTCCATATTTTGGAATGCATGACAAGTCATTTTGACCCTGCATTTTGTGTTGCATAAGCATATTGCATTACTGGGGAAGAAGGGACCTGTCTGATGGTCTGGTCTTCATCTGAACAATTCTGGGACCAGAGTCCTAACAAATCACATAACTAGGGCTTCGGAGGATCTTTCAACAAATGTTTTAGGTTTGGGTGGGGTTTCAGTTATAGGGGAAATTAGAAAATTCGAATTCAAAGAAGAGATAAGAGTGCAGAACGCAGGATAGTTTATTAAAATCCAGCACAGGCACAAATAGAACAGAGTGGACTGAAAGTGTAAACAATCAAACTTCAAGCACACTGGACAGACAGATGAAATTGAGAGGAGGCAGGTTAATACAGGACTGAGAGTGATATAGCTGAATATATGCTGCATACGAAATATGATAAATGAGCTTGTGGCGCACATCGAAATTGGCAGAGACGTGATGAAAGGTGATCAGGATTGACAATATTCAAGGGTATGCATCCTACGAAAAGATAGGTTGGTGGGGAGAGTAAGAATGAAAATAAATCAATCGTTAGAATCCTGGTCTCCTTGCTATCGGAAGAATGTTATGAAACTTGAAAGTATTCAGAAAATATTTACAAGGATTGGACTATTTGAGCTACATGGAGATGTTGAATAGGCTGGGGCTGTTTGCCCTGGATCGTCAGAGGCTGAGAGGTGACCTTACAGCGGTTTAGAAAATCACAAGGGGCATGCATGGGATAAATAGAGTAAGTATTTTCGCTGGGTGGGGGAGAACTAGAGAGTATAGGTTTAGGTTGAGAAGGGAAAGATTTAAAAGGGACCAAAAGAGCTAGTTTTTTCATGCACAGGGTGGTGTGTGAAAGGAAACAACTGTGGGAGGAAGTGGTGGACACTGGTCCCATTACAATATTTAAAAGGCATCTGGATGGGTTGGAAAATAGGAGCGGTACGAAGGATATAGGCAAATGGGACTAGATTAGGTTGGGTAATCTGGTCGGCATGGACGAGTTGGACTGAAGGATCTGTTTCCATGCTGTACATCTCTCTGACTGTACAGCTTTCTGACTGTATTCTATAATGTAGGGTCAGATGGCACAGAATCAGTGTGGGTAGAATTAAGTATCCCCAAAGGTTGAATAAAGAAACATAAATGGCGTTATGTTCAGGATTCCAAAAATTATTCAGGAGCTGCGTCACAATATACACCAGGAGATAGGAAAGATGCATAGAAAAGACAAAGTACAGTAGTCCTGGGAGATTTCAATACACGGGGGGACTGGGAATAACAGGTTGATAGTGGTTCGCAAGAAAAATAATTTGTGGAGTATCTTCGATCGGGCTTGTTGGAGCAGCTTGTGGTGGAGCCCACTCAGGAATAGGCAATACTGGGTGGGAGTGTGTGTCCCTGCTGTTAATGCTGGTGTAGGTGGAGGGGAGGGGGAATGGTGACGTGTCCGGAGGGAGTCACTCCACAGTGTTGTATCCATGCAGTGTTATTAGAGTTGGGAGTATAGTGGAGGGAGAGAGTGCGTGTGGTCGGAGGGGCGGGGGGGGGGGGGATGGTAGGTGCTGAATTCAATAGTGTGAGTGGTAGTGCCTGAGCCTTTTTTCGAGATAAAATATGAGCCTTGTTAGTGGGTAGGTGCTATAACAGGTAGTGAGTGTGAGGGCTCAGTGAGAGTACGGTGAAAGTTAACCTGGCAGAGTGGGGATGATATTGATGCTTGTCCTGTGATGCTGGTCATTTCTTCAGATCATGTCAGCGTCGAGGTGACCCTCCCAGAATGGCTTGTTCACGTCTATCACTAATAACGCCACAGACCCTGTACCTCAGATTCCACAGAATCAGTTTGGGTGGATCTTACAAATAGGAAGGAGAAGCAAGCATTAGTGTATTAGTGTATTATTTGCTCTCGGGCAAATTATGTGCATTATATGCTCTGCAAATTAGAGATGCAAATATTGTATTATTGCATGATCTCAAATTGCATTTAAAACTGCGTTAACTAAGTGACTGCCAATGTTGTGAAAAGTAAATTCCATAAGCGTATAACAGGTTGCTTGAAGAGTATGTTGTTATTCAAACAAGAGAGCAAGTTATTTTGGATTTGATGTTGTGTGGTCAGAAGGACTCAATAACCTTGATCTGAGGACTAGAGCAGTCAATATACTGCATTTTACACGGCACCTGCATCCAATCTCGAATATTTGAACACGGAGTGGTAGACACGAAATGGTTGTTAGAATATTAGAATCATGGAGTCCTGCAGCTTGGATACAGGCCCTTTGGACTAAAGTGGTCCGTGCCGACCAAAATGTCCATCCATGCTAATTCCATTTCCTGCCTTCGTCCCTTATTCTTCTAAATCTTTCCTATCTGCGTATTTGTCTAAAAGCCTTTTGAATGTTGTTAATATACGTGCCTCAATCAAACTGCTGTCTGCTAATTCCATATGTCTACTAACCTCTGCGTAAAAAACTTGGTGCTCAGGATCATTTTTATTCTTTCACCTCTAACTTGATGTCCTCTAGTCTTTGATTCTCAAAACTGGGAAATAGAATGAGTGCATTCACCTTATTGACGCATCTCATGATCTTATACATTTCTATACGATTTCCCCTCAGTTTCTTCCACTTAATGGAAAATTCCTGTCCAAACTCTCCCTACAACTCAGGCCATTGAGTACTGGTAACATCCTTGTAAATTTCTTCTGTCCTCTTTCCGGTTTAATCACACCTTTCCTATGGCAAGTGAACAAAACCGAACACAATACTCCAAGTGCATGTCTCACCAGTGTCCTGTCCAACTGCAATATAACTCTCGAACGTCTATACTCAGTGCCCTGACTGATGAAGGCCAGTGTGCCAAAAGCCTTTTTCACTGCTCTGTCAACGTTCAACTACTTTCAGAGAACCACGGATCTGAGCACCAATGTCCCCCTGTTCCATTACAATTCTTGAGGGTCTAACATTCACCACGAAATTCCAACCTGGATTTGACTTTTCAAAAAGCAACATCCCATATGTTATCTCTATTTGCCATTTTTCGGCCCACTTCCCCAGCTGATAAAGATCCTGCTGCAATTTCTGATAACCTCACTGATCACAGTCCTGCCTATTTTATTGTCATCAGCCTAACTACTAATCATGCTTTGCACATTTTCATCCAAATCATTGATATAGATAACAAACAGGAATAGGCCCAGAATAAACCCCTGAGACACTCCACTAGTCACAGGCCTCAAGTCCAACAAGCATCCTTCCAGTATTAGCCTCTGATTTCTACCATCAAGCCAATTGAGTATCCAAATTGCCAGAGTCCCCTGGATTCCATGCTATTGAACCTTTCAGAGCAGCCTATCACGTGGAACCTTATCAAAGGCCTTTCTGAAATCCAGATAGACTATGTCTACCACACTAACCTCATCAACATTCCAGGTCACTTCCTCAAAAGAACGCTAAAGAATTGTGAGCCATGATATCCTATGCACAAAGCAGTGCTGACTGCTCCTTATGAATCCGTGTCTTTTCAAATGCAGGTATTTGTTATCTCTCAGAACCTTCTCAAGTTGTTACAGTTGTTAAGCTAACTGGTCTACAGTTCACAGGTTCTTCTTCGCAGCCCTCCTTGAACAAGGGCACAGCGTTCTCTACCCTCTCGTCTTCCAGGACCTCCACAATGGCCAGCGATGATGCAAAAAGATCAGCCAGGACCCCTGCAATATCTTCTCTCGTCTTTTGCTCTGTTCTTGGATACACCTGGTCAAGACCAGAAGCTCTGCAGAAATACTACAATGTGTGAAATAAAATGTCTATTTCTGAAAGATAGAATCACCAAGGAAAGGGCAAGTGATTTAATGAATGCTAACATGATAAATTAAAGATTATATTAATCGTAGGAAGTGATTTCAGAAGAATTTTAGACATGGTGGAAACCGGAGAATTCTTAGAAATTTGTTTGTGTGGAGTTTGCACATTCTCCCCGTGTCTGCGTGGGTTTCCTCCGGGTGCTCCGGTTTCCTCTCACAGTCCAAAGATTTACACGTTAGGTGAATTAGCCATGCTTATTTGCCCAAAGTGTTCAGCGATGTGTAGATTTGCTGCATCAGTGGCAAAATGTAGAAATGGATGGGAATGGGTCTGGGTGCTAACTCTTCGGAGGGGCAGGATGGACTTGTTGGGCCCACGGGCCTTTTCCATACTGTGGGCTTTTAATGATTCTGTGAAAGAAGAACACGAAGACTACATAAATCTACAATGTGTATTGCAAAGAAAACAAAATAAAAGCAAGATCAAAAGTGGAATTTTGTAATTGGGAGAGGAGAGGTAATTGTGGAGAACAGGGAAATGACGAAGAAAGCAGCCAGTTACTTTGCATCTGTCATCACGGAGGAAAATCGCTGAGAAATACTAAGTGATCACATGGAACTTGTGGAACTAAAGACATAAAATCAATTCATATCAGTAACAAGATAATAGTTGAAGGTTAGCATTGTAGTATTGTAGCTGGATTGAGCATTGCTAAGTCTGATGAGCCAGTTGTACTTCGTATCAAAATATTTGAAATAAATCAGCAATCGACG
Source organism: Chiloscyllium punctatum (assembly GCF_047496795.1). Classification (NCBI taxonomy): domain Eukaryota; kingdom Metazoa; phylum Chordata; class Chondrichthyes; order Orectolobiformes; family Hemiscylliidae; genus Chiloscyllium; species Chiloscyllium punctatum. The sequence goes on from NC_092751.1 coordinate 33,094,018, forward strand.
CATTAATGGTGCTGTCGATGACTGTTTTTTTTCCCTGTACATTCTGCAGAGGCTGGAAGTTAGAAAATGTGTTGCAAGCATTGTAGATGGATGGGAGGGATTCAAGCATCTGCAAAGGGAAGAAGAGATAGTGTGGAGAACTGCAGACCGATTAACTTGACATCTGTAGGGAATCTGATTGAATTTATTATATAGGGTCTGATATCGGATATTTCTAAATTAACAGCAACATTGGAGAAAATCAGAATGCACTGACAGAGTCTGACAGAGTGTTCATATTTGACAAACTTCAGAATAATTTGAACTTGTTGATTGCAACACAGAAATGGCATATTTCAATTTTCAGAAGGCTTCTTTTATAAGAACTCATGCAGTGAATTCATAAATAAAGTAATGTAAATGGTAATTGGAGAAATATATAGAAGTGGATAGTTAAAGTCTGGTTCGCCTTCATTTAAATGAATCAGAACATAGTCGGAAGGTCATGTTGAAGCAGTTTCACAGCTTGCTAATGAAACTGTACATAAAGTATTGAGTCCAGTGTTGGTGACCCACTCTGAGAAAGAATATACTGACTACGGAGGATGTACAATGGACATTCTCCAGATTAATCCCTCAGATGATGAGATTGCCTGATGTGGAAACTCGGCCTGTGTTCTTTAGAGTTTCAAAGAATGAGAGATGATCATAGTGAAATTTAGAAAAGTTACTAAACATATGACAAATTGGAAATGAACAGGATTTTTCTCTGGTTGTCTACTCTACATTTACGGCAAATAATGGCAGGTAAAGGATGGACCATTTCAGACTGCAATAAGAAGGCAATTCTTCATTTGAAGGGGACTGACTAACACAGGGACATGGAAACCTGCTGGCAGGGCAAGATTAGGGAGGATCCCCAGATATTCGACTGGGACGGCAAGTGGAACAGAATAACCAGGGAACAGGTTGGACTCATAAGTGACTTGCCAAGTTTCATCCAAATCAACTTAGTGGCAGGAGACAGAAGGTCTGCTGGGAGATGTCTGTTTGTTTGACTGGAGACCAGTATCTAATCGTGTTCCACAGGCATCAGTGTTGTGTCCCAAATTATTTGTGATTCGGAGATGCCAGTGTTGGACTGGTTTGGGCAAAGTTAAAAAAGTTACAAACACTAGATGATATTCCAACAGTTTATTTGAAGGCATGATCTTTCGAAGAGCATAATCACGTGATGAAGAAGCAGCGCTGCGAAAGCCAGTGCGTCCGAATAAAACTATTGGATTATAAACAGATATTTTATGATTTTTAATCTTATTATTTATAGTATTCATAAATGATGCAGCTATGAATATGGAAGGGATTGGGGTGAGTGTGATAAATCAGTTTGCGTTTGACACAAAGTTTGGCTGGTTGGTTGGCAGTGAGGAGGAAGGCCTTATATTACAGGAAGATACAGATTGAATGATGAAATGGGTGGATCAATGACCGATGGAATGTAACCCTGATAAATATGAGGTGATGTACTTTGGAAGAAGCAACTAGACAGGGGAGGACTCAAAGAATAGCAGCACACGAGGAAGCTCAGACGGTGCTGCTCCACATATTGGGCGGCACGGTGGCACAGTGGTCAGCACTGCTACCTCACAGCGTCAGAGACCCGGGTTCAATTCCCGACTCAGTCAACTGACTGTGTGGACCTTGCACGTCCTCCCCGTGTCTGCATGAGTTTCCTCCGGGTGCGCCGGTTTCATCCCACTGTCCAAAGATGTGCAGATCAGTTGAATTGGTCATGCTAAATTGCACATAGTGTTAGGTAAAGGGGTGAATGTAGGGGAATGGCTGGGTTGCGCTTCGGTGGGTTGGTGTGGACTTGTTGGGCCTGTTTCCACACTGTAAGTAATCTAATCTAATACCCCTTAATGTGATTAAGCAGCTTAATGCACAAGTTGACAAATCATAGCGACCATAAACATAGACTCTAATCATGGAGGCACAGATTATAAGAGCTATGTGTAACTTTGGTTAGGCCAAATGGAATGCTATGTACAGTTGTGGGAGTCACATTGCAGGAAGTATATGATTGCACTGGAGAGGGTGCAGTGGAGATTTACCAGGATGTTCCCTTGGATGGAATAGATCAACTCGGGTTGATTACTTTGAGAAGGCTGAGAGGGACGTGCTTCAGAAGAAAAAGATTACCAAGGGCATGCACAGGATGGATAGACAGCAGCTGTTCCTTTCAGTCAAAGGGCGAATAACAAGGGAGTATCATTTTAAAGTGAAGGGCTTGATGTTTAGTGAGGATTTAAGGATTGGTTTTCATCCAGAGGCTGTTGGGGTCAGGAATGCACATCCTGAGAGGGCAGTTGGCACAGATAACCTCACAACCGTCAACAAATACATGATCATGCCCTTGAAGTGCCATAACATACATGGCTATGGGCCTCGTATCGGACAGTGGGACTAATGCAGATCGTGCTGCATTTCTGACAGTACAGAGTCAGTGCTTCTGTGATTGTATGGGTTGGACGGTCAATCATTGAGCAGCATAAGACAGGAATTGATGAGTTTCTGAAGAATGTATTAAGCAGGGTTATAAAAGTAAACTTGTCTCCATGTGCTAGAACAGGGAAGCTAAACGTGTCTAATGCCCTGTTCCTTTCCTGATGTTTCTGTGCAGTCTGTGGGAAAGCTCTGTCATTGTGTTCACATGCTCTTAAACATTAGGAGGGCAGCATCTGTCTGGTTGAAAGGACTATGTTTTCTGTTCCCTTTTACAAAGCTTGTTGCCTGTGTTCTGTCTGGTTTTATCCTTTAAGAACTCAGAGCAATTTGATACAATTGAGTGTGTTGCTTGGCCGTTTCAGAGACCATTATAGAGTTTTGCACATGTCTGTGTGTCTGGAGACACTTGTAGGCCAGACCGGGAAGCACAGGAGATTCACTTCCTGAAAGTACATTGGGAAGGGAACAGATGTTTACAATGTACATTAGATTCAAGGTCAATATTACTGGCACCAGATTTTATGTCTCGATATTTTCTTTATTGTTTTCGACTTCAACCAGCTGCCAGAGAATTATCCTCGTCTGGATCAGTAATCCAGTGATATTTGCACAACAAGCAATTTTACTGACTTTCCCCCAGTTCACACCCATACCTATTCATCCATCAGCCCTGTACTCAGTAACCTAACCTGGTTTCTGATGTGCGAACACGTCCAGTTTCATATTCTCATTCTGCTGAGGGTCTCTCCCTGAGGTCACGCCTCCAATTTGTTACGTTACTTTAACATATTAATCTGAATCATTTTCTTTCCAATCATAACATCTTCTATGTTTGAAGTGAATGTTTTTTTTTGTCTGTTTTTCTCCCTGACCATGATTAAGACCTCAGTCGTGTCAGTGATGCCAGCCTTTGTCGTTTCAGAGACAATAAACTTGTGCACTTTGCGTTTTTGTTCCCTTCCCAATGTACAGTGCTCTCTGCTGGACAGGGCGTTGGAGCAGAATCAACACATGTCTTTGGAAAATGTTCAAAAACAGAAACTGCTGCAGAAACTATGGAGGTCTGGCTGCATCTTGTGAAGTGAAAGCTGAGTTCATCTTTCGTGTCCAGCGACCCTTCGACTAAAGCTCCCACTTCCTACAGCAATTTGTGCATTTTTATTTCGAGTATTCAGAGTTATTTGTTTAATTGAAAATTTGTGCTGTGCCTATTCATTTCTGGAGAAATTCAGCAGGTCTGGCAGCATCTGCAGAGAGAGAGAAACAGAGTTAGCGTTTCAAGTCCAGTGTGATCCTTCTTCAGAACTGAAAAGGATTGGAAACTGGGCATTTCAGTTCCTTGCCAGAGGTGGGGTGTAGGTGACAGGGAAAAGAGGGTGTGACAACAGATAAACAGGCTTTTAGCAGTGGTGAACGAGAAGATGGTATAAAATGAGATTAAATTAAGATGTGAATGGGGGAAAGGGGTTCTCTCTATTGAGTGCAAGATAAAGAAGACACAACCACATAAGGTCATACGGAGGCCGGGGGGAGAATGTTGAACATGTGGTATTATATAGATCTGGCCAGAGATGTATTTTCATTGTAGAGATCACTGCCGTCAGGCAAAGGAATTCAGGTGCTTGCCGGTTTATTGGCACTAGTAAGATTTTCATGCTGCCTCAGTATTGTAACATAAAGAAGAAAACAAATAACAGTATGAAGTTTTGGCTGAGCGTTGTTTACCTGTCACTTTAACATTGGCTCAAATTTACAGTGCTTATCTTTAAATGTTTGTTCTTGAACTTAGTAACAAATGGAGTATAGGAGGTTGAGGGGTGACATTATAGTAATTTACAAACTCAGGGGAGAATTGGGCAGGGTTAAAAGCCGAGGTCTTTTCCACAGGATAGGAAATTTAAATCATAGAGCCATAGGTTTATTGGGGAAGAGGAAAGATTTAAAAGGGACGAAGAAGGAATTGTTTTTTGCACAGAGGGTGACGTGTTTATGGAATGAGCTGCCAGAGGAAGACTGGCAGATACAAGTACAGCTCCAACATTTAAAAGACATTTGGACGAATATGTGAATGGGGACCGTTTAGAGGCATATGGGCCAAATGCAAGAAGATGGGAATAGTTAAGTTTGGAAAACCTGGCCGGCATGGACAAGTTGGACCAAAGATTGTGTTTGTATGTGATAAGGCTGTATTAATATAGAAAGCGAAGAAAAGGGAAGAAAAGATGTCATATTAGTAAATTGGCAAGAAATATTAAAAGTTTGTGTGTGTGTGTGTGTGTGTGTGTGTGTGTGTGTGTGTGTGTGTGTGTGTGTTCTTTGATAAAAAGGAAGTTAGGAAAGTATATTGAGGATATTTGGAGGGTGTGACTGGGGAACTGGATACAGGGAACAGACAGATAATTTACACCTGTATTTTACATCGTTCCTCACAGGTAAAGGTGCTATAAATATTTCAATGGTATAAACAAAATGGTAATAGGAGGGAAGATTCTGTCTCTAACAGAAGGAACAAGGCAATTCTCAAACAGATTAGTCCAAAGGTAAACAGTTCATCAGCAATTCATAGTTAGTTTTAAAAGAAGTGGTCACAGAGTGGCTGGTGGCTCTGTGTGAAATACTCCATAGCTCTCTGGATTAAAGGAGTGATCAACTGAAACTGGAGACCCTCCAATGTGGCGTCTGTCGTCAAGAAACGAGCGAGACTGAAAGCAGGAAACACTTAGCCTCACCATTATTGCTGGGAATCTATGAGAGTCTGTTATTAAGGAAGGAAATGCAGAACATTTAGAAAAGCTTCACACAGAGTCAGCATGGTCTTGTTAAAGGAGAACGACATTTTGCCTGTTAAATCAAGCAAAGTTTTTTTTCTGGAAATCCATGAGAATGTACCAAGTGGCCTTGATAAAGGGGGACTGGTAGACATGAGGCTTTCTAGAGATTTTCCACAAGGTATCACAAAGTAAAGGTTCTTATACAAGACAGAAGCTCATCGTCTGACGGGTAATGCATTAGCATGGGATGGCACTTGGTAAACACTTACAAATCGGAGAGTATTGATTCAGTGATCTTTATGAAAAAAATGTATCTACTGGAGTATCACAAATATCAGTCCGATGGCAAAAGCTGCTTACAAGAGCTGCATTCAGCTCCTGACGGCGGAAGCCGAGTGCAATATACATTCGAATTTGAGGATGACACTGACAACCAAAAGGCTGGCTGTTATTAAATGGAGAGGACTCCCAAAAAAGGAACAGTACAACGGATTGGCCTGTTCCTGTATATGAAACATTGCGTCGGCATGTTGATGCAGAAATGTTGGTTCATTAGACTGGTTCCTGGAATGAAAGAATTGAATTATTGATTACTTCAAAAATGCTGAGGTGATTATTCATTGTGGTTTAAAAGAATGAGTGTCATTGCTGAAACGGACAAGATACAGAGGGGGCTTGACAAGGTCGGTGTTGAGGATGTGGTTCCACACTAGAGCAGAGTCTCGAAGTCAGGGATGTAGAGACAGAATAAGGAATATCGATTTCAAACTGAGACGTAAAGAAATGTCTTCTTTCAGAAGGTAGTGAATGGCTGGAATTTCCTAACCCCGAGAGTTGTGGAGGTTGGGTCACTGATTATATTTGCAGACGGGTGGATTGGTTTGTGACATTGCAGCGAGTTGAGGGATGCAAGGGATTAGCAGGAAAGTGAAGTTGAACCGTGGAGTAGATCAGCCATGTTCTTATTGAATGAGCGCAGGTTCCTATTTCTTACGTTCTTATTTATGTTTTTGGAAAATACTTGATTATTTTCCTGTAAATGATGTAAAATGTTGCATTCAGAGACGGCAGAGGGTTTGTCTGAGTTGACCTTGTGTGGGGCATGGGGGCTGTATTCAATGTGAATCTGGGCCTGTAACATGACCAACATCAGGAGCAGAAGTTACAGAGAGGGGAAGCCTGAAAAGAGGGATTGGGGGAGGGGAGTCACTGCCTGACCCAGCCTGGATTTTCCTATACATTTGCCAAACAACACCAAACCATCAGAGTGGCCTCAATCTGCTCCTGCACAGCAGGACCGAAGGGCTGGATGGAAAGGACACGACTGGGCCATTCGGAACTTTGACACTATTCCACCAGTCAATAAGGTCATGGTTCTTCTCATTGTGTTCCCAGCTGCACTTTTCTCTGATTTCACAATGATTCCTGATTCATCTGACTATGGAAAATCAGACGAAGCCAGCCTTGATATAATATAAAAATTCAGCCATCCCAAACTTCTGGGCGGGAGAATTCCCACTTGAATGAATTCCCACTTTGTGAATTTCTCCTCAGTCCGGTTCTGACTGAGGTTGGAGGGTGTCATTGTTTCCATTTCTAGTCCCACTCCTTCACTGCTCACAACAAATTTTAAATGTAACCGGGTAAGTGATATGGCCGATTATAAAATTCTAATACTGGGTCAAGTTCAGTTATCAGAACAAGCCAGTTGGATTTCTTCAGTCAGCTACAAGTAATTAACAGAACTAACCTAGGAGGATGATGGATATGTGATTAGCACTGTGGCCGCACATCAGCTGAGTTCAATTCCAACCTCAGGTGAGTTTGAACATTCCCCACGCATCTGTGTGGGTTCCCTCCCAATGCTCCAGTTTCCTCCCAAAGTACAAAGATGTGTAGCTTAGAGTGGGTTTGCCATGCTCGATTGCCCATTGTTGAGAGAGCGTCCCCTTCATGGTAACCTCTGTCAGTGTGGGGGAATTTAACCTGCGCTGCTGGCCTCCCTCTGCATCACAAACCAGCCGTCCAGTCAACTGATTGGGAGACAGTGTAACTGTTACAGAGAGAAACAGGCACAGGCAAAGGGTAAGAGAAACTTTCATAACAAGGAAAAAGGTACAATTCAGATAACGGTCAAGATTACAGCTGAGGATAAAATGTTCTCTGCTCAAAATTGTATTTCATAACGCGACAAGTATCGAGAAGCAGTGGTTGGCTGAATACAATAAAGTGAGACAAAGTGAAATAGCCAGAATTACTAACTGTGATTGGATATAAAATAAGTTTATATTTTTGCAGGAACCCAGGGGGTTGAATGACTGAAAGTTCCTATACCTAAAAATGGGTATTCTTTGGAACACTATCTGGAAAATTCCATATTCAAAGTGTGTGTGTGTCCGCAGATACTGCACTGAGCTGGGTGGTGAGCTCAGACCATGCTCGGTGGGGCTGGTGGTGAGGCTTCCTCTGGGAAGAAAATGGACCCCCCTGTACTCGCCCATCCACTAGGACCTCTGTGCCTCTGATGAAAAACCGTGGTGTTAGCTCCACTTACCTGCCATTCTCGGGATCAACTGTGCAGGGTGGCTTCAAACAGAGGAAGTACAACAGTGTGCCCATTGGCATTTGAAAGATGGCACCAGCATCAGTGATCGTAGAATAGCCAGGGGCATCAGTGCGATGGTGAGTCCCTCCATCCATGTTGGGTTGGAGAATTGGGGTGGCATTGAATGCGAGAAACACTATGAGATTGAGTGGGTAGTTAATGTGGTGAGTTCGATAAGATAGCACCATGAAACTAGTTCAGTCTCGTACAGATAATCCCTTTGTCACACTCAATAAAAATGTCACTGAGACAAACTATCGTTAGATTCAGCTCAATGAGTCGAAGACTCTGCTGACCCCACACCCAGTTACAAAGTTGCAGAACGAATGTTCATCTAAAACTCTCCCTCATCTTTATTGATGCCAATATCCCCTTCACCTATCATCCTGGGAATACTGACTCATGTTGTAGGATGCTGTCGAAAAGCCTTCATTTCAGCAATCTGAAAACTGTGATCTTACATGAAATTGTCTCTCAATCTCCCTTTTGCTTTTTTCCCCAAAATCCTTTTTATTGTTGGTAGTTAAACTGATTTCTCCGCCATCTCTCTGTAGCAGGAACTAGGGAATACGGACTAGGCAATAAGGACTCTGTATCAGAGTGTTCATGTAACTAGATGGGTAATACAGAGGTACGGGCCGTGACTCCAAGGCATTGTTTAACGTCCTATCACAGCCGATGTCAGAGCTTAAATTCGAATGACAAAAATTGGAATAAAACCTAATTTCACGAATGGAAACCAGAAACCGTTAAGATTTATTTTTACCATTTTACTGATAGTGTTTGTTAAAGAAACTTAACATTATTACCCAATCTGAGCTCCGTGTGACTTCAGACTCACAGCAACATTGTTGGCTCCATTTTGTCTTGACAAATAGCCGCGTGGTCAAGGTGTGCTAAGCAGGCAAAGATAAAAGGTAGGGAGGAGGGACCTGGGGAGGGGCGTTGGAAATACGATAGGTGGAAGGGGAGGGAGAAGTCTGAGGCAGTCCAGGTAAATTCTCAGACTCCTCCCTCTCCTTCCTAGAGCTCTTAATTTCTATCTCGGGTGACCAAATCAACACGGACATTTAATATAAACCGACCGACTCCCACAGCTACGTGGACTACACCTCCTCCCACCCTGCCCCCTGTAAAAACGTCATCCCATATTCCCAATTCCTTCGCCTCCACCGCATCTGCTCCCAGGAGGAACAGTTCCGATAGCGAACAACCCAGATGGCGTCCATCTGCAAAGACCGCAATTTCCCCTCCGACATGGTCGACGATGCTCTTCACCGCATCTCCTCCAAAACCCGCTCCTCCGCTCTTGAACCCCACTCCTCCAATTGCCAACACAACAGAACCCCATTGGTCCTCACCTACCACCCCACCAACCTCCAGATACATCGTATCATCCGTCGTCATTTCGGCCACCTCCAAACAGACCCCACCATCAAGGATATATTCCCCTCTCCTCCCCTGTCAGTGTTCTAAAAAGACCACTCTCTCCGCGATTCCCTCATCAGGTCCACACCCCCCACCAACCCAACCTCCACTCCCGGCACCTTCCCCTGCAACTGCAAGAAATGTAAACCTTGCGCCCACACCTCCCCCCTTACTTCCCTCCAAGGCCCCAAAGGATCCTTCCACATTTGTCACAAATTCACCTGCACATTCACACACATTATTTACTGCATCCACTGCACCCGATGTGGCCTCCTCTATATTGGGGAGACAGGCTGCCTATATGTGGAACGTTTCAGAACACAGCTCTGGGACACCCGCACCAACCAACCCAACCACCCCGTGGCTCAACACTTCAACTCCCCCAACCACTCCGCCAAGGACATGAAGGTCCTTGGACTCCTCCATCGCAAGACCATGGCAACACGACGTCTGGAGGAAAAGCACCTCATCTTCCGCCTCGGAATCCTTCAACCACAAGGGATGAATTCAGATTTCTCCAGCTTCCTCATTTCCCCTCCCCCCACCTTGTCTCAGTCCCAAACCTCGAACTCAGCACCACCTTCCTAACCTGCAATCTTCTTCCTGACCTCTCCGCCCCCACCCCCTCTCCAGCCTATCACACTCACCTTAACCTCCTTTCAACTATCGCATTTCCAACGCCCCTCCCCCAAGTCCCTCCTCCCTACCTTTTATCTTAGCCTTCTGGGCATACTTTCCTCATTCCTGAAGAAGGGATCATGCTCGAAATATCGATTCTCCTGCTCCTTGGATGCTGCCTGATCTGCTGCGCTTTTCCAGCAACACATTTTTCAGCTCTGATCTCCAGCATCTGCTGTCCTCACTTTCTCACAGTCCTTAGGGAGTCAAGAAGTGCCATTTACTGAACCACCTGAACAAAAGACCTGACGGGATTTTTGCTAAGTTTCGAGATGTTACAGTGATGGTTGGATGGGCAGGCGATATTAATGAAGTAGGGAGACTGCAGAAAAGCTTGGACAGTTTAGGACAGTGGGCAAACACGTTGCTGATGGAATATAACATGGGCACGTGTGAGATTATGCACTTTGGTAGGTGGACTAGAGGCAGACACTATGTTCTAATAGGATCCATTAAACCTGAAGTACAAAAGGATTTTGAAACACTCGTCCTCTGTTATGGTTACTGTGCAGGTTCAATTGGCAGTTAGGAAAGCAAATGCAATTTTCGCATTCATTTCAAGGGATCTAGAATTAAAGAGAGGAGTCATACCGCTGAGAATGTAATGGACAATGTTCAGACGGCATTTGGAATGTTGGGAGCTATTTTGGGCAATATCTCTGGGAAAAAGATCAACTGGTATTGGAGGTGATCCATCCTGGGGATGGTGGCTTGTCATAACCGGCAGTGTGTGTACTCAATGGAATTTAGAAGAATGGGAGTCGAGGCATCTGATAGAAACTGATTGTATCAATCTTTGCAGTAATCAGTCAGTGTGTAGAAGATAAGTCCACTAGTCATAGAGACTATGATAAAATGACACAGTTTCACAGCGAAGGAATGGGCTGAATGGGCTCAATCTATAGCAATATCTCATGCTGTTATGGTCATGTGGTCTATTTGTTCAGTGCAGAATTGTTTGTCTCTGAGCAGCTCTTGTAACCCTTGTATTTGTATGTTGATTTGACTTCACGTTCTGTTCAATGGTAACTTCTGTGATATGAACAATGGGAGGATTCAGTGTCGGCCAGTATTCCATTAAGCGTTGAATATAAACAGCTATATGTGAGTCTCATGTGGCGGGAATACACTGTCTCTCAATTGATTACCATTTTCAGTTTGGTATTTTCGAAGGAGTGATCCTGTTACATTAGTATTGTTGAACTTAACAAAACAGATGCAACTTATCACAGCACACAGCGACAATAAGTTATCGAACACTGAACACCCTTCGATTAACAGAAACGTCTACAATGTTCTGTATCAGAAACACTGCTTTCCTGTTCATGTTCAAATCAGATAACCTGTCCCATCGAGAAGCTCAATTTGGAACTATTTTTTTTAAATCTTTTTTTGGATGTGACATCGCTGCGTGGGCCCAACATTTCTTGTCCGTCCCTCGTTGCCTCCCTGAGAAAGTGGTGCTGAGCTGCCTTCTTGAACCGCTGCAGTCCACTTGCTGTGTGTTGACCCACAATGCTATTAAGGAGGGAATTCCAAGGGTTTTTACCAGTAACAGTGAAGGAACGGCGATATATTTCCACATCAGGATGTTGATTGGTTTGGAAGGGAATTTATAGGTGGTGGCATTCCCATAATTATGCTGGCCTTGTCATTCTAGATGTAAGTGTTCGTGGGATTGGAAAATGCTGTCTGAGGATCTTTGGAGAATTTCTGCATTGTGTCTTGTAGATAGTACACACTTCTGCTACTGAGCGACGGTGGTGGAGGGAGTGAATGCGTGTGAATCTGATGCCACAAAATGGACTATTTTGTTCTGGATGGTTTCAAGCTTCTTTAGTCTTGTTGGGTCAGCACTCAATCAGGCAAGTGGGAGAAATCCATCTCATTCCTGACCTGTGCCTTTCAGATGATTGACAAGTTTTAGGAAGTCAGGAGGTAAGTTACTCACGCAGTATTCTGAGCCTCTGATCTGCTCTTACATTTATATGGTGAGTCGAGTTGAGTCTCTAATCAATTATAACCCCCAGGATCTTGATAGTGGGGGAACTGAGTGATGATAATGCTGCAAATACTAAGTTGTTATATTGTTTCTTATTGGTGATGGTCATTGTCTGGCATTTGTGTAGTGCACATGTTACTTGCCACTTGTCAGCCCAAGATGGAGAGGGACAGATCTTGTTGCATTTTGGCATGGACTGCTTCCGTTTGTGAGCATTTGTGAATGGTGCTGAACATTGTGCAGTCATTGTCGAATATCCCCAGGTGTGACATTATGATGGAGGGAAGGTCATTGATAAAGGAGCTGAAGATGCTTGGATCTAGGATTCATCCGGAGAGTCACTGAAGGTGTTGTCTTGCGTGGTGATGAAGGCTATGCCTTTGCAGTATCTAGTGCCTTCAATCGTTTCTTGATATCAGTCAATCGAATTTGCTGAAGACTGCTATCTGTAATGATGAGGACCAAGGAAGGAGACTGAAGTGGATCATCTACACGAAACTTCTGAGTGAAGAATTCTGTGAAATCTTCAGCCTTATCATATACACTGATATACTGACCTCCTCCATCATTGAGGTTGGGGATATTTGTGGAGCCTCCTACTCCGGTGAGTTGTTTAGTCGTCCAGCACCATCCATGATCAGTTTCGCAGGACTGCAGAACTTAAATCTGATGTGTTAGTTCTGGGATCGCTTAGCTCTGCCTGTCCCTTGCATTTTATGCTATTTGGCATGCAAATAGTTCTGTTTGGAAGCTTCAGCAGATTAACATTTTATCTTTATGTATGCCTGGGTCTGCTCCTGGCTTGCCCTCCTGCACTCTCTTTTGAACCAGGGTTGATCCTCTTGCTTGATGGCAATTGTTGAGTGGGAGATATGAGGTTATAGGTCACAGGGGCTCCCAGAGCATCGACCGCCCGACTCTATCGCACTGAGCTGCCTCCTGTGCCGGATCGGTCCTGCCTTTGGGACAGGACATATCCAGGGACGGTGATGATGCTGTCTGGGTTATATCCGTAAGGTAAAATTCCGTGAGTATGCCTATGTCAAGCTGTTGCTTGACTGGTCTGTAAAACAATTGTCCCAACTTTGGTACGAGCCCTCATTGTTAATAAGGAGGACTTTGCAGGTTTAACAATGATGTTTCGAACGTTCACTTTTTCGGTATCCAGGTCAATACATCTGGTTTCATTTCTTTGAGATTTTGTAGCACATCTGACTGACTCGCTAAACCATTTCAGAGGGCGATTAAGAGTCAATCACATTGCTTTGGGTCTGGAGTCAACGGTCGGCCCAACCAGATGAGAAATGGAAGATTCCTTCATTGAGGAATGTGAGTGAACCAGATGGATTTTTATGACAATCGGCAATGATATCATTCTCATAGGCGGAATCTTAATTGCAGGAATATTTTAAAATTATTAAATTGAATTGCCACCCTCTGCAGTGGCGGGATTCGAACCTCAGTCCACAGAACAGGAGCTGATTTTCTGGATTGATAATCTCGCGGTAATACGGTGAAGCTTACTTGGAATCACATGTTGGACTCGACTGCTATTCATTGTGTTAGCCTGTTTTTCTATAATTGTTATGTTATTGTGGAAGCTCATCCTTCATTAAATCCTGATTGAAATACACGGCGATGAAAGTCATCCCAACTGCTCGAATTTCATTCAGTCTGTTTTGTTTGAACGGACATTTCAAGGCAACTGCACATCAGGGAACAGGAAGAGAAAATGGGTGATTGTGCACTGTACCTGTCACCGGACCAGCGTGTCTGTCTAGGCACCGAAAGTATTTATTATGGGTCAGAGAACCGCAGAATTATTATAGCACAAATGGAGGTCAGTCAGCCCATCGTGGGGTCACAATCTCTCCAACGGCACAACTGGAGATAGAGAGAATATGTGGAGATAGATTATATGAGAGAGAAATAAACAGAGAGAAAGAAAGTGAAGAGAGATAAAGTAAGAGAGAATAGAAAGGGGAGTGTCTAACTGAGAGAGGGATGAAGAGGAGTTATATGAGGATGGGGTTAAATAGATCAGAAGACAGCATGAAGGTGGATAGATAGGGACAGACAGAATTCAGAAGTTTCATTTAGAAATTCCTCTGGACTGCAAAGCCCCTGTCTGGGTGTCATACACAGTAAGCAGTGTGCTGATACTGGCTGTCATCCCTGATCAATCATTTCCAATAATGTCACAGAGCTCGGTTACTGACAGCTAAACAAAATCCATTCGGCCAATAGATTCGTACATGGAGAAGGTGGATTTTTAAAAATAGACTATGCCAAGACCAGCAGGAAATGATAACCCCCACTGTGTGAGAGACTGGTCCAGAGAATCTCTGTCAGGTGGATCGCTGACTGTCGTTGAAATTAAACTGACTGGACTCAGATGCTAGCAAGAGCAAAGAAAAAGCTTTATTTTTAACCACTGCAGGGAACCATTACACTTGACAAACATGCCTTGTGTAAGGGCCCTGAATATAATTAACGTATTCCTTTTGTACTCTTCTTATCATACGCTCAAGGACAAGGGCTGGGAAACATTCGAGTTCTTGTTTTCTCACTCCCTTGCCGAGGACATAACTCTCTTTCTATTTTCCTTAGCTTTTCTGCTGAATTCGCCTGCTCGCCAGGCCAGGTTGAATGTATACAACGTTCAGCAAAGACAAGCTGTCTCCACGACTGCAGAATTCAGCAAAGTGTTTGCAACGTTCAGAAAAGTTTTAGAATTAGCATAGCATTCTCTTTCAGGTTTCACAGAAAATGTTAAGTTTGTTAATTTTCTATTACACTGACAGAGGGGAAATCTGGATCTCAGCTGTGGATCAAATAATGATTGATAAATATCACACACCACTTGCATAGTTTTGTAATCCACATTTCAATTTATATAGCTCCATATCAGGAGTGCATTTTAACAACCTTATCTCTTTGTAGTTTGGATATTTTGGTTTGTACAGAAAATAATTTATTTCACTGTATTTTGTATTGCATAAATGCATTTCATTAATATTGTCTCTGCTAATTCCTCATTGTAGGTATACACCTTAATCTGCTCTTCGTATGAGTTATAAAGAGAGTAACGTTGCAACACTAGTGAGTGGGGAACATCACTGTCCCTCCGCCCAGACTGAACAGTCATGTCCCCAAGTCGTCTCCATCTTCTCTCTTTTCCCCAATGTCATAATCACAATGTAAATGAAGTCCAGTGAAAGATACTTCACAACAGTTCCTTATCATCGATAACATCAACATCATGACCCACACCTGTCTTCTCTGATTCTGTAATAACAATCTGAATTGTTATGATTTGGAGATGCCGGTGTTGGACTGCGGTGTACAAAGTTAAAAATCACATAACGCCAAGATATATTCCAACAGATTTAATTGGAAGCACAGTAGCTTTCGGAGCGACACTCCTTCATCAGCTCGATCGTAACACAGAATTTACAGCAAAAATTTAGTGTGATGTAACTGAAATTATACATTGAAAATTGTTTGTCTGTTAAGCCTGTCATCTGTTAGATAGTTTCACTTCTTTCATGTGTAAATCACAAAACCTTTTTTGAAAAGTTGCATTCTCGGGTTGGCTGTTAACAATGGTGATAGCTGGACAGTATGTAGCCCCCTGTGTTCTCTGTCTATGACCTGATGTTTAGACTGATTCTAATCTAAAAAGTGAGGTAACAGAGTTTTACATAAATTCATGCAGTTTTGAGCTAAGTACAATGTAACTCTGCAAGTACAAATTCTCCCCACAAAATATATATGTACATGTGGGTCTTTGTCTGTCTATGTGTGTGTGTCTGTCTCGGGTGGGGGTTGTGAGTGTGAGAAAGTGTGTGTGTGTAGTGAGTGCAGATTGTCTCAAGTCTGTGACGGGGTGCATGTGTGAGTGTGGGAGTGTATGTGTTTATAAGGGTGTTTGTGGGTGTCTGTATGCTTGTCTGTGTGTACCTGTGTCCATGTGTATGTGTGAGGGTGTGTGTAGGAATATCTGTGTGTGGGTGTAGTGCAATGGTGATCACCAGTAATGTGATATTAACCCAAGGGCCCGGTTGAGGCCCTCCCTATGGGTACTGAACTTAGCTATCAGCCTCTGCTCGGCCACTTTCCTCTGCTGCCTGTCCCGAAGTCCACCTTGGAGGATGGTCACCCGAAGGTCCGAGGCTGAATGTCCTGGACTGCAGGAACTGGACTCCTGGAGTGGGAGGTAAGGGGGTCAGAGAGAGGGGGACAGAGAGAGGGGCACAGAGAGTAGGGGCGATAGAGGGAGACAGAGAGAGAGGGGGGACAGATAGAGTGGGGCAGAGAGAGATGGGGCAGAGAGAGTGGGACACAGAGAGGCGTTCACAGAGGCGTTCAGATATACCTCTCTGCCCCCCTCTCTCTCTGCTCCCCTTTCTGTCCCCTTCTCTCTCTGTCCCCTTCTCTCTCTGACCACCTCTCTCTCTGAACCACTATCTCTCTGACCCCCTCTCTCTGTCCCACTCTCTCTGCCCCACTCTATCTGTCCCCTCTCTGTCCCCCTCTATCTCCCCCACTCTCTGACCCCTCTCTCTGTCGCCCTCTCCCTGTCCCCCCTCTCCCTCTCACCCGCCTCTATCTTTTCCCCTCTCTCTGTCCTCCTCTCTCTCTGCATATCTGCATCCCGGATTGCAGATATACTGCTGGTTATTCAAGCTGGTTACTATCCTATCCTTGCCATAGTTGGTCTTACTGGTAAGTCACTCGAGATGTCTAGTGAAACGGTCTGAACTGAATTGATGATCATGAGATGTAAATTTTGGGAAGGTGAAAGTCAACGTTTTCATTTCCAGTCAAAGCATCCATTCCTTAGAAATTATAACTACCAAATTACTTGAAACAAGTTGCTCACCAATATGCGAGGATGAAACAGACGGTTCTCACCCTCTTTGATTCATTTGCTACTGCACAGTTCATATCTCCATATCTTCCCCATTCACTAATGCTTTCCAGTACAACCATTGTGACATCGAGTCTCCTCCACAGCCTCAGTGCAACTCCTAAATAAACCAACATTTGTGCCTTTGTTAATTCCGGATACAGCTATTTCAAGTCCCTTCTTAACACGAGTCCATTGCAAAATAATTGCACTTGAGATGTTTAACTTGTTCTCTGCACAGAATCTGAAAGATGGGAAGACAGTGTATGGTGGTCATTCGTTCATAATCTAGAGCCACAGAATAATAATCTGTTGATATAGGCTTGCCTCATGCTCATTAGAGAAAGAAGTGGGGCATCCTTCCCTGGTCAGGTCTCTGTGTGACTACAAACCCACAGCACTGTGTTTTACTCTTTTCAGTCCTGTGGAAAAGCTAAACCAGTCACTCAGTTCAAGACTGGCATAACATGGTGGCCTGACCAGGTCTGCATACATCCCATAAGGGCAGGTCAAAAGGAAAGATAACTCCCTTCTTCTGCCTGTATCCCATACTCCTGCAGCCAATTTCCATTCAGGTCGGTAGCCATTCACTGTTTTAGACGTATTCTTCGTGATTGAGTCTCTCTCCGAGAGTGATGTTCACCTCGATAGGCACCTCTGGTGCTGCCTTTATTAATGTTGACCTACAGATGTAAGGATGGTTTAAATTCCAAATCAGTGACAGTGCATCGTAAACGAATGGTTTCCTGTCTCACATGAAGAAAACGGAGCTAGCGAAGTGAGGGAAAGGAATTATTGTGATCAACTCTGAGACCGTTGTTGAGGCAGTGTTTAGGGGATTGTGGACAGATTTTATCTCCTTAATATGGAGTGATTTCCTTATCACAGAAAGAATAAACAGGAGTTCCACCGGATTAATCCCTGGGATGATGGCACCATGAGGAGTGAGTGAAGGTTGATCTGTCGCGCTGTGAGATAATAAGAGGTGATTGCATTGAATCATGAGAGGAATGGACAATCACTCCTTATATTCTAAACAGACAATTGGAAGGTGATAAATTTCGTCACTTTTGTTTCACTCAGGATGCATGAATCTGGATAGTTTAAAGTGCCTCTGAGGACGTTACACCTACCCACCCCAACCCCCACTCCCCACAGTGATTGAGAGAGACAGAGAAGTCCAGGTTTTGAATAAACTCTCCCCATATTAATACAGTGCATTTGGTGTGTGATCCTGCACTGAATATCATATTATTCGCCACCCCGACAGCATCCACAATACCTTCATTCTAAAACAGTTAACTATTCCCACCAGCTACTGACATTCATGAAGAACATGAATCCATATTCTCAGAGATGCAAGGTGCCTCCTTAAGGTTTAGACCAGAAGACTATAAGCTACAGGAGCAGAAATTAGGCCAGTTTTCCGATCTAGTCTACGCCGCCATTCAATCATCACTGATAAGTTTCTCAAGCCCATTCTCCGACGTTCTCCCCTTAACCCTTGATCCCCTGGCTCATCAAAAAAAAATCATCATCTGAAATATACTCAATGACCTGGCCCCACCGCCTTCTGTGGCAATAAGTTGCAAAGATTCTCCATTCCCTGGTTAATGATTTATAATTATCAACGTTGTAGACGGTATTCGCTTTAAGCTAAGGCTGTGTCCTTGGTTCCTAGTCTCTCCTACCAATGGAAACATCTTATGAACATTCACTCTGTTCAGGTCTTTCAGTTTTCTGTATGTTTCAATTACATTTCCCCTCTTCCTTCTAAACTTTATCAAGTATAGACTCAAAGACTCAAACATTCCTCATACAATAAACTTTTCACTCTTATGACTATTCCCGTGAAAATCTTCTGAACACCCTTCAGGGACAGTACATCCTTCCTGAGATATGGGGCACAACAGTGTGCGCAATACTCCAAATGTAGTCTGACCAAAGCTGTATACAGCCTGTTTTTATATCCAATTTCACTCGTAATTAATGCCATCAATAATAACTGCAACTGCCCTCCTAACTACTACCTCAACCTGCAAGCTTACCTTACGAGAACCCTGCACGAGAACTCCCAAGTCCCTTTACATTTCAGATTTGTGAATTTTCTCCCCATTTAGGAAATAGACCATGCCTCTATTCTTCGTGCTAAAGTGCATGAACTCACACTTTCCAATGTTAGAATGCATCTGCCAACTCCTTTATCTGGCCAATTCCTTCTTCAGCCCCTCCGCCTTCTCTCTCCGACTTGATTCTCTAAGTATCTTTGTTTCGTCTGCAAACGTAGCCACAGTGCCCCCAGTTCCATCATCGAGATTGTTAACGAATAAGTAAAAAGTCATGGTCCCAACACTGTGCCTTGCTGACCACCTGCTGCCATCCTGAGAAGGACCATTTTATCTCCACTCTCTGCTTTCTGCCGGACAGAAAATCTTCTATTCATGCCTCTACCTTGCCTCTAAGACAACGGACCCTTATCATACATTCCTGAAGAAGGGCTTATGGCCGAAACGTCGATTCTCCTGTTCCTTGGATGCTGCCTGACCTGCTGCGCTTTTCCAGCAACACATTTTCAGCTCTGATCTCCAGCATCTGCAGTCCTCACTTTCTCCTCCTTTATTCAGCTTTAATACCGTTACCTCTGATTCTAAACTCTCCATCTGAAATTGCAGAGTAAATTCAATCATATTATGATCAATGCCTACTATTATTTCCTTCACCTTAAGCTACCTCATCTAATCTGCCTGCACAAGCTGCTCCAAAAAGCCATCTCATAGGCATTCCACAAATTCCTTTTCTTGCAAACCACCATCAAGCTAAATTCCCAGCCACCTCCATAATGAAATCCCACATGATTACTGTAACTTTGTATTTCTTACACATCTTTCTAGCTCCTGGTGTATCTTGCAACCCAGTCCTGACTACTGTTTGGAGGCCTGAACAGAAATCTAACTACTTTTTTTTTAACTTTTGTGATTTCTCAATTCTACCGACACAAGTTCTATACCATTTGACCTTACTTCATTTCCTATTATTGATTTAATTTCATTTCTTACTAATAAGACAAACCCATCCCCTCTGTCCAACTGCCTATCTTTTTGATAGGATGCATATCCTTGAATATTCAGCTCCCAATCCTGATCCTCTTGCAGCCATGTCTCCGTGATGCGGACCTGCCAATTTGTGTATGAGTAACAAGCTTATTTACCTTATTCGTTATACTGCATACATTCCGATATAACAGTTCAGCCCTGTATTAGCCTTTCCTCTTATTCTTATTTGTTTGTCCTGTGTGAATGATGTTTGATTACTAACGCTTTACATGCTCTCTGCGTCTGTGCTGGAGATTTGAATAACTTATAGAGTCATAGAGATTAACAGCATGGAAACAGACTCTTCGGTCCAACCCGTCCATGCCAACCAGATGTCCAAACCCAATCTCGTCCCACCTGCGAGCAGCCGGCCCATATCCCTCCAAACCCTTCCTATTCATATACACATCCATATGTCTCTTAAATGTTACAATTTTACCAGCCTCCACCACTTCCTCTGGCAGCTCATTCCATACACGAACCACACTCTGCGTGAAAATGTTGCCCCTTAGGTCTCTTTTATTTCTTTCCCTCTCTCACCATAAAACGATGCCCTCTAGTTCTGGACTCCCCGACCACAGATTTGTCCTATCCATGCCCCTCATAATGTTGTAAACTTCTATAAGGTCACCCCTCATCCTCCGACGCTCCAGGGAAAACAGTCCCAGCCTGTTCAGCCTCTCTTTGTAGCTCAAATCGTCCAACCCAGGCAACATCCTTGTAAATCTTTTCTGAACCCTTTCAAGTTTCACAACATCTTTTCGATAGGAAGAAGACCAGAAGTGCACGCAATATTCCAACAGTGGCCTAACCAATGTCCTGTACAGCCGCAGCATGACCTCCCAACCCCTGTACTCAATGCTCTGACCAATAAAGGAAAACATACCAAACCAATAAAGGAAAACATACCAAACGCCTTCTTCTTGAGTTCTGCAGTTTTACCCCTCCTTTAATTCAGGTTTTCTAATATTCGCTATAACTGACAACACTCCACCCCCATTTAGTTCAATGCACAGTCTACAGCCCTAGTTATGCGATTTGCTAGGACTCTAGTCCCAACACGGTTCAGATGAAGACCGTCGGATCAGAACAGTGCCCTCCTTCCCCAGTACTGGTGTCAATGTCCCATGATACAAACCCATTTCTCTCACATCAAACTTTGAGCCACGCATTTTCCTGCTGACCCTGTGCTAATTAGCTCATGGCTCAGGTCGTAATCCAGAGATTATTTCCTTTTTGGTTCTGTTTTCTAATTTAGCTCTGAGTTCTTCGTATCCCTTAACAGAACGTCTGCCCTAGTTTTATCTCTGTCGTTGGTACCTACACTGACCACGACCAATGGATCTTTACCCTCCCACTCCAAGTTCCTCAGCAGCCAAGATGAGATATCCCTTATCCAAACACCAGTACGAAATGCAACTTTCAGGACTCTCAATCCCGACCACAGAGAACAGTGTCTATGCCGCTAACTAAACTATCCCCAATTACAGTAACATTTCTCTTTTCTTACCCCACTTGAAAGCTTCCCTCAACTCGGTGCTGTGGCCATTATGCTCATCCTCCCTGCAGTCCCCATTTCCACCCACACAGGGAAGAAAACTCTTGATCCTGTTAGACACAGACAGGGGATGAGGTTTCCTGCAACTCTACCTCCTGGATATCTCTACCTGCCTCACTCATAGTCAAATCCTCCGTTTTCTAACCACTGGCTGAATTTGAGTCAGTTGATCTACGGAGTGTAACTGTTTCCTAAATCACAGCATCCAGGGAACTCTCCCCCTCCCTGATGCCTCGCAATGTTTGAAGCTCAAACTCCAGCTCATCAACTCAGAGACAGAGTTCTTCTAGCTTGCAACGTTTACTCCAGACATGGTCACTGGGATCCACAATGGGGTCCACCACTCCGACATCATAGAGAAACAACACATCACCCGACCCTCCATCCTTATTTTAATTAACTACTATTGAATTGTTCCTTTACAATTTTTAGTTGTTTTTGTACATCTGCTTATGCAAGATGTAACCAATAAATTAACATGTTTCAATTTAACACAGATTCAAATGTAACCCACTCCCTATTAGCAAATCAGATCACATTCTCCCTTTGTCAAACCTGCTCATTATCATCTGATAGAATTCTGACAGACCTGTCAGCGGGACCACTCCTTGATAAAGCCATGCTGACTCAGCCCTATTTTACCATGTACCTCCAAGTACTATGCAATGTCATTGCTAGCAATGCACTCTAAATCCGATTAACGACCGATGCCAGGCTAAACTGCCCTATGATTTCCTGTATTTTGCCTTTCTTTATTCTTACACAGAGATTTTACATTATCCATTTTCCAGTTCTCTGGGACTCTGTCTGATGATCGTTATTCCTGATCAGTCGCGACCAATGGTTTCACAAGCTCCTCCACTTATTCCTTCAGAACATTGGTTGTTATCCTTCCAGTCTGTGTGATTTATCCATTTTCAAACGTTGCAGCTTCTCCAGTACCTTCAACTCAGCGCCAATCATTACATCCATCCCTCAGCCTTGATTCGCTTGAAGTTCTGGAATGTTCCTAGTGTCTACCATTGTGAGGATTGATGGAAAGTACCTATTCAATTCATTCTCCAATTCTTTGTTCTCCATTTCTCTGCAATCAGCCTCAATTTCTGGTTGTCCAATGTTCACTCTCCCCTTTTATATATCTTAACAAAACTCATGCAATCTCCTTTTCTAAAGCGAGCTAGCTTACATGTTTCGTGTTCACCAATTTATTGCCTCTTAAATTGTACTCTGCTGCTGTATAAAGGCTTCGCAATCCTAGACAGGCTGAGTGAGAGCATTCCTGTTAACTGACTGTCGAAAATATATTAATGTAACTATACTAATCCTTTTGCCCATCATTGTGTAGCGTGGTGGCACAACACTGCTGCCTCACAGGGTCAGGGACTCGGGTTCAATTCCAATCTCTGGACCCTTTCTTTGTGGAGTTTTTACAATCTCCCCGTGTCTGCATTGGGAAGGTTAATTACTTTCTCTCTTCACAATATATTTCTGTGTTTGTTTCAGGTTTATGCTATCTACAGTACATTTGCTTGTGTTTGATGGAGGATTGCTGCAAATATGACGGCTTTATTGTAAAAGTGGCACGGGTGCTCGCGCTCCCTGAGTGCTTGGGAATCTTGCCCAGCTACTTATGTGAGTGCATGTCCCTGATTACCTCCTCCATCTCTCTCAATCCCTGAGTCCATCCGTCACTGCATGCAGCCTTTCATCGAGCCACCCCGGGATTCCCCACACCCAACCTTCGACTCCCTCATCTAAGTCATTAATAAAAATTACAAACAGCAGAGGACCCAGAACTGATCCCTGCGGAAGTCTACTTGTAACTGGGCTCCATGCTGAATATTTACCATCAAACACCACTCTCTGACTTCGACCGGTTAGCCAGTTTTCTATCCAATTGGCCAAATTTCCCTCTCTACCATGCCTCCTGACTTTCCGCATAAGCCTACCATGGGGAACCTTATCAAATGCCTTACTAAAATCCATGTACACTACATCCACTGCTCTACCCTCATCCACATGCTTGGTCACCTCCTCGAAGAATTCAATAAGACTTGTAAGGCAAGACCTACCCTTCACAAATCCGTGCTGGCTGTCCCTAATCAAGCAGTGTCTTTCCAGATACACGTAAATCCTATCCCTCAGTACCCTTTCCATTACTTTGCCTACCACAGAAGTAAGACTAACTGGCCTGTAATTCCCGGGGTTATCCCTATTCCCTTTTTTGAACAGGGGCACAACATTCGCTACTCTCCAGTCCCCTGGTACCACCCCCGTTGCCAGTGAAGACGAGAAGATCATTGCCAACGGTACTGCAATTTCCTCTCTTGCTTCCCACATAATCCTAGGATATATCCCGTCAGGCCCGGGGGACTTGTCTATCCTCAAGTTGTTCAAAATGTCCAACACATCTTCCTTCCTAACAGGTATCTCTTCTAGCTTATCAGTCCGTTTCACACTCTCCTCTTCAACAATACGGTCCCTCTCGTTCGTAAATACTGAAGAGAAGTACTTGTTCAAGACCTCTCCTATCTCTTCCGACTCAATACACAGTCTCCCACCACTGTCCTTGATCGGAACTACCCTCGTTCTCGTCATTCTCAGGTTTCTCACATACGCATAGAATGCCTTGGGGTTATCCTTGATCCTATCCGCCAAGGATTTTTCATGCCCTCTCTTAGCTGTCCTAAT
Organism: Chiloscyllium punctatum; assembly: GCF_047496795.1. Classification (NCBI taxonomy): domain Eukaryota; kingdom Metazoa; phylum Chordata; class Chondrichthyes; order Orectolobiformes; family Hemiscylliidae; genus Chiloscyllium; species Chiloscyllium punctatum. The sequence goes on from NC_092751.1 coordinate 33,118,242, forward strand.
CCCTTTCTTCAGGTCCCTTCTGGCTATCCTGTATCCCTCCACTGCTCTGTCTGAACCCTGTTTCCTCAACCTTATGTAAGCCTCCTTCTTCCTCTTTACTAGACATTCAACCTCCCTCGTCAACCAAGGCTCCCTCACACGACCATTTCTTTCCTGCCTGATCGGTACATACATATCAAGGACACGTTGTATCTGCTCCTTGAAAAAGTTCCACATTTCCACCACATCCTTCCCTGACAGCCTATGCTCCCAACGTATGCTCCTCAAATCCTGTCTTACAGCATCGTAATTTCCCTTCCCCCAATTGTAAAAACTTCCTTGTTGTGCGCACCTATCTCTCTCCATAACCAAGGTGAATGTCACAGAATTGTGGTCACCATCACCAAAATGTTCACCCACTAACAAGCCCACCACTTTTCCCGGTTCATGACCGAGTACCAAATCCAATATGGCCTCCCCTCTGGTTGGACAATCTACATACTGCGTTAGAAAAGCTTCCTGGACACACTGCACAAACATCGCCCCATCCAATTTACTTGATCAAAAGAGCTTCCAATCAATATTTGGGAAGTTGAAGTCACCCATGACTATGACCCTGTGGCTTCTGCACTGTGGCTGTTTCCCAATCTGTTTCTCCACATCTCTGCTGCTATTGGGGGGCCTATAATAAACACCCAACAAGGTGACTGCACCTTTCCTATTTCTGACTTCAGCCCATACTACCTCCAGAGGCAGATCCCCCTCAAACTTCCTTTCTGCAGCCGTTATACCATTTCTAATTAGCAATGCCACCCCCCCTCCTTTTTTAAGACCCTCCCTCATCTTACTGAAACATCTGTAACCAGGAACCTCCAACAGCCATTCCTGTCCCTCATCTATCCATGTTTCCGTGATGGCCACAACATCGTAGTCCCAGGTACCGATCCACGCCTTAAGTTCGCCCACCTTATTTCTGATACTCCTTGCATTGAAGTATATGCACTTGAGCCCATCTTTGTGTCCGCAAGTAGTCCCTGTCAGGTTCTTGCCAGAGTTGTGCTGAAAGGATATTTGAATGTTGAAGAGACGAGATTATGCCACGTGCCAGTGAGGTTAGGAATAGGAAGGCAGTATCGTTAAAAACATGGCCAAAGAGCTGGTAGGGTAGGCAGCACTTGCAATATGTGGATCATTGGGATTCCCGGGTCGGTAGGATAGACACAACACGGACGGGATGCATCGGAACTGGCAGCGATCTCCAATATGTGGATCATTGGGATTCCCGGGTCGACAGGATACACACAAGAAGGACGGGATGCATCTGAACTGGCAGCAATCTCCGTTATGTGGGTAATTGAGATTCCTGGGTCAGTATAAAATACACAAGAAGGACGGGATGGACGTGAACTGGTAGCAATCTCCTGGCAGGCAGGATTGCTTTTGTCACTCAGGAGGGTTAAACTAGTGTGGTGGTGGTGGGGGGGGGGGGGGGGGGGGAGCCAGAGCAGTTCGTCCACAAGCACAGTGACTGAAGAGCAGTTGGAGACTAATCCCAGTACAACTAAGACCGACAACAAACTGGCAGAGGGGAGAGAACACAATGGGGCTGGCAGTCTGAAGTGTGCTGATTTTAATGTGAGCAGTGTGACAGGCAAGACAGATGAGTTTGGAGCTCGGAGTTTGAATGAGTATATATAACTATGATATAAATATTACAGAGATTTGGTTGAGAGAGGGATCAGAAAACAGTCAATCCAATGGGTCCAGAGAGAGTTGAATAATGTGCAGTGAGAGGCTGGAGACTGCTGTTTGAAGCAAAATAATCATCCAGCAGTTTATTGGAATTGGACAGTGTGTGATGCAATGTACAGATTGAAGGGACAAGGTAGGAACCTGAAATTGTCTGTTCACAATATTTTCTGCTTTACTGACAGTCTTTTGTAATCTCCTGTTATCAAGAATAGTCAAGGAGAATTTACGTCAGGGAAACTCAAACCAAATATCAGGTCAGGATCTGATGGAGTTGGGTTGAAGTGTATTTATTTCAATGCAAGAATTATTATGGGTAAGACCGATGAACTGACAGCCTGAAACCGTACGTGGGACTATGACGTTGCGGGTTTACAGAGACTTGGTTGAGAGAGGGAAAGGACTGGCCGTTCAACATTCCAGGATTCCGTTGTTTTATGCGAGATGGAGAGGAAGGTAAAAGAGGTGGACGAATTGTTTTACACGTGGACTTGAAGAGGACTTACAGGAGGGATCACCCACTGCAGCAATATGGGTAAAGCTCAATTATAAGATGGCTGCAAGCACTTTGTTTTTATAATCCCCCCAACAGGCACGGAGCGATGGAGGAACGAATATGTACGTCGATTAAGGAAAGGTGTATTAAAAAGAGAGTGGTCATAGTGAGTGACTTTAACATCCCCAATAATGGCTGGGGGTCCCTTGGAGCAATAGGCTTAGACGGGGCAGAATTTGTTAACTGCAAAAGTATGTGGATAGACCAACGAGAGGAAGAGCCATACTGGACCTTGGCTAATGATCCTGGTCAGGTAACTGACCTCTCAGTGGGACAGAATATTAGAAAGAGTGATCACAGCTCCTTCAGATTTAAGATAGCTACGAACACGGATAATTCAGGACCTTGTGTGAAGCAACTGAATTGGCGGAAGGCAAATTACGTCAGTATAATGCAGAGCTAGAACGAGTCATTGGGAGGAGCTGCTATCAGGGAATTTCACATTGTGTATGTGGGAACTGCTTGTTAAATCCTGACAGCATAATCATCTGGTGAACGTCCTCCCGCCTGCACGAATTTCAATCTATTTTGTTTGAACAGATATTTCAATGCCACTGCATATCAGGCAACAGGAAGAGATGAAGGATGATTCTGCAATGTGTCCTTCGCAGGACCAGTTTGTCTCTCCAGTCTTTATTGTGGGTCAGAGAGCTTCTGAATTAATAAGAGCACTGAAGGATACCATTTAGCACATTGTACAACGACGACCTCTCCAACATCACAATTTGAAAACAGAGAGAACAGTGTGTGTGTGTGAGAGAGAGATTAGATTACTTACAGTGTGGAAACAGGCTCTTCGGCCCAACAAGTCCACACCGCCCCGCCGAAGCGTAACCCACCCATATCCCTACATCTACATCTACCCCTTACCTAACACTACGGGCAATGTAGCATGGCCAATTCACCTGGCAAGCATACCTTTGGACTGTGGGAGGAAACCGGAGCACCCGGAGGAAACACGTGCAGACACGGGGAGAACGTACAAACCCCACACAGTCAGTTGCCCGAGGCGAGAATCGAACCCAGGTCTCCAGCGCCGTGAGGCAGCAGTGCTAACCACTGTACCACCGTGCCGTCAGAGAGAGAGAGAGAGAGATTGAGAGAGATTGAGAGAGAGATTGAGAGAGAGATTAACAGGGGAAAAGGAAGTCAAAAGAGATAAAAGGAATGGATACAAAACGGAGGGAAAGGGTGAGTGAGAGCAAGGGGTGTCAGGTGAGTGTGAAGTTAAATCAGAGAATAGCATGAGGACAAATACACAGAAATTTTATTTAGAACTCCCACAGACTGCAAGTCCTTTGTCTGGTGCCGTACCCTGTGAGCACTATGCTGTCATTCCAGGTCATTTATCGCCAATAATCTCACAGAGTTGGGTCGCTGACAGCTGAACAAGGTCCAAAATAGCAATGGATTGGTTCCAGGGAGAAGGTTAATTAATTTAAATATTCTGGGCTAACAGGAACTTGTAGTCCCTCTAGACACTGTGTGAGAGACAGGGCGAGAGAATCACAGTGAGGGGTATCACTGACAGGGGGGAGATCAGCATCTCAGCTGTGGGTCAACTAATGACTGATGAAGGTTGAAAACCTCGTCCGTGGTTTTGTAATGTACCTTTCAATTCATATAGCTCCACATTGTAAGTGCATTTTAACAGACTTGTCTCTTTGTAGTTTTCATGTTTTGGTATGTGCAGAAATGTTTTGTTTTCTTGTCCCTGCATTTTGTGTTAAATAAACACATTTTATTACTGAGGAAGAAAGGACCTGTTCCGATAGGACAGTCTTCGTCTGAAACGTGCTGGGACCAGAGTCCAAGTGAATCTTAACTAAGGCTGTAGACAGAGCTTTAAACTGATTAGATGTGTGTGTGCGTTGGCAGGGTGGAGGTTCCGTTATAGGGTTTAATTAGAAAAGAGGAGATAAGAGTACAGAGCTCAGGAGAGGTTATTAAAATCTCCAGCACAGATGCAAATAGGACAGAGTGTATGAAAAGTGTAAGCAATCAAACTTCAAGCACACTGGACAAACAAATGAAAATGAGAGGAGAGACCGTTAATACAAGATTGAAGGGGTTAGATCTGACTGCACGCAGTATAAGGAATAGAGTAAATGAGCTTGTGGCACAGATTGAAATTGTTCGGTATGACGTGATGGGCATCACAGAGATGTGGCGACAAAGGGGATCAGGATATTCAAGGACATATATACAATCGAAAAGATAGGTGGCAGAGGGAGTGGGTTTACATTATTATTAAGAAATGAGATTAAATCAATAGTAATAAAGAAAGTAAAGTCAGATGGTGTAGAATCTGCGTGGGTAGAATTGAGGAACCACAAACATAAGACAACCACAGTTGGAGACTTGCACAGGCCTCCAAAGAGTAGTCAGGAGCTGGGGCACAAGATACACCAGGATATAGAAAAGATCTGTAGGAAAAATAAAGTTACAGTGATCATGGGGTATTTCAATATACAAGTAGAATGGGAAACCAAGTTGGTAGTGGATCGCAAGAAAAGTAATTTGAGGAATGTCTATGGGATGGCGTTTTGGAGCATCATGTGGTGGAGCCCCTCGAGAACAGATGACACTGGATTTAATGATGCAGGCTAGATAAGGCAGCTTAAGGTGAAGGAAAACTTCAGAAGCAGTGATCAGAACATTGTTGAATTTATCCTGCAATTTGAGAGAGAAGTTAGAACCTGTGTTAACAATATTTCAGCTGAATAACGGCAACTGGAGAGGCATAAGGGAGAAGCTGGGTAGAGTTGACCGGGACAGGGGTCTAGCAGGAAAGACAGGGGAGCAGCAATGGCAGGTGATTCCAAGATTATTGCAGGAGAAACTGCAGAGATTCATGCTGAGTAATAGAGGCATGGTACAGGGAAGATGAGGCAGCCAGGGCTGACAAGGGAAGTCAGGGATTCTATATAAGCAAAAGAGCAAGCATATAATGCGGTGAAGGGCAGAGGGAAACTGGAGAATTGGGGCCAACAGAAAGCAAGAAAAAATAAATAAGGAGGGAGAAGATTAAATGTGGGGGTAAGCTAACCAGTGATATAAAGGAAATTGTAAGAGATTCTTTAGATATATAAAGTGCAAAAGAGAGGCAAAAGTGAATATGGACCTGGAACATGATGCTGGAGAGACGGTAGTGGGAAACAAAGAAATGGCTGAGGAATTTTGCATCTGCCTTCATGGTGGAAGACACGAGTAATTTCCCAAGAATTCAAGATAGTGAGAGGGTAGTCCTGAATATGGTGGCCATCACCAAGAAGAATATGCTAGAATACGGAATGGCCTGAATGTGGATAACTCACCTGGACCAGATGGACTACACCCCAGCCTTGAATGGGAGATAGCTGAAGAGTTAGTGCAAGTGCAAGTAGTAATCTTTCAGGAATGACTAAAATCAGAAAAGGGCCAAATGGCTGTATAATTGCGAGCATGACACCCCATTTATTAAGGGAGTTAGGCACAAGATGGAAAACTGCAGACTGATTAGCCTAACCTTGGTTGTGGGTAACATCATGGATTCCATCGTGAAGGATGGGATTTCTGGATATTTGGAGGTCTTTGGTAAAATAGAACAGAGTCAGCATGGTTTCATCAAAGGGAGGACATGCCAGACAAACCGGCGAGAATAATTTGAGAGAGTAATGAGCAGATTAGATCAAGTTTAACAAATAGATGTTATCCATCTGCACCTCAAGAATCCTTTGACAAGGTGCTCTGCATGATGCTATTGAGAAAGGTATGGGCCCATGGTGTTAGAGGCAAGGAGCTAGCATGGATAGCAGTTTGGCTGTCTGACAGAAACAGAATGTGGATTGAAGTGTCCTTCTCAGGATGGCAGCCAGTGAAAAGTGGTGTTCCACAAGACTCAATGTTGGGACCACAACTTTTCACTTTATGCATTCATTATCAATATGAAGGAACTGAGGGCATTCTGGCTAAGCTTTCAAACAGTGCAAGGATAGATAGAGGGACCGGCAGCATTGAAGAGGTGGTTCGGCTACAGGAGGGTGCTCGAGCGCATCTCCTTAACTTCCCACAGCTCCGCCCTTGAACTCCACCCTTCCAACTACAACAAGTTAGAACCTCTTTGATGCTTGTCTTCCATCCCACCAACTTCAGGCTACAACGCATCATGCTCCGCCATTTCTGCCACCAACAGTCAGACCTCACCAACAGAGATATACTTTCCTCCCTATCCCTATCATCATACTGCTGAGACCATTCCCTCACAAACTCCCTCGTTAAGTCCAGGCAACCCCACCAAGCCACCTTCTCCCCCGACACCTTCCCTTGCCACTACAACAGGTATGAAACCTGTGCCAACACCTCCCTTCTCACCTCCACCCAAGGCCCCAAAGTATCCTTCTACATCAGGCAGAGAACATTCTGTGCATCCAAATATCTCATCTCGTCTGTCCATTGCTCCTTGTCTCCTCTACATTGGCGAGTCAGGACGTCAACTTGCAGAACTGTTCAGGGAACACTCTCGGACACACAAACCCAACAACCCCACTGCCCTGTGGCTGAATACTTCAACTCCCCCTCCCAATCCGCCAATGTCTTGCAAGTTTTTGGCCTCCTCCACTGCCAAATTCTAGCCATCTGACATCTGAAGGAAGAACGCATCATCTTCTGCCTTGGGACCCTCCCAACATACGATATCAAGGTCCATTTCACCAGTTTCCTCATCTCCACTGCCTCCACCTTATCCCAGATCAAACCCGCCAACTCAGCACTGCCCTCTTGAACGTTCTTCCTGTCCATCTTCCTTCCCATCTATCCACTCCACATTCCACTCTGACCTATAACCATCACCACCAACCTTCATCTGGCAATCGCCTTCCAACGTACCTACCTCCCAGCCCCATCCCCTCGCATTTATCTCTCTGCCCCTCTCTGCCCACCCCACATTCCTGATGAAGGCTTTATGCCTGAAACGTTGAATGTCCTGCTCTCGGATGCTGCCTGACAGGCTGTGCTTTTCTATGGCCACACCTTTTGACTCTGATCTCCAGTATCTGCGGTCCTCACGTTCACCTGCTGAAGGATTTTCACAGGCTTGGAAAGTGAGCAAAGAAGTGGCAGATGGAGTACAATGTGGAAAATTGTGTGAAAGCATTTTGCCAGGATGAATAGAGGCAGGAACTATTTTTCGAAAAGCGAGCAATTTCAGAAATCTGAAGTGCAAAAAGACTGCAGAGTTCTCGTCCAGGACTCTTGAAAGGTAAACTTGTAGGTTGACAGTAGTTAGGAAGGCAAAGACAATCATGGCATTTATTACAAAAGGGCTTAAATATAAAAGCAGTAATGTACTTCTAAGGCTCCACAAGGCTTTAGTCACGTCACATTTCGATTATTTTGCACACTTTTGGGTCCGATATTTCAGGAAGGATGTACAGGTCCTGGAGTGTTTTCAGACGAGATCCACGTGAATGGTGCTAAGAATGCAAAGCTCGCATGCATATGAAGAATATTTGAGGGCTCTGGGTCTGTATTTCACAGAGTTCAGAAGAATGTTAGGAGGCCTAATTGAAACTTACAGAATACTAAATGACCTGGACAGAGTGGATGTTGGGAAGATATATGCAATGGTAGGAGAGACGAGTACCCGAGGGGACAGAGTAAAGTGAAGAACTTTTCGAACAGAGATAAGGAGAAACCTCTTCAGCCAGAGAGTGGTGAATCCATGGAATTCACTGCCACAGAAGTCAGTCGAGTCCAGATCTTTGAGTATATGTAAGACTGAGAAAGTTCGATTGTTGACTGTAAAGGGGATCAAGTTTCAGATAGAAAGCGGGAGAATGGGGTTGAGAAGCTTAACAGCCATCATTGAATGGTGGAGCAGGCTCAATGGGCCTCATAGCCAAATTTCTGCTCCAATGACTTCTGGTTGTATGGTTAATATTGGCTCTCCTCATTACTTATTGGAGTTGTATCCTGGAATTTGATCTTCAAATGATTTATAAAGAGTAACATTTCAGTACTGATGATTGGGAATTATCATGTTCCCTCCCTCCAGTCTCAGCAGCCATGCCCCCAATATCATAATCACACTGCAATTGAAATCCAGTGAATGGTACGTAATCACAGTTTACTGACATCGATAACATTAACAGCAAGACCCTCACCTGCCCTCATATTTTTTGTTAACATATCCATGCCCTGTGTGTGTCGTAGGTACATTTTCCTGTCAGATTATGTACAAGAAAAGTTCTCTCCATATTTTACTGACACTATAATCACTGATAAGTAGTTACAGACTGTATATTTCCATTTATAAATGGAGAAACTTGTTTATGTTCTGACAATCCTTTGTCATTACTCCCATATACAAGGCAGATTGAATGATTACATGCATTTAATCTACCATGTCCAATATTCCTTCCCTCAGTCACCCCCACATATACCATGCCAAATATGTAAATTTTAAACAATCTTTTTAATTTTAATAAAACCAATATTGAATTGAAAGGGTTTAACTGGAGATATTTGTTCAGTGACTGTGATTAATGTCAATCTCCGAGGATCCTAATTATCCCAGTGGAGAGTTCCTATCGTTGAATGATAAATGGGCTCGGTGTTATCCCATAGTATGAGTAGGAGCATCGCTGACAGCACTAACAGGGATCAAATGTTCTAGAAAAATGGGGTGGGGGGTGGGAAGTGATCAGAATCTGAGAACATTACACTGGAACGTTACAATAATGTTTCAGAACGTGAGGACCTTGGATTAGAATGTTCCAGCAATGGATCAGAATCTAAGGTCAGTAGACTGGAATAGTACAACAGTGTATCAGAATCTGAGAACTTTAGACTGGAATGTTCCAAGAATGTATCAGAATCTGAGATCATGCGACTGGAATGGTTCAACAATGTATCAGAATCTGAGATCATTAGACTGGAATGGTTCAACAATGTATAAGAATCTGAGATCATTAGACTGGAACATTGCAATAACAGACAGGAATTTATCCTCGGGTCTTTATTATCTTTCCCTGCCTTGGATATTATTAGCATCACGGATCCAGGATGTCCTTTGGATTATTCAAGGTGGTTACTATCCCATCCTCGCCATAGTTGGTGTTCCTGGTAAGTCATTATATTTGTCTACTAAACCGGGTTGGACTGAATTTCTGCTCATGTTATATAAATTTTGGAAAGAACAAGACAACGCCTTCAGTTCTTAACAAAAACTCTTTTCTTTCCAAATTATAAGTATCAAACTACCATTTATAAATTACTCACTGATATGCGAGAAGGAACCAGAATGTTCTCAAATTCCATAATCCATTTTGTCCTTCACAGATTTACATCTCCAGCTCCTCCCCACTCACCAACCCTATCCAATACCACCGTCATGATATCCCAGTCTTGTTCTCAGTTTCAGTGCAACTTCTGAATAAACCATGATTTGTGCCTTTGTTTAATCCAGATGCAACAGTTTCAAGTTCCTTCTAACCACATGTTCATCACTAAATAATTGCTCTTCAGGATGTTTAACTTGTTCTCTGCACAAACGGGACAACAGTTTATGGTGTTCAAGCCATTGACTCATATTCTAGAGCCACAGAATAATACTCTGTTGATATCCCATGAGGGAGATTGGTGGAATTTAAAAGTAACTATTTTCATTTGCTCTAAAAGCCCATCTGCTTGCCCCAAGTCCTTTAGGGAAGTCAATGCGTCATTCTTCCCTCGTCAGGTTTCAGTGTGACTTCTGTGATGAATATGTGGGTGTTCTGCACCTTTAAAAGAATTAAAAGGCAACAATAACTACCTGACATCACCAAGTGTTTTGAAAAATAGATTTAGTGTAACATTTGGTTGAACAAATTAATTAGCTCATTGTCTCAAGACAAAAATAAATTCAGCCGAACAGTTTGAATTACACCTCAAAATACCTACCTCCAATCAAGTCTGAATGTAGTATATTGAGAATCTTAAAAGCCAATGACACGATCCAATGGTTTGGGGGTACAAGACTTTTGGAAATTGAACAGTTGAGAGGAGAACTGCCAAGTTACCAGCATGCAACAATTGCCTGAAAAATAGCTCTCCTCTCGGTACCTTTATTGAGTAGTAACTGGTAAAGCTGAATCCCAAAGAAGAAAAGAAGACAGGAATATAGAGAAGAACTGAAAGCTTCTTGGTTTTGAGATTGGAAGTTTTGTTTTGTCGGTCTTAATTAGAAGTAGAACCGGACAAGTATCGTGGGGGTGGGGGAGGTAAAACATAGGTTAGAGGAAGAAGTTGTAAACAGACGTTTGTCTATTATTCCCTGTTATACTTTAAGAAATAAAGTGTTAATTTTTACTTTAAATACTTTTGGAGTCTAGAATTGTCACAGAATATGCAGTGGATAAAACTTTTCCCTGTTGCTGGTTTTAAATTAAGCACGATAATTTATCCTATGTTGTAATGTTACAACCCTACAGGAATGTGTTTTACTCTTTGCTGTCCTGTGGAACAGCTGAACCAAACACTCAATTCAAGGTCAGCATAACATGCTGCCCTGACTAGGTCTGCATACATCCTGTGAGAGAAGAACAGAAGTAAAGATAGCTCCCTTCCTATGTCTGTTTCCCGTATTCCTACAGCTCAGTTCTATTCAGGTCGGTGATCATTCCCTATTTTAGGTGAATTCAATCTCATTGAAATTTTCCCCGAGAGTGATGCACGTCTCCATACACATCTCTGGTGTTGGATTTATTGATGCTAACGTACAGATGTAAGGGAGTTATCAATTCCATATCAGTCGTAGTGCATAGAGAAGGAATGGCTTTTTGTGGCACAGGGAAGAAACTGTGATGTCTACGTGAGATAAAAGGTTTATTGCGATCATCCCTGAGAGTGTTGTTGAGGCAGTATTTGGGGTACAGTGGATAGACTTCCTCTCAAGTTTCAATAGACTAATCCTTGGGATGATGGCACCATGAGCAGAGAGTGAAGCTCAGTGAGAGAATAAGAAGTGATTGCATTGAACCTTAAGGGGGATGGACAGTCACTCATGATGTTCTTACCAGACACTGATACGGTGATAACTTCCATTGCTTTGTTTTTTTGGTTCTCAATAGGTAAAGAGCCTCTGAGGACGTCCCCCTCATCCTACCCCCACTCCACATATTGATTGAGAGAGACAGAGGGTCAGTCATTGAATAAACTCTCCCCACATTAATACAGTGCATTTAGTGTGTGAACATGCACTGAATGTCATGTTATCCACAATCCCGACAATAGCCACAATACCGTCATTCTGAAACAGATAAATATTCCCACCAGCTTCTGACATCCAAGGAGAACACGAGTCTGCCTTCTCAGAGGCATGCTTCTCTGAGACTTGGCACAAAATATCTGGCTTCCATCCTCACTGCCAGCGTTAAACCACGTTAAAGTATCATGTGTCCTACTTGTAATGGAGCCACGAGGAACATTATGGAGTCGTCTCTGAGTGCATTCTCTGTTTTATTGATTTGTCAGGGCGTCAATGACACCCTCCTGTGTGTCGAGGTGCCTAATGGCCTCCTACAGATCCCATGGAACAGGTTCATGGGTCTGACTTGACCCTGCCTGTTCCTGTTTAACACCTTGATGTTGTAACCAGACTCCCCTTCTTCCTGTGGAACAGGCAGGAGGATTGAATGGGCTATCCCTCTCTTTGTTCAGTAGCTTATATGGGCTGAATGGCTTCCACATATCCGTTTCTAACGTGCTTGAGATGCTGAATGAGCTTTCCATTTGAACTGTGGAAATGTAGAGTGTCTGGCCTTGCTGTTACATGAATGTTACCGACACTTTAACGGCACAGAGCCTGAATGCTCTTCGGGTCTTACTGCACATAGGCACTGACTGGTTCAGGAGCTGAGGTGTGACACATTGTTCTGAACATTGGGTGATCTTCAGTGACCATCCCCACTTCAGATCTTATGACAAGGAAAGACAGTGATTGAGCAGCTGAAGATGTTTGTTTTAAGGTAGCTTCCCTGAGGATCTCCTGCCAAGACGTCCCCGTACTGAGAGGATTGTCAGTCCCCGACCACAAACATCTTCCTTTGTGCTCTGAAAGACCCCAAACCAGTGGGGAGGGTACACCTGATTCCCATTAAGCTCAAATAAGTCGGTGGTCCTGATGCTATCCTCATTCAAATACTGCCTTATTATCAAGGCCATTCACTCTTTCCTGAGCCCCTGTGTTCACCTCTTCTTCATATCAGTAGACGATAGTGTATGTATAGGGTGTATTTTCCTCTCATAGAGGGTAATCAATGCCAGGAATTATCTGGGCTATATAGTGAGGTGAGTTACATCACGGAAAGTATTCAAAGATGTGGTACATGAATTATTGACCTGTCAGAGAGCTAAGGCGTGTGAAGAATTGTATATTAAAGACGAGTTAATGCCAACAGTGGATCAGCCATGATGGTATACAATAGCTTGATCGTCCGAGTTACCTAATCTTGCGCCTTTTGTTCTCATGTTCTGTAATTACAAAGTTAATGATTGTAATTTTAATGAACCTTCTGTTATTGAATGTTGCAGTCAGAGAGAGTAAAGTATTTTGTGAGTCATCTCTGGGTGAGGTATGGGGGCTGTATTCACACTGAATCTGGGTCTCCAATTTGATCAACAAATGAAGCACAAGTTGCAGAAAGGAGACACTCTGTAAAGAGACCAGAGGTGTCTTTTGAAACCAACCTAGTTTTCCAAATAACATTTTCCAACCCACGAAAAACCGTGTGTGACAGTCTTGAGTGATTGAATGATATCCTGTCTTACTGTGGAACCGGCATTTGGAGCAGGTGGCCTCCATCTGGTACTTCAAGGAGCTGTGAGGAGCTGAATGGAACATAGGAACATAGGAATGAGCAGCAGGAGTGGGCTATTAGACACTTTGTCACCGCTCCACCACTCAAAAAGTGATGTGATTGTGGTCTCAGCACCACTTTTCTGCCTGTACACCATTTTCCTACATTCACGTGTTTGTCAAATGTTTGAATACAACACAACTTTGAATAAATGTAATCATCCAGGCACCACAAACTTCTGGGGAAGGGAATTTCCATTTGAACAATCCTTTGAGAATTTCTCATTTGTGCTCCAACCAATGTTGGAGGCTCATTGTTTCCTTATCCAGTCCCACTCCCCCACTGGTTCCAACAAATTTTAAATGCAACCAGTTTAGTTCGGTGGCCAATGACATAGACATCAGAGTAGCTCATTTTCTAGAAAAAAAATGTGAGACACATAAATTGAACTCATAGCAAATGGTAAATTGGCAGAGTGTCCCAAACGTTATTCTGCCTTTGTAGTTATTTTGCTCTCACAAGATGCTGGTAATGGGATTTCTTTCTACAATAGTTGGATTTAGCTGAATTCCATTTGTTTCAGGCAGTGGAGAGATTCTCATGAATCCTCACCAGGAACCCTTCACAAATGGTAAAGATAACTCAGGGATTTTATGGTCTCACGCTTTGCTATCGGGTGGAACAAAGTAATAGAGAGGGATCAATCGGCTGCTGCTTCTCAGGCAGGGAGCATTTTTCTCCATCTCTGTGTTGGAACATACAATAACATCAACGGAACACCAAACTGGACCATGTGCGATCTCCTGGAACATTCTGTTGAAAACCTGATTATGGACTATATGCAGGTGCATCATTGCTTTTGTTGTACACAGCGCCTTCCGATCGCAAACAAATGTTCCCACTTTATGAATTATTGACATGCTTTCATGTATCTGTGGAATTTGTAAATATTGGTAGGTGCCTTCATAGTGCATATGTTCATATCAATACACCTTTTTCTTAAAATGTAATCTCTAGCTTTAGTCTCCCTGACAAGAGAAAATACGCGTCAAGCTGATGCACTTTTCAGAAAGTCATGGATGGTTCAATAATATTTCCCAGGTAAGTTCGAAACTGATAATTCCCTCATAATAAAAGGCCCTCATTCGAGGAATGAGTAAAGGGAAACCTCTGTGAAAATTTTCGAAAAGAATTATATCCTGTTTTTAGTTTCTGGGATCAAAAACGCACGCAGTTTATCAGATGTGGTCTCAGCAATGCCCTGTACAGATGCAGTAAAACATTCCTGATATAAAACCTGATACCCTTTGTTAATAACTGTATCATTGCACTTACTTCCAAATCACTTGCAGCATCTGCAGACTGACTTCATGTGATTCATGTCCCAGGAACATGGAAACCGCCTGAATCACAGAGTTCTGCAATATCTCTCCATTTAAATTGTTTACCATTGTTTTATCCTTCATGCCAAAATAGACAACTCACCCAATGTTCTTGGCGCTGCAGGTTTGCTCACTAACCAGTTACAGCTTTGCAAACTGAAAATAAACATCTATTTCCATTCTCTATTTCCTGTTAACAACAGCTTCCCTGTTCCTGTGTAGCAGTTCAGGAAGGTTGAATGGCCTCCTCCTGCGCTGTGTAATGTACTCAACGAGCTGAATTACTTCATTCCATATTCATGTGTAGACCCTTCGAAGGGCAGAATGGTCTCCTTCTGTTTCACTGTAACGATTCTGTTTGATAGAATGGGGTGGTTCCCTACACTGTAACGGCATCGAGGGTTGGATTGAGAGAACAACACATGGGGTAGGGGCAGCAGTATATCACTGTAACAACCTCGAGGGGTGGATTGACAGAGCAAAACATGGGGTGGGGGTGTAGAATATCTCTGTATCAGCCTCGAGACGTGGATTGAGGGAGCAACAAATGGGCTAGAGGCAGCAGTATGTTACTGTAATAGCTTTGCTGTCCTATTCCAGGCTGCTTCTCCTGCATTGGGAGAAAGGGAGGGAGGGGGGAGGGAGAGTGGAAGTGGGTGACCCTGCTCTTAGTGTCCGTGTAGGTGGGGGAATTGTGAGGTGTCTGGAAGGAGTCAGTCGACAGTTTGAAGCAATATAGTATTATTAGTGTGGGGCTACTGAGTAGGCGACAGAGAAAGAGAGGAAGAAAGTTGCTGAATTCAATAGCGGAGTGGACGTGCCTCAGCCTTATTTGGAGATAGAGTGTGAACCTTGTTCGTGGGGTAGGTTCTATAACAGACATACAGTGAGTGTGAGGGAGCAAATAGAATGTGGTTACATTTATCCAGACAGAGCGGGGAGCATATTGTTGTTTGTCTTGAATTGATGGACGTTTCTTCAGATCATCTCAGAGTCGAGGTGAGCCTCTCCGAATGTCTTGTTCAAGTCTATCGCTAGTAACGCCACAGACACTGTTCCTCAGATTCCACAGAATCAGTCCAAGTGGAGCTTACAAATAGCAAGGAGAAGCAAATATTGGTGTGTTATATATCTAAACCAAAACAGTTATGAAAAATCTGAGGATCATATGCTCTGGAAATTAGATATGCAAGTATTGTGGATACTGCAGTCTTATTGAATGGGCTCAAGTTGCATCTAAACTGCATTAACTAAGTGACTGCTCATGTTGTGAAAAATAAGTGTATATGAGGTGGTTTGAAGAGTATGTTGTGAAGCAAACTAGAGAGCAGGTTATTTTGGATTTGGTGTCATGTGGTCAGGCGGGTTAATTTATAACCTTGCTCTGAAACAGCCTTTAAGGAATAGTGTCATTAATAAGGTGCACTTTACACGGTGCCTGGATACAACATACATTCTGGTTAAACATCATGGAAGACTGGAGGCTAGAGGGTCAAGTTAGCTTCAGTGAATTGGGAAGATACAACATAACATTCAGTGGGAGACAAACAATGATTGTTAGAGTCATAGAGTCCTACAGCACGGAGACAGGCCCTTCGGCTCAAACTAGTCTATTCTGACCAAAATGTCCATCCACACTAACCCATTTCCCTGTCATTGCTCCATATCCTTCTAATCCTTCCCTATCTGTGTTTTGTCCAAATGCCTTTTAAATGTTGTTAATGTACCCGCCTCAACCACTTCCGCTGACAGCTCATTCCATATGTGTACCAGCCTGTGTGTAAAACAGTTGTTCCACAGGCTCTCTTATAGTCTTTCCCCTCTTTCCCCTCTGACCTTAAACTGATGCCCTCTAGTCTGTGATTGCCAAACCCTGGGAAGAAAGACTGAGTACAGTCATTCGGTCCATGCCTGTCATGATCTTATACACTTCTGTCAGATCCCCCTCAACCTCATACAGGCTAAAGTAAAATATCCCAGCTTGTCCAAACGCTCCCTATAACTCAGACCATTCAGACGGTAACATCCTTGTAAAGTTCTTCAGCAGTCTTTCCAATTTAATAACACACTTACTAAAGCAAATTGAAAAAAAAACTGAACATTACGCTACCAGTACTGCCTCACCAGTATCCTATTAACTGCAACGTAATTCCCTGATTTCGATACTCAGTGATATACACTGATGAAGGCCAGTGTGTCAAAAGCTTTCGTCATTGTCCTGTCTACCTGTGAATCAACTTTCGGAGAACCATGCACCTGAATTCCAAGATCCCTCTGTTCGAATACACACCTTGGGACCCAACCATTCCCCATGAAACTCCAAACTTGATTTGACTTTATAAAATGCAGGAACTTATGCTGATCTATATTAAAATCCATTTGCCATTTCTCAGCCCACTTCTCCAGCTGATCAAATCTGAAATTTCTGATAACCTTCCTCACTCTCCGTGATGCCGCCTGTTTTAGTGCCATCTTCAAACTTACAAATCATGCCTGTACATTCTCATCTAAATCACAGATATGTGCAATATGTAGTGGTCCCAGTACCAACCTCTGAGGCATTCCACGAGTCACAGGCCTCCAGTCTGACCAGCATTTTTCTAGTATTACCCTCTGCTTCTGACATTCAAGGCAATTTTGTACCTAATTTGCCAGGTTCCCTTCAATTCCATGTGATCTTACCTTCCAGAGCAGCGTACCATGTGGAACCTTATTGAAGGCCTTACTGGAATCCACCTAGATTACGTAGACCACTCGGACCTCCTCAACGTTGCTGGTCACTTCATTAAAGAACTCCAACAAAATTGTGAATCATGATCTCCCTTGAACAAACTCCTGTGCTGAATTTGATGAAGGGCTTTTGCCCGAAACATCAATTTTCATGCTCCTCGTATACTGCCTGACCTGCTCTGCTTTTCCAGCACCATTCTAATCTTACTCCGAACCACACCCTGTGTATCCAAATGCATATATATCCCATCTCTCTGAATCTTCTCAATCAACCTACCCACTAGATTTTCGTTTCACTGGTCTTTAGTTCCCAGGTTTATCTTTGTAGCCTTTCTTGAATATAGCTCAGCATTTGCTACCCTCCAGTCGTCCGAGACCTCACTCTTCCATCAGCGATGATAGAAAAGAGCCAACCAGTGCTCCCGCAATTTCTTCTCTATTCTCCTATCCTCCTGCGGTGTACCTGAATATAACTGGTCAGGACCAGGAGTTTTTAGAAATAACGCAAAGTCTGAAACATACATCTATTTATTTCAGGTCCAAACACCAAAGAGTGAGAAAGTGACTCAATGATGGTTAACATAACAAATTAGAAAACATGTTAATCATAGGAAGTGACTTCAGAAGAATTCTGGCTATTGTGGAAACCTGAGAATTCTCAGAAATTAACGATCCAAAAAAGGAAGGCCATGAAACTGATAAGGAAATCAAAAAGAGAACATACATGCTAACAAAAGGAACACAAAGACTGCATCAATCAGCGATCTATATTTCAATGGAAACAAAATAAATGCAAGGTCACATGTGGAAATTTGGAATCGGAAGAGGAGAGGTCATTGTGGGGAACAGGGAAATGGCTAAAAAAACAACCAGTTTCATTGCATCTGTCTTCATGGAAGATTATTCAGAAAATCCCCCAGTAATACCAAGTGATCATATCGGACTCATGGAGCTAAAGACGTAAAGTCAATTCAAATCAGTAACAAGGTAGTGCAGCTGGAGAGAGCATTGCTAAGACAGATGTACTTCCTATCAAAATGTCAGAAATAAATCAGCAATAGTAGTATTAATTGCACTGTCGATGACTGTGTTTTATTTTCCTGTATATTCTGCAGAGGGCAGAAACTATTGTAGATAAATGGAAGTTAGTAAACGTGATCCAAACACTATAGATGAATGGAAGGGATCCAAACAGCTACAATGGGAAAAAGACATAGTGTGGAGAACTGCAGACCAATTAACTTGACATCTGTAGGGAAATTTTTAAAATCTATTACACAGGATAAGATTTTTGATATTTAGAAATTAACAGCAACAATGGAGAGAATCAGGATGCATTTCTGATAGAGAAATCATACTTGATAAACTTCAGAATTGTTTGAAATTTTCTTATAGCATAGATAATGGGGAACCACTGGAAGTGGCATATGTTGGATTTTCGGAAGGATTTCTAGAAGAACTCAAATAATTAGTTCGTAAAGGAAATGAATGTGAAGGGTATTTGGAGGAATATATGTAAGTGGAAAGTTAGAGTTTGGTTCGCCTTCATTTAAGAGAGTCAGAACATGAATGTAAAGACATGTTGAAGCAGTTTCACAGCGTGTTGATGGGACTGTACCTGGAGTATTGTGCACAGTTTTGCTGAACGAATCTCAGAAAAAATATATACTGCCAACAGAGGATGTGCAATGTGCATTTTCCAGATTAATCCCTCAGATAGCGAGATTGCCTAATGAGGAAACTCGGCCTATTTTCTCCAACGCTTCAAAGAATGAGAGGTGGGTCACCGTGAAATGTAGAACATTCACAAAACCTGTGACAAGTTGGAAATTAACAGAATACTTCCCTGGCTCTCTAATCCACATTCAAGGAAATAATGTAATCAGCTGGGACAGACCAGTTACGACTGCAATAAGGAGGACGTTCTTCACTTGGAGGGGACTAACAAACACAGGGGCATGGAAACCTGCTGCTGCCAGGGTAAGATTAGGGAGTATCCCCAGATAATCTGCAAGTGTGACAAGCGAAACAGAATATTAAGGGAACAGTTAGGACTCGTTAAGACTTGCCAAGTTATAGCCAAATCAACATTAGTGGGAGGAGACAGGAGGCGGAGGTAGAAGGCTGTTTGTGTGACTGAAGGCCAGTTTCCAATGGTGTACGCCGGGGATCAGTGCTGTGCCCCTTAATATTTGTGATTCGGAGGTGTTGGTGTTGGTATGGAGTAGACAATGCCAAACATCGCATAACACCAGCTTACAGTCTAACAGGTTTATTCAGATGCACGAGCATTCGAAGCGCTGCTTCTTCATCAAAATGCACAAACATTTGATGAAGAAACATCGCTTTGAATGCTCGTGCCTCTGAATAAACATGTTAGACTATGAGCCAATGTTGTGCGATTTTTAACCTTATTACTTGTGGTAATCATCAATGATGCAGCTGTGAAAATGGATGAGGGGTGAGGCGGGGTGATAAGTAAGTTTGTGTTTCATCCAATGATTGTCCGGGTGGTTGGCAGTGAGAACGAAAGTCTTATGTTTCAGGAAGATCCAGGTGGAAGGGTCAGATGGGTGGATCAATGGCAGATGGAATGTAACCCTGATAAATGTGAGGTGATATAGTTTGGAAGAAGGAACCAGACGGGGGAGGACTCAATGAATGGCAGCACACTCGGAAGGTCAGAGGGTGCTTCTCCACACATCGCTGAAAGTGAAGGACCGGTTAGTACACAATTTGCGAAAGCATAGGGGAGAGTTAACATAGCATTTATTCATCAAAGCATAGATTATCAGAGCTATGCGGAAATGTTTTTTTGACCAAGATGGAATACTGTGTGTAGTTCAGGGAACCACAATACAGGATCGATGTGATTGAACTCGAGGGGGTATAGAGGGGACTCAACAGGATGTTCCTTGGGATGGGGCTTACCAGCAATGCAGAGAGGCTGGATAAGCTCGGGTTGTTTAGTTTGGAAGAAAGAAGGCTGAGGGAGCCGTGCTTCAGAAGGATAAGTTTACGAGGGGCATGGACAGGATGGATAAACAGTAGTTGTTCCTTTTAGTCAAAGGCCCACAATTTTAAAGTGTAAGTTTTGAGGTTTCGTGTGGATTTGAGGACTGTTTTTCACACAGAGTTGTTGGGGTCTGGAATGCGCTTCTTGAGACGGCAGTTGTTATGATAACCTCACAGCCATTAGAAAATACACGGTTGTGCACTTGAAATGCCATAAGATTCACGGCTAAACGCCTTGTGTCGGAAAGTAGGGCTAATGTAGACCGTGCTGTATTTCTAATGGTACAGAGTCTGTGCTTCTGTGATTGTATGGTTGTGGAAGGTCAATCATTGTGTAGGTTAAGATAGGAATTGATGGATTTCTGAATAATATCTTATCAAAACTTTTATGAGTGAACTTCTAATATCTTCTGAAAATATATCGTTGGCAAAATGAAAAGAAAAAGGTGCAGCTTTTTTACAGTCTGTTACCGCATAATTGAGGACAGGGAAATAGCAGAACAATGGAAAAAATACTTCAGTTATGTCTTCACAGAAGAAAGCAAATCAAAAAGAAACTTCCTAGCAATACTATGGAACTTTACTCTGGTGAGAAAAAGGGAATAGAATGAAATTAGCAACGAACAGTTTTAGAGAAAGTATTGGATTGAACGTAATGGGTATAGACAAAGTGAACAGAGATTTATGAAATGGGCATCATATTTGAGAAAGTGGCTTTTTTAAAAATTATGGAGAAGGTATCAATGCAATACGACTGAAATCACAGCAAGATTTTTGATAAACCGCAAGCTCGTGAGTGGGTGAGCAGGATGTAAAAAAGCTCCAAGGTGATTGAGACAAGTGGAGCGACTGGGCAAATACCTGACAGATGGAGATCATTGGGAGAGATGTGATGTTGTGTACATTGATGGGAACAATAGAATGGCAGCCTATCATTTGAAAAGAGATTGGTTGAACAAATGTTGCTCTATAAAGGAAATTAAGCTGCATTGTTATGTATTTCTGTGCAGCCCTCTGAGTCCATGTAGGACAGTGAGTTCTGAACACGGAAGTCAATACTGGGAATGGCTTTGGCACGCTGACCAGTGCATATAGACCCAGCAAGTGGGGAGCTGCAACATTGAAAATAATCTTGATCTCTCTGTAGACCAGTCAATGAAAGCAATGTTGCAGGAGCAGTAAGCAGTCAGGCAAATAAATAGTGTATTGACATTCATTTCAGGGAGATTTGGATGCAGGAGTAAGGGTCATTTACTGCAGCTGTACAGGGCCTTGGTGAGACCTCACCACGAACATTGTGCAGTATTGTGTGCAGTTTTGGTCTCGTTACCTAATAAAGGACAAAACTGACAGTGAGGGAGTGCAGTGAAGCACGAGCAGACTGATCTCTGGGATGACGGGTTTGTTGTAGGAGCAGGGTTTGGGGCAACTGTGCCTGTATTCAATGGGTTTTAGGAAAATGAGTGGAGATCTTAGTGAGATATATAAAACTCTGACAGGGCGAGACAGATTGGAAGCAGGGATGATAGTTCCCCGGGCTAGCATGCCTAAAGCAAGGGGTCACAGCCATATCATATTTAATAAATGCGTGTTATCGGAGAACTGCCTGTATAATGAATGGTGCCACAAAATTGATGGACCGAAGGGATTACAGCAGTTCCAATGTTATATTTCACAATGTTTAAGCATATTCAGTGAAATGAACAGTGTTTGGGGAAAACTCCATTGAGGAGACCTTTGGCCATGCATTAGCATGGGGAAAGCTCAATATGTTGAATAACCTCCTCCTTTCCCAATGTTTCTGTGCAGTCTGTGGGAAAGCTCTGTAAATGTTGTCACAAGCTCTCAGTAGTGTGGAAGAGCAGAGGGATCTTGGTGTCCATGTACACAGATCCCTGAAAGTTGCCACCCAGGTAAATAGTGCAGTGAAGAAGGCATATGGCGTACTGGCTTTTATTGGTAGAGGAATTGAGTTCCGGAGTCCTGAGGTCATGCTGCAGTTGTATAAGACTCTGGTGCGGCCGCTTCTGGAATATTGTGTGCAGTTTTGGTCGCCATACTATAGGAAGGATGTGGAGGCACTGGAACGGGTGCAGAGGAAGTTTACCAGGATGTTGCCTGGTATGGTAGGAAGATCCTATGAGGAAAGGCTGAGGCACTTGGGGTTGTTTTCTTTGGAGAAAAGAAGGTTTAGGGGTGATTTGATAGAGGTGTACAAGATGATTAGGGGGTTAGATAGGGTTGACAGTGAGAACCTTTTTCCGCGTATGGAGTCGGCTATTACAAGGGGGCATAGCTTTAAATTAAGGGGGGGTAGATATAGGACTGATGTTAGGGGTAGGTTCTTCACTCAGCGAGTCGTAAGATCATGGAATGCCCTGCCAGTAGCAGTAGTGGACTCTCCCTCTTTATGGGTATTTAAGCGGGCATTGGATAGGTATATGGAGGATAGTGGGTTAGTGTAGGTTAGGTGGGCTTTGATCGGCGCAACATCGAGGGCCGAAGGGCCTGTACTGCGCTGTATTGTTCTATGTTCTATGTTCTATGTTAGGAAGGAGGCCTCTGCAGGGTCAACAGGACTGTTTTTCCCATTCCCTTTTCCAATACTGAGGCTGGGGTCGGGTGTTCTGTCCGGTTATATCCTTTCAGACCTTGGAGCAGTTTGATACAATAGTGTGTCTTGCTTAGCAGATTTAGAGACCATTGAAAAAGTGATCACATATCTGTGTGGCTGGAGTCACTTTTAGGCCACACCAGGAAAGCAAGGGAGAATCACTTCCTGAAAGTATATTGGTGACGAACATCAATGTTTACAATCAACATTGGACACAAGATCACTATTACTGAGACCAGATTTTAATTAATTTTATTAATTATTTTTAACTTCCACCAGCTGCCAGACCATTAGCCTGGTCTTGATTAGTAATCTATTTACATTTTCACAACAGCACCATCTGCACATGGGGACTATCTGAAACCACACTGGCCTGGTTAGTTTTGTGCTGCTTGAAAGCTCTGTCAAAAAGAATTCCCACTAATTTGACTTTCGTGATGGGACTAAAGGGGAGGTAAATGGTCAGATTGTAGTTATTCCCCTCTTAGGAGATTGGACATAGTTGAGTAATGTTCCAGATTGCCAGGGAGATGTCGGATTTGGAGCTGGAATGATACAGCTTCCCCAGGGACACGGCTTGTTGTGCAGCACAAGTCTTCAGCCCTATTACAGGAATGGGGTCAGGGCCCATTGCCTTTGTCGCATCTACTGTGTTCAGCTGTCTCTTCATGTCACGTGCTGCGAATCGAATTGATTGAAAACTGGCGTTTGTGATTCTGTGGGCATCATGAGGAGGGTGAGGTGTTTCATCCACTCAACAACGTTTCATCCGCGATGCCATCTTCTGTGTTCGAAGTGAATATGCTTCCCTCTGTTTTTCTCCCTGACCATGATTAAGATGTCCGTAGTGTCAATGATGCCATTCCTATGCAGTTTCAGAATCAAGGAACTTGTGCAGCATGCATTATCGTTCAGTCCCCAGTGTAGAGCGCTCCAGGTTGGATGGGATGTTTGAGCATCTTTGACATACTTCTTTGGAAATTGTTCAAAAACAGAAATTGCTGAAGAAACTGCAGACGATGTTGCAGCATCTTCTGAAGTGAATGCAGAGTGAACCTTTTAGGTCCAGTGACCCTCTACATAGCTCTCAGTTTCTCCAGCAATTTTTGTACTTTTATTTGCAGTATCCATAGTTATTTGTTTAATTGAAAATTCGTTCTGTAACTATTCATTTCTGGAGAAACACAGCAGGTCTGTCTGCATCTGCAGAGACAGAAACAGAGTTAGCGTTTCAAGCCCAGTGTGACACTTCTTCAGAACTGAAAAGGATTGGAAACTGGGATATTTAATCGCTTGCCAGAGGTGAGGGATGGGTGACAGGGAAAAGAGGGTGTGGCAAAGATAAGCAGGCTTTTAACAGTGGTGAACAAGAAGATGATAACGAACGGGTTTAAATTAAGACGTGGCTGGGGAAAGGGATTCTCTCTACTGAGTGCAAGATAAATAAGACACAATCACACAAGGGAGGCCAGGAGGGAGAATGTTGACTATGTGACAGTATATAGATCTGGCCATAATTACGTTTTCACTGTAGAGATCATCACCCCTTTTAATTTGACACGCTATTAAACATGGCAGTAAAACTATACTCAGCCTAAACTTAATATTGTTATTTGTTTTTCTCCATATTACAAAATTCTAAGACAGCAAGGAACGTTTACTAGTGTCAATAATAAGTCAAACACATGAAAACTCCAGTGCTTATCTTTAAATGTTTGTTCTTGAAGTTAGTACTGGAGTGTAGAATGTTGAGGGGTGACATTGTAGAAGTTTATAAAATCATGAGAGGCATGGACAGGGTGAATAGCCACGGTCTTTTCGACGGGATAGGGGAGTTCAAACATACAAGGCATAGCTTAAGGTGAAAGACGGAAGATTTAAAAGGAACGAAGGAGCAACACTTTTACACAGTGGGTGGTGTGGGTATGGAATGACCTGCCAGAGGAAGTGTGGTAGATGCATGTACAGCTGCAACATTTAAAACTCATTTGGACAAACATATGAATGGGAAACAGTTCGAGGCATATGGGCCAAATGAAAGCAGATGGGCTGAGCTTAATTTGGAAAATCTGGCCAGCATAGACATTTAGAAAAGCTTCACGCAGGGTCAGTGTAGTTTTGTGAAAGGGAAATTATACTTTGCCCTGTAAAATCATGCAAAGCACTTCTGGAGATGCCAGAGAATGTAACAAGCGGACTTGATAAATTGGATCTGGTAGAAACCAGGCTTTCCAGAGCTTTTCCATAAAGTATTACAAAATAAAAGTTCTTACACAAGACTGAAGTTCGTAGGATGACGGCTAATATGGTAACATGGGATGATGATTGGTTAACACATAGAAATCGGAGAGTCAGGATTAATGGATCTTCATGATCAAGGTCTATCTGCTGGAATACCACAAATATCAGGCGAATGGCATCAGTTATTTACAAGGTAAAAACAATGACTGCAGATGCTGGCAACCAGGTTCTGGATTAGTGATGCTGGAAGAGGAGAGCAGTTCAGGCAGCATCCAAGGAGCAGTGAAATCGACGTTTCGGGCAAAAGCCCTTCATGAAGGGCTTTTGCCCGAAACGTCGATTTTGCTGCTCCTTAGATGCTGCCTGAACTGCTGTGCTCTTCCAGCACCACTAATCCAGAATCAGTTATTCACATTCTATATTGATAGCCTGACGGTGGGAGCTAAGTGCAATACACATTCGAGGTTGTGGATGACTCTGAGAATCAAAAGGCAGGCTGTTATTTAATGTAGGGGACTCCCTGAAAAGGAGTGTTCCTATGTATGAAACATTAAGTCAGCATGTTGGTGCAGCAAGTAACTAGGTTGGTTCATTAGGCAGCTTCCTGGGCTGAAAGGGTTGTGTTATTGAGAATCTCTAAAATGGTGAGACGATTATTCATTGGGGTTTAAATGAATGAGGAGTGATACCGCTGAAAAATATAAGACACAGAAGGGGCTTGAGAAGGTAGGTATTGACTAGTTGTTTCCACTCCTGGGTGGAGTCTCAAACTCGAGGATATAGATACCGAATATGGAACATCGATTTCAATCTGAGACACATAGTGATGTCTTCTCTCAGAAGGTAGTAAATGTTCAGAACTCCATAACCCAGAGAGGTATAGAGGAATACACGGAGTCGGCAAGAAAGTGGAGTTGAGCCCTGGAGTAGATCAGCCATGTTCGTATTAAATGACAGGGCAAATCTGAGGGGCCGAATAGCCTACTCTATTTATTCATTTCACATGTTATGCTCTTGGAAAGTAACTGGTTGTTTTCCTGGAAGTTGCATTGTTCAATGTTGCATTCAGGGAGAGCAGAGGATTTGCTTGGATTAACCTCGGGTGGGGTATGTGGGCTGTATCCCAACGTATCTGGGTCTGTAACATGACGCACATCTGGAAACAGGGATTGGGGGTGGAGTCAATTCCCAACCCAGCCTGCATTTTCCAAATACCTTTCCAAAACTACACCTAACCATCCGAGTGACCTCGATCTGTCCCTATATAGCAGGTCTGAAGGGCTGAATGGAACATCAGAACACAGGGCTGAGGGACACAAATGGGCCATTCGGCCCTTTGAAACTACTCTACCAGTAAATAAAAGAGGAAATGCTGGAAAATCTCAGCAGGTCTGGCAGCATCCGTAAGGAGAGAAAGCTAAAAATAAAGGGGAGAAATATCGAGGCATTTTTCCTCATATAAATACCTCTTTATGACTCCTTTTTTTTAGGTTTGACAAAGGGTCAGTTAGACTCGAAACGTCAGCTCTTTTCTCTCCTTACAGATGCTTCCAGACCTGCTCAGATTTTCCAGCATTTTCTCTTTTGGTTTCAGATTCCAGAATCCACAGTAATTTGCTTTTTTTCCACCTCTAAATAAGGTCGTGGCTCATCTCATTGTGGTCCCAGCTACACTTTTATCTCCATGTACTGTTATCCCTGATTCACCATCTATGGACAACCAGACGAAACCAGCCTCAATATAAAATAAAGAGTCATTTATCACAAAGAGAATTCCCACTTGAATGAATTTTCCTCATTTCTATTCTGACTGAGGTTGGAGGGTGTCACTGTTTCCTTTTCTAGTCCCACTCCTCCACTGCTCACAACAAATTTTAAATGTAACCAGTTTGGTGATGTGGCCAATGATAAAGGTCTCAGACTGGATCAGGTTCAGTGATAGGAACAAGTCAGGCAGATTTCTTTCGTCAGCCACAAGTAACTATTAGGACTAATGGATGCGCATGGTGGATCTGTGGTTAGCACTGCTATCTCTCGTCACCAAGAAGCTGGGTTAACTACCAACCTTGGGCTATGCTCTGCGTGGAATTTGAGTATTCTCTATGCTGGAATCTGTGTGGGTTTCCTCAGGACACTCCAATTTCCTCCCACAGTCCAAAGATATGCAGCTTAGAGTGGATTGGCCATGCTAAATTGTCCATATTGCCCAGGCATATGTAGGTTAGGTAGGTTAGTGATGGAAAATGCAAGGTTACATGGATAGGGAAGGCGGGGGGAAGGTCCTGGGGGATGCTGTTCAGAGAGTCAGTGTGGACCTGATGGATGGGATGTCCTGCTTCCACACTGTAGAGATTCTACAAACAATACAAGAAATTTGGACTATATCCAGTGGGTATATATCTGATCCACTCTCCTCTAGGTCTTGTATGTTTCAATAAGATCACCTCTCATTCTACGTGTAACCTGTTAAAGCCTTCATCATATAAGGCCCTCATCCCTGGAATCCATGAAGTGAAACATCTACGAACTGCTTCCAATGTAATTATATCCTTTCTCAGACAAGGAGACAAAGAAAAACTAATCTCAAACTCAGGTCTTGAGGTTTGTGTTTTGTTTTTTCAGCATTGTAGGTCTTTCGATCTCTCTTCCCCGCAGAACAATGGAGGCAGAGATATTGAATATTTTTGAGGCACAGACAGAAGTTTCATAAATAACAACGGAGTCGAGGATTATCGGGGATTGGCAGGAATGTGCGGTGTGGGGGGAAATGTAGACAATGGTACCAAATGACACGGCTCCAGAAAATTCATTAATACAGTGCAAAACGAAATTAAAATGCAGATAAAATTTTAAAGGGGAATCCAAGATGGCCACGATCCAGAAGGTCTGCTTTGCTGGGCTTTACATCACAGAACGGGCAAAGTGGTACTCTAACCCACTCCATCCCAGCCATTTACTTAAAATTCAACAATAAAAGAACTACAGAATCTTTATTAATTCCGTTTTGTCAAGTAGAAATGACAAAACACGGGAAAGGATCGAGTAAGTCCCAACACACGGTGCACCCATCAGAAGCATCGAGCATGCCTAAGGCTGTAGCTGCAACCCAGTCTGCTCGTTCCATAGACCCAGTGACTCACCAGACCTTGGTCACTGAGTTCACCAAGTTATGTGAAATGATTGAAGACATGATTAGAGAGAAGTTCAGCAGTATGCTCGAGCCATTCTCAGCCGTGCTCCAAAAACATAACTTGAAAGCCTTAGAAACAGAATGGATGAGTTTGAGCACCGAACTGCAGTGGCAGAGACTACAACTGATTTCTTCAAGGAGCGGATACTCGCCCTTGAAAAATAGGTCTGCATCTTAACGAAACAAGATCACGACCTTGAGAACAGGGGCAGGATGATAAATGTTCACATCGTCGGTCTGCTGGATAAGATGGCAGGTGGTCAGCCAGTGAGGATTTTCGAGAACTGGCTGCAGCGATTCCTTCACTTCGAAACTGAACAGGGACGGGTGAAGAGTGAGACAGTTCATTGGGTGATGGCGCGGAGGTCAGCCTCAGACCAGGGCCCTCGCCCTGTCCTTGAGAGATTACATAGTTAAGGGGACAAACAAAGGCTGATGGAAACTTCCAGAACACAGGGGAATGTTCCAATGGTTTTAATTTACGAGAGCTCCAGGATTATGATCTTTCAGGACATTACAGCAGCGTTGATTCAAGAAAGAAAATCTTTTTGATGATATCAAGAGAAGAGTAAGGGAACTCGGGATTCAGTATTCCTTATGGTTCCCAGCGGTGCTCCGTATTGCTTTGAATGGATCCGTGAACCCGTCTGAGTCTCCAGAGTAAGCGAAAACTTTGTGGATATTTTAAAGTAAGCTGGATGTTTAGGCAATCATGTTTCTCTCTTAAAGAAATTTTCTTGGATTTTTCTGGTCGTAACCAGTGTTTAATTATAGTCGGGGATGGGTGGAGTAGTCACTTCTAACTTCTTCATTAGTATTACTACTCATTTTCTCTTTATTTGCTCAGTGCCCGCCGGCAGTTCAAGCTGGATTTTTGTTGTAAATTGCCCTGGATGCCATATTGGTAATGGGCAGAAGATAAAGTTTTGTGATATGAAAACGTCCCCGGTGGGCAGGGGTGGTGTGGCAGTAAATTACCCTATCAAGTGTCATTGGCACTTTGGTCTTTGTTTCGTTCTTTGTTTTTTTTATGTGTTTAGCTTTGGAAAGTTTTGAGAGCTGGTTATTTGTAGTAGTTTTAGTTTGTACAGTTTTTAGGCTCTATGAGTCTTTTTTCATTAATGATCAGTGATGTGTAATTCGATGTGAAACTCGAGAGTTGAAATGTTGCTAAAGTGTGTTATAGATAATGATGTGCTTAAATGGCATACCTGGAACATTAAGGGGAGCCATCTGCCAGTCAAGAGGAAAAATATACTTTCTAGTCTTAAAAAGGAGTGGGTGAATGTTGTCCTATTGCAGGAGATGCATCTTGATGACAAGGAACATTTGACGTTACAGCAGGGCGGGTTTGATCGGGTTTATTTCTCATCTTTTAATACTAGGAGCAGGGGAGAAGCCATACTGGACAGGAAGAATCTTCCATTTAAATTATTAGATTGTTTTAGACACTCACGGGAGGATCATAATCCCTAAAGCCTTGAACTATGGGAAATAATACAGTATTTTGAATGTTTATTGCCCCCCACCCCCCTCGGCGCACCCTCTTAAAATCCTGGTAATTGCATTTGCCAAATTAAATTATCTTGCAACGTGACACATTATTGTAGAAGGAGATTTCAACTGTGTTATGGACCCCATGATGGGCAGAATGTTCAAACGGCCCCAAAATCCCCGTTATAATGTAAGCAATTAGTGGATGTGTGTGCAGAACTAGATGTCTGGAGGCAGATCTACCTCACAAGTAGGGATTTTATTTTCTTCTTTAACCCGCAGAAATATTACACGAGGGTTGATCTCTTCCCCATCACTGCAACAATCTTAAATTCGGTGGCATCCTGCACAATTGGGAATGTTACCCCAACATACCTGGTCCAGAAGTGAGACAGATATCACATAATATTATGTTGGATACAGGTGAGGGTCTTATGTTTTTGTCAAATCCCACAATTTCAGCAGCTCACGTGATGTAATGCATTAATTCGCTTGTCGCCTTTTCAGGCTATAGGATTAATTTCACAACGTTGGAGGCCATGCCTATGGGAGGCCTTAGGGAAATACCTGATGAGGGCAAATCCTGGTTTCATTTTAAATGATCATGGTCGGGGGGGGGGGTGTTCTCTATTTCGGTATATTCATTACATCTGTCTTTGATAATGTATTTAACATGAACTATGTCCATGTGTTTCACAAAATTAAACAAGACATTCAAAAATGGGAGGCACTTCCTTTATCCTGGTTAGGTCGAATACCTCTTACTAAAATGAATGTCCCTCCTCATCCACTATACCCCATGTGAATGCTTCCTTTGGTGTTTCCCAGACAGATATTTAGGAGACATAATGGCTGGTTTAGCTCTTTTATTTGGCACCATAAGCAACTCTTTATCAACCTAACCAAATTGTAACTACCCCCAGATTGTGGGGATTAGATCTCACAGATAAAAAGCTATCAATTAAGCTCTTTTTATCATACATTAGTGCACGGCGTCAATACGGTTAGATATTGAACCCTCTCAGACAAAGTGAACTCTTATTGCTCGATTATTACAGTGTGGAAACAGGCCCTTCAGCCCAACAAGCCCACACCGACCCGCTACCCACCCAGGCCCATTTCTCTACATTCACCCCTTCACCTAACACTACGGGCAATTTGGCACGGCCAATTCACCTGACCTCCATATTTTTGGGACTGTGGGAGGAAACCGGAGCACCCAGAGAAGACCCATGCAGACACGGGGAGAATGTGCAAACTCCACACAGTCAATCGACTTGGGCGGGAATTGAACTCGGGTCTGGTGCTGTGAGGCAGCAGTGCTAACCACTGTGCCACTGTGCGGCCCATGGTTGTTCTTAGGCAAAATGATAACATTTATGGAGTATTCTCATAACCCAATAATTATCAATACTGTTAAAGCATGAGTGACAATGCGTCAGATCGAGGGCAAGACAACCAAAATCATGTTTCTTACCCCTGTAATTGGTACACTGGGTTCTCATCCGGGGATAATGGATTCCAGGTTTAAACTGTGGCAGCAAGGGCTGTACCTTGCTTGAGTGATTTAGAATTAGTAGAATCCCTACAGTGTGGATACAAGCCCTTGGGCCCTGTAAGACCACTTCGACCTTTTGAAGAGAAACCCACCCAGACCCAATCCCCTACCATTCTATATTTACCCTGACTAATGCCCAAACCTACACATCCCTAAACACTATCGGTGATTTATCAATGACCAATTCATCTAACATGTGCATTTTTTTTTTTGTGGAAGGAAACACACACAGACACAGCGAGAATGTTAACTCCACACAGCCAGTCATCCAAGGCCGGAACCAAAGCCGAGACCCTGGTGCTGTGAGGCAGCAATGCTGACCACTGAGCCGCCACGTGTTATTTGATGGAGAAACAATGATATCATTTGATCAAATAACTCGTACGTATGGACTACCTAGTAGAGACCTCTTCTGTATTTTTTTCCAGATCAGAGATTTGATTTAAAATAAACATACTTTTTCCACACTCTTACGGATCCGATAAAGGGAAGAGGGCGCTTATTGCTTAGAATACACTCTCTGTCAGTACCCTTTATCATTAGTTGGAGTGTGTCCCCTCAGACGAGACTGTGCAGCTTTGTGTTGTCTGCTAGAGAGTTGGGGGTTCAGAACACTTCCGAGACATGGGAGGATATTTGTGAAAATGCTGAAAGGGTTTTGATCTGTAATAGGACCCATTCTATGCAGTTGAAAATTCTTCGTAGGGTCTATCTGACCCCAAATTGTCTCTCAAAATTCAAAGTGGTATTATCTTCAGGATGTCCTAAATGCAGAATGACTATAGGCACTCTTACTCATTGCTTGTGGGTCTGCTACAGACTTCATCTATATTGGAGCACTGTGTCAGATGTGATCGAGTGGGTAATGGGGACTGAATTGGAGATGGACTTGGTTTCTGTTTTCCTGGGCCTGCCCAGGGTACTTTCCACAGATGAATATGGGGAAAAAAAATATATCCTTACAATCCGTACTTTCTGTGCTAGGAAAAATATTCTGTTGTGTTGGATGTCTGAACTCCCCCACCCCCAGAGAGGAAGAGCTGTGAACATAAAAATGTGTATCAGTTAATGCTCTTGATGAACGAGAGCTGTCCTTTTGTTATGCTGAGCTGTATTATTTATTCATTATTTATTGTTTAGTTTTGTTTTTTTCTTCTGTCTGTGTAGTGTTTTAACTTGTTTTGTATGTACATGCAATTGGATGTAATTTTTTTCAGATATTTGAGTTGTGTTGTTATTGGTTTATTATAATATTAAAAATCTCTTTTTAATTTTTTTTAAATTAAAATGCTAACATTGATAGAATACAGTATCAAAAACTCTCATTAGAGAGACCACTCATGGTGGTTTATCCTGAGGATCACCACATCTCGGGTGATGGGGTGAGGCTGAGAGAGTGTCCCCTTCATGGTCATCTCTGTCAGTTTGAGGAACTGAACCTGCGCTGTTGCCCTGCCTCTGCATCACAAACCGGCCGTCCTGCCAACTGAGTGGGAGACTGTGTAACTGTTACAGACAGAAACAGTAACAGACAAAGGGGAAGAGAAACATTCATAATAAGGAAAGTGTTACAGTTCAGATAACGGTCAAGATGATGGCTGTGGGTAAAAATGTTCTCTGCTCGAAATTGTATTTATAACATGACGTGTATAGAAGTTGCTTTTGGTTTAATATCATTAAGGTGAGTCAAGTGACTCTGATGTGTTACACACTGGGACACTACCATTTTCCTGAAACTGGAAAATATTTGGAACATTTTATGGAACATTCTATAATCGGCATTCTCCAGAATATTCTCTGACTGTGTGGGAGGTATTGCAAAGGAGAGAGAGAGAGAGAGAGAAGGTGTTGCATGCAGCAGTGAGAGTGGGGGACCGTGAGCCTTGTTCGGGAGTAGTTGCAATCACAGATATACAGTGATTGTGAGGGAGCAGACAGAATACGGTGACCCTTATCCTGACAGGGCGGGGAACGTTATTGATGCTAGTCCTGTATTGCTGGACATTTCTTCAGACCTCAAATACTGCACTGAATTTGGTAGTGACCACAGACCATGCTCAATGGGTCTGTTGGTGTGGCACCCTCTGGGATGGGAATGTTCCACCTCTGTACTCACCCATCCAATATGCCCACCGTGCTCTATCAACAAACCATGGTGTAATTGCCCCTAATCTATCAATTTGCCATTTCCCTGCCTTTGCTCTGTATCCATCTAATCCTTTCCTATCTGTGTATTTGTCCAAATGCCTTTTCAATGTTGTTAGTGAGCCCACTTCAACCACTTCCACTGGCACCTCAGTCTAATTTGTCAGTTCACCTTGGATTCCATGCGATCTAACCGTCGAGAGCGGCCTATTATGTGGAATCTTATCAAAGGCATTACTGAAATCAATATAGAATATGTCAACAACCCTGCTCTCATCGACCTTCCTGGTCACTTCCTCAAAAATCTCTAACAACATTTGTAAGGCATGATCCACCACGCACAAAGCCATGCTGACAGCTCCAAGTCAAACTCTGTCTTTCCAAATGCATGCACATCCTATCACTCAGAACCTTCTCAAGCGGTTTACCGAAAACAGGTGTGAAGCTTACTGGTCTATATTTCCTAGGCTTTTCTTTGCAGCCCTTCTTGAATAAGGGCACAACATTTGCTGCCGCCCAGTCTTCCGGGATCTTGGTCCCTAAGCTTTTTCTCTCGCCTCTTACAGTGCTCTTAGATATATCTGGTCAGGACCAAGACATTTGTCTGACTTTGTGCATTCTAATATGTCCAACAGCAACTCTACTGTGATATGGACAGTACCAAGATATGACAACTAACCTCCCAAAGGTCACAGGTCTTCATGTCTTTCTTCCTGATAAACATAGAGGGGAAATTGAGGACTTCACCCATCTCTTGAGGTTTTACGCATGCATGCCGGTTTTGGATTTTAAAGCATCCTATTCTCTCTCTAGTTGCTCTTTATCTTTACTATACCGAATTTGGATTCACTCTAATCTTCTGATACCCCCTTATGGCCTTGCTGATATCCTTATTCAGTAAACTCCTCTATCCCCTGTATATCTCCAGTGATTACCTTGATATGAGCTGCCTGAACATGAGCCACGCCTCCTTTTTTCTGGTCAAAGCCTCAATATCTCTTGACATCCAGGGTTCTCTCTTCCAGTCTCACAAAACCTTCACCCTCACAGGAAAATGGAAACCTTGACTTCGAGCTATCTTACTTTTAAAGCCCTCCCACTTGCCCGAGATCCTTTTACCTGGAACCAAATAACTCAAATCATCCCCTGCAAACCACTGTCTAGCTCCGACAACATACGCCTTGCCCCAATTTAGAACTTGAATCTGTGGACCAATTTTGTCCCTACCATAACGATTTTAAACTTAATACAACTCTAAACATTTTTACTAAAATGCTCCCCCACTTTATCTCCTTCACCTATCCTGCCCAATTTCCCAAATTAGGTCGACTTTGTCCCTTCCCGAGTACGATACTCTATATATTGATTGTGGAAACTTTGCTGAACACACTGAACAAACTACGTTACATCTAATTGCTTAACCATCTGGAAACCCCAGTCTATGTTAGGAAGATTAAAATCACCCATTATAACAACCCTACTGTTCCTGCAAGTCTCCCCAGTCCCCCTGCATATTTGTTCCTCTAATTCACATTGTTGATTATAGTGCAACCACTACAGCATTACCATCCCCCACTAAGTATTTTGCACCATTCACGAAACCTCATTGGATATTATCTCAGGTATTTGAACATTAAATGCTGGTGTGATACTCGCTTAATCAGAACTATTGGTATTTAAACTGTTTCCATTTACATCTCTTCATCGCAGTGATTTTCACATCCATGACACCCCTTGTCAAGGCACAGTGGTGATATGGAGCTGTAAATGGATGGGAGCTGCACATTCTGTCACTGCCAACATCGGCTGCAAGTTTCCCCACACTGGGCAGTGATCTAACACAGTGTTACCGAACAATGCAACAACCTGGGTTTATATATGAATGAACCAGTGCGGACTGCACAGCTCCCGACACTGGACATTTACCCCAGGATTATAGATCCAGCATTGGTGTGGGCTGCACAGAGTTCCATTCTGGACATTGCTGGGTTGTATTCTGCAGTACGCTCGCCATATCTACACAGTGCTCCATCCTGAAAGTATAATGGACGGGCTGGTTATGTGAGTTGGATTGCAAATGTGAGAGAACTAAACATCTGGCTATATCTTTATTTTGTGTTTTCATTCTTGTTATTGGACCTTTCAAATCCATACTCATCTGTTTAGACCCGACCCTCTGGATGAGTCATGGTGACTGTTGTTGCAGCATCTAAGTCTGCAATATGACCAACAAATGGAGCAGAGGCTGCAGAGAGGACAGTCTCCGTAAAATGGAATGAGGGAATCACAATCAGATCAGCCGTGGTCTTGGTGAATGTTGGGGCAGGATTGTGTGGACCACGAATGCAACTTATTCATATATTTGCGTTTATTCCAAGCAAACTCCCCTTCTCTCCCAGTGTCCCATACTGGTGGGGAGTGAGTCCCCTCCTCCTGTTCCTGCGTAACAGGATCTTCGTGCCTCACTAGCCTCCAGATTTCCCTGTGTCCCAGTTTCGAGCAGTTGAGTGACTCCCTCCTGTTCCTGTGTCCCTGTCTCAAGCAGTTGAATGAATCCCTCCTGATCTTGTGTCCCAGTCTTGAGAAGTTGAGTGACTCCCTCCTGATCTTGTGTCCCAGTCTCGAGCAGTTGAGTGACTCTCTCCTGATCTTGTGTCCCAGTCTCGAGCAGTTGAGTGACTGTCTTCTGTTCCTGTGTCCTAGTCTTCAGCAGCTGAGTGACTCCCTCCTGTTCCTGTGTCCCAGTCTTGAGCAGTTGAGTGACTGCCTCCTGTTCATGTGTCGCAGTATCGAGCAGTTGAATGACTCCCTGCTGTTCCTGTGTCCCAGTCTCGAGCAGTTGAGTGACTCCATCCTGTTCCTGTGTCCCTGTCTCAAGCAGTTGAATGACTCCCTCCTGATCTTGTGTCCCAGTCTTGAGAAGTTGAGTGACTCCCTCCTGATCTTGTGTCCCAGACTCGAGCAGTTGAGTGACTCCCTCCTGATCTTGTGTCCCAGTCTCGAGCAGTTGAGTGACTGTCTTCTGTTCCTGTGTCCCAGTCTTCAGCGGCTGAGTGACTCCCTCCTGTTCATGTGTCGCAGTATCGAGCAGTTGAATGACTCCCTGCTGTTCCTGTGTCCCAGTCTCGAGCAGTTGAGTGACACCCTCCTGATCCTGTGTCCCAGTCTCGAGCAGTTGAGTGACTGTCTTCTGTTCCTGTGTCCCAGTCATCAGCAGCTGAGTGACTCCCTCCTGTTCCTGTGTCCCAGTCACGAGCAGTTGAGTGACTGCCTCCTAATCGAAGTTTTGTGAAAATACATGTCCTCCTCCTGCTATAGAGTAACAGGCTCCAAGAGCTCTGTGCTCACCTGCTGCTCCTGTGGAATGGAGGTGAGGGACTGAATGGCCTCTTCCCATTCTTTACCACTTTTCTTGACTAAAAGCCTTTCTCCTGTTTCTGTAAAACACCATCAAAATCTGAATGATTTATTTTTGTATTTGACTGTCAGTAATTGACCAAACCAGCTGACTGACAGAATTCAGAAGCTGAATAGCCCACTCCAGTTCCCGTGTTAAAACTCAAGAGTCAATAGACTATCAGAGATGTTTCGCACAGAAAAAGATCCTTCGGTCTGTTCATCTGTACCAACCAAATATCCTAAATTAATCTTGTCTCCCTTGCCAGCACTTGGCCCATCTCAATCTAAACACTTCCCATGCATGTATCCATCCAAATGCCTTTTGAAATGGTGTAACTGTACCTGCCTCCACCACCTCTTTTGGCTGTTCCATCCATACACGCAGCAGTCTCTGTGTGAAAATGTTGTCCCTCACGTCTCTTTTTACATCTTTCTCCTCTCACCTTAAGCCTTTATATTCTATATTTGGAATTGTCTATCCTGGGAACATACATTGTCTGTTTACTTCTTCTATGCCACTCCTGATTTTATAAACTTCTTTAAGGTCCACCCTCAGCCTCAACACTTGAAAATAGTCCCAGCCTATTCAAACTCTCCCTGTAACGCCAACCCTCCAACACCTGCAACATTCTTTTAAATCTCTTCTGCACCCTTTCAAGTTTGACAACATCTTTCCGACAGCAGGGTGACCAGAATTAAAGGCAATATTACAAAAGTGGCCAAACCAATGTCCTGTACAGATGCAACATGTCATGCAAACGCATAGACTCAAAGCACACACCAATAAAGGGGAGAACACCGAGTGCCTTCTTCTCTACCTGTGACACTACTCTCAAGGAACGGAGAACCTGCACCACAAGGTGCCTCACAGGGCAGCGATCTGGGTTTAATTCCACCCTTGAATGACTGGCTGTGTGGAGTTTGTACATTCTCCCCGTGTCTGCGTGAGTTTCCTCCAGATGCGATGTTTCCCTCCGACAGTATAACGATATACAGATTAGGGTAGGTTGGCCATCCTAAATTGTGCATAGTACCCTTGGATGTGAGGGCAAGGTGCATTAGCCATAGGAAATGCAGGCTGAGAGGGATAGGGTAGGGGTTTGTCCAGTGGGATACTGTTTAGAGGGTCGGTGTGGCCTCGATGGGCCGAAAATCCTGTTTCCTAACTGTAGGGATTCTATAATTTCTATGGAGTTCTCCTTGATTGGCAACAGGATCTAAATGTCTGGCCCTGATTTTTCTTGCCAAAATGCAACACCCCACATTTATTTAAAATAAACTCCATCTGCCACTCCTCAGCTCACCTAACTAAGTTCCCATTATATTCTGAGAGATCATTCTTCACTGTCGACTACACCACCAAATTTGGAATTATCTACCAATTTACTGACCATTTTTCATATACTCAAATGCAAATGATTTGTATCAGTGACAAAAGTCAGTGGACCCACTATTGATCTTTGTGAGCAGCGCCACTGGTCACAGGTCTCCAAGTTTAATGAACAAATGCCAACTGTCACACCCTGTCTCCGATATTCAAGTAAAGTTTGGAACTAAATGGCGAGTTCTCCCTGGATCCCAGGCAGCCTAACCTTGCTAACCAGTCTACCATGTAGAACATTTTGGTTTTCTTACTGAATTCCCTGAAGACAACATCCACTGTCCTGCCTTCATCAATCATCATCTTCACTTCCTCAAAAAATTCCACCGTGTCAGTGAGACATGATCTCCAATGTACAAAGTCCTCTTCAGTCCTTGTCTTTCCAAATGCATATACATCGTTTCCCTCAAAAATCCCCTCCAACAATTTAGTCACCATTGACGTCAGGCTCACCAATCTATAGTTACCTGGGCTTTACTTAATTTCTGAAATAATGACACTATGTTAGCAACCCTCCAGTCTTTTGCCACCTCACCTGTGGAACTCAATTGTACAGATATATCAGCAAAAGGCTGAGCAATTTCTTTCCTAGCTTCCCACAATATTCTGGGATACAACTGATCAGGTCCCAGGGATTAATTTACCTGTATATGTTTTAAAATGTCCAACATCTCCTTGTAATATAGATACTTTTCAAGATATCACTAAGTATTTCATCATTCTCTCGCTCTTGTAACCTCTTCTACATTAAATACTAGGAAAATACTTGTTTAGTATCCTTTCCATCTCTTATGGTTCCACACATACGTAGCCTAACTGAACTTTAAGGTGCCCTATTCTCTCCCTAGTTAATATTTTGCAATTAAAGGATGTGTAGAGTTGCTTCAATGCCTCGTTAACCCTATTTCTAAAGCCATCTCATGTCCACATTATTCTGGCCCAATTTCCCCATTGACTATACACTTATTGCCCTGATACACCTCTCGGGATTTACTTGATCTCAGCTCTGTTTACCGGACATATGCCTCCTTCCTTACCTTGACCAGAGCATCAATATATCTAACCATCCAGCACTCCCTGCACCCACCAGCCTTGCCCCTCTCACGAATAGGAACACGTTGGCTCTGGACTCTCTGAAACCACGTGTTGATGGCCTTGCATTTTCCAACCGTCCCTTTACCTGTGAATAGGGTATTCCAATAAGCCTTTCACATGGCTCGCCTAACACTTTCAAAATTGGCCTTGTTCAAAGTTAGAACTTTAATGTTTACATCAGGTCTTTCCTATTCCACAACTAGTTTAAAACTAATATTTATGCGTAACAGACTTGAATGTTAAATAAACATTTCCTGCCCTCTGTAACAGGCTTGAGAGGCTGAATAGGCTCCTCCTGTCCCTCTGTAATAGACTGGAGAGGCTTAATTACCTCCTCTTGTCCCTCTGAAATGGACTCAAGCGTCTTCATGGCCTCCTCCTGTCCCTGTGTAACAGGTCCGAGACATTAAATGACACAGCAACCCATGGATAATGATCAGCTGGTAAACTGTATCTGATGGAGGTCCATTCCTTCTCAGTTACAGAAACACAAATAACACTACTTACCCCAGGTACCCTCTCAGTAACACTTCATACACCTGCAGCGATGCATCTCTTTGTTTTGAATGATTCTTTCAGCAAAATGTACCAATATCCCAGCTTTCCACCTTTTTAAGTAGCAACAGGCTAATATGGGCTGAATAGCCTTCTCTTCTCCCTCAGTAAGAGGCCCATAGGGACAGAATTGCTTCGGCCTGTTCCTGAGCAGCAGTCTCAATGCTCTGTCTCAAGGTTATGGAAGGATTTGACAACAGGGCATTAAAACCAGGAGTGGCCGTACACTGGTCAATAAGTACCGTACTTTGGTTTCAGGTATCGAGAAACTTGCCCACCCGACATTTTTTTATGCAGCCGATCTGTTATTTTATAACTGCCTCCTTTCATAAACAGAGTGGAACATATATAGACGCCTGCAGTGTCCTGTTAATACTCTCATATAGAAGTTAATCAAAAGATTTAAAAGATTTAAAGATTTATGATCCATCCCTCAGCAACCCTCATCCATTCCATCCGAAACCAGTAAATGAAAAGTGATGTATTGAACAGGTTAACTGAGCCTATTTGTTCAGTGACTGCGATTAATGCCAATCTCCATGGATTCTAATTATCCCAATGGAGGGTTTCCATCTCTTAATGATAAATGGGCTCCGTTCAATGTGTTATTCCATAACATGAGCGGGAGCATCACCGACAGCATTGACAGGGAACAGCAGATCCAGAGAGAGGGGGAGGAGAGATCAGAATCTGAGAACATTAGACTGGAATGTGCCAACAATGGATCAGGATCTGAGAACATTAGACAGGAATATTCCAACAATGGATCAGAATCTGAGAACATTAGACTGGAATGTGCCAACAATGGATCAGAATCTGAGAACATTAGACTGGAATATTCAAACAGTGGATTAGAATCCTAGAACATTAGACAGGAATATTCCAACAATATACAGGAGCTTATCTGATTATGTTTGATATCTTTCTGCATTTTATTGGTTGTCATTATCATCGCAG
The DNA here is from genome assembly GCF_047496795.1 of Chiloscyllium punctatum. NCBI lineage: Eukaryota > Metazoa > Chordata > Chondrichthyes > Orectolobiformes > Hemiscylliidae > Chiloscyllium > Chiloscyllium punctatum. Next base: position 33,159,099 of record NC_092751.1, read on the forward strand.
ATCTATTAGGCTCTTCTCATTATTCAATATTTTTATTATCCCTTCCTGGCTATCGTTGGTGTTCCTGGTGAGTGTCACTGTCCAGATTTTGTTTTCTATAAACCAGTTATGACTGTATTATTGTTATTTCATATAGTCTACACATCTTGTCACGATTATTGTTCCTGTTGAATCTCTCAATCCAGATATTCACTCTACGGACCACTACTAACTACATTAATGAACGTGTTCAATTCCTGCCTCCCTCTCTGCTCTGGCAGTGTTACTCACGGGTCTCTATGTTGATCTATTCCGTTTCAAGGGAGAACCACAATGCATTGTATCATTGTCTTTGCTGTTAAGAGCATGGAGGTCACCGTCTACTGCTCTGGTTACAAACTCCACTTCGTTCCACTGTTTCAAGCCCATCCCTGGCCAATATCTGCAGCTGAAGCAGACAAGTCACAACTGTGGGACATCTCTTTGACTATGAGCTGATTCTTGACACCATGCCTGAACATTTCTAACTTGAAACACTCACCACTCCAGAATATATCTCACTGGTTTATTGCATCCGCTGTTTGAACCTTGAGCTATGAAGTACAGGCTTAATGAAGCCAATAATCTGCTGCTGACGCTCCCGGCTTCAAACTTGTCGAAGCAAATCTGATTCGACCTCACACCAAACTCCCATCCATCTGTCATTCATGTGCATGCCGATGTATATTGCTGTTGTGTCTGGCAATGACTTTATTTTAACATTCTCAAACACTTTATCTCATCTATCCATGAAACTTCCCTCGTTCTCTCTGTCGATTAACAAAAAGCCTGCCAGTTGTTCGTATTATAATAGTTTCCTCCATGTGCGTTCCTTCTCAAAAATTGTGTTACGCATTCAACCACACTCTCTCTCTCACACACATACACACACACACACACACACACACACACACACACACACACACACACACTGCTGGGCAGATAGTGCAGTTTACTGAGCAACACACTAGCATGGTCTGCACAGCTCTCCATACTGGGCTGTCATCTTGTCCCAGTTTATTTTGTTTGTGGTGTTCTGTGAAGCAGATTCAGAATTTGATGTAACAAACCATTCCAGCTGATCTGACAATGCCTTTATTCAATGTTCTCATTCTTGTCATTTTACTCACGAAGATCTCACTTCTCCAGTTAGTCCCACTGCCCAGTCTTTTTCCACATATTTCCAGAACATCTTTTCAGTTAATTAACTGACTGTTTCTGTCTTTAAAGTGAATCTCTCTGTCCCTCTGTATCTTTCCCTGGCCTTGGGTTTTGACTCCCTCGTGTATCGAGTGTTGGCATTGTGTCGCTCAGAAATACTGAAATGGTGTGTGTCAGGCTGTTGTTCACTTCCTGGTATGTCCCATGTGATGGTCCATGGACAGGCGTGTTTCAGAAGTTATAAGACACATCCTTGTAACTTGGTCTGTACCTGTGGTTGTCCCAATCATGTGACCTTGCGATCAGTAACACGAGGAAGCCCACTGAGTAAAGGACCAGGCATCTAAATTGCCTTACAATGCTGTCACGTTTTTTAATAAACTGTTAGTTTCTCCTTTTTTTTAGTAAGAGGTCTTAAAGGCCAACCTGCCGACTGAAAACGGCTCAAGTAAATAACTTACGGGGCTTTAAGGGTTTTAATAAATAGTCGTAACAATGGCCAGCTCGCACAGACCAGGCTTTCTAGTTTGTTTTTTCTTGTAGCTGTAACAATCACCGGGTGCTTGGGGTCCCAAAGGGGTTGGAAATTTGAGTAAATTATCCCTAGCTGCTACTCTATCTAAAGCCTCACTTGATGGTGTTTCCTCCTGGATTGGAGAACTGTATGCAAGAATGCATGTCTGAAAGTTCCTTTTTGCCAAGGGGTGTTTTTAGGTGATGTTATTAGATTGAACAGTTCATTTGTAGAACGTATTGTATCCATTATTCGGTTAAGGTTTCCAATAGTTAAGTTATTCTAAATTCCTCTTCATTTTGTATGGATTTTCATTAAAGTATAGTGAGGATGAGCAACCCTATGGTAGCCAAAGGCCTGATCAGGATCTGTTTAAATACATCCAGGCATTACCTAAATTTGATGAGAATGATGGGGGATCCTTTTTAATTTCATTTCAGAAAGTGGCTAAACAAGTGCAGTGGCCAGAGAACATGTGGATTTAGTTTATCCAAACAAAGCTGATAGGTATTTGCATCCCAAGCGGAGGAGGTGAAGAAAGCCATCTGAAGTGCATATGAGCTTGTGCCAGAAACCGACAGTGTTTCAGGAATCTAAAATAGCGTCCCTGGTTAAACGCACGTTGTGTTTGAAGGAATCAAACAAAGTAATGTTGAAAAGTGGGGAAGGGTATTAAAAACAGAGCAAACCTATGACACTCTGAGAGAGACTCTAATTTTGGAGAATTTCAACAATTGACTTCCTGCAGTCGTGAGAACTCGTGTGTAGGAGCAGAGAGTTACAATGGCAAGATTAGAAACTGAAATGGCTGATGATGATTGAGTTCAGAAATCAAAGTTTGGTTTCTGTGAGGGATTGAGAAGATTGTGTGAGATCTTCTTAAAACATATCCCTGTGAGAGTAAGGTTTACTGGCATAGGCCAGGAGTAGCAGGTAAAGGGGTTACAGCATTAAGAGGCCAAGAACCATGTAATTCTTTTATGCTGAGACATGAGGAGCTATGTCATTCAGAAGGACTATTGGAAAGATGAGAAGTGCTCCATTATGTAACGTGTGTCAGAGTGTCCAGTGGAAACATCAACAGATTTATTCCACAATGGAGAAGGAGGCCTTGAGCTTGGTGTTGGCGTTACAACATTTCAGCATTTAAATTGCGAATAACATACCTGAGACAAATCTTTATCACACATGGTGACCCCTTAAAGTTTGTGGAGAAGTTTAGGGAGAAAACATTATTGAGTTTGTTATTGCTGCCATTCTATTTGAAATTATAAAGTTGACAGGGCGAGAAAAAGTAAGTTTTGACACGTTGTGGAGACTTGGACGAAGAAAGATAAAAGGGATTCTGTGGCAGGAGTAAAATGACTGATATCGAAACTAGCTGTGAACATTTGTATGCTCAGAGTCAATGTAATATGTATTCATTCCAGTCGACTAATAGAGGAAGATTAGGAGGTCTAAAATGAATCCACCTTTGTATATTGATGGATTATTTTATTAAAGATGGAGTTGTGAGGATCTTATCACTGTAAAACGATTATTTTCTGTTGTGGTTTTGTTCGCCTCGCTGGGAATTTGTCTTGCAAACGTTCCGTCCCCTGTCTAGGTAACATCCTCAGTGCTTGGGAGCCTTCTCTGAAGCACTTCTGTGCTGTTTTCTCCGGCATTTATAGTGGCCTGTCTCTGCCACTTCCGGTTGTCAGTTCCAGTTGTCCGCTGTAGTAGCCGGTATATTGGGTCCAGGTTGATGTGTTTGTTGAGAGAGTCTGTGGATGAGTGCCATGCCTTTAGGAATTCCCTGGCTGTTCTCTGTTTGGCTTGCCCTATAATGGTAGTGTTGTCCCAGTCGAATTCCTGTTGCTTGTCATCTGCGTGTGTGGCTACTAAGGATAGCTGGTCGTGTCGTTTCGTGGCTAGTTGGTGTTCGTGGACACGGATCGTTAACTGTCTTCCTGTTTGTCCGATGTAGTGTTTTGTGCAGTCCTTGCATGGGATTTTGTACACTACATTGGTTTTGCTCATGTTGGGTATCGGGTCCTTCGTTCTGGTGAGTTGTTGTCTGAGCGTGACTGTTGGTTTGTGTGCTGTTATGAGTCCTAGTGGTCGCAGTAGTCTGGCTGTCAGTTCGGAAATGCTCTTGATATATGGTAGTGTGGCTAGTCCTTTGGCTTGCGGCATGTCCACAAGCCAGGGACACAGCCAGGCAGAACGGATTCAGGATGATCCAGGTCATGATTACAGACGCTCATAACAGACTACACAAATACAGACAAGTAATTGCGCGCCAATAATCGTTAATTTCAAAAACCACCAATCAGGAACGGACCCGGACCATAGAACAGACCGTCACTATAGGACAGATCAGGACAACACACCGCAAAAAAAAGTCACTAAAAGAAAAAATGGCCAAAGTAACACACAACGAAGAGGACACCACAACACACACCTGGGTTAAAAACCTCTCACACAGACAGCTCACAGACACGGAAAGAACAATACTGCCCAAGGGACTCAACTACAACCACAGGGACGCCAAGACAGCAGACTTCCTAGCAGCACTAGAATGCACACTCAAGAACAATGGACTGACAGAAGAGACACAACAAACAGAGAGACAAATTATCGTACCTCTGATAACAAGAAAAAGACAAACACATAACCTCAACACCAAGGAGAGGGAAGCACTAAAATCTCTAAGAAACGATAAGAACATAATTTTCCTACCAACAGACAAAGGCAGAATGACGGCCATCCTGGACAAAACAGAGTTCTTCCAAAAAGCACAACAACTACTTGCAGATACCAACACCTACCAAAAGAGGGAGTCTGACCCCACCCCACAGCTCACCAATAGGATAAACAACACACTGAGGAATCTACAAAAAAGCGGACAGATAACCATGTCTGACCGACAAAGAATGAAACCTGAAAGCAACAACACCCCCAGATTCTATGGACTACCTAAAGTGCACAATCCAGCCATCCCACTCAGACCCATAGTATCACTACCAGGGACACCATCACACAAACGGGCTAATGAACTACAGCAGAAACTGATACACCTGATCAGCGGATCCAGACAATCTATACAATCGACACAGGAATTCTTGGACATCATCAGAAATATACACATAGACAAGGAAGAAACTATGGTCTCATTCGATGTAACGGCACTGTTCACCTGTATCGACAAAACCCTAGCCAAAGAAACAATAGCCAACCTGCTGGACAGACATAACAGAGAACAGGACGTTGAACCTATCAACAAAGATGGCATACTCAAACTACTGGACTTGTGCCTCACAACACACTTCACATTCAACAACCAAATATATGAACAAATCAACGGAACTCCCATGGGCTCACCCACCTCTGGACTCATAGCAGAAGCGGTAATGCAAAAGTTAGAACAAACAGTCTTACCGCAAATTCAACCCAAACTCTGGGTCAGATATGTGGATCACACCTTTGTAATAATTAAAAACACAGAAATAGAGAACACACACCGGCTCATCAACGCCACACTCACAGGAGTCCGATTCACTAGAGGGGAAGAAAAGGACAACCAACTCCCATTCCTAGATGTGATGGTACAGAGAACACCGAAAGGAGAATTCACCACAAAGGTTTACAGGAAAGACACACACAGAGATCAAGATCAAAACTATGAAAGCAACCAACTCAACACACACAAACGAAGTTGCATCAAGACTCTATTCAAAAGGGCCACAACACACTGCAGGACACCAGAACTGCAAAAAGAGGAAGAGGAACACCTGTACAAGGTATTCGCCAAAAACGGATACCCTCCTAATTTCATCAACAGATGCCTAAGGGAGAGACAACTGAACGAGGACATGCCGCAAGCCAAAGGACTAGCCACACTACCATACATCAAGAGCATTTCCGAACTGACAGCCAGACTACTGCGACCACTAGGACTCATAACAGCACACAAAACAACAGTCACCAGAACGAAGGACCCGATACCCAACATGAGCAAAACCAATGTAGTGTACAAAATCCCATGCAAGGACTGCACAAAACACTCCATCGGACAAACAGGAAGACAGCTAACGATCCATATCCATGAACACCAACTAGCCACGAAATGACACGACCAGCTATCCTTAGTAGCCACACACGCAAATGACAAGCAACAGGAATTCGACTGGGACAACACTACCATTATAGGGCAAGCCAAACAGAGAACAGCCAGGGAATTCCTAAAGGCATGGCACTCATCCACCGACTCTGTCAACAAACACATCAACCTAGACCCAATATACCGGCCACTACAGCGGACAGCTGGAACTGACAACCGGAAGCGGCAGAGACAGGCCACTATAAATGCCGGAGGAAACAGCACAGAAGTGCTTCAGAGGAGGTTCCCAAGCACGAAGGATGTCACCTAGACATGGGCCCGAAACATCTGCAACACAAATTCCCAGCTCGGCGAACAGAAACACAACAATGAGCACATGAGCTACAAAGCTTCTCCCAAACTTTGAGGTTATTTTTTCTTGGGTATTTTTTGACGAGAGGTTTTAAAGGCAGAGGTGAAGAACTGTTGTCTGAAAACACTTTACGTAAGTAACTGAGAAAGCCTTTAGGTTTTATTATAATGGTGATAACAATGGAAGTGCAGTGGCCAGCTCTCCCAGACTAGCTTTCCTCGTTTTGTTTTTAGCTGTCGCATTCAGAAGCTGCTGGGGATCCCAAAAGGGTTGGGAGTTTCAATACATGATCCCCAGCTGCTTTTCTCTCTGAGATCTCTGTTGATGTTGATTTCTCCTGGATCAGAAAACTGCAATGTAAGAATCTGTATTTGAATATATCTTTGTGCCAAGCAGTATATACCAAGAAGGTACAGTATCTATTGTTTGCGTAACTGTTCCAACATATAAGCCATCGCGAAATGTTCTTTTCTTTGATTGGATTTTAACGAAAGCATTTAAATAGATTATATTTTGCTTAACGTCGAGTGGTTTGACCAGTCACAACATATCTGGAAAGCACACTTCACATCAATATTCAAATTAAGGAAAGGTTTGTGTCAAAGCGGCCTTCTTATTATATTTTGCGGGAATCTGGTCTGGTCCGCAACACTTATAGATGAGGGGTTTCCAACTGACTCCTGTTATTTGAAAAGTTAGTGGAGGGGCTGGAGATAGTTTGCTGGAGGGTGTGCTGTGAGCTGCCTCAGATATTCAGGGAGACCTGAGGATTTGGTGACCCAACTTTAGATGGAACATGGGGTCTTTAGTTACAACATCTGAGTCTGCAAAATGAACAACAAATGGAGCAGAGGTTGCAGAGAGTGGAAGCTTTGAAACCACGCAGTGAGTGTGTGTGGGGAAAGGGATCTGCTGTGTCCACCACGGATTTTCCAGAAACAGCTTCCCAAGCTCCACTTAACCCAGGAGCAGAGTGTGAGAGGACCCTGACTGAACAAAGAGCTGGTCACAGCGGTCTCACCTCCTTTAACAGTCCTGCAGCTTCACCCCAGGGGGAGGATGGTACTGCCAGTTGCTCTTTGGGTCACAGTTTCATTCAGATTCTATGTTCTGGAACTTTTCAAACAGGACTGGGTGACATATCCATCATCCCCCAGTATGTTGCCATCAATGTAACCATTCAGTGACGGAGGATATATATGGTGGATGAGGTAAATACATTGTTTCATCTTCAGCAGGGAGCTGCCGGGTGTATCCAGTATAGTGGGATTCCCGATGTTGTACACAGCATCTGCGGAGTAGCCGTGTCAATGGGGAGAGGTATCGGAACTGAAGGAGCACTCTCTGTATTAATCTTTCAGTGTACCCATGCACAGTACATCATGTTGGTGAATACCCCTGTCGTGACAGCAGCCACAGCCTCTTCATTCACAAGCAGGCAGCCCTCCCCATCGTCTTCAGATCTCCATGTAGAAAGGAATGAATGTATCTTGGATAAAAGTCATCCCCTTGATACACGTTTGATAACAGCATTCCCCATTACCAACCAAACACTTCAAAACATTCCATGTGTATGGAGAGCAATAGGGTAATTTGGAGCATCAAGGAGCAGAGGATCAGGGATGGAGCAAAACCTCCCATGTCTGAACGGGTCTGAGTGACCCCCCCCCCCCCCCCCCCCCCAGTATACAGTATCATTAATCCCCTGTAGTCCCTCTCCATTTCAGGAACATACTTCCTTCCATTATTCTGTAAATGAAATGACAGATTATATCATGTTATATTGCAGCTGCCAAATTATTCTCCATTGCCTTTACCTCTCTGTATCTATCTGTAGACCCTCCACCCTCTCTTGATATTTAATCTCTTGCTTATCACAGCAACATGACCAAACTCAGTATCTCTATATCTTTCCATCCCCGTGATCATTGATATAGATTGTAAATAGATGAGGACCCAGCACTGGTCACTGTGTGACTCCACTGGTGACGTTCTGTCAAACTGATTTAGACTGATTTATCCGGAGTGCCTGCTTCCTGTTTGATACAGAATCCTCCCCCCATTACTGTGTAACACAGTCGTAAAGCTGAATATGAACAAGAAGCATCAGTCAGGAATCCAACCCTTTGAAATTGCTCCGCCATGGAATACAATCATGGCTGATGTCATGGCGGCCTCTGTTCCACTTTCCTGCCATCTCTTGATCCTCAAACTCTCGTCTCTTGTTGTAGATTGCGACACGTGAAAAAATATCCACTCCACATCTACACTTTTTCAATTATGTTTAGCATTTTACAGACCTCAATGAGCTCTCCTTTCATTTTGATAAACTCGAGAGTATAGGCCTGAACTGCTCAATTTCTCTTCATAAGACAAACACTTCAAATATGGAATCAATCTAATGACGCTCTTCTGAATTGCCTACAATGGAAGTACCTCATTCTGCAAGACACCCAAACTGTACTCCAGTTGCAGCCTCACTAATGCCTTGCATAGCTACAGCAACACTCCCTACCTTTCTACTCTATCCTTTTACAAATAAACGATGAAGTTATGCTTGCATTTCTCATTACTTCAAGTACCCACAAGCAAGTTTTCTGTGAGATGCAAGCAGGCACCCAGATCCCTCTGCACTTAAGCACTTTGAAGTTTCTCTCCATTTAGATAATAATTTGCCTTTTTATTAGGCTGGCCAACTTGAATAACCCCATATTTATCCACTTTAATTTTCATTGCCAAATGTTGGCCCATTCACCCAATCAATACAGAAAGTTTTTAAACATCTTGCATCATCATTCCGAAGTAATTTCCCACCAATGTTAGTGTCATCTGAAAAAGTAGCTATAGTATTTTCTATCCCATCAACCGTGTAATAATGTCGATCACAAATGGTTGAAGCATGAGAACTGAAATCTATGGCACCAAACAAATTGCATTTTCCAATAGAAAATGACACAGTTTATTCATCTGACTGCATTTTGTTGGTTAACCAATCCTCCATCCAAGGTAATAAATTCCTCCTAAACTGATGCTGTCTGATCTTACCACTCACTCTTTGGAGAAGGGACGTATCTGAATCCTTCATGAAGACCAGATATATTCCATTTCCAGGATTCCCACTATCCACCTTGTTTGTCACATCTTTAAATAACTCAAGAAAAGACTTCAATCATGATTTATCCTTTGCAAAACCATGTTGACTCCGATGAATTCATGTTTGCAAATGTCCACAACAATGGATTCTAATAATTTGCCTTAAATTGTTTATTGTTTATTGTTTAATACTTTATTGTTCCATTTTACTCCCTAATGTATTTAGTTGTTATAAGTTCTTCCCTTTTGAAAACCTTTACATTTTCTTTGAATTCCTGTTTGATGGGCAAAAGGGTTTTAAGAGATGTGCTCCAATTGCTGCATAAGCGGTATGTGTGGCTGACTGGACTCATCATACTGCTGGTGTACAAAATCGATGGGATGAAATCTTTCTGGTGTTCCCATGTTGTCGTCTCCAAGGCCAGAATGACCACCTCCTGTTGATGCATTAGAATGGTGGCGTATTATGGAATCTTCCCGTTGCAGTGTAACATTTTGAGGGGCTCATGGGTCTTCTCATATTTCTCCATAATAGGTGGAGATACTGAACGGTCTCCTCATGTATCCCAGAGATGGGACCAATGGAGCGATTGGTCTTCTCTTGTTCCCATATAACAGACACGTGTCTGAATTACCTCCTACTTTCTCATAAAAGAAGTCTCAGATAGTTTTTATCCTTATCGAATTCTCTTGCAACAGACTCGGTGGGTCTGAATGGCCTCCTGTTATCCCAGTGTAACAAACCTCCAGTCACTGTGTGACCGTTTTCAGTTCCTATGTTACAGACTTGAGGTGGCTGAATGGACTGATCCTGTTTCTGTGTCATAGGATACTGGTGCTGCATGGCCTACTCTGGGGCCAGTGTTATAGATTCAAGGGGCTGATTTGCCTCCTCCTGTAAATATACATTCGGCTCCAGGGGCTGAACAGCCTCGTCCTATTCTGGTGTAACAGTGTCAAAGGCATGAATATCCTTCTATTGTTCGTGTGTAACAGGCTGAAGAACGGAATGCATTCCTCCACTATCTATGTAATTCTCTTCAGTTGTTGACTCGTTCCTGTCATCTATGTTGAAATAAGATCTTCTTTCATTTTTGTAAACTGCAATGGCTATTGGATCAACCTGATCATCCTTTCTTTATAAGCTAGCACCTTCACTGCAGGAATCAGTTAAGGGGACCATTTCTGAGCTGCTTCCAGTCTAACAACATCCTTTCTTCATTGAAGAGACTAAATCTGTACACACTACTCCAGATGTGATCACACTCAGATCCTGTACAGCAGCAGCAACACTTTACCAGCCTTTTGTAAGGTTCCCACCCAGGTTAGAGCTGTCTCAGCTCTCTGGGGGAATACAGAGCATTGTTGAACGATCATTGTCCTTCTCTACTCCACTAGCATAACGTGAGATCTGCAGAAAATGTCACAATGATGCTTGAGAAGATCATAAGTGATGTGGCGAGATGATCTCTGCCGTTAATCTCCCCAAATCCCACATCTCTCAGATTCTACAGAATCTTGTAATGTGGAGTGCAAAAACAGCAAGGAGAAGGAAACATTGATGGGAGTTATATATCAAAGTGAAAGCTGCAATACAAATGCTGGACATGTTATAATACGGGAAATGAAATATACACATTTGTGGCTACTGCAGTAATAATGTCCTGTTTACATTATATCTAAACTGTGTTAACCCAACTGAATGCTAATGCTGGGAAAAATGGATTTCATGAGCATGTGTTACATAGCTGGCATTAACATTTTGTCGAGCACTGAGCTAGAGATCAGGTTATTTAGAAATTGATGTTGGATGATCAGAAAAGCTAATTGAAAACTTTGCTGGAAAGGGGCTTTTGGGAACAGTGACCACAATGCATTGGTTTTCTTTTACGCTGTTTGAGTACACGATAGTGTTTGTTTTATTTGAAGTCACTGTTATAAATCTGAATCATGCAAGCCCTGAAGGTGTGAGGAGAAAGTGGGGACGGCAGATGGTGGAGATCAGTGGCGCTGGAAGAGCACACTCAGGCAGCGTACTAGGAGCAGGAGCATTGACGCTTCGGGCACAACCCTTTATCAGGAATGAGGCTTCTGGGTCAAGGGGGCTGAGGGATAAATGAGAAGGGGGTGGGGCAGGAGGGAGGTAGGTAGGAATGTGATAAGTAGATGAAGGTGGTGTTGAAAGTGATAGGTGATGAAGGGAGACAGAACGCCTCATCTACTGCATCCTTTAAACTCAGTGTGGTCTTCTCTTCATTGGCGAGACATGCGTGGATCATTTCAGAGAACATCGCTGGAACAGCCACATTGACCAACTCCAACACCTTGTGGCTGAACACTTTAACTCCCCTTTCCACTCTGACAAGGACATGAGAGTCCTGGGCCTCCTCCAACGCCAAACACTAACCACCCGAAGCATGGATAAAGAAAGGTTCCTCTTCTACCTTGGGACCCTCCAACCAGAGGGGATTAATGTAGATTTCACCAGTTTCCCCATTTCCCCTAACTCCACCTTCTCACAGTCCAATATTCCAACTCAGCACACTTCCCCTTTTGAACGTTCCTGTGTGTTCATCTTCCTTCCCATCAATCTGGTCCACCTTCTTCTCCGACCTAACCCTTTCAGCCTCACCTTTAACTATCTATTAGGTCAAAGGAAGCAGCTTAGAAAAATGCCAAGTGTTGTAGTAAGCCAGTGGATTCGGAGAAATGTACGACCCAGCCAAGGACGACCAAGAAACTGAGAAGGAAATCAAAAAGAGAAACAGAATGCAAACAAACGAAAACCATAAAGACTGCTAAAGAAAAACATAAAGACTGCTAAAAAAAAATAAAGACTGCTCAAAAAAACATGCATCAGTGTATGAAACAAAAGTAAAAACGAGGTCAAATGTGGAACAGTAGGTGTGCAGACAGGGTAATTTATTGCAGAGAACAGAGAAATCACAGGGTAAAGAAACAGTTTCTTTGTGTCTATCTTCAAGGCAGAATATCCAGAAATTCTCCCAGAAATACCAAGTGACCATGGGACTTGTGTAAGTAAAGTCTAAGATCATTCTTATCAGTGTTGAGGTCATCTTTGAAAAGAAAGCTGGATTGAGTATTGATAAATCTGACAGATCAGATGCACTTCATACAAGAATTTCAGACGAAGCAGCAATAGACGTATTCATTGCATCGCAGATTTTCATGTTATGTTCCAATACATTCCCGAAAGATATTTAGCCAATCTGGATATGGCAAAAGTTATAAATATTATCCAACAGTTAAAGAAAGGATGAAGATGGAGAGTGGTGAACTACAGATCAGTAACTTGTAATCCGCGATCGGGTGTCTCTTGGGCTGAATTACAAAGAACGTGTTATGGATATATCTAAGATAATTGGAAATCTGGGGAGGATGATGAAACAAAAGCCATACGTGGCAAACAATATTTTGGAATGGTTTGAAGATCATTCTTGCGGACGTAGGCAACAAGGAGCTAATGGATAATGTATCGTTGGATATTCAGGAGGATCTTTTTTTAAAGAACTCTCCCACTATCATCATAAGAAAAGTTAAAGTGAAAGGAATTTGAAGAATACATGCAAATAGGAAACGAAAAATTAGGTTTACATTCATGTGGATGTAATTGCAATATAGAAGATGTCGTGCACCAGCTGCCTAGAGTGTTGCTGAGACTAAACTTAGAGTATTGTGTACTGCTTGGAGTCCCAATCGAAGATAGAATATACTGACTACAGAGGAACTGCAAAAGGTATTTTCCGACTAATCCATAAAATGGCAAGATTGTTTGATGGGGAAACTCAGCCTGTGATCTCGAATTTCAAAAGATGAGAGGTGATTGTAATGAAACTTAGAAACTTAGGAATATAGAGGGGACTGAATAACAGAGAGACATGGAGAAGTGCAAGCAGGCGAGATTAGGGAGAATCCCACGATATTCTACACGTACAAGAACAGAAAAATCAGCAAACAGTTAGCGTCCATTAGAAACCAAAGGGGCAATCTGTGTGTCAACCCGGAGAACATTGATAGATTGTTATAAGTAAACATCACAGCTGTTTTACTTGGGAGAAGGAAGATGCAGGTACAGAATTCGATAAGATGGACTGGAAAGCTCTTGAAGAGATTGATGTAAAATACGAGCGGCGGTTTGAGGCTTTGTCTGGTATAAAATTGGACCAATCCGCAGGTCTGGATGCTGTTGGAGTCAAGGGAGGAAATTTTAATTGGAATCTAACCATAGGGGAGGTACCAGAGGACTGGAGAGCAGCTAATATGATTCCACTTCACAGTGAGGGTGGTAGAGATTTGCCAAGGTAACTCCGGACGAGTGAGTATTAGATCACTGTTCGGGAAACTACTGGAGAAAATAGAGAAGGAGAAAATCGAACTCCAATCAGAGTCGCAAAGTTTGATTAGGGATAATCATCATTACTTTATCAGAGTGAAGTCACACCTAATGAATTTGATTGAATTAGTTTGCGGAGGTCGCTTATTTAGTTTTGCAGCAGGACATTTGACAAAGTTCCAAAGGTGAAACTGAAAAAAATAATGTAAAATCTCAGAGTATCGAGGATAACTTGAAAAGTTACAACGAATTGTCTTAGTGTCAGGAGGCAGAGGGTGGTGGGAGAAGGCTGTTTGTGTGACTGGAGACCAGTGTCCCCTGGTGGAGCACAGGGATCATTGCTGTGTTCCTTATTGTTTGCAGCATTCATAAATGGTATAGATGTGAATCTGGAGGGGGAGTGGGTGGAGGGGTGGGAGTTGTGATAAGTAAGTTTGCGTTTGACACAAAGATTGACCGGGCGGTTGGCAGTGAGGAGAAATTTCTGATTTTACAGGAAAATACAAGTGGAATGATCTGATGGGAAGATCAATGGCAGATGGAATGTGATCCTGATGAATATGAAGTGATGTACTTTGGAAGGAGGCACCAGACATGGGGTGTGCACAATGATTGGCAGCACACTTTAATTGGAGTGGGCTCTGATCGGGAGGTCAGAGGGTGTTTGCCACACATCCCTGAATGTGACTGAACAGGGTAATGGACTAATTAAGAATTGAACCTTGGGTGGAGCGTTTATTAATCAGGGAGTAGATTATAAATGCTATACAGGGCTTGGTTTAGTCCATGATAGAGTACTGTATGTCGTTCTGGGAGCCTCATTACAGGAAAAATGTGATTGTACTGGAGGGGGTTGCAGAGGAGATTCACCAGGATGTTCCCTGGGTTGGAGCATATCAGCTATGGGGAGAGGATGGAAAAGCTCAGGTTGTTTACTTTGGAGCAGAGAGGCTGAGGGGGATGTGATTCAGAAGGATAAGTTAACAAGGGGCATGGACAGGGTGGATAGACAGTAGCTGTTTCTTTTAGACAGAGGGTCAAGAACAAGGGAGCACACCTTAAAGTAAAGGGTATGAGGTTCAGAGAGGATTTAAAGATTAATTTTTATTCACCCAGAGGGTGTTGAGGTCTGGAATGTACTTCCTGAGAGGGGAGCTATCACGGCTAATCTCTCAATCGTTAAGTGTACTTGGACGAGCACTTGGAAGTTTCATAACATTCTAGGCTATGGGCCTGGTGTTGGAAAGTGGGACTAATATAGATCGTGCTGTATTTCTGTTGGTACAGAGACTATGCTCCTGTGCGTGTATGATGTGGAGCTGAGCAGCTTAAGACAGGAATTGGTGGGTTTCTGAAGATAATGTTCACAAAGGTTATAAGAGTGAACTGTTATAGCTTGTCAAGTTATGTCAATGTGAGAAGTATGAAAAAACTGTGCGGGTTCCTTCTAGTTTGAAACCAGAGAATGGAGAATGGGAAACAGGGAAATGGCAAAACTATGAATCCACTACTTCAGTTCTGTCTTCACAGAATTTTCTGACAATACCAGGAAAACCAAGTCTGGTATGGAAAACAAAATAGTACATGGAACATAGAACATAGTAAGCAAATACTTTAGGAGAAATTATTGGGACTGAAAGGAATGGTCATAGACAGCACTAACATAGATTTATGAAATGGGTATTATGTTTGAGAAACAGACTGGGAGACAAATGAAAGAGAAGCAATCGAGATAAAACACGTGGATTTTCAGAAAGATTTTGGTAAACCTCCCAGCCCAATTTGCAAAATCAAATCTGAGTGGATTGGGGTGAATATATGGCCATGCTTCTAGAATGGGACAGCTGGCAGGAAACAGTGAATAGAAATAAACAGTCTTGTGAAGCAACAGCCTGACATTGTATTTAAGGTATGATTCTGTGAGTATGACTATGTCCCTGATACCCCATCACCTTCCCCGGATATCTCCTGCTTCACCAGCAAGATAGACACAGCAGAAGTGGCGGTACAGTGGGATACAGTTGGAAGGGAATTGCTCTGGGAGTCCTCAACAGTGACTCTGTATCCCATGAAGTCTCATGGCGTTACTTTACACATGGGAAAGGAAACCTCCTGCTGATTACCATGTACCAGCCTCTCCCAACTGATGAATCAAACTGACCAAAACTTGGAGGAAGCACTGAGGGTGGCAAAGGCACAAAATGTACTCTGAGTGGGGGATTTCAATGTCCACAAAAAGAGTGGTTCAGCAGCAGCGTTACTGATTGAGCTGGTTGGGTCCAAAAGGATATAACTTCTTGACTGGGTCTATGGCAGGTGGTGAAGGAACCACAAGAGGGAAAAGCCATATTTGACCACAGCCTTTACTAACTTGCCAGTTGCAGAAGTATCGGTCCATGACAGTATCGGTAAGAGTGACCACCACATAGTCATTGAAAGCACTGATACCTTCTATCCTTTTACTGCTGATTGAGAGTAGACTGATGATGTGGTATTTGGCCGGATTGGATTTGTTCTGCTTTTTATATACAGGAGATACTTGGGGTAATTTTCGACGTAATCGGGGAAATATCTCCAGTGACAAGGTCTGGAGAACAACTTTTCAGTACTATTGCCAGAATGCTGTCAGGGTATGTACCCTCTGGGGTACCCAGTGTCTCCTACTGAATCTGGATATGGCGTGGACTGAACCAAATTGGCTGATGACTGGTAACTGAATTGCTGAGGACGACTGGAGGAGGCCAAGATGGATCATCCACTGAGAATTCTCAGAAATTTATCATCCAGAAAAGGAGGGCCATAAAACGGGTAAGGAAATCAAAAAGTGATCATGCATGCAAACAAACAGGAACACAAAGACTGCATGAATCTATGATCTATATTTCAAAGGAAAAAGAACTTGGTCAAATATGGAAATCTGCAATCAGGAAAGATGAGTTTATTATGGATAACAGGGAAATGGCCAAGCAAATAATCAGTTACTTTACATCTGTCTTCATGGAGGAAGATCCAGAAAATCACCCAGAAATACGACGTCATCATATAGGACTTGTGGATCGAAAAACATAAAGTCAATTTATATCACTAACAAGGCTTTACTTGAACATGCAGCTGTATTAAGCATTGCTAACCTTGACAAACCAGATGTACTTCATACCAAAATTTTCAGAAATAAACCACTAATAGAAGTATTAATTGCACTGTCGATGACTGTATTCTATTTTCCAATGCATTCTGCATAGTCTGGAAGCCGTTGTTGGTAAATGGATATTAGTAAATTGATCCAAGCACTATAGATGAACAATAAGGATACTAGCATCTACAAACGGAAGAAGAGATAGTGTGGAAAACCGCAGACCAATTAACGTGACATTTGTGGGGAAACTGTTGGAGTCTATTATATAGGATGTGATATTCGTTAATTAGAAATTAACAGCAACATTGGAGAGAATCAGTATGTATATCTGAAAGGGAAATCATACTTTACAAACTTTGGAATTGTTTGAAGTTGATTCTTACAGCATAGATAATGGGGAACCAGTACAATTGGCATATTTTAGATTATCGGAAGGCTTTCTATAAGAACTCACACAATGAGTTCGTAAATGCAATGAATGTGAAGGGTATTAGGAGGAATATATACAAATGATAAATTAAAGTTTGGATTGCCTTGCTTTAAGAGAGTCATAATATGGATGTAAATATGTTGAAGCAGTTTAACAGCGTGTTGGTGAATACTGTACCTCGAATATTGGGTACAGGTTTGGTGACCAAATCTGAGAAAGAATATACAGACCACAGAGGAAGTTCAATGGACATTCCCCAGATTAATCCCTCAGTTGGCGAGATTGCATGATGAGGAAACTCGGCCTGTGTTCTCCAGAGTTTCAAAGAATGAGAGGTGGGTCACTGTGAAATTTATAAAATTCACAAAACATGTGACAAGTTGGAAATTAACAGGATGTTTCTCCGGCTGCCTAATACACAATCAAGGGAAATAATGGCAGGATAAAGGACGTCCATTTAAGACTGCAATAAGGAGGACATTCTGCACGCGTAGGGGACTAACTAACACAGGGGCATGGAAACCTGCTCGCAGGGCAAGATTAGGGAGAATTCCCAGATATTCTACAAGTGTGCCCAGCGGAATCAGAATAAACAGGGAACAGGTAGGACTCATTAATGACTTGCCAAATTGCATCCAAATGTAGGACACAGAAGGTGGTGGTAGACGGCTGCTTGTGTGACTGGAGGCCAGTGTCCAGTGGTGTACCACAGAGATCAGTGCTGTGTCCCTTATTACTTGTGATTCGGAGGTGCTGGGGTTGGACTAGGTGGACAATGCTAAAAATCGCATAACACCAGATTAAAATCCAACGGGTTTATTCGGCGGCACTAGCTTTCGAAGTGCTGCTTCTTCATCAAAGCGCACAATCACCTGATGAAGAAGTAGCACATCGAAAGCTAGTGCCTCCGAACAAACCTGTTGGACTCTAACCTGATGTTGTGTGATTTTCAACTTTAATATTTGTGGTACTCATAAATGATGTCGCTGTGAATATGGACGAGGGGTGGGGAGTGTTATAAGTAAGTTTGTGTTTGATACGCAGATTGGCCGGTTAGTTGGCACTGAGGAGGAAGGCCTTAAGTTATGGGAAGATACAGATGGAATGGTGAGCTGGGAAGATCAGTGGCAGATGGAATGTAACCATGATAAATATGAGGTGATACACTTTGGAAGAAGGAACCAGACAGGGGAGGACTCAATGAATGGCAGCACACAAGGAAGTTCAGAGGGTGCTTCTCCACACATCCCTGAATGTGATGGACAGGTTCATACACAATTTGGGAAAGCATAGCGGACTGTAAACATAACCTTGATTCATTGAGACACAGATTATAAGAGCTATGCAGAACTTTGGTGAGGTCAAGATGGAATACTGTGTATAGTTCTGGGAATCACATTACAGGAAGGATGTGAGTGCACTGAAGAGGGTGCAGAGGAGATTCACCAGGATGTTACCTGGGATGGAACATATCAGCTATGGACAGAGGCTGGATAAGCTTTGGTTGCTTAGATTGGACGGGAGGAGGCTGAGGGGGAAGTGATTCAGAAGGATAGGATTACGAGGAGCAAGGACAAGGTGGATGTACAGCAGCTGTTCCTTTTAGTCAAAGGGCCACACTTATAAAGAGAAGGGTTTGCAGTTTAGTGAGGATTTGAGGATTGCTTTTCAACCAGAGTATGTGGGGGTCTGAAATGCACTTCTTGAGAAGGGAGTCGTCATTGTAAACTCAAAACCATTAGAAAATACACGGTTATGCTCTTGAAATGCCTTAAGATTCACGGCTACGGGTAACATATGGGGAAATGGGCCTCATTTAGACCGTGCTGTATTTCTGATGGTACAGCATTTTTGCTTCTGTGATTGTATGGCTGTGGAAGGCCAATCACTGAGTACCTTAAAATATGAATTGATCGGTTTCTGAAGAATATCTTAACAAAGTTTATAAGACAGAACTTATAATATTTTCTGAAAATGGCAAAATTAAGAGAAAAAAATTTCCAGCTTTCTTGCAGTTTGATACCAGATTATTGAAGACCGAGAAATAGCAGAACTATGGAGAAAATGCTTCAGCTATGCATCCACAGAGGAAAACAAAACAAAACAAAAAAGAAAACTTTCTAGCAATACTAGGGATCTTTAGTCTGGTGATAAAGAGATAATATAATGAAATTATCAAATGGACAGTTTAGAGGAAGTATCGGATTGACATTAATGGGTATAGACAAAGTCAACAGAGATTTGTGAAATGGGAATCATATTTGAGTAAGTGGCTTTTAGCAAAATGATGGAGAAGCTATTAATGCAATACAAGTGGAATCTCAGAAAGATTTTTGATAAAGCCCAAGCCTATTGTGCGAATTGGAATCCTGTGGGACTGAGGCTAATATATAGTCACAGTTTAAGAATGGGAGAGCTGGCAGGAAACACTGAGTAGTAATAAAACGATTTTTTTTTAAAAAAAGGAAGGCGAGGAGGATATATCAAGGATCGTGGCTTGGGCCCCAGCTATTCATATATTTGGTTGATGGGCTCAAATGCAATATTCCCAACTCTGCTGACAGCACTGAACGATGCCAGCATGTGGGTGGGTGATGGGGGTATCAAAAAGGTCCAAAGTGATTGAGACAATTGAAATTACTGGTAAAATACGTGGCAGATGGAGACCAATTTGAGAGATGAGATGTTGTGCACTTTGATGGGAACAATAAAATGGCAGCCTCTCATTTGAAAAGGGCATTGTTGAAAAATGTTGTTCTATAAAGGAACTTAAGCTGCATTTTTGTTTATGTCTGCACAGCTGTCTAGGTAAATGTAGGGCAGTGAGTTCTGAAGCCAGAAGTCAATACTGGGAATGGCTTGGCATGCTGACCATTGTATATAGACCCAGCAAGTGGAGACCTGTAACATTGAAAGGAATCTGGATCTCCCTGTACACCAATCACTGAAAGCAATATTGCAGGAGCAGAAAACAGGTAGGAAGATAACTGCTGTATTCAACTTCATTTCAGGGGAATTGAGTACAGGAGTAAGGGTGACTGCAGCTGTACAGGGCCTTAGTGAGACCCCATCTCAAACATTGTACAGTATTGTGTGCAGCTTTGTTCTCCTTACCCAATAAAGGGCAAACCTGACATTGATGGAGAGCAGTGAAGGATGACCAGACTGATCTCTGGGATGACAGGCTTGTTGTTGGAGCAGGGTTTGGGGCGACTGGGCTTGTATTCCATGCCGTTTAGCAAAATGAGTGGGGATCTCAATGAAATATATAAAACTCTGACAGGGTGAGACAGATTGGAAGCAGGGGTGGTAATTCCCTGGCTTGGACGTCTAAAACAAGGGGCCACAATATTAGGTACAGACAGGCCACTTTGCATTGAGATGAGAATAAATGTCTGCACTCAGAGACTTACGAACCAGGGGTACTCTTCCCAGATCAGGCTGTGGAAACCAAGGCGCTGAATATAAATAAGGATTTCTGGAAATTATAGGGATGGGAGAGAGCAGGAGTATTGTGTGAAGATAGATCAGCTATCAATCCAGATTGTTCACCAATAGCGCAGTAGCTGTGTTCCTGTGCAACATCGTGTTGTAGAAAATCATGTCATATTAATAATGGGGTCGATGGGAAAAAGAGGGTAAGGGACAAACCCCCAAATATATCAGTAAAACCAAAAATTAAATTTTGTCTAAATACATCTTTAAATCACATATTGTAATGAAACTGTCCTCTAAACGTAACACTTTCAAACTACAGTCACTGACGATAGCAGTGTACCTGTCACCACACTCTTCACCAGAAAGTACGTGGGGCTGACTGAAAACGTGATGCCGATGGAGAAATTCCAGTTCTCCTCAAGATTCTCCCACAGTTTGAAATAAAGATTTTAGATCTCGATATGTTAATAATTGTTTTTATTATTCCACCAGCTGCCACCAGCTGCCCAAGCATTAGCTTGTTCTGGATTAGTAATCCAATGACAATTCCACAACAGCACTATCTCCACATGGGGACCTATCGGAAACCACAATGAGCTGGTTATTTCTGTGCTGCTTGACAACTCTGTTAAAAAAAGAACTCCCACCAATTTGACTGTCGTGATGGGAATGATGCAGTGGTAATAGGTCAGATTGTATTTCTTCCCCTCTTAGGGAACTGGACATAGCTGAGTAATTTTCCACATTGCCAGGGAGATGTGAGAGTTGGAGCTGGAATGAAACAGCTTCCCCAGGGACTCGACTTGCTGTGCAGCACAGGTCTTCAGCTCTGCCACAGGAATGGTGTCAGGGCCCATTGCCTTTGTCGTATCTACTGTGTTCAGCTGTTTTTTCATGTGACCTACAGCGAATCAAATTAGTTGAAGACTTTCATCTGTGATTCTGTGGGCATTATGATAGGGTTAGGTGGATCATCCACTCAGCACGTCTAACTGAGGATAGTACAGACACCACATACTTGACTTTTACACTGATGTACAGGACTGTTCCATTATATAAGATGGGGATATTTGTGGATTCCTCTCCTCCAATAAGTTGTTTAATGGTCCATCGACATTTATGCTTGGATTTGGCAGGATGATAGAGCTTAGATCAGATTTGTTAGTCATGGGATCATTTCTGCCTCTGTACCAGATGTTAGTTCTGCTGTTTCTAATGTAAACAGTTAATTGCAGTAGCTTTAACGGACTGTCATCAGGTAAAGGTACACATGGTACTGACCCTCGCATGTTCACTCACACTCAACCATAGATCTGCTTGATGGTAATAGTGGACTGAGAGATTATCCTGAGGGAAAGGTTACAGATTGTCATTGAATATAATTCTGCTTCTGCTGCTGCTGTGATCTACAGCATCAGGTGGTAACGCAGTTTAAGCTGCAATATCTACAATTCAATTCCACTGACTGTCCCCCAGTTCACACCGAGACCCATTCACCCTACTGCCCTGTATTCAGTGACCTACTCTGGTTTCTGATGCGGCAACCCTTCCATTTTCGTACTCTCATTCTGCGGAAATTCTTTCCTTGGTGTCACGCTTCCAATTTGTTACTTTAACACAATCAATTTAAGGTACTAATCTAAATCTTTTCCTTTCCGTAATGCCATCTTCTGTATTTGAAGTGAATGTGTTTCATTCTGTTTTTCTCCCTGACCATGATTCAGAGCACTGCAGTGTCAGTGATACCAGCCTTATGCACTTTCAGAGTTAAGGAACTTATGCGTTATCGTTCAGTTCCCAGTGTATGGCGCTCCATGTTGGATAGAATGTTTGGGCATGTTTGACGTATGTCACTGGGAATTGTTCAAAAACAGAATTGCTGAAGAAATTTCTGAAGATGTTGCAGCATTTTCTGGAGTGAATGCAGTTATAAACCTTCAGGTCCAGTGAACCTTCTACAAAGCTCCCTGTTTCCCCAGCAATTTTTGGTATTTTTATTTCCAGTATCAATCGTTCCTTGTTTAATTGAAAATTTGTTCTGTGCCCCTATTCATTTCTGGATAAACTCAGCAGGTCTGTCAGCATCTGCAGAGACAGAGAAACAGAATTAGTGTTTCAAGTCTAGTGTGACACTTCTTCAGAACTGAAAATGATTGGGAAATTTGCTTTTAATCCCCTGCCAGAGATGGGGTATGGGTGACAGGGAAAAGAGGGTGTGACAAAAGATAAATGAAGACTATGTAAAACGGGTTTAAATTAAGATGTAACTGGGGGAAAGGGGTTCTCTGTATTGAGTGCAAGATAGGGAAGGTACAAGCACACAAGGCCATAGGGAGGCCAGGAGGGGGAATGTTGATTATATGGTATTATATAGATCTGGCCATAGATACGTTTTCATTGTCGAGATCATCACCCCCTTTCGACAAACAAATTCAGGTGCCTCACTTCTTATTGGAACTCGTAAGCGTTTCATGCTGCTTCAGTATTGTAATATGGAGAAAGAAAAATAACAGTATAAAGTTTGGGCTGAGTATTGTTTTACTGTCATGGTTAATATAGTTTCAAATTTGCAGTACTTATCTTTAAATGCTTGTCCTTGAAGTTAGTACCAGACGGAGTGTAGAAGGTTGTGGGCTGACATTATAGAAGTTTATGAAATCATGAGAGGTATGGATCGGGTGAATATCCAAGGGTTTTTCCACAGGATGGGAGATTTCAACCATAGAAGGCAAAGGTTTAAGCTGAAGGGGGAAACATTTACAATGGACGCAGGGGCAATGATGTTACACAGAGGGTGGTATGGAAATGGAATGAGCTGCCAGAGGAAGAGTGGTGGATTCATGTACAGCTGCAACATTTAAAACTCATTTGGACAAACATATGAATGGGACGCATTTTGAGGCATATGGGCCAAATGAAAGCAGATGGGGCTAGTATAGTTTGGAAAATCTGGCCAGCATGGACATTGTGGAAAGCTTCACACAGAGTCAATGTGGTTTTGTGAAAAGAAAATTATATTTTGCCCTGTAAGATCATGCAAAGTTTTTCTGGAGATGCCTGAAAATGTAACAAGCGGATATGATATGGGGGAAATCTGGTAGACAAGAGGCTTTCCAGAGATTTTCCACAGGGTAGTACCAAATAAAAGTTCTTACTCACGCCGAAGCTCGTTGGATGACGGATAATGTATTAACATGTGATGATGATTGGTTAACACATAGAAATTAGAGAGTCAGGATTAATGGATCTTTATGATAAATGTGTATCTACTGGATTACCAAACATATCCGATGGCATCAGTTATTTACAATCTATACTGACAGCCTGAAGGAGGGAGTTGTGTGCAACATACATCCGAGATTGTGGATGACACTGAGAATCGAAAGGCAGGCTGTTATTTAATGGAAAGGACTCCCAAAAAAGTAGCAATACAAAGAGATTGGAGTCTTCTTGTGTATGAAACATAACGTCAGCATGCTGATGTAGCAAGTAACTAGGTTGGGACATTAGGCCCGTTCCTGGGATGAAAGGTTCAGTTATTGAGAACCTCTGTAATGGTGATGTGATTATTCATTGGGAGTTAAATGAATGAAGAGTGATACTGCTGAAATATACAAGACATAGAAAGGGCTTGAGAAGGCAGATATTGAGAACTTGTTTCCATTCCTGGGGAGAGTGTCGCACTCGAGCATGTAGATACCGAATCAGGAGTATCGATTTCAATCTGAGATGCAAAATGGTATCTTCTCTCAGAATTTAATAAATATCTGGAATTCCCTAATTCAGATAGGTGTGGAGGGATATAGGAGTCGGCAGGTAAGTGGAATTGAGACCTGGAGTAGATCAGCCATGTTCTTATTAAATGACAGGGCTAGCTTGATGGGGCAAATGGCCTAATCTTGTTCCTATTTATTAATTTCATATGTTATGCTTTTGGAAAGTAACTGAGCATTTTCTTGGAAATTGTGTTTACGATGTTGCATTCAGGGAGAACAGATGATTTGTTTAGGTTAACCATGGGTGGGGTATGTGAGCTATATTCCCAGTGAATCTGGGTCTGTAACATGACCAACATCTGGAGCAGAAGTTACAGAGAGGGGAAGCCTGGAAAGAGAGTTTGGGGGTGGGGGTCGTTTCCTGACCCAGCCTGGATTTTCCAAGTACATTTCTGGAACTGCACGTAATCATCGAAGTGGCCTCGATCTGCCCCGGTGTATCAGGTCCGAAGGGCTGAATGGAACATCAGAACATAGCGATGAGGGGAACGAGGGCACCATTCGGCCCTTTGACACCAGTCCACCAAGAAATAAGGTTGTGCTCATCTCATCGTGGTCCCAGCTACACTTCTCTCTCCATGCGCCAATATCCCTAATTCACCTGTCTATGGGGAATCAGGTGAAGCCAAGCTCAATATAATATAAAGATTCAGCCATCCCAAAATTCTGGGAAAGAGTACTCCCGCTTGAATGAAATACCACTTGGTGAATTTCTCCTAATTCCTGATCTGACTGAGATTAGAGTGAGACTCTTTTTTTTTTCTCTAGTCCCGCTCCTCCACTGCTCCCAATAAATTTTAAATGTAACCAGGTTTGTGATATGGATGATCATAAAGGTCTCAGACTGGGTTAGGTTCAGTGGCATGAACAAGTCAGGCAGATTTCTTTAATCAGCCACAATTAACTAATAGAACTAACGGATGTGCATGGTGGATCTGTGGTTAGCACTGCTACCTCCCATCACCAAGCACTGAGTTCAATTCCACCCTCGGGAGACGCTCTGTGTGGAGTTTGAGCATTCTCTATGCAGGTATCTATGTGGGGTACCTCACAATGCTCCAATTTCCCCCCACTGTCCAAAGGTATGAAAATTAGAGTGGATTGGCCATGCTAAATTGCCCATAGTGTCCAGGGATGTGTCGGTTAGTCATGGGAAATGCAGGGTTACAAGAATAGGGAAGGGGGGTCAGGTCTGGGGATGGGGGTGGGGGATGCTGTTCGGAGGGTCAGTGTGGACTTGATGGATGGGATATTCTGCCTCCACAGTGAAGAGATTCTATAAAAAATGACAATAAATTTCGACTATACCCAGGGGGTATCTACCTGATCCACTCTCCTCTAGGTCTTGTATATTTCAGTAAGGTCACCTCTGTTTCCAAGAGTGACCTGTTAAGACCTTCAGAACATAAGGTACTCATTCCTGGAATACGTGAATTGAAACATCTCCGAACTGCTTCCAATGTAATTATATCCTTTCTCAGATAAGGAGACAAAGAAAAATCAATCTCACACTCAGAGCTTGTGTTTTATTTTTGTTTTCTCAGTGTTGGGGGTCTTTGTAACTCTCTTCCCCGCAGAGCATTGGAGGCAGAGATATTGAATATTTTTGAGGCACAGACAGAAGGTTCATAAGTAACAACGGAGTCGAGAATTATCGGGGATTGGCAGGAATGCGCGATGTGGGGGAAAATGTAGACAGTAGTACCAAATGGCACGGCTCCAGAACATCCAGGAATATAATTCAAAACTGATGGAAGACTGATGGAAACTCAGTGTGTGTTCCGATGGTTTCAATTCATGAGAGCTCCAGGATTATGTTTTTTCAGGACTTTTCAACGGCAGTGATTCTGAAAAGAAAATATTGTGATGATGTCAAGAGAAGAGTAAAGGAACTCAGGATTCAGTATTCCTTACGGTACCCAGCCGTGCTTAGTATTGCTTTGAATGGATCAATGAACTTGTCTGACGCTCCAAAGAGAAAGCAAAAACTTTATGGACTTTTTAAAGTCAGCTGGATGCTGAAATGTATGGGCGGTACAGTGGCACAGTGGTTAGCACTGCTGCCGCACAGCGCCTGAGACCCGCGTTCAATTCCTGCCTCAGGTAACTGACTGTGTGGAATTTGCAAGTTCTCCACGTGTCTGTGTGTGTGTGCTCCAGTTTCCTCCGACAGTCCAAAGATGTGCAGGTCAGGTGGATTGGCCATGCTAAATTGCCCATCGTGGTAAATGTAGGGGCATGGGTGGGTTGCGCTTCAGTGGGTCAGTGTGGACATGTTAGGCCGAATGGCCTATTTCCACGCTGTAATCTAATAATCATGCTTTTCTCTTAAAGAAATTTTGTTGGACTTTTCTGGTATTAGCCAGTGTTAAATTATAGTCGGGGATTGGTAGAGTACTCACTTTTAACTTCTTCATACTATTACTACTCTTTTTCCCTTTCTTTGCTTGTGTCTGGGGTGTGGCTCAAGCTGGAGTGAGTTACAAATGTAGTTGTGATGACTAAGTGCCCGCCTATTAATTTTATTAATTGCCCTGGATGTCATATTGGAAGCGGGCAGAAGATAACGTTTTGTGATATGTAAGAGACCCCATTAGGCGGGGGGGGGGGGGGGGGGGGGGTTGGGGGGGGGGGGTTGAAAGGTGAAAACTCTATGAAGTGTCATTGGTACTTTGGATTTTGTTTCTTTTTTATGGTCTTAGCTTTGGGAAGTTTTGAGAGCTTGTTAGTAGCAGTAGTTTTAGTTTGTACAGATTTAAGCTCGATGAGTCTTTTGACATTAATGCTTAGCGATGTGTAATTCGATATGAAATTCTCCAGAGTTCAAATGCTGCTACAGTGTGTTATGGATAATGATGTGCTTAAATGGTGCACCTGGAACATTAAGGGGTGCCATCTGCCAGTAAAGAGGAAAAATGTACTTTCTCGTCTTAAAAAAGAGAGAGTGAATGTTGTCCTATTGCGGGAGATGAACCTTGATGACAAGGAACATTTGACAGTACAGCAGGGCGGGTTTGATCGGGTTTATTTCTCGTGTTTTAATACTAAGTGTGGGTGGAAATCGTAATGAATAGGAAGAATCTTCCATTTAAATTACTAGATTATATTAAACACCCATGGAAGGATCATAATCCTCAAAGCCTTGAACTATGGGAATTAATACAGTATTTTGAATATTTATTGCCACCCGGTGCACCCTCTTAAATTCCTGGTAGATGCATTTCCCAAATTAAGTTATCTTGCATCGTGGCACGTTATTATAGAACGGAATTTCGACTGTCTTATGGCCTCACGGTGAACATAATGTCCAAAGGTCCCCAATACCCTCGTTATAATGTAAGCAATTAATTGATATATATGCAGAACTGGAGCTGGTGGATGTCAGGAGGCAGATCTACCTCACAAGTAGGGATTTTATTTTCTTCTTTCACCCGCGGAAGTGGCACACGAGGGTTGATCTCTTCCACATTCCTGCAACAATCTAAGATTTGGTGGCATCCTGCGCAATAGGGAATATTACCCCAACATACCTGCCCCAGAAGTGGGATAGAAGTCACATAAAATTGTATTGTATGCAGATGGTCTTATGTTTTTGTCAAATCCCGCAATTTCGGTAGCTCACGTGATGCAATGCATTACTTCGCTTGTCACCTTTTCGGTCTTTAAGATTAATTTTACAAAGTAGGAGGCCATGCCTATGGGAGATCTTGGGGAAATACGTGATGTGAGGGCAAATCCTGGTTTCCTTTGAAATGGTCACGGGGGTGGGGTAGGGTGGGGAAGGGTTTCCTCTTTCGGTATATTCATTACATCCGTCTTTGATTATTTATTTAACGTGAACTGTGTCCATTTGTTTGACAAAATTAAACAAGACCTTCAAAGTTGGGAGGCAAATCCAATATCCTGGTTAGGTCGGATAGCTGTTATTAAAATGAATGTCCTTCCTCATTTACTGTACTTCCTGTGAATGCTTTCTTTGGTGTTTCCCAGACAGATATTTAGGAGACATTATGGATGGTTTAGCTCTTTTATTTGGCACCATAAGCGACTCTTTATCAAGCTAACCAGATTGTAACTACCCCACAGATTGTAGGAAGTAGGTCGCCCAGATAAAAGCTATCAATTAAGATATTTTTATCCCATGTTAAGTCCTGGGATGGTGAGGACTCGGCGTCAATACTGTGAGATATTGAACCATCTCAGACAAAGTGAACCCTGATTGGTCTGTTTTTCTTAGCTAAAGTGACAACATTTAAGAAATATTGTCATAACTCAATAATTATCAATACTGTTAAAGCATGAATGACAATGCGTCAGACTGAGGGCAATTCAGCCAGAACCATGTTTCTTACCCCTATAATTGGTATATCGGGTTGTCATCCGGGGATAATGGATTCCAGGTTGAAACTGTGGGCAGCAAGGGCTGTGCCTTGATTAAGTGATTTAGAATTAATAGAATCCCTACAGTGTGGATACAAGCCCTTGGGCCCAGCAAGTCCACTTTGACCCTCTGAAGAGTCGTCCGCCCAGACCCATTCCCCTACCATCCTATATTTACCCTGACTAATGCCCAAACCTAAACATCCCTGAACACGATGGGTGATTTATCAATGGCTATTTCATCTAACCTGCACAACTTTGGACTGTGGGAGGAAACCGACACAGACACGGCGAGAATATGTTAACTCCACACAGCCAGGCACCCAAGACCAGAACCAAAGCCGAGACCCTGGTGCTGTGAGGCAGCAATGCTCACCACTGAGCCACCACGTGTTATTTGATGGACAAACAATGATATCATTTGATCAAATAACTCGCATGGACTACCTAGTAGAGACCTCTTCTGTATTCTTTTTCCAGATCAGAGATTTGATTTAAAAACACACACACTTTTAACAGGCTCTTACAGATCCGATAGAGGGAAGAGGGTGCTCATTGATTAGAATACACTCTCTGTCAGTACCCTTTATCATTCGTTGGAGTGTGTCCCCTCAGACGACACTGTGCAGCTTTGTGATGTCTGTGAGGGAGAGTTGCTGTTCAGAATACCTCGGAGACATGGGACGATATTTGTGAAAATGCTCGAAGGATTTTGATATGTATTAGTACCCATTCCATAGAGTTGAAGATTCTTCATATGGTCTATCTGACTCCAAATCGTCTCTCAAAATGCAAAGTGGTATCACCTTCAGCATGTCCTAAGTGCAGAATGACTACAGGCACTCTTACTCTTTGCTTGTGGTCCTGTTGCAGGCATCATCTACATTGGAGCACTGTGATAGGTGTGATAGAGTGGGTATTGAGGACTGAAATGAAAATGGACATGGTTTTTATTTTCCTGGGTCTGCCTAGGGTTGTTGCCACAGATGAACATGGGGAAAAAAATTATAGCCTTACTTTCCGTACTTTCCCTACTAGGGAAAAGAGTCTGTTGGCTCGTCATCAGCTGTTCATGGAGAATAGCCCTTTCGAGTTTCTCACTGATATGGTGCACCAAAAAAAAAAGAGATTTATATGAGACATGGCAGCCCAGTTTGCATTACGGCGATACAGGGTTAACTGCCACTCCAAGAAGGGTTTTTATATAGCCATGACGATATTGTCTAATGAATCTAATATCCAGCGATGAAGAAAAATGAACATAAAAATATGTATCAGTTCATGCTCTTGGGGAATGAGAGCTATCGTTTTGTTATGCTGTGCTGTATTATTTATTCATTATTTATTGTTTAGTTTTGTTTTTCTTCTGTCTGTATAGTGTTTTAACTTGTTTTGTATGTACATGCAAGTGGATGTAATTTTGTTCAGTTATTTGAGTTGTGCTGTTATTGGTTTATTATAATATTAAAAATTTATTTTTCAAGAAAAATACTTTTTAAAATTAAAATGCAAACATTGATAGAATATAGTCCCAAAGTACGCTCATCAGAGAGACCACTCATGTTGGTTTATCCTGAGGGTCACCACACCTCAGATGTTGGGGTGAGGTTGAGAGAGTGTCCCCCTTCACGGTAACCTCTGTCAATGTGGGGGAACTGAGCCTGCGCTGTTGGCCTCCCTCTGCATCACAAAACAGCCGTCCAGCTAACTGAGTGGGAGACAGTACAACTGTTAACAGACAGAAACAGGCACAGACAAAGGGTAAGAGAAACATTCATAAATAGTAAAGTGTACAATTCAGATCACAGTCATGATGACGGCTGAGGCTAAAAACGTTCTCTGCTCGAAATTGTATTTTATAACAAGATGTGTTCAGAAGCTGTTTTTGTTTAATATCATTAAGGTAAGTGAAGTGAAATAACCAGAATTACTAAGTGTGATTGGATATCTATAACCATAAAATAAGTGTAGATTTTTGTTTGGTCTATGTAAAGCAGCTGACCGTTGCATGAAAGGGTTGCATGATGATGGAATATATTGTTAAGATTGTCTGTCCCCATGGGAAATGCCCTCAAGCAGGCGGTTGAAGAAAACTGGGGTAAAAGTGCCTGAGTGCCGTTTGGTCAATGACAGGAACCCAGGGGGTTGAATGACTGAAAGTTCCCATAACATGGAGCTGAGAAGACCATCAGTTCAGCGGGACCTTATGAAATGCCAGAGCACGATTGAAGGGATGAATGGCCTCAGCATGGTTTGAATTGTGTGTGATTTGAAAAACGTACTTCTCTACTCCTTCCTCTTATGTGTTACACACAGGCACACTGCCATTTTCCTGAAACTGGGAATTCTTTGGAACATTATCTGGAACATTCCATAATCGGCATTCTCCAGAATATTCTATAACTGTGTGGGATGTTTTGCAAAGGCGAGAGATAGATAGAGAGAGAGAGAGTAAGCTTTGCATGCAGTCGTGAGAGTGGGGGACCATGAGCCTTATTCAGGGGTAGGTGCGATCACAGATATACAGTGAGTGTGAGGGAACAGAGAGAATACAGTGACACTTATCATGAAAGAGCAGGGAAGGTTATTGATGTTTGTCCTGAATTACTGGACATTTCTTCAGACCTCAGATACTGCACTGAGCTGGGCAGTGAACTCAGACCATGGGTCTAGTGGTGTGGCTCCCTCTGGGAAGAGAATATTCTCCCTCTGTACTAGTCCATCCAATACGCCCGCCATGCTCTGTCAACAAACCATGCTGTAATTGCCCTTATCTGCCAATCTGCTATTTTCTTGGCCATTTGGCCTGCTGGTCCATGCCAACCAAAGTGTCCATCCACACTCATTCCATTTCCCTGCCTTTGCTCTGTATCCATCTAATCCTTTCCTATCTGTGTATTTGTCCAAATGTCTTTTCAATGTTGTTATTGTACCCACTTCAATCACTTCCACTGGCAGCTCAGTCGATATGTGTACTACACTCTGTGTAAAACAGTTGACCATCAGGTTACTTTTTATTTTTTTCTCTCCAAATATTAACGGATGTCCTCTAGTCTTCGATTCCACAACCTTGCAAAAAAAAAGAAGTATTCACCCCTATGTACACCTCTCATGAATTAATAAAATCTATACTTCCATAAGAACCCCCTCAGTTTCCTACTCTGTAAAGTAATAAGTTATAACCTGTGAAACATCTCCCTATAACTCAACCCTTTAGCCCAGGAAACATCTTAGAAAATTCCTTCTACTTTTTTTTTTGTTTAATCATATCCTTTCTAGAGCAAGGTGAACAAAACTGAACACAATACTCCAACTGCAGCCTTACCAAAATCCTGTACAACTGCAACATAACGTCCCAACTTCTATACTCAATGCCCTGATGAAGGCCAGTGTGCCAACAGCCTTCTTCACTGTCCTGTGTATCTGTGACTCAAATTTCAGAGAGCCGTGCACCTGATCTCCAACGTCCTTTTGTTCCACTACATTCCTTAAGGCCCTCTCATCCATCATTAAACTCCTATCTGGATTTGACTTTTCAAAATGCAAGATGTCACACTTATCTATATTAAACTCCATTTGCTAATTCTCAGCCCACTTTCCCAGCTGGTCAAGGTACTGCTGCAATTTCTGTTAACATTCCTCACTGTAAACGATGCCTGAAAGTTTAGTGTTATCTGCAAACTTACTAACCTTGCGTTGTGCACTCTGGTCCAAATCATTGATATAGATAACAAACAGCAATGGGCCCAGGACCGATCACTGAAGCACTCCACTAGTCACAGGCTTCCAGTCCAACAAGCATACCTTCACCATAGCCGTTTGCTTCATAACGTCAAGCCAATTGTGTAGCCAATTTGCCAGTTCACCTTGGATTCCATGTGATCTAATCTTCTAGAGCGGCCGACTACGTCGAACCTTATCAAAGGTCTTACTGAAATCCAAATAGAAGATGTCTACCACCCTGTCCTCGTCAATGTTCCTGGTCACTCCTCAAAAATCTCTAACAAAATTTGTAAGGCATGATCCGCCACGCACAAAGCCATGCTGACTGCTCCAAGTCAAACTCTGTCTTTCCAAATGCATGCACATTTTATCTTTCCGATGCTTCTCAAGTGGTTTACCGAAAACAGGTGTGAAGCTTACTGGTCTATGTTTCCTAGGCTTTTCTTTGCAGCCCTTCTTGAATAAGGGCACAACATTTGCTACCGCCCAGTCTTCCGGGATCTTGGTCCCTAAGCTTTATATCTCACTTCTTGCAGTGCTCTTGGATATATCTGGTCAGGACCCAGAGATTTGTCTGACTTTGTGCATTCAAATATGTCCAACAGCAACTCTATTGTAATAAGGACAGTACCAAGATTTGACAACTAACCTCCTAAACGTCACAGGTCTTCATGTCTTTCTTCATGGTAAACACAGAGGGGAAATTGAGGACTTCACCCATCTCTTGAGGTTTTACACATGCATGCCTATTTTGGATTTTAAAGCATCCTATTCTCTCCCTAGTTGTTCATTATCGTTATATACTGAATTTGGATTCACTCTAAATTTCTCAGCCAAGACCATTCCATACCACCTTTGCGCTTTGCTGATGACCTTCTTCAGTAAACTCCTCTATCCCCTGTATACCTCCAGGGATTCCCTTGATACGAGCTGCCTGAACCTGAGCAACGCCTCCTTTTTTTTCTGGTCAAAGCCTCAATATCTCTTGACATCCAGAGTTCTCTCTTCCAATCTCACATAACCTTCACCCTCACAGGAAAATGGAAACCTTGACCTCGAGTTATCTCACTTTTAAAGCCCTCCCACTTGCACGAGATCCTTTTACCTGGAATCAACCAACTCCAATCATCCCCTGCAATCCACTGTCTCACTCCAACAACATACTCCTTGCCCGAATTTAGAACTTGGACCTGTGGACTAATTTTGTCCCTCCTATAACTATTTTAAAATTAATACAACCCTAATCACTTTTCCCAAAATGCTCCCCCACTTTATCTCCTTCCTCTATCCTGCCCTATTTCCCAACTGTAGGTCGAATTTGTCCCTTCCTGAGTAGATTATTCTATATAATGATTGTGGAAACGTTCCTGAACACACTTAACAAATTACGTTCCATCTAAGTTCTTAATCATCTGGAAGTCCCTGTCCATGTTACGAAAATTAAAATCACCTATTATAACAACCCTATTGCTCCTGCAAGTCTCCCCAGTCTCCCTGCATATTTCTTCCTCTAATTCCCATTGTTGGTTTGGAGGCTTATATTGCAACCACTATAACATTACCATCCCCCTCTAACTACTTTGCACCATTCACGAAACCTCATTGGATATTATCTCAGTTATTTCAACTTTAAATACTGGTGTGATACTCGCCTTAATCAGAACTATTGGAATTTAAACTGTTTCCATTTACATCTCTCCATTGCAGTGATTTTCACATCCATGACACCCCTTGTCAAGGTATAGTGGAGTTCAGGAGCTGTAAATGGATGGGATCTGCATAATCCTGTCACTTCCAACATTGGCTGCAAGTTTCCCCACACTGGATTGTGATCTAACACAGTGTTATCGAACAATGCAACAGCCTGGGGTTATATATGAATGAACCAGTGCGGACTGCACAGCTCCCCATGCTGGACATTTATCCCAGGATTATAGATCAAGCATTGGTGTGGGCTGCACAGAGTTCCATTCTGGATATTGCTGGGTTGCATTCAGCAGTACGGGAGTTGGATCTAAACAGTGCTCCATTCTGATTTTATAATGGATTGGATGGTTATGTGAGTTGGATTGCGAATGTGAGAGAACTAAACATCTGGCAATACCTTTATTTTTTATTTTCATTCTTGTGATTTCACACTTCAAATCCTGACTCACCCGGTTAGACCCATCCCTCTGGATGAGTCATTGTGACTGTTGTTACTGTGGTCTTCGTGAATGGCGGGGCAGGATTGAATGAACCACGAATGCAAATTATTC
This sequence comes from Chiloscyllium punctatum, assembly GCF_047496795.1. Taxonomy (NCBI): domain Eukaryota; kingdom Metazoa; phylum Chordata; class Chondrichthyes; order Orectolobiformes; family Hemiscylliidae; genus Chiloscyllium; species Chiloscyllium punctatum. The sequence continues at coordinate 33,193,837 of NC_092751.1, forward strand.
ATATATTTCTGTTTGTTCCAAGCAAATTCCCCTTCTCTCCCAGTATCCCATACTGGTGGGGAGTGAGGCACCTCCTCCTGTTCCTGCATAACAGGATCCTCTGGCCTCACTAGCCTCCAAATTTCCCTTTGTCCCAGTTTCGAGCAGTTGAATGACGATCTTCCTGTTCCTATGTCCCAGACTTGAGACGGCGAATGACCGTCTTCTGTTCCTGTGTCACAGCCTCGATCAGTTGAATGACTGCCTCCTGTTCCTGTGTCCCAGTTTCGAGCAGTTGAACGACTTCCTCCTGTTCCTGTGTCCCAGTCTCGAAGAGTTGAATGACTCCCTCCTGTTCCTGTGTCCCAGTCTTGAACATTTGAATGACTGCCTCCTGTTCCTGTGTCCCAGTTTCGAACAGTTGAACGACTTCTTCCTGTTCTTGTGTCCGGGTCTCGAAGAGTTGAAAGACTTCCGCCTGTTCCTGTATCCCAGTCTCGAACTTTTGAATGACTTCTTCCTGTTCCTGAGTCCTAGTCTCGAGCAGTTGGATGACAGACTCCTGCCTCCGTGTCCCAGTCTCAAATAGTTAAATGACTGCCTTCTGTTCCTGTGTTCCCGTCTTCAGCAGCTGAGTGACTGCTTCCTAATCCAAGTTTTGGGAAAGTAGATGTCTTCCTCCTGCTCCAAAGTAACAGGCTCCAATAGCTCTGTGCTCACCTGCTGCTCCTGTCGAATGGAGTTGAGGGATTGAATGGCCTCTTCACATTCTTTACAGCTTTTCTTGACTAAAACCCTGTTTCTGTAAAACACCATCGAAATCTGAATGATTTATTTTTGTATTTGACTGTCGGTAATTGATCAAACAAGCTGACTGGCAGAATTCAGAATCTGAATACCCTCTTCCTGTTCTTGTGTTATACACTCAAGAGTCAATAGACTCTCAGAGATGTACAGCATGGAAAACGATCCTTCGGTCTGGTCATCTATACCAACCAAATATCCTAAATTAATCTCGTCTACCTTGCCAGCAGTTGGCCCATCTCCCTCTAAACACTTCCCATGCATGTATCCATCCAAATGCTTTTTAAATGGTGTAACTGTACCTGCCTCCACCACCTCTTTTGTCTGTTCAATCCATACACACAGCAGACTCTGTGTGAAAATGTTGTCCCTCATTTCCCTTTTAAAATCATTCTCCTCTCACCTTAAACCTTTGTCCTGTAATTTTGGACTCGTCTATCCTGGGAAAAGACATTGACTGTTTACCTTATCTGTGCCCCTCATGATTTTATAAACCTCTTTAAGGTCCCTCCTCAGCCTCAACACTTGAAAATAGCCCCAGCCTATTCAAACTCTCCCTGCAACTCTAACCCTCCAACACCTACAGCAGTCTTTCAAATCTCTTCTGCACCCTTTTAAGTTTGACAACATCTTTCCGACAGCAGGGAGAACAGAATTAAAGGCAATATTACAAAAGTGGCCAAACCAATGTCCTGTACAGATGCAAAATGTCATGAAACGCTTCAACTCAAAGCACGCACCAATAAAGGGAAGATCACCAAGTGCCTTCTTCACTGCGCTGTCTACCTGTGACAGCATTTTCAGGGAACGGAGAACCTGAACCACAAGCTGCCTCACAGGGCAGCGACCTGGGTTTAATTCCATCCTTGAATGACTGTCTGTGTGGAGTTTGTACATTCTCCCCATGTCTGTGTGAGTTTCCTCCAGATGTTATGTTTTCCTCCGACAGTGTAAAGATGTACAGATAAGGGTAGATTGGCTATGCTAAATTGTGTATAGCATCCTGAGATGTGTAGGCGAGGTGGATTAGCCATGGGAAATGAAGATCAGAGGGATAGGGTAGGGGTTTGTCCAATGGGATACTGTTTAGAGGGTCGGTATGGCCTCGATGGGCCGAATAACCTTTTTCCTCACTGTAGGGATTCTATAATTTCTATGGAGTTATCTTTGATTGCAACTTTCAACAGGCCCCTACCTATATGTATTGCCATGATTTTTCTTGCTAAAATGCAACACCTCATATTTATCTAAAATTAACTCCATCTGCCACTTCTCGACTCACCTAATCAATGCCCCTTTATATTCTGAGAGATCATTCTTCACTGTCGAATATACCACCAAATTTGGAATTATCTGCAAACTTATTGACTAAACTTCATATACTCAAGTGCAAATGCTTTGTATCAGTGTCAAAAAGCAGTGGACCCACTATTGATCTTATCGGCATGCCAGTGGTCACACATCTCCAAGTTTAATGAACAAATGCCCACTGTCACGCCCTGTCTCCAATGTTCAAAAAATTTTGGATCTGAATTGCAAGCTCTCCCTGGATCCCAGGCAGTCTAACCTTGCTAACCAGTCTACCATGTAGACCATTTTGGTTTTCTTACTGAATTCCATGAAGACACCATCCACTGTCCTGTCTTCATCAATCATCTTCATCACTTCCTCACAAGATTACACCGAGTCAGTGAGACGTGATCTCCAATGTACAAAGCCCTCTTCAGTCCTTGTCTTTCCAAATGCATATCCATCCTTTCCCTCAAATCCCCTCCAACAATTCAGTCACCATTGACGTCAGACTCAGCGATCTGTAGTTACCTGGTTTTTCGTTCCTTTCTTAAATAATGACACTACGTTAGCAACCCTCCAGTCTTCTGACACATCACTTGTGGAAATCAATGTTAAAAATATATCAGCAAAAGGCTGAGCAATTTCTTTCCTAGCTTCCCACAAACTTCTGGGATACAACTGATCAGGTACCAGGGATTTATTCACCCTTATATGTTTTAAAATGTCCAACATCTCCTTGTATTATAGACACTTTTCAAGATATCGCCGTATATCTCTTCATTCTTTCGTTCTTGTAACCTCCTCTACATTAAATACTGAGGAGGAATACTTGTTTAGTATCCCTTCCATCTCCTATGGTTCCACACATATGTAGCCTTACTGATCTTTAATGTGCCCTATTCTCTCCCTAGTTAATATTTTGCCATTAAAGGATGTGTAGAGTTGCTTCAATGCCTCGTTAACACTATTTCTGAAGCCATCTCATGTCCACATTTTTCTGGCCCGATTTCCCCGTTGACTATACATTTACTGCCCTTATACTCCTCTCAGGATTCACTTGATCTCAGCTCTGTTTACCTGACCAAGGCTTCCTTCTTTATCTTGACCAGAGCATCAATATATCTAGCCATCCAGCACTCCCAGCACCCACCAGACTTGCCCCTCTCACTAATAGGCCAACACGTAGGCCCTGGACTCTCTGAATCCACGTTTTGATGGCCTTGCATTTTCCAACCATCCCTTTACCTGTGAATAGGGTATTCCAATCAGCCTTTCACAGGGCTCGCCTAACACTTTCAAAATTGGCCTTGTTCAAAGTTTGAACTTTAATGTGCACATCAGGTCTTTCCTATTCCACAACTAATTTAAAGCTAATATTTTGCGCAACAGACTTAAATGTTAAATAAACACATCCTGCCCCACTGTAACAGGCTCGAGAGGCTAAATGGCCTCCTCCTGTCCCTGTGTAAAAGACCCGAAACATTAAATAACACAGCAATCATTGTGAGCAGCCGGTAAACTGTACTGAATGAAGGCCCCTCCCTTCTGTTACAGAAACAAAAAACAACACAATGTTCTCCAGGTGCCCTCTCAGTTACACCTCATACAGCTGCAGTGACACATCTCTTTGTTTTGAATGATTCTGTTGGAAAAATGTGCCAATATTCTTGATTTCCACCTTTTCAATTAGCAACAGGCTAATATGAGCTGAATGGCCGTCTCTTATGCCTGTATAAGAGGCCCGTAGGGACAGAATTGATTCGGCCTGTTGCTGAGCAGCAGTCGCAATGCTCTGTGCCAAGATTATGAAAGGATCTATAACAAGGCAATTAAAACCAGCAGTAGCCTCACACTGCTCAATAAGTATCATACTTTGGGTTAAGGTATCTCGAAACTTGCCCACTCGAATTTTCTTATGCAGCCGATCTGTTATTTTATAACTGCCTCCTTTCATAAACAGAGTGGAACACATATAGACCCCTACAGTGTGCTGTTAATACTCTCATATACAAGTAAAAAAAATGTTTAAAAGATTTAAAGATTTATGAACCATCCCTCAGCAACCCTCATCCATTCCATCCAAACTCAATAAATGTACCCTTTTATAGTGATGTGAAAATTGATGTGTGGAACTGGTCAACTGTTTGTTCAGTCTTGACTTGGAGATGCCGGTGTCGTACTGGGGAGTACAAAGTTAAAAAAAAAATCACACAACACCAGGTTATAGTCCAACAGGTTTAACATCAGATGATAGTGGAGGACTCACTTTAAAGGCACAGAATTTATAGCAAAAATTTAAATAGTGATGTAACTGAAAATATACAATGAAAAATACCTTGATGGTCTGTTGAGTCTTTGAACTTTTTGAATACCATGATAGTTTTACTGCTATGCCATGATGTTTAGAGTGATTTTAATCTGAAAAGTGGATTAACAGAGTTTTACATGAATCCATGCAGTTTTTGAGCAAAGTACAATGTAACTCTGCACTAGCAAATTCACCCCACAAAATATATGTGTGCATGTGGGTGTTTGTCTGTTTGTGTGTGTGTGTGTTTGTAAGTGTGTCTATCTGGGTTGGGGGATTGTGAGTGTGAGAGAAAATATATGTGTGCGTAGCGATATAGAGTGTCTTAGGTCTCTGAGAGGATGCCCGTGTGAGTGTGGGAGTGTGTGTGTCTGTAAGGATGTGTGAGTGTCTGTATGCGTGTCTGTGTACATGTGTGTCCGTGCGTATGTGTGTGTGTATAGTGCAATGTTGACATGAACCCGAGGTCCCGGTTGAGGTCCTCCCTATTGGTATCGAAATTAGCTATCAGCCTCTGCTCGGACACTTTTTGCGGCTGCGTGTCCTGAAGTCCACCTTGAGGATGGTCACTCGAAGGTCCAAGGTTGAATGTCCTGGACCGCTGAAGTGTTCCCCAACTGGAAGGGAACACTCCTGTCTGTTGATTGTTGTACGGTGCCCATTCTTCCGTTGACATAGCCTTTGCTCAGTTTCCCAGAGTTTGTTCAGTAACTGTGATTAATGCCAATCTCCATGGATTCTAATTATCCCAGTTGATGGTTTCCATCTTTTAATGATAAATGGGCGCTGTTCAATGTGTCATCCCATAACATGAGTGGGAGCATCACCGCCAGCACTGACAGGGATCAGGCAGAGAGAGAGGGGGAGGAGAGATCAGAATTGGGAACATTAGACTGGCATGTTCCAACAATAGACAGAAGGTTATCCGATTATGTTAGGGATCTTTCTGCATTTTATTGGTGGTCATTATTATTGCGGATTTATTGCGCTCTTCTCATCATTCAATATTTTTATTATCCCTTCTTGGCTATCGCTGGTGTTCCTGGTAAGTGTCGCTGTCCAGATTTGTTTTTCTATAAAACAGTTATGACTGTATTACTGGTCTTTCATATAGTCTACACTTCTTGTCACTATTATTTTCCTGTTGAAATCTCAATGCCGATATTCACTCCACAGATCACTTCTCACTACATCACGGAATGTGTTCAATTACTGTCACTCTCTCTCTAAGCGGGCAGTGTTACTCATGGGTCTCTATGTTGACTGACTCAGTTTCAGCGGCGAACTAAAATTTATTGTATCATTGCCTTTGTTATTTAAATATTATTAGCATGGAGGTCACTCTCTACTGTTCTGGTTACAAACTCCACTTCCATCCCATCCTTGGCCAACATCGGCGTTGAAGCAGACAAGCCACAACTGTGGGAGATCTCTTTGACCATGAGCTGATTCCTGACACCATACCCTGAACATTTCTAGCTTGAAATTCTCACCACTCCAGAATATATCTCACTGGCTTATTCCATCTGCTGTTTGAACCTTGAGCTATGGAGTACAGTCATCCCGGCTTCAAACCGGCCCAAGCAATTCTGATTCGAACTCCCATCCATCTGTCATTCATGTGCACATGGATGTCTCTCGGTATTGTGTCTGGCAATGCCTTAATTTTAACATTCTCAAACACTTTATCTCATCTGTCCATGAAACTTCTCTCATTCTCTCTATCAATTAACAAAAAGCCTGCCAGTTGTTTGTTTTTAAAGTAGTTTCCTCCATGTGTGTTCTTTCTCAGTGAGTTTCGCATTGAACCATGCCTATCACGCACACACACGCACTCTCCCTCAGATTCTGATGAACACACACTCAAACACACAGAGCAAATCTTCCCATTGTAGGCAGTAATCTGACTCGAGTATGGTTAGCATATGTTAACGAAGTTTGGAATACTCTCTATGCATGGCAGTTAGTGCAGTTTACTGAGCAATACAATAGCATGGTTTGTACAGCTCTCAGTGCTGGGCTGTCATCTTATGTTGTTGGTGGTGTTCTGTCAAACAGAAGCAGAATTTGATGCAACAAAGCATTTCAGCTGATCTGATTATGTCTTTATTCAATGTTCTCATTCTTGTAATTTTACTATCGAAGATCTCACTTCTCCAGTTAGTCCCACTGCCCTGTCATTTTCCCCATATTTCCACAACATTTATCAGTTAATTAATCATCTGTTTGTATCTTTATAAGAATCTTTTTGTCCCTCTGTATCTTTCCTTGGCCTTGGGTTTTGGCTCCCCAGTGTATCGAGTGCTGACATTGTGAAGCTCAGAAACAGTGAAATGTTGTGTGTCAGGCTGTTGTTCACTTCCCGGTATGTCCCATGTGATGAACCATGGACAGATGGCTTTCAGGAATTATGAGACACATCCTTGTAACTTGGTCTGTAACTGTATTTGTCCCTCTCAGGTGACCTTGCGATCAGTAGCACGAGGAAGCCCCTTAACGAAAGAACCAGGCATTTAAATTGTGTGACAATGCTGTCACTTTAAACAAAGATTATTTTCTCAATTTTTTTAAATAAGAGATCTTAAAGGCCAAACTGCCTACTGAAAACGGCTCAAGTAAATGACTTACGACACTTTTAGGGTTTATAATAAATAGCAGTAACACCAGCCTAGTAACTTATCCCCAGCTGCTACTCTGTCTGAAACCTGACTTGATGCTGATTCCTCCTGGATTGGAGAACTGTATGCAAGAATGTATGTCTGAATGTTCCTTTATGCAAAGGGGTGTGTTAATGGCATGTTAGTATATTGGAACAGTTCGTTTGTAGAAGGTACTGTATCCATTATTCGGTTAAGGTTTCCAACAGTTAAATTATTCTACATTCCTCGTCATTTTGTATAGATTTTCATTAGAGTGTTTGAATATATTGTGTTTTACTTAATGGTGAGTGGTTTGACTAATTGCATCATATCTGGAACTCCCACTTCACATCTACCTTTAAAATAAGAAAAGGTTGGCTCTTAAAAAGCTACCCTCTTAAAATAGTTTGAGTCAGTCTGGTTGGTCTATGGCAAACTGAAGACTCGTGTCTGGTTCGAAATCAATAATACCAAATTGGCTTTAGAATTTGCAAACAGGCCATTCGACTCAATATGTCCACAGCGACCCACCGAGGAGAAACCTCCCCATATCCATTCCGCTCCCCTATTATTACACACTTACCCCGACTAAGGCACTGAACCCAAACATCCCTGAAATCTATGAACAATTTAGTATGGCCAATTCACCTGACATGCACATCTTTGGTATCTTTCAGCATTTAAATTGCGAATAACATACATGAGACAAATCTTTATTACTGATTGTGACCCCTTAAAGTGTTTGGAGAAGTTGCGGTAGAAAAATACCAGTCTGTTTCGATTGAGCTTATTATTGCTGTCATTCAATTTGAAGTTATACAGGTGACAGGGCGAGAAAACCTAAGTTTTGACATGTTGTGGAGAATTGGATGAAGAAGGAAAAAGGCATTCAGGAGTAAAATGCCTGAAATCGAAACTAGTTGTGAACATTTGTATGCTCACACTCAAGTAAAGCATATGCATTCCAGTCTATTAATAGAGGAAGATTAGGATGTCTAAAATGAATCCACCTTTGTATAATGATGGATGATTTTATTAAAGATGGAGTCGTGAGAGTACTATCACTGTAAAAAGGTTATTTTCTCTTGTTTTTTTAAGAGAGGTGTTAAAGGCAGAGGTGCAGAACTGTTGTCTGAAAACAGTTTAAGTAAATAACTGAGAAAGCCTTTAGGTTTCATTAAAACGGTAATAACAATGGAAGGGCAGTGTCAAGCTCTACCAGACCAGGGTTTCTCATTTTATTTATAACTGCAGCGTTCAGAAGCTGCTCGTGGTCCGAAAAGGGATGGAAGTTTCAATACATGATCCCCAGCTGCTTTTCTCTGAGATCTAGTTTGATGTTGTTTCCTCCTGGATTCGAAAACTGTTGTAAGGATTTGTAGTTGAATATATCTTTGCGCCAAGCGGTGTAAGCCGAGAAGGTACAGTTTCTATTGTTTGTGTAAGTGTTCCAACATATAAGCTATCCCAAAATATTCTTTTCTTTGATTGTATTTTAACTAAAGCATTTTAATAGATTATATTTTGCTTAATGTCGTGTGGTTTGACCAGTCACAACATATCAGGAACGCACACTTCACATCTATATTCAAAATAAGAAAAGGTTTGGGTCTAAACGGCCTTCTTAAAACATTTTGGGGAGATCTGGTCTGGTCCACAACACTTATAGACGAGGGGTTTCCAACTGACTCCTGTAATGGAAAATTTAGTGGAGGGTCTGGGGATGGTTTGCTGGAGGTTGTGCTGTGAGTTGCCTCAGACATTCAGGGAGACCTGAGGATTTGGTGACCCAACTCGGGATGGAGCATTGGGACTGTAGTTACAACATCTGAGTCTGTAACATGAACAAGAAATGGAGCAGAGGCTGCAGAGAGGAGAAACTCTGAAACCACACAGTGAGTGTGTGTGGGGAAAGGGATCTGCGGGATCCACCCCGGGTTTTCCATGAACAGCTTCCCAAGCTTCACTTAACCCAGGAGCAGAGTGTGAGGGAACACTGATTGGACAAGGAGTTGGTCACAGACTGGTGTTACCTCCTTCAACACGACCTGCAACATCACACCAGGGGGATGATGGTGCTGTCAGTGGCTGTTAGGGTCACTGTTTCATTCAGCTTTTATGATCTGGAACTTTCCAGGCAGGACTAGGTGACATATCCATCATTTCCCAGTATTTCAACATCAATGTCACTATTCGGTGATGGAGGATATATATGGTGGATGAGGTAACTACATTGTTTCTCCCACAGCAGGGGCTGCCGGGTGTATCCAGTATTGTGGGATTCCCGATGGCGTACATCCCATCTGCAGAGTACCCATGTCAATGGGGAGAGGTAGAGGAACAAAAGGAGCTCTCTCTCTATTAATGTTACAGTGTTCCCATGCACAGTACATCATGTTGGTGAATACCCACTGTCCTTGCAGCAGTCACGGCCTCTTCATTCAGAAGCAGTCGGCCATTCCCACCGTCATCGGGTCTCCACATGGAGAGAAATGAATATATCTTGGATAAAGGCCGTCCCCTTGATGCACGTTTCAAAACACCATCCCCACCACTAATCAACCACATCAAAGTATTCCATGTGTACGGAGAGCAATGGGGTCACTTGGAGTGTCTGGGAGCAGACGATCAGGGATGAAGCAAAACCTCCCATGTCTGAACGGATCTGAGTGAACCCCCCAGCATCATTAAGTCCTGTAATTCATCTCGATTTCAGTAACATACTGCCTTCCATTAGTCCTGCAAATGGAATGAGAGGTTATATCATGTTAAGTTCCACCTGCCAAACTATTACCTATTGCCTTTACCTCTCTGTATCTATTTGCAGACTCTCCACTCTCTCTTGATAATTTAATCTCTTGCTTATCACAGCGACATATGAATTCTTTGAAGAGGTGACAAGTAGGTTAGACCAGGGAAACCCAGTGGATGTGGTCTGTCTAGACTTCCAAAAGGCCTTTGATAAGGTGCCAGACGGGAGGTTGCTGAATAAGTTGAGGGGCCATGGTGTTTGAGGTGAGCTACTGGGATGGATTGAGGATTGGCTGTCTGACAGAAATCAGAGAGTTGGGATAAAAGGTTCTTTTTTGGAATGGCAGCCGGTGACAAGCGGTGTCCCGCAGGGTTCAGTGTTGGGGCCACAGCTGTTCCTGTTATATATCAATGATCTGGATGAAGTGATTGGGGGCATTCTAGCGAAGTTTGCCAATGAATACAAAGTTAGATGGACAGGCAGATAGTACTGAGGAAGTGAGGAGGCTGCAGAAGGATCTAGACAGTTTGGGAGAGTGGTCCAGGAAATGACTGATGAAATTCATTGTGAGCTAATGCGAGGTCTTGCACTTTGGTAAAAGGAATACAAACAGGGACTAATTTCTAAATGGTGAGAAAATTCATAAAGCCAAAGTACAAAGGGATCTGGGAGTGCTAGGTGAGGATTCTCGAAAGGTAAACATGCAGGTTGAGTCTGTGATTAAGAAAGCGAATGCAATGTTGTCATTTATCTCAAAGAGGTTGGAATATAAAAGCAGCGATGTGCTACTGAGACTTTATAAAGCTCTGGTTAGGCCCTATTTGGAGTACTGTGTCCAGTTTTGGTCCCCACACCTCAGGAAGGACATACTGGCACTGGAACCAGTCCAGATGAAATTCACGCATGATCCCTGGAATGGCAGGTCTAACATACAAGGAACGGCTGAGGATCATAGGATTGTATGCATTGGAGTTTAGAATGTTAAGGGGAGATCTAATAGAAACTTAAAAGATAATACATGGCTTGGAAAGGGTGGACGCTGGGAAGTTGTTTCCGTTCGGCGAGGAGACTCGGACCTGTGGACACAGCCTTAGAATTAGAGGCGGTAAATACAGAACAGAAATGCAGAGACATTTCTTCAGTCAGAGAGTGGTGGGCCTGTGGAATTCATTTCCGCAGAGTGCAGTGGAGGCTGGGATGCTAAATGTCTTCAAGGCAGAGACTGATAAATTCTTGATGGCACAAGGAATTAAGGGCTACGGGGAGAATGCGGTGAAGTGAAATTGAAATGCCCATCAGCCATGATTAAATGGCGGAGTGGGCTCGATGGGCCGAATGTCCTTTCTTCCACTCCTATGTTTTATGGTCTTATGGACATCACCAAACTCAGCATCTGTATATCTTTTCCATCCTCCTGATCATTAATATAGACTGTAAATAGTTGAGAAACCAGCACTGGTCACTGTGTGTCCCTACTGGTTACGTTCTCTCCAACTGATTTATCCTCAGTGCCTGCTTCCTGTATGATACCCAGTCCTCCCCCATTCCTGGACAACACAGTCGAAGAGTTGAATAAGAACAAGGAGCATCTGTGAGGTATCCAGCCCCTCGATGAGGCTGATGTCAACGCAGCCTCGGTTCCACTTTCCTGCCATCTCTCCATCCTAAAACTCTAGTCTCTTGTTGTAGATTGCGCCACATGATAAAACTCCACTGCACATCTACACTTTCAATTTCTTTTAGAATTTTACAGACCTCAATGAAATATCTTTTCATTCTTATGAACTCGAGAGTATAGGCCTAAACTGCTCAATTGCTCTTCATAAGACAAACACTTCAATCTAATGAAGCTCTTCTGAGTTGCCTACAATGGAAATACCTCATTCTGCAGGACACTCAAACTGTACTCCAGTTGCAGCCTCACTAACGCCTTGCATAGCTACACCAACACTCCCTACCTTTCTACTCTATCCTTTTACAAATAAACACTGAAATTATGCTTGCATTTCTCGTTACTTGCAGTACCCGCAGGCAGGTTTTCTGTAATATGCAAGCAGACACCCAGATCCCTCTGCACCTAAACACTTTGAACTTTCTCTCCATTTAGATAATAATTTGTCTTTCTATTACACTGGACAACTTGAATAGCCCATATTTATTCACTTTAATTTTCCTTGCGAAATGTTGAACCATTCACCCAACCTATCCATATGTTTTAAAATCTCTTGCATCGTCATTCCGAAGTAATTTCCCACCGATGTTAGTGTCATCGGTGGCATTGTATTTTCTCTACTGTCAACCGAGTACAATAATACCATCGATTGCAAATGGTTGAGACATGAGTACTGACATCAATGGTACCCCACAAGTTGCATTTGCCAAAAGAAAATGACACATTTATTCCATCTGACTGCCAATCCTCCATCCAAGCGAACTAATTACTCCTAAACCCATGTTGTCTGACCTTACCACTTACTCTTTCGAGAAGCGACATATCCAATGCCTTCAGAAAGACCAGGTATGTTCCATCTCCAGGATTCCCACGATCCACCTTGTTTGTGACATCTTCAAATAACTCAAGCAAACAATTCAAACACGATGTAGCCTTCGTAAAACAATGTTGACTCTGACCAATTGTGGTTTGAGTTTGCAAATGTCCTGAACAATGGACTCTAACAATTTGCCGGAAATTACAAGAGTTTATTGTTACACTTTACTCCCTAATGCATACCATTATTATAAGTTCTTCCCTTTCGACAGTCTTTACGTTTTCTTTGAATTCCTGTTTAACAGGCACAAGGCTTTAAGAGATCTGCTCCAGTTGCTGTGTAAGAGCCATGTGTGGCTGAATGGACTCATCATCCTGCTGGTGTACAAACTCGATGGGCTGACGTCTTTCTGGTGTTCCCATGTTGCCATCTCCAAGGCCAGAATGACCTCCTCCTGTTGATGCTTTATAGCATTTGGAGATTATGGAATCTTCCTGTTGCTATGTAACATTTTGAGGGGCAGATGGGTCTTTCATACTTCTCCATAACAGGTGGAGACACTGACGGTCTCCTCACGTACCCTAGAGATGGGACCGAGGGATTGATTGATCTTCTCTTGTTCCCATACAATAGATACGTGTCTAAATTAACTGTTCCTTTCTTATGAAAGAAGTCGCACATAGTTTTTATCCTTATCCAATTCCCTTGCAATGGGCTCGGAGGGTCTGAATGGCCTCCTGTTATCCCAGTGTAACAATCTCCAGTCACCTCTTCCAGTTCCTATGTTACAGACTTAAGGAGGCTGAATGGACTGATCTTATTGCTGTTTAACAGGATACTGGTGCTGAATGGACTGATCTTGTTGCTGTTTAACAGGATACTGGTGCAGCATTGCCTCCTGTTACAGGCTCGAGTGGCTGATTGACCTCCTTCTGTAAATGTATATCAGGCTCCAGGGGCTGAATAGCATCGTCCTGTTTTGGTGTAACAGGGTCGAAAACCTGAATATCCTCCTGTTGTTCCTGTGTAACAGGCTGGAGAATGGAATGGATTCCTGCACTATCTGTGTGATTCACCTCACTGGTTAACTCCTTCTGTCATCTCTGTTCAAATAAGATCATCTTCAATTTTTGTAAAATCCAATGACTACTGGGTCAACCTGATCATCCTTTCGTTATAAGCTAGCACCTTCATTGCAGGAATCAGTTGAGGGAACCATCTCTGAGCTGCTTCCAATATAACAACATTATTTCTGCAGAGAAGAGGCTAAATCTGTACACACTACTCCAGATGTGATCTCCCTATACAGCAGCAGCAACACTTTACCAGCCTGCTGTAACGTTCCCACCCAGGGTATAGCTGTCTCAGCTCTGTGGGGGAATACAGAGCATTGTTGGAAGATCATTGTCCTTCTCTACTCCATCAGCATCACGGGAGATCTGAAGAAATTAAAGTTTGAGAAGATCATAAATGATGTGGCGAGATGATCTCTGCCATTAATCTCCCCAGAGTCCACGTCGCTCAGATTCCACAGAATCTAGTAAGGTGGAGCGCAAAAACAGCAAGGAGGAGCAAACATTGATGGGAGTTATATATCAAATGGAAAGCTGCAATATAAATGCTGGACATGTTATAAAACAGGAAATGAGATATACACATTTGTGGGTACTTCAGTAATAATGTACTGTCTAAATTATATCTAAACTGTGTTAACCCAATTGAATGCTAATGCTGGGTAAAATGGATTTTATGACCAGTGAGATGGTTAGCATGAACATTATGTCGAGCACTGAGCTCGAGATCAGGTTATTTAGAAATTGCTGTTGAGTGATCAGAAGAGCTAATTGAAAATGTTGTTGTAATGGACCTTTTGGGAACAATGACCACAACGTATTGGTTTTCTTTTATGCTGTTTGAGTACACGACAGTTTTTGTTTTATTTGAAGTCACCGTTATATATCTGAGTCATGCAAGCCATGAAGGTGTGAGGACAAAATGGGGACTACAGATGCTGGAGATCAGAGTCGAAGAGTGTGGTGCTGGAAAAGCACAGTCAGGCAGCATACTAAGAGCAGATAAATCGATGTTTTGGGCATAAGACCTTCATCAGGAATGAAGCTTCTGGGCCAAGGGGGCTGAGAGATAAATGGGAAGGGGGTGCGGCAGGGGGGAGGTAGCTGGCATTGTGATAGGTAGATGAAGGTGGGGTTGAAAGTGATAGGTGACGAAGGGAGACAGAACGCCTCATCTCCTGCATTCATTAAACACAATGTGGTCTTCTCTACATTGGCAAGGCAGGAGGTCAACTTGTGGATCATTTCAGAGAACATCTCTGGGACAGCCACATTGAACAACTCCATCAACTTGTGTCTGAGCACTTTAACTTCCCTTCCCACTCTGCCAAGGACATGAGGGTCCTGGGCCTGCTCCATCGCCAAACCCGAGCCACCAGAAGCCTGGAGGAAGAAAGCCTCATCCTCTGCGTTGGGACCATCCAACCACAGGGGATCATAGTGGATTTCCCCATTTCCCCATTTCCCCTAATCCCACCTATCCCACTCCAAACGTCCAAGTCAGCACCGCTCTTTTGAACCTTCCTATCAATCTGGTCCACCCTCCTCTCCGACTATCACTTTCAACCCCACCTTCATCTACCTATTAGATGAAAGGAGGCAGCTTAGAAAAATGCAAAGTGCTGCTATAAGCCAGTAGATTCAGAGAAATATAGGACCCAGCAAAGGATGACCAAGAAACTGAGAAGAAAATCAGAAAGAAAAAAAGCGTGCAAACGAAAGAAAACATAAAGACTGCTAAAAATAGTCTATCAATGTATGAAAAAAATGAAAATGTGGAACAGTTGGTGTGCGTTCAGGATAATTTATTGCAGAGAACAGAGAAATCGCAGGGAAATGAAACAGTTTGTTTGTACCTATCTTCATGGAAGAATGTCCAGAAATTCCAAGTGACCATGGGACCTCTGTAAGTAAAGTCTAAGATCATTCTTATCAGTGATGAGATCATCTTTGAAAAGAAAGCTGGATTGAGTATTTATAAATCTGACAAACTAGATGTATGGCATACAAGAATTTCAGAGGAAGCAGCAATAGACATGTTGATTGCATCGCGGATTTTCACTTTATTTTCCGACACATTCCCACAAGGCATTTAGCCAATCTGAATAAGGCAAAGGTTATAAATATTATCCGACAGTATAAGAAAGGATGGATTTGGAGAGTGGTGAACTACAGTCCAGTTATCTTGTCATCCGCAGTCAGGTATCTGTTGGACTCGATTACAAAGAGCAAGCTACTAGATATTTAGAAGGTAATAATATAACTGGGGAGTGTGAGAATGTATCGATGAAAGGAAAAACATAAATGGCAAACATCTTTTGGAATGGTTTGAAGATGATTCTTGGAGACATAGGCAATGAAGAACCAATGGCTAACGTGGAGTTGGATATTCAGGAGCTTTTTTTAAAAGAACTCACGCAGTAATCTCATAAGAAAAATTAGAGTGAGAGGTATTGGGAAGAACATATGCAAATGGGAAAGTAAAAATTAGTTTTACATTCTTGTGAATGTAATTGGAATATAAAGGATTCAGTGAACCAGTTGCATCGAGTGTTGGTGAGACTAACCTTAGAATATTGGGTATCGTTCGGAATCCCAATCTCAGAAAGAATATGCTGACAATAGAGGAACTGCAAATGGTATCATACAGATTAATCCCTAAAATGGCAAGATTGTCTGATGTGGAAACTCATCCTGTGATCTCGAGTTTCAAAACATGAGAGGTGATTGCAGTGAAACTTAGAAACATATCGAGGACTGAATAACAGAGGGACATGGAGAAGTCCAAGGAGGCGAGATAAGGAGAATCCCACGATATTCTACACGGTCAAGTAGAACAGAATAATCAGCAAAGTTAGTGCCCATTAGAAACCATTAGAAATCTGTGTGTCAAGCTGGAGAACATTGATGGATTGTTACATGACACCTTCACATCTATTTCACTTGGGTGAAGGAGGATGCAGGTACAGAATTCAAGAAGATGGACTGGACAACTCTTGAACAGATTGATGTAAAATACGAGCAGGGATTTGAGGCTTTGCACTGTATAAATTTGGACCAATCTCCATGTCTGAATGTGTTGTATCACAGGAGGCTGTTGTGGTCAAGGGAGGAATGACCCTGACTGAATATTTAAATTAGAATCTGACCATAGGGGAGGTGCCAGAGAACTGGAGGACTGCTAATACGATTACACTTCACAGTAAGGGTGGGATAGAGAGACCAGGTGACTATAGACGAGCGAGTAGTCGATCCCTGTTAATGAAACTACTGGAGAAAATAGTGAAGGAGAAAATTGAACTCCAATCAGAATCGCAAGGTTTGATCAGGGATAATCATCATGACTTTATCAGAAGGACGTCACATCCATCGGGTTTGATTACATTAGTTTGAGGAGGTCAATTTTTTTTTTGTTTTGTAGGAAGGCTTTGGAAAAAATTTCCACCTGGGAAACTGAAAAACAAAACAAAAACTCACAATATAAAGCATACCTTGACAAGTTACAACAAAAATTGTCTTAGTGGCAGGACGCAGAGGGTGGTGAGAGAAGGCTGTTTGTGTGAGTGGAGACCAGTATCCCCTGGTGTACCATAGGGATCAGTGCTGTGTTGCTTATTGTTTGTGTTATTCATAAAAAAAAATGTGAATGTGGAGGGGGCTAGGTGGAGAGGGGGGAGTTGTGATAAATAAGTGCATGTTTGACATAAAGATTGGCTGGGTGGTTAGCAGTGAGTAGGAAGGCCTTAAGTTACAGGAAAATGCAGATGGAATGATCAGATGGGTAGATCAATCGCAGATATAATGTAACCCTGATAAATATGAGGTGATGCACTTTGGGAAAAGGAACCAGGCAGGGGAGGACTCAATGAATGGCAGGACACTGGGAAATTCAGGGTGTGCTTCTCCACACATCCCTGAATGTGACTGGACAGTTTAACAGACTAGTTAAGAATTGGACCTTGGGTGTAGCGTTTCATAATCAGGGTGTAGATTATAAGAGCAATATAGGGCTTTGGTTCGGCTATAATGAAGTACGGTATGTAGCTCTGGGAGCCACATTCCAGGAAGGATGTGATTGTACTGGAGAGGGTGCAGAGGTGATTCACCGGGATGTTCCCTGGAATGGAGCATATCAACTATGGAGAGAGGCTGGACAGGCTCGGATTTTTCTTACTTTGGAGCAGAGAAAGCTGAGGGGTCCGTGATTCAGAAGGTTAAGAGTATGAGGGACATGGACAGGGTGGATAGACAGCAGCTGTTCCTTTTAGTATGAGGGTCAAGAACAAAGGAGCACACTTTTAAAGTGAAGAATTTGAGGTTCAGAGAGGAATTAAATATTTTTTTCACCAAGAGTGTGTTGGGTTCTGGGATTACATCCTGAGAGGGGATCACGTGTAACCTCACAATCGCTAAAAAGTATTTGGACGAGCACTTGGAAGTGTCATAGCATTCCAGGCTATTGGCCTGCTGTAGGAAAGTGGGACTAATATAGATCATGCTCTATTTCTGTTGGCACAGAGTCTATGCTCCTGTGAGTGAATGGTGTGGAAGATCAATTATTGAGCAATTTAAGGGAGGAATTGATGAGTTTCTGAGGAGTATATTCACAAGGATTATAAGAGTGAACTGTAATAACTTGTTAAATTATGTCAATGTGAGAAAAATGAGAAAACAAGTGCAGCTTCCTTGCAAACTGAAATTAGAGAATGAAGAATGGGGAACAAGGGAATGGCAGAACTATGAAGCCACTATTTCAGTTCTGTCTTCACAGAACTTTCTAACAATACCAGGAAAACCAAGCCTGGTGTGGGAAAATGATATAGTACATGGAACATAGAACATAGTAAGTACTTTTTTAGGATAAATTATTGGGGCTGAAAATAATGGTCGTAGACAACTGACATAAATTTATGAAATTGGAATTATATTTGAGAAGCAGACTGGGAGACAAATGAAAGAGAAGCAATGGATGTAAAATATATGGGTTTTCAGAGAAACTTTTGTAAAGCTCCAAGCCCAGTTAGCAAAATCAAATCTGAGTGGATTGGGGCAAATATGTTTCTAGAATGTGACAGCTGGCAGGAAAAAGTGATTAGAAATAAACAGACTCGTCAAACAACAACCTGACATTGTCTGTAAGGTATGATTCTGTGAGTATGATTATTTCCCAGACACCCCATCACCTTCCCCGGATATCTCCTGTCTCACCAACAGGGGACACATAGCAGAAGTGGCGGTACAGTGGGATACAGTTGGAAGGGAATTGCTCTGGGAATCCTCAACAGTGACTCCGTATCCCACGAAGTCTCATGGCGTTAGTTTGCACATGGGAAAGGAAACCTCCTGCTGATAACATGTACCAGCCTCTCCCAACTGATAAATCAGTATTCCTCCATGCTGAACAAAACTTGGAGGAAGCACTAAGGGTGGCAAGGATACAAACTGTACTCTAGGTGGGGGATTTAAATATCCACCTCAGCTCAAGATCACCTCAGCTGCAGCATTACTGATTGAGCTGGTCGGGTCCAAAAGGATATAAAGGCTTGACAGAGTCTACAGCAGGTCATGAAGGAACAAACAAGAGGAAAATACATACTTGACCACATCCTTGCTAATCTGTCAGGTGCAGAAGTATCTGCCCATGTCAGTATCGGTAAGCGTGACAACTGCACAGTCACTGTGAAGACAAAGTCCCACCTTCACATTGAGAATAACCTCCACCATTTTGAGTCGTATTATTACTGTGCTAAATAAGACCAACTTCAAACACATCTAGCAGCTCAAGTCTGGGTTTCCATAAGGTGCTGTGGGTCAGCAATAGCAGCAAAATTTTACTCCAGTGCAACCTCATGGCCTGGCATATTCCCCTCACAACAATTACCATCAAGGCAGAGGATCAACCTTAGTACAATGGAGTGTGCAGGGGGGGCAGGAGCAGCACCAGGCATAACTGAAAATGAGGTGTTAGCCTGGTGGAGCCACCAGCGAGGACAAAGTGTGTGCCAAACAGCATAAGCAGTAAGTGATAGACAGAGCTTAGTGATCCCACAAGCAACGGTTCAGATCGAAGCTCTGCAGTCCATCCACTTCTAGTTGAGAATAGCTATGGACAATTAAACAAGTCATTGGAGGCTGAGATTCCACGAGTATCCCCATCCTTAATGATGGAATCGCCCAGCACTCCAGTGCAAAAGATAAGGATGATGCATTCTTCAGTCAAAAGAACATCTTCAGTCAAAAGTGCTGAGATCTATCCCAGCCTCCTCCAGTGACCCTCAGCAATTCAGTTACCAGTCATCAGCCAATTCGATTCAGTCCACGCGATATCAATAAAAAGTTGGAGACACTGGATGCTCCAAAGGGGACATACCCTGACAACATTCTTGCAATAGTACTGAAAACTTGAACTGCAGAACTTGTCACTGACCTAGCTAAACTGTTCCAGTATTGTTACAACGACATTTCTCCGATTCCATGGAAAATTAACCAAGTATCCCCATACATAAAAAGCAGAACAAATCTAATCTGACCAATTACCACCCCCTCAGTCTACTTTGGATCAGCAGTAAAGTGATGGAAGGTGTCAGTGCTTTCAAGCAGCACCTGCACAGCAACAACCTGCTCAATGACACCCAGTTTGGGCTGCCTCAGGGTCGCTCAGCTCCTGATCTCATTACCTTGGTTCAATCATGGACAAAAGAGCTAAATTCCAGTCGTGGGGTGAGAGTCACAGCCCTTTAAAACAAGGCTGCCTTTGACCAAGTGTGGCATCAAGGGGTGAAAGTAAAACTGGAATCAATGGGTATCAGGTGCAAACTCCCGCTGGTTAGAATCATACCTGACACGTAGGAAGATGGTCATGGTTGATAAAGGTCAGTCAACCCAGCTCTAGGACAAGTCTGTAGGAGTCCCCCGGGCAGTGGCCTAGGCCCAAACATCTTCAGGGCTGCTTGATCAATGACCTTCCCTCTATTATAAGGTCAGAAGTGGAGATGTTCGCACAAGTAATATTGATGCCACACAAATGCCAGACCGTGAACATCACCACTAATATACAATCTAATCACGGCCCCCTTTCATTCAATGGTGTTACCATCACTGAATCTATAGTTGACTGCAGCGCTCCACCAAGGCAGCTCACCAACACTTTTTCAAAGGCAACTAGGGACAGGCAATCAATGCTGGCCCAGCCAATCGCACCCAGGTTCAGGAAATAAGTATTATTTTTTTTAAAAAATAACAGAGGAAGGTTGCTTAGATATCACAGAGATCAGTGCTCTGGTCTCAACTATTCACAATACCATTAAACATTTGGTTCTGGGAATCAAATACGATATATCCCAACCTGCTGACTGAAGTAAAGGATATTGTATTGTGAGTGGGTGAGGAGGTTGCAAAAAAGCTTCAAGGTGACTAAGTCAAGTGGAGTGAATGGGCAAATACGTGGCAGATGGAAAGCAATGTGGGTAGAGGTGACGGTGTGCCCTTTGATTTGAAGCTTATCGTTTGACACAGGATTGTTTGAAACATGTTGATCTACAAAGGGACGAATGCTCCTTTTTGTTGTTTCCTTCTACGCAGCCCTCCGAGGTCCCTGCAGCACAGTGAGTTCTGAACCCAGACGTCAATACTGAAAATGGAATTGGCACGCTGCCCAGTGTACATAGACCCACCAAGTGGGGAGCTGTAACATTGCAAAGGATCTGGATCTCCCTGTTGACTCGTCACTGAAAGCAATATTGTCGGAGCAGAAAGCAGTGAGGAAGGTAAATGGAGTGTTGACCTTCATTTCAGGGGGATTTGAGTCCAGAAGTAAGAGTGTCTCACTGCATCTGTACAGGGACTTAGTGAGACCCCATCTCGAACATTGTGCAGTATTGTGTGGAGTTTTGGTCTTTGTACCGAACAAAGGACAAACCTGACATTGAGGGAGAGCAGTGAAGGATGACAAGACCGATCTTTGTGATGACAGGCTTGTTGTAGGAGCAGAGTTTGGAGCGACTGGGCCTGTATTCCATGGGCTTTAGGAAAATGGGTGGAGATATCAGTGAGATATATAAATCTCTGACAGGGTGAGACAGACTGGAAGCAGGGATGATAATTCCCCAGGCTGGGACGTCTAAAACAAGGGGCCACTTTATTAGACACAGACAAGCCATTCTGCATTGAGGTGACCATAAATGTCTACCCTCAGAGACTGGTGAACCTGGCGAATGCACTCGAATCTGGAAGGCAAGCCACTGAATATAAATAAGGATTTAGAGACAATAGAATATGATGAGAGAGCAGGAGAACAATGTGGAAATAAAGGGTAAGCCATCATTTTATTGAATTGGGTAGCAAACTCGATGGACCAAAGGGACGACTGCATTTGCTAATTTATAGCTTCCCAAGGTTACTCACATTAACAGATATATTCATTGCGTGGGATAAGTGCATTACGGAGATGTTTGAACATGAATGACAATGAGGAAGTCTCAATGTGATGTATGGCCTACTCCATTCCTGATGTTTCTGTGCAGTCTGTGGGAAAGCTCTGTAAATGCTGTCACGAGCTCTCAGATATTAGGAAGGAGGTCTCTGCAGTGTCGACAGGACTGTGTTTCCCGTTCCCTTTTTTCAATACTGAGGCTGGGGCTGGGTGTTCTGTCTGGGTTTATCCTTTAAGAATCGGAGCAGTATGATAGAATAGAGTGTGTTGCTTGGCTGATTCATAGACCATTGAAATGTTTTATCACATGTCTATGTGTCTGCAGTCCTAGATAATCATAGGTAACAAACAGCAATGGACCCAGCTTCCACTCTAGCTGAAACAAAATGACTGCAGGTGCTGGGAACCAGATTCTGGATTAGTGGTGCTGGAAGAGCATAGCAGTTCAGGCAGCATCCAGGGAGTAGTAAAATCGACGTTTCTGGCAAAAGCCCTTCATCAGGAATACAGACAGAGAGCCTGAAGAGTAGAGAGATAAGTGAGAGGAGGGTGGGTTGGGAAGAAAATGGCGTAGAGTACAATAAATGAGTGGGGGAATGGGATAAAGGTGATAGGTCGGGGGGTAAGGGTAGAGTGGATAAGTGGAAAAGAAGGTAGGCAGGTAGGCAGGTAGAACAAGTCATGGGGCAGTGCTGAGCTGGAGGTTTGGAACTAGGGTGAGGTGGGGGAAAGGGAAATGAGGAAACTGTTGAAGTCCACATTGATGCGCTGGGGTTGAAGTGTTCCGAGGTGGAAGGTGAGGCGTTCTTCCTCCAGGCGTCTGGTGGTGAGGGAGCAGCGGTTAAGGAGGCCCAGGATCTCCATGTCCTCGGCAGAGTGGGAGGGAGATTTGAAATAGTGGGCCACGGGGCGGTGTGGTTGTTTGGTGCGGGTGTCCCGGAGATGTTCCCTAAAGCGCTCTGCTAGGAGGCGTCCAGTCTCCCCAATGTACAGGAGACCGCATCGGGAGCAACTGATACAATAAATGATATTGGTGGATGTGCAGGTAAAGCTTTGATGGATGTGAAAGACTCCTTTAGGGCCTTGGATGGAGGTGAGGGAGGAGGTGTGGGCGCAGGTTTTGCAATTCCTGCAGTGGCAGGGGAAGGTGCCAGGAAGGGTGGTTGTATTGTTGGGGGGCGTTAACCTTACCAGGTAGTCACGGAGGGAACGGTCTTTGCGGAAGGCGGAAAGGGGTGGGGGGAATATATCCCTGGTGGTGGGGTCTCTTTGGAGGTGGCAGAAATGTCGTCGGGTGATTTGGTTTATGCGAAGGTTGGTAGGGTGGAAGGTGAGCACCAGGGGAATTCTGTCCTTGTTACAGTTGGAGGGGTGGGGTCTGAGGGCAGAGGTGCGGGATGTGGACGAGATGCGTTGGAGGGCATCTTTAACCATGTGGGAAGGGAAATTGTGATCTCTAAAGAAGGAGGCCATCTGGTGTGTTCTGTGGTGGAACTGGTCCTCCTGGGAGCAGGTACGGCGAGGCGGAGGAATTGGGGATACAGGATGGCATTTTTGCAAGAGGTAGGGTGGGAAGAGGTGTAATCCAGGTAGCTGTGGGAGTCGGTGGGTTTGTAAAAAATGTCAGTGTCAAGTCGGTCGTCATTAATGGAGAAGGAGAGGTCCAGGAAGGGGAGGGAGGTGTCAGAGATGGTCCAGGTAAATTTAAGGTCAGGGTGGAATGTGTTGGTGTAGTTGATGAATTGCTCAACCTCCTCGTGAGAGCACGAGGTGATGACAATGCAGTCACAAATGTAGCGGAGGAACAGGTGTGGAGTGGTGCCAGTGTAATTACGGAAGATCGACTGTTCTCCGTAGCCAACAAAGAGACAGGCATAGCTGGGGCCCATACGTGTGCCCATGGCTAACCTTTCGGTAGGGAGGAAGGAGAAATTGTTAAGGGTGAGGACCAGTTCGGCCAAACAAATGATAGTGTTGGTGGAAGGGTACTGCTGGGGACATCGGGAGAGGAAGAAACGAAGGGGTTGGAGGCCCTGGACATGGCAGATTGAGGTGTAGAGGGATTGGATATCCATAGTGAAGACACGGCGTTGGGGGCCGGGGAAACGGAGGCCTTGGAGGAGGTGGTGTCTCGAACGTATGTGTGGAGTTCCTGGACTAGGGGGAATAGGACAGTGTCGAGGTAGGTAGAGATGAGTTCAGTGGGGCAGGAGCATGCTGAGACAATGGTTCGGCCAGGGTGGTCAGGCTTGTGGATCTTAGGAAGGAGGTAGAACCGGGCAGTGCGGGGTTCCTGGACTATGAGGTTGGAAGCTGTGGCTGGGAGATCTCCTCCTGAGGTGATGTGTTTCTGTATGGTCTGGGAGATGATGGGTTGGTGATGGTGGTGGGGTCATGGTCGAGGGGACGGTAGGAAGAGGTGTCCTTGCGTTGGCATTTGGCTTCAGTGATGTAGAGGTCAGTGAGCTGGGATGTCGTGTGGGTGTGGAGCTGGGTTTGAGGGCGGACCCTGTCACTGGAGTGGGTGTGGTGGTGGGGGGAATGGGATGGAGTCATGAGTAGGGGTAGCTTTCCCCTCAGAGTTCTGGGGGGCGGGGATGGTGACAGTGGTGTCTGTGGGGGGGCGTCTTCAGCAGAATGCAGATGAGTGTCTTTGGTGGGGGCGGAAGTGGTGGTGACCAGGGAAGTGGCGGGGGCAGAAGTCAATGAGTGTGTGACATCAGTGATGATGTGAGGGGCGGAAGTGATGTCAAGTGTGGTGCATAAGGAATTGTGAGGGGCGGAAATGGCTGTGGGAGTGGCCATGATGGGGGCAGTGACATCATCAATCAGCGTGGGGATGGTAGCTGCAGCAGCCACATGGCTAATGGCGTCCGAGCAGTTCCAGAGGCCAGGGGAATCTACAGGAATGTTTGAGGAGCGCTGGTTATGGAGGTGGTTAGATAAAAGTTTGTTGTACTTACAGTTTTTGATGATTTAGATGGAGTTGAATTATCACCTAGAACATCTCCGGGACACCCGCACCAATCAACCACACCACCCTGTGGCCCAACATATCAACACACCCTCCCACTCTACCGAGGACATAGAGGTCCCGGGGCTCCTTCATCACCGCTCCCTCACTACCAGACGCCTGGAGGAAGACCGCCTCATCTTCCACCTCGGAACACTTCAACCCCAGGGCATCAATGTGGACTTCAACAGTTTCCTCATTTCCCCTTCCCCCAGCTCACCCCAGTTCCAAACTTCCAGCTCAGCACTGTCCCCATGACTTGTCCTACCTGCCTATCTTCTTTTACACCTATCCACTCCACCCCCTCCTCCCTGGCCTATCATCTTCATCCTCTCCCCCACTCACCTATTGTACTCTATGCTACTTTCTCCCCACCCCCACCCTCCTCTCACTTATCTCTCCACTCTTCAGGCTCTCTGCCTGTATTACTGACAAAGGGCTTTTGCCCGAAATGTTGATTTTACTGCTCCTCAGATGCTGCCTGAAGCGCTGGTGCTCTTCCAGCACCACTAATCCAGCCTCCAGTCTGACAAGCCTCCTTCCACTAAACCCTCTGCTTCCTACCATCAAGCCAACTGTGTATGCAATTGGCCTGTTCACCCAGCATTTCGCGTGATGTAACCTTCCAGAGCAGCCTGCCATGTGGAATCTTATCAAATGCCTTAGTGTAATCCATGGAGACTATGTCTACCTCTCTGTCCTCGTCAACCTTCCTGGTCACTTCATCAAAGAACTCTAACAAATTTGGGAAGCATGATCTCCCACTCACAAGTCGATGTTGACTGCTCCGAATCAAACCCTGTGTAAGTAATGGGTGCAGTCAATGGTATGCTGTCCTTCATTGTAAGATGATTTGAGTACATAAGTAAAGCCATCTTCCTGCTGTTGTAGAGCCTTGCTGAGAGAGCATGAGGAGGACACTGTACAGATTTGATCTCCTTTGTAAGGAATGATCTCCTTACCACAGACACGGGTGATGGTAACATGAGAATAGAGTGAAGATGCTGAGTGTTTAATCTATAGATCTATGAGAGACGAAGAAATGGTGACGCTGAAACACGAGGAGTGGCAGCAATCACTTATTTCCAAAACAGACATTGATCGGGAGAGAAATTCCATACTTTACCCAGGATTGATTGGTTTGATTTATTGTCACGTGTACCTCAGTACAGGGAAACACTTTATTTATGAGCAGTGGAGGAAGATCATAGTAAGCATGGTCAGACAGATCATAGGGTGGAAATAGACTTGGACAGAGTAAGGCATACATGATACACTGAACAGGACGTGTACTAGACAAGATCAACATGAGCACGTTCAGCATTATTTGAACAAAGAGAGTTCATTCATCAGTCTAACATGACTTTCCTAATAGTTTATTTGCCTAAATTAACTCCCCCCACGTTATTGTGCAGTCGGCGTGTGAACCCTGTACTGAACGCAATGTTGCTCACAATTCCCACCAGCAGCCACAATACCTTCCATCTGAAACAGGTAGCCATTCCTACTAAGTTCCACCCTACAGAGAAAACACCAGGCTTTCTTCTCCGAGACGAAAGGTGCCTTCTTGAGACTTCAAACAAGATTTATGGCTTCCCTGCTCACCAGTAAAAATCCACGTTAAAGTCCCACGTGTGTATCATAAGCAACAGAGCCAGGAGGAACAACGTGGAGCAATCTGTCTGTGCAGCCTCTGCCCCACTTGTTCATCATGTTGGAACATCATTTAGGAGACCCTTAAGACTGCTGATGCTGGAGATCAGAGTAGAGCATCAATTGCTGGAAAAACACAGCAGGTCAGGCAGCATCCGAGAAGCAGGAGAATCCATGTTTCGAGCATAGGCCATTCATCAGGAATCAGCATCAATTACTTCATTCTGCCACTGCGTAAGTGCTTTGAGGTGGGAATGGCCTCCTACTGTTCCTGTATAACTGTATCAAGGGACTGACTGGCTTCTTCCTCATCCGATTAGACAGCGCCACGGGCCTGACTGGTTACCCCTTGTTCCTGTTTAACAGCTCGATGTGCTGAGAAGTGTGAAGATGCTGCAGCTTTAAGAGATTTTTTTTGTCCTGGTTTCTTTTAAGAGAGAGATTGAACGATCATTACCATGCTGGCTACTGGCTACTTAAGTGAACAGCTAGCGAGGACTTAGGTTTATTTTAGTGCAACCTGAATGGGTGTGGCCAACTCTCACAGATTAGGATCACTGGGTTTTGGTTCCTCAGTAACATCAGAAACTATTGGGGTCTCCACAGAGTTGGAAGCTTCAGGGAATGTCTCCTGGCTGCTACTCTCTCTGAACGTTCTCTTGATGCTGTTTTCAATTCCTGAATTTTCCTTTTTGCCAATGGCTACGTTTATGAGGAATTTCCAATGTTGGACTAGTTCATTAGTAATAGCTCCTAGA
Source organism: Chiloscyllium punctatum (assembly GCF_047496795.1). Classification (NCBI taxonomy): domain Eukaryota; kingdom Metazoa; phylum Chordata; class Chondrichthyes; order Orectolobiformes; family Hemiscylliidae; genus Chiloscyllium; species Chiloscyllium punctatum. Next base: position 33,221,029 of record NC_092751.1, read on the forward strand.
TCTATTATTCTGTTAAGTTGCCCAATAAAATTACCTTATTCTAAATTCCTCTTTCTTTGGTTTTATTTCATCTTTCGTGTTTAAGTAGATGGGTATTTTGCTTCATACCGAGTAGTCACGTGGCATCTGGAACAGACACTTTACATTTCCTTTAAAATATGAAAACATTAGAGTCTACACTACTGCCTTCCAATATTTTCTAGGGGCTCTGGTGTGGTCCATCACACTAGACTCCTTCGCTTCCTGAGTAATAGGCTGGAGGCTCTGAATGGGCTGTCCGTCTTCTTCTCCAATAGTGTCAATGGGCTGAACGACTTCCTCAGATTCCTGTGAAACCAGCGTGAGGTGCTGAATGAACTCTTTTTTAACTGTGGCAATGTGCAGTGTCAAGAAGTGCTGTTACATGAATGTTATGGACCCTTTAACAGCACAAGCCTCAATGGAGTCTGGGTCTTGCTGCTCATGGACACAGACCAGTTCAGGAACTGACGGCGATAAAATGTTCTGAACATTGTGGAATCTTCAGCGACAATCCCCACTTCTGATGTTATGGTGGGGAAGGTGGGGGTGGGAAGACATTGATGAAGCAGCTGAAGCTGTTTGTGAAGGGGAAGCTACCCTGAGGATCTCCCACAGAGGTGACCCAGGACTGAGATGATGAACATCTTCCTTTGACCCCAAACACTGGAGAGGTTACTCTGATTCCCATTAAGTTCAGTTTTGTTAAGCTCCTTGATGTCAATAAAAGTCAACCACTGCCTTGATATCAGGGCCAGTCATTTTACCTGAACCCTTGTGTCAGCCTCTTTAGTTCATATCAATAAACCATGATATAGGAGAAGCACAGGTTTTCTTCAAACGTTTGGGATTGAATGTCAGGATTTCTCTTCTCAAGAGTGTTGGGGATCTCGATGACTGAAAGTATTTGAAGTTGAGGTAGATGGATATTGACCTAACAGAGAGGTGAGGGCTGTGAGGAATTGGGTATGAAAGAGGATTTGACACCAAGAGTAGACCAGTCATGATCTTAGTGAAGGGAAACGCAGGCCTGGGGTGTGAACGACCTGTCCCTGTTTCTGATGTTCTCCCATTCTGTTATTGGAACGTTAGTGGGCGTTATTTTCATGAATGTTCTGTTATTAAATGTTGCAGTCAGGGAGACCAGAGGATTTTGTGAGCCATCTCTGTGTGAGGTATGGGGGTTGTATTCACAGTGAATCTGGGTCTACAATATGACCAACAAATGAAACAGAAATTGTAGAGACAGGAAGCTCTGTAAAGAGAGATGAGGGGCCTCTTTCATACACAGCCTGGATTTTCCAATTACATTTCCCAAATCACCTCAAAGCGTGTGGGACAGTACTGAGGGACTGAATGGTCTCCCCGGTTTCTCTGCAACAGGTTATAGGAGTAAGTAGCCTCCAACTGCTCCTGTCTAGCAGGTTTGAGGGGCTGAATGGAACACAGGAACATGGGACTGAGGAGCAGGAGTGGGTCATTAGAGAATTTGAGCCTTCTCCGCAAGGCACTAAGGTTGTGGCTGATTGGGTTGGGGTCTCAGCCCCACTTTCCTGTCTGCATCCCATTTTGCATGACTCACATCTTTGTCAAATATTTAACTAGCGCAGCTTTCAAATAATAAGAACATAGAGCCACGATAAACTTCCAGCAAAGAGTATTCTGACTTGAAGGGTCCTTTCAGAATTTTTTGTCATCCCTCTTAGAGAATCAGAGAGTCATGCAGAAAGGAAACAGACCCATTAGTCCAATCTGTTCACTCCGATCAGATATCAACTCTGATCCAGTCGCATTTGCCAGCATTTGGCCAATATCCCTCCTCTTTCAGATACTTTTTAAATGTGCGATTGTACCGCTTTCACGACTTCCTCTGACAGCACTTTCAGTGCACACACCATTCTCTGTGTGAAACATTTATCTTCAAGTTCCTTCTAAATCATTCGCCCTCTCCCCTTCAACCTATGCCCTCTTATTCTGGACTCCCTTTTGCTGGGGAGCAGAGCGTGACTGTTCAGAATATCCATGCCCATGATGGTTTTACAAACCACTATAATGTCACCCCTCAACCTCTGACACTCCAGGAGAAAGCACCTCAAACTAATCAACCTCTCCCTAAAGCTCAAACCTCCAGTCCTGGAACATCCGTGTAAGTCATTTCTTCAGAAAGCCAAATTGTACACAGTATTCTTAAAACAGCCTCACCAACATCCTGTACAGATGCAACATACCACCACAACTCCTGTACTCAATGCTCTGACGGATGAAGTCAGATGTGCCAAATGTGTTCAGCACCAATCTGTCGACCTGCGACTCCACATTCAAGGAACAACGCAACTGCAGCCCTATGTCCCTTTGTTCCACAACACTCCCCAGGACTTTACCATTAAGTGTAGAACCTCTGCCCTGATTTGCCTTCCCAAAATGCAAAACCTCCTATTTATCTAAATTAAACTTCATATGTCACTCCTTGCCCCTTTGTCCCATCTAATTATGGTCTCGTTATACTCTGAGATAATCTACTACACCATGATTCTGATGTAATCTGTAAACTTACAAACTATGGCCCCAATATTCACATCTAAATCCTTTACATAAATGATGAAATGCAGTGAACTCAGTACCGATTCTTACAGCACACTGCTGCTCACAAGCCTCCAGGCTGAAAAATATCCCTCTTCCTTCAAGCCCAATTTTGCCTAGCTTCCTCTGTATCCCATGTGACTGAAACTTACTTATCTGTCTACCAATCAGACTGCAATACTAGCTATGAAGAGAGGCTCAGTCGGTTAGGTTTATTATCACTACAAAAAAGGTGATTGAGGGGGGACCTGATTGAGGTTTACAAAATCATGAAGGGTATAGAGAGGGTGGATAGGGACAAGTTTTTTTTTCCCAGAGTGAAGGATTCAATAACGAGAGGTCGTGCTTTCAAAGTGAGAGGTGGAATGTTTAAGGGGGATACACGCGGTAAGTACTTCAAACAGAGGGTGATGGGTGTTTGGAACGCGTTGCCAGCAGAGGTGGTAGAGGCAGGCACTGCAGATTCATTTAAGATGCGTCTGAATAGATGCATGAGTAGGTGGGGAGCAGAAAGATACAGATGCTTAGGAACTGACCAACAGATTTAGACAGTACATTTGGATCAGTTCAGGCTTGGAGGGCGACGGGCCTGTTTCTGGGCTATAAATTTTTTTGCTCTTTGTTCTTTAAATGAACACCTTGCTGAAGTCCACATAGACAATGTGTACCAAACTGCCTTCATCAATCTTCTTTGTCACTTCTTCACAAAACTCAACCAAATTAATGATACATCATTTCCCATGCAGATAGCCACGTTGTCAACCCCAATCAGTCCTTGCCTTCCCAAATGTATGTAAGTCGTGTCCCTCAGAATCCCCTCCAACAACTTATCCACCACTGACATCAGGCTCACGGGTCTATAGTCCCCGACTTTTCGGGTCACTGTTTCCTTTCTAGTCCCACTCCTCCACTGCTCACAACAAATGTTAAATATAACCAGGTTGGTTATATGGCCGATGATATCGGTCTCAGACTGGGTCAGGGTCAGGGTCAGTGTTAGGAACAAGTCAGGCTAGTTTCTTTAATCTACTAAAACAACACGTTTATGATCCAGAGCAATGTTACTCAAACTATGATGGAAAGATGAATGGCAAACTGTTTGGGTATTGCAAATATATAATCAATATTTCCCATTCTAAACACACACAAACACACATACACACACATACACAAACACACACACACATACACAAACACACACACACACACACACACACTGCGCCACCGTGCCGCCCGTTTTGTTTATCAGTGTGTGTGTGTGTGTGTTTGTGTATGTGTGTGTGTGTTTGTGTATGTGTGTGTATGTGTGTTTGTGTGTGTTTAGAATGGGAAATATTGATGTAGATGTAGATGTAGATGTAGATGTAGATGTAGATGTAGATGTAGATGTAGATGTAGCTTCGGCGGGGCAGTGTGGACCTGTTGGGCCGAAGGGCCTGTTTCCACACTGTAAGTAATCTAATCTAAAATCTCTGCAATTTTAACTTGAAACAAATTTGTCCAGATATTATTGTAACTCATGACAAAAGGAAAAATTTCGAGACTGTCCAAAACGTTATTCTGCCTCTGAAGATATTGTACTCTCACAGCTGCTAGTAATGGGATTTCATCCTGGGAGAATTGGATTTGGCTTAATTCCCTTTGCTTTCGGCAGTGAGTAGATTCCATTGAATTCTGGTCAGGGATCCCCCAAATGGTAGCACGGTAGTTAGCCCTGCTGCCTCACAGCACCAGGGACTTGGGTTCAATTCCAGCCTTGAGTGACTGTCTGTGTGGAGTTTGCACATTCTCCCCTTGTCTGTGTGAGCTTCTAATGGGTAATCCAGCTTTCTACCACAGACTGTGTAGGTTCGGTGGATTGGTCATGCTAAATTGTCTGTCGTGTTCAGGGATTTCTAGGTTAGGTGAATTAGTCAGGGGTAAATATAGGGGAATAGGTTGGGAAGGTTGGTATGGACTTGTTGGGCCAAAGGGCCTGATTCAACACTGTATGGATTCTGTAAAAATAAGAATGGTAACGATGACTGTAGAGTTTTATTTAAGCTCGCGCATATTGCTGTGATGAGGAACAATGATTGAGAGAGAGAGTACAATAGGCCATTCCTTCTCAGGCAGATTACATTTTCTCCCTCTCTGAGTTGAATCACACAATAATGTCATCCTCTCCCAAACTGGACCATGTGAGGTCTCCTTGGACATTGTCCAAACTATGTCTCCATCACATTCCCTGTTCCATGTAGGCGCATTATTGCTGCCGACATGCACAGAGCCATGCCCTTAGCAGAAAATGGTATCAGTCAATTTGAAATATGTTTACATGGCCCTGCGTCATTAAAAAGTGAAATGTTTAATTTATTCAGAATACCTTTGTTAAAATGAACGCATTTTTTAAAGAAATACAGAAATTGCTGGTAATGCTCGGCAGGTCTATCAGCATCCAGATGCCTTTTACATGCCGTAGTTGTACCAGCCTCCAGCACTTCCTCTGGCAGCTCATTCCATATGCATACCGCCCTCTGTGTGAAAAGGTGCCCTTTAGGCCTCATGGAAACCTTTGCCCTCTCACTTTCAACCAATGCCCTATAGTTTTGGATGTCCCTAACCTGGGAGAAAACCCTAACTACTCACCCTATCCATGACCGTTCTGATTTTATAAACCACTACTGCTGCAAAATGTGACTCCAATCAACACGACTGGCTGGACTAATAGTCATCCCGAGCCTAAATTCTGAAATTCATTTCTGACACCTCTTCCTTCTCCATCCAGTCACTATTCTAAGTCAATTTTATTCAGTTTATTCAAATCTATCCTGAGACACATCTGTGGGATTAACACCTAGACCTTGGTGCCCGGAGGTAGGGACACTAGCATCACTCGGAAATACCCATAAAGCTGTAATATTATTCTCCTGTGTGTTTGCTTATCAGCCTGTTCTGACATGCTGGGGCATACCTCTGCAACAGGCAGGTCTTGAATTCCGATCTTCTATTCCAGAGCTAGGAACACTTCCAAAGATGTTCAGAAATTTGAATCAAATCCAGACCTCTGGCTCAAGGTAGGGACACTACCCACTACACTACCATAGTCAGAATTTGGGTCATATTTAAAGTGCTAACTTTCAGCTCGGTGTGGATTTAAGATAATCAGGTTACCATTACTGAACAACACTTTGTATTGTTAAACAAATGCAAGATATTTGACTCAACTGCAGGATGTTGAGTGCACATGCTGTGGCATCGAAATTAACTTCGGCCATCTTGAATTGCTATTTTCTGCAGTCTACAATATTAGGGAAATCAATCCAGCACACACACTCTGCGCAAAGGTTGGTCTCGAATAGATTTTCATTACTGAACACCAGAGACGGAGAAAAAGCGTAATTTCTGGCCCCAATGCACTGAGCGGTATTACCCAAATCTCACTTGTGACTGCTCTCTTCCTAAAACCATGAAATGATTCCAGACCGCTGATTACTGCCCAGCCTCTCCTCCCCATTGACAGTGTCTGCAATTTGTCCCTCCTTCCCCTAACCAAACAAGGCAAACCAAGCTCAGGGTCTTTGTGAAAAACAGGCCAGAGTGTGCAGGCATCCTGGAGAGGGACAGGGAATTTTAAATTGAAAGGGGAGGGGGAGGTGGCAGTAACATCACTCACTGGGCTGAGGGGTGGCAGATGGAGTTTAGTTTGGATTAATGCGAGGTATTGGATTTGGTAAATCAAACAAGAGCAGGACCTACACAACCAAAAGTAGGGCCTTTGGCAGTGTTGTAGTACAGAAACCTAGGCCGTCAGGTTTAATTCTTTAAAATTTGCATCTCATATCGATAGTGTTGTTAAGAAGGTATTTGATACACTTGTTTTCATTGGTCAGACCATTGAGTATCGGAATGGGGTCGTCATGGTGTGGTTGTACAGGACATTGGTGAGACTTCTTCTGGAATACTGTGTCCAGTCTGGTCATCCTGCCCGCTCATTCCATAGGCACACTTTCTGGGTGCAACAGCTGCCCCTGAGGTCACTTTTACATGTTTCTCATCTCACCTTAAATCTATGCCCTCCAGTTTTGGTCTCCCCTACCCTTAGAAAGCACCTTGACTATTCACCCAGATATTATTGACCTAGATATTATTCAGCTGGAGAGGGTTCAGAAGAGTTTAACCTGGATGTTGCTGGGAATGGAGGGAGTGAGAGATAAGTAGAGGCTGGATAGGCTGGGACTTTTTCACTGGGGAGGATGAGATTAGGGAAACTTTACAGAGGTTTATAAAATCATGAGGGGTACAGATAAGCGGAAGGGCTCATGTATTTTCCCTAGAGTTGGGGATTCAAAACTGAGGGATATTTTAAGGTGCGAGATAAAAGATTTACAGAAGTCAGGAGAAGTAATTATTTTAGACAGAATCTGGCTTGTGTGTGGAATGAACTTCCAGAGGAAGTGGTGAAAGCAGGGACAGTTATAACGTTTAAAGAACATTTAGATCCGGACATGGATAAGACATCCGTTTGGATGGTGCTGTGAGCAGCTGCTCTCTCCCTCCTCCTCTTTGAATGTATCCCTATTGGTTTTCACCCTCTGCCAATGCCTGTGCGTTGGCGTGTGGAGGCCAGCAGAGGGTGGCATTGCATCACTTTAAACACCACAGAGACCGCCAGACCTGCCCCACACAGAGACACACAGATACACTGACAGAAATTGTTAGGAATTGAAGCTCATCTGGTAATTTAAATTAAACATAAAGAAATGCTTAATTTACCTTGAAAACTGTTAAAATATGAATGGCAGAGAACTCCCAAATTCCACTGTTTAAGTAAAAACATCAATTTGTTTTTTACCTCTGAAAGTGAACATTTTACATCAACTATTCACAACTCTGGGACCCCCAATCTCTTAACTGCTTATTAGCCAAATCCAGCTCTATAGCAATATACTGTTTCTGGGTCTGCCATCCTCTCATACCACAGGTGCTTGTCAGCTCTCAATTCAGAACAGCATTCCCTCTCTCTTAAAGGTACAGTACACGCTTTCAACTTCATCACATTATACCCTGATGAATATAGTCAAGTGAAGCCTATCCAGATTTCTCTTGCTCTGTGGTTTGTCAATATTATATTCAATCCGTCTGGATTTTTGTTGCACCATTGACAGCATGTCATTATTCGACACCGTCCATGGGAATATAGCAGTATTTCACTTGCTCACACTACTGAGTATGGCAGGATTTCAGATGTTTCATGGGGACTGTGACAATCTCAATGTTTGTAGATGACACCGAACCTGGAAGAATTGTAAAATCTATGAAGGGCAGTGTGGAACTCTAACAGGACAATCACACATTCGTGTCGTATTCAGGTATATAGCAGATGGGGATCAATGCAGAGCAGTGTGAGGTGATGCACTTTGGTAGGAAAGATAAATAAAGACAGTTCAAAGCAGGCTGTGGCGTTATAAAGGGGCTGCAGGAGCAGAGAGCGCTGGATGTATGTGATCACAGATTGTTCAAGATATCAGGACAAGTGGGGAGAGCAGTAACTATCACAGATTAGTTTCAGTATCTGAGCTGTTTACAGGGGGAGGTGTAGGAGGGAGTCTCGGTGCTCCCTTCCTGGGAGGTTTTGGTGACGATGTATTGTGAGCTCACCCTCCTGCCCACCGAGACCGTGGGGATTCCATTTGTACCAGCTCAACACAAAAGAGAGATCGCATCAGGGCCACAGCTTCTAAGTTGCGCTGGGGGGGAAACGGAGCTGCCAGTGGGTTTAAAGTGAGAATTGTCCTTCACTGAACATTGCTACTTACTCGGTCGGTGGGACGTGGATGTTTCAGAATCTCCACACGAGGCATCACGGTCCTCTCTGGCTCGTACCAGGGTCCTCCCCACATGGAGGGGAGACGGGGTGAGGGAACGGATATCGGGCACTCCACCACCCGGCTTGGCCTTTCCTGTCCTATTCCAGGCTGTTTCTCCTGGAATGGGAGAAAGGGAGGGAGGGAAGTGGGTGTGGGTGGCCCGGCTGTTAGTGCTCGGTGCTCGGGAGAGGTGGGGGGTCATGGTGAGGGGTCCGGAGGGAGTCAGTCCACAGTGTTGTATCCATGCAGTGTTATTGGTTTGGGGGTGGGCTAATGTTTATGTGTGTGTGTGTGTGTGTGTGTGTGTGTGTGTGTGTGTGTGTGTGTGTGTGTGTGTGTGTGTGTGTGTGTGTGTGTGTGAGTGTAAGAGAGAGAAAGAATAGGGGGGAGAGGTGCTGCATGCAGCAATGAGAGTGGTGGAGCATGAGCCTTGTTTGGGGGTAGTTGCTATAACAGATATACAGTGAGTGTGAGGGAGCAGAGAGAACACAGTGAGTCTTATCCTGACGAACGGGGAAGGTTATTGATGTTTGTCCTGCATTGCTGGACATTTCTTCAGACTGCAGATACTGCAATGAGCTTGGTAGTGACCATGCTCAGTTGGTCTGGTGGTGTGGCCTCCTCTGGGAAGAGAATGGTCCCCCTCTGTACTAGCCCATCCACCAGGAACTCCGTGCCCCCGTCGACAAACCATGGTGTAATTGCCCCTTACCTGCCATGTTCGGGGTAAACTGTGCAGGGCAGCTCCTAATGGAGAAAGATCAACAATGTGCCCAGTGTCCTTTTAAAGTTTATTTGCATGATGTAGTGATATTTAGCAAGTGATTGAAAGCTCACATATTACAGTTGACAGAGCATGTTGAACGATTACAAGAAGCAAACTTGGTAATAAACTTAAAGAAAACAGAATTCGTGAAGGCAGAGGGGACATTACATTGGACATGGAAGGTTGACCCCATGGAACACAAAGACAAAGGGCTTTGAGGAATTTCCACAACCATCCTCGAAGAAAGAGGTCCTTCGATTTTTGGGAATGAGTGGATTCTATCGGAAGTTTGTTGCAAACATCAGCAGCGTATTGGCACCACTGATGGATTTATTAAAGAAGGAAATAGAATTGTGGTGGACAGAACAATGCCAGGAGGCATTTGAGAATTTTAAAGCAGGATTAATTACAGCACCAGTTTTATCTGCACCAAATATTTTGAAACCCTTTGAAAATTGTGTTTGATGCTAAGGGTATAGGTGTCGGCGATGTATTGATATAGCAAGATGATGATGGAATTGAATGGCCAATTGGCTACTTGTCAAAAAATCTCTATATTCACCAGAAAAAAAAAAATAAAACCTCTATTATTGAAAAAGAATGATTCGTACTGGCCTGGCAATATTTTAATGTTTATATGACAAACAAATTGTCGGAGATGGCTGTGGACAACAACAATTCTCTCACATTTTCTGGAATATTTAAAGACCAGAATATGAGACTATTTCATTTGAGTCTTATCTTACCGACTTTAAACTTACAAAATGTATCTGCTGTGGATCCTAAATAGGCGATAGCAGATGGGTTATTGAGGATTTAAAAGACTAAGCGTAGATAAGATTTGACTTATTCCAGTGTTATATATCTGTGCAGAATTAGTATGAATGGCATAACAGAGATTAATACTTTTGTATTTTATAATAATGGGATTAAGAATTAGAGGAAAATAAATGAAGTTATCTGTTCATTCTGATGGTTCATTTCTTTCTGAAGGGGATAGGTGTTATGAAGCTGAAAGCATGTCTGGTCACTTTAGGACAGAACGGGTTTTACTGAATAGAAAGTACAGCCATAGATGCCAGCTAAAGGTCAGGCTGTTCCACATGTAACAATTAGGTATGAAATGGCTTTTTTGACACCAATTCAAATATAACCAAGGATTTTAAATAACGCTCAGAATACCAGAAGCCAACGGAATTCGAATATTATCGTTTGGATACCTGGAAAGCAATCAAATTATGAGAATTATTGTATCATGGGAAGTATATAATCCCAGAATTGTGAACACTGGTGGGAGAGCCACTGCGATCCAACAGCAGTGTAACTGCTGTACAGCAGAAGTGCTAACTGACCATCTCAAAAACTCTATCAAAGACACATGTTCATGTAAAACCTACTTGCAGTTAAAAAAACATGACCCAGGGAGATCAGCAGCTGAAAGAGTGAACACAGCAGGGAGGATAGAGACTGTGTGGTCTTGAGATTGTAACACTTAATATGTGGGTTGTTGGAACAGCAGATTTTTACAGAGTTGGAGTCAGATAGTAAGTAGGTAAGAAAAGAGAGGCTTGCGTTTGTGAATAGTTGTTGTTTAGTGTTACTATTAATGTTAAGAAACTAACTTGTTCTTTTCTTAAAGTCGTGGAATGTCGGAGATCTGTGTCGCTCATATTTTAACAGATTACGAGGTGAGGGGAGCTTTTCTGGGAGTTTGGGTTTAATTAACAAAGGGGTTTGACTCCACCTTGTAAATGTCCATCCACGCTAACCCCATTTCCATGCAGTTGGCCCATGTACTTCTAGTCGTTTTCGATCCACATATTTATCCAAATGCTTTTAAAATGTTGTTAATGCATACCCCCTCCCCCCCCCTACCCTCAACCAAATCTGCTGGCAGCTCATCCACGAACCAACCCTCTGTGTAAAGAAGTGGCCCCTCAGGTTCCCTTTTTATTCCTTCCCCTCTAACCTTGAACTGATCCCCTCTCGTCCTCGATTCTCTAAACCTTGGAAAAAGACTGAGATCATTCACCCTATCCATAAACCCTCACGATCGTATACAGCTCTATAAGGTCCCCACCCAAACTCCTACACTCTAAATAAAAGGTCCGAGCTTGTCCAACCTCTCCCTTTAACTCAAACGATGGATTGCCGGCAACGTCTTCGTAAATTTCATCTGCACTCTTTCTCATTTCATAACATCCTTCTTAAAACAATGTGACAAAACTGAACACAATATTCCAAGTGCGGCCTTACCAAAGTTCCCAACTTCTATACTCAATATCCTGCCTGATGAAGGCCAGTGTGTCAAAAGCCTTCTTCACTGCCCTGTCTACATGTGACTCCACTCTCAGAGAGCTATGCACCTGAACTCCAAGGTCTCTCTGCCCACTACAACCCTTAAGGCTCTCCCATTTACTATGAAACTCATACCTTAGTTTGAATTTCCAAAATTCCAGACCTCACACATCTACATTAATTTCCATTTGCCATTTTATAGCTCACTTCCCCACTTGATTAAGGTTATGCTGCAATTTCTGATAAATTTCCTCACTGATCACGCTACCACTTATTTCAGTGTAACCTGTAAACTTACTAATCATGCCCTGTACATTCTCAGCCCAATCATGGATAACAAACAGCAATGGACCCAGCCTCCAGTCTGACAAACATCCTTCCACGAAACCCTCTGCTTTCTACCATCAAGCCAACTGTGTATCAAACAAAGATAAAGTATTGTTAGAATCTGCCCAATGAGACATAGATTCTGTTGAAACTAATTCCAGTTACAAAGATGCAGAACAAATGCTCATCTGATCTCACACCAATATCCCTTTTTCCCACCTTTCCTTGGAAGACTGGCTCATGTTACAGGATGCTATCCAAGTGTCTACCTTTCAGTATTCTGAAACCTGGGAACACATCCTTCCATGACACTGTCTCTCAGTCTCCCCCTCTCTGCCTATTTCCCAAACCCCTCCCATGTGGTGATATTTAAACTGATTCCCCCGCCATCTCTCTCTGGCAGTGAGGTTCATACCCACAGCACCCCTTTATCAGGGCACAAGGGAGATATGGAGCTGAAAATGGATGGGAGCTGCACAACCTGTCACTTCCAGCCCGGTCTGCAAGTTTCCCCACACTGGGCAGGGAAATAACACAGTGTTACTGAGCAATGAACTGGGGTGGTGTACACAGTCCTACATGCTGGGAGGGTAACTGCTCATGGTTTACAGATCAATGTACTGGGGTGGTGTACACAGTCCGACATGCTGAGAGGGTAACTACTCCTGGTTTACAGATCAACGCACTGTGGTGGTGTACACAGTCCTACCTGCTGGGAGGGTAACTGCTCCTGGGTTACAGATCAATGTACTGGGGTGGGGTACCCAGTCCTACATGCTGGGAGGGTAACTGCTCCTGGGTTACAGATCAACGCACTGGGGTGGTGTACACAGTCCTACATGCTGGGAGGGTAACTGCTCCTGGGTTACAGATCAATGCACTGGGGTGGTGTACAGAGTCCGACCTGCTGGGAGGGTAACTGCTCCTGGTTTACAGATCAATGTACTGGGGTGGTTGACACAGTCCTACATGCTGGGAGGTTAACTGCACCTGGGTTACAGATCAATGTACTGGGGTGGTGTACACAGTCCTACATGCTGGGAGGGTAACTGCTCCTGGTTTACAAATCAATGCACTGGGGTGGTGTACACAGTCCTACATGCTGCGAGGGTAACTGCTCCTGGGTTACAGATCAATGCACTGGGGTGGGGTACACAGTCCTACATGCTGGGAGAGTAACTGCTCCTGGGTTACAGATCAATGTACTGGGGTGGGGTACACAGTCCTACATGCTGGGAGGGTAACTGCTCCTGGTTTACAGATTAATTCACGGGTGATTACTGCACAGGTCGCTGTGCTGGTCAGACTAACTGCCTGAGGTTTATAGATAATGCAATGATGTGGTCTGCACAGCTTCCGGTGTTGCACAGAAATCTAGTGCGTGATTATAGATCAATGCCCTGAACTGATGGTGCATTGTTCCCCTCTGGACAGATTGCTGGGTTGTATTGACCAGTGTAATGTGTGAATCTGGGCATATTGCTGAGTTGTACTGAGCAGGACACTGGCCTGGTCTGCACAGTGTTCTACGGTGAACAGATATCTCCCTCTGGGTGTATGGTGTATGGGCTGGTTCTGTGAGGTGGATTGAGAATGTGGTATATCTCACCATTTCAGCTGATCTGGCAATGCCTTTAGTTCCCATTCCTGTGATTGGACCCTCCATCTCTCACCCCATTAACGTTACAGTGTGTCCAGGTACAGGACATCATGTTGGTGGGGTGGGTATGGGGGAAAGGTGATGGACAGGTCAAGGGGTTACCCGGAAAGTTGTGTCCTCAACATTCTATAACTGACATTCCCCAGAACGTTCTGTCCCCGACATTCTATAACTGACATTCCCGGAATGTTCTGTCCCCGACATTCTATAACTGACCTTCCCCGGAACGTTCTGTCCCTGACATTCTATAACTGACATTCCCCGGAACGTTCTATCCCTGACATTGTGTGTGAACGGCGGGACGTCAGTGAATTGAACAAACGATAAGATCCCGAGGGAAAAGATCCCGTTCCAGGGAGAAGGAGACACTGTTCCGAAGGCCCCTCAGGCAGTTAAAGGGGTGAATACGTTTTCCCTGCGTTTACATTTCTCCACGACACAGGATCGACCACAATGTAGACCAAAATACAGAAATTCCCAAACTCTGTTTGTCTTCAGGAAACTGGGAGAGAATCCTTCAGGATAGCAATGTTTCCACCCTCCGTATTAGGAACTGGGAAGGAGTGACCTGTGTCTGCTCTCGAGTGATCGAGTGTGTGGGAATGTTCGAGAAACCATCTGTCATTATGGATGTGTCCCTGTGTGTTTGGGGAGGGAGGGTTTCTTGTGATTTATGTCACATTTTTGTCAGTAAGTCCGACCTTCCCATTTGTTATTCCAGCTCCAATTATTTTAATAAATCCCTGAATACAGGGACACATTTGAAAATCTCACTGGGTCCCCGATTAAACGGGTCCCTTTGCCTCCAGGCTGATGGATAATGGGTTTGTTTTCCTTCCTCACAGTTAACGTAGTGACCATCTACGTCCTGTTTTATAAAGATTGTGGATTGTCTCCATGTGTCAGACGTTACCTGGGGGCCATGGCAGGGGCGGATCTCCTGGTCATTATCCTCGACCTGATCCTGAGACACATTCCCATTGTTTATTCGGGACAGTTTTATTTCCTGTACTCCGTTCCCGTGTGTAATATCCACGGGGTCCTGCTTTATGCAGCCACTGACTGCTCTGTCTGGTTCACCGTCACTTTCACCTTTGATCGGTTTGTGGCCATTTGTTGCCAGAAGCTCAAAAGTAAATATTGCCGTGAGAAAACGGCGGCTGTGGTTCTGGGAGCAGTGACTGTGCTGAGCTGTTTAAAGAACATTTTCTGGTATTTTATGCTCACGGCTCGGTATTGGCTGATAAACCTCCCCTGGTTTTGTTCTGTAACAGACGCTGTTCTATACTCCAGTGTCTGGGGTACAATCGAGTTCCTCCACCACATTCTAACCCCGTGTGTCCCATTTCTCCTGATTCTGCTGCTCAATGTTCTCACCGTCAGACACATTTTAGTGACCAGCAGAGCCCGCAGGCGACTCCGCGCTCACACCAATGGGGACGCTCTGTCTGACACAGAAATGAGAAACCGAAAAAAATCCATCATTTTACTGTTTGTGATCTCAGCCAATTTTATCCTGTTATGGTCAACGTTCATGCTGTATTCTATATGGTACCGGATGTTTTGGATTGTGGATACCCCTGTGGGTCTCCATCTCTTTGTGCAGGAATTGGGCTTCATGCTGCAGCTCCTCAGTTGCTGCACAAACACCGCGATTTATGCCGTGACCCAGACTAAGTTCAGGCAGCAGCTGAAGAATGTGCTGAAATATCCCTTCACCCAAATCCATCCATCAATCAAATTCCCTCATTAATCAATCCATCCGGGAGTTTCTCATTTCAGTTCAGTGTTTCAGCGATGGAGCAGCCTGTCGCTTTGGTAACAGACTGAGGGTAGCGCTGGTTTGTCCATCCTTATCCCACAGGGGGGTTACAGGGAAACATTTCAATGTTTCTCACAACTCAGGGGCCAGTGAGAAAAGGCACCATCCCACTGACTGTATCCATCACTTCCATTTGTAACCAATAAAAATGTTGATTAAAGCATGCCGAGCAGCAGAGTGACCGATGTTGTTGTGTGTCTTTGTGTTGGAGAAGCTGAGCTGGAGAGAGACAGACTCAGCCCCAAGTCCTAGTCCTCAGGGAAGGGGAGGGCAACGCGCCCTGAGCTCAGGAGCTGGGTTTAACTCCCTCTGACCCACTCCAACCTGGCCTCCACATTTCCTCACCCCGCCTTTCCTCCTCATTTCTCTCCCTCTCTCTCTGTCTCTCTGCACAATCTCTCTTTCTAACCACCTCTCCCTTTCACTCTCTCTGGTCCCCTCTCAGACAGCCCCCAACCCCGATTTCTCCACCTGCATCCATATTCTTTCTGCCTCACTCTCCCCCTCTCTCTCTCACACCCCCAACATGTGTTTCTCCACCTGCCTCCATTCTTCTCTCTCCCCCTCACACTCTCTCTCTCTCTCTCCTGCCGTCTCTATCTTCCTCCCGCAATTCAGGCTCTACCCCATTTTCCCCACCTCCCATGTGTCTCGATCATCTCAGCCCCACACGCCCCACCCCCACAAGCAGCCTCACCATCAACCCGCAATCTCTGGGTCAGAGGGAGAGGGAAGGACCAGGGAGACAGAGTGTGTCAGAGAGAGAGGGAGTGCCGGACAGGAGGGAGAGATATTCAGCCAGAGAGAAACGGAGGGTGGTGGGGAGAGAGAGACCAATGCAGGGGGATCGAGAGTGAGAGAAGATGGAGAGAGAGTGAAGGAGAAGGGAGAGACAGAGGTAGAGAGAGGGGGAAGGGAGAGATAACGTGAGGAAGGGAGAGAGAGAGAGAGAAATAGGGGAGGACATAATGAGAGAGGGGTCAGAGAGAGAGGGGGAGAGAGAATGAGGGGGACAGAGAGAGAGGGGGAGACAGAGAGAGAGGGAGACAGAGAGAGAGGGGAACAGAGAGAGTGGGGGATAGAGAGAGGGGGGCAGAGAGAGAGGGGGAGACAGAGCGAGAGGGGGACAGAGAGAGTGGGGGACAGAGAGAGTGGGGGACAGAGAGAGAGGGGGCAGAGAGAGTGCGAGAGAGAGAGGGGGGCAGAGAGAGGGGGGGCAGAGAGAGAGGGACAGAGAGAGAGGGGTCAGAGAGAGAGGGGGCAGAGAGGGTAACAGAGACAGAAGGGGACAGAGAGAGAGGGGAACACAGAGAGAGGGGAACAGAGAGAGGGGAACAGAGAGAGAGGGGGTCAGGGAGAGAGGGACAGAGAGAGAGGGGGCATAGACAGGGAGGAACAAAGAGAGGGGGGGACAGAGTGAGGGGGGACAGAGAGGGGTGCACAGAGAGAGAGGGTACAGAGAGAGGGGGAGACAGAGAGAGCGGGACAGAGAGAGAAGTGGACAGACAGAGGGCTGGACAGATAGAGACGGGAAAGGGAGAGGGGGGACAGAGAGAGAGGGGGACAGAGAGAGAGGGGTCAGAGAGAAGGTGACAGAGAGAGAAGGGGATAGAGAGAGAAGGGGACAGAGAGATGGCGACAGAGAGAGGATGACAGACAGAGAGGGGGACAGAGAGAAAGGGTGACAGAGAGAGAGGGGGATAGAGAGAAAGGGAGAGAGAGAGAGGGGGAGCGGGGGGGAGAGAGTGGGGGGGCAGAGAGAGTTGGGAAACAGAGAGAGGGGTGAAAGAGAGAGAGGCGGGTGGGAGAGAGAGGGGGACAGAGAGAGCGGGGACAGAGACAGTGAGAGATAGAGGGGGTCAGAGAGAGAGGGACAGAGAGAGAGGGTGACAGAGTGAGAGGGGGAAAGGGAGAAGAGGGCAGAGAGAGGGCGAGAGAGAGATGAGGACAGAGAGAGAAGGGGACAGAAAGTGAGGAGGACAGAGAGAGGGGGAGAGCGAGAGAGGGGGTGACAGAGAGAGAGGGGCACAGAGAGAGTGGCGGACAGAGAGAGAGGGGGAGAGAGAGGGGGAGCGGGGGGAGAAGAGAGAGGGGGCAGAGAGAGGGGGGAACAGAGAGAGGGGGGACAGAGAGAGAGGCGGGGGTTAGAGAGAGGCGGGTGGGAGAGAGGGAGACAGAGAGAGGGGGACAGAGAGAGATAGAGGGGGTCAGAGAGAGTGGGACAGAGAGAGGAGCACAGACAGTGGGGGAGATAGAGGGGGTCAGAGAGAAAGGGGGACAGATAGAGAGGGGGACAGAGAGAGAGGAGAACAGAGAGAGAGGGACAGAAAGAGAGGGGGAAAAAGAGAAATGGGGCAGAGGGAGAAGGGGACAGAGAGATGGCGACAGAGAGAGGATGACAGAGAGAGAGGGGACAGAGAGAAAGGGGGACAGAGAGAGAGGGGGACAGAGAGAAAGGGGGAGAGAGAGAGAGGGGGAGCGGGGGGGAGAGAGTGGGGGGCAGAGAGAGTGGGGAAACAGAGAGAGGGGTGAAAGAGAGAGAGGCGGGTGGGAGAGAGAGGGGGACAGAGAGAGGGGGACAGAGAGAATGAGAGATAGAGGGGGTCAGAGAGAGGGAGACAGAGAGAGAGGGTGACAGAGAGAGAGGGGGAAAGGGCGAAGAGGGCAGATAGAGGGCGAGAGAGAGATGAGGACAGAGAGAGAAGGGGACAGAAAGTGAGGAGGACAGAGAGAGGGGGAGAGAGAGAGGGGGAAACAGAGAGAGAGGGGCACAGAGAGAGTGGCGGACAGAGAGAGAGGGGGAGAGAGAGGGGGAGCGGGGGAAGAAGAGAGAGGGGGCAGAGAGAGGGGGGAACAGAGAGAGGGGGGACAGAGAAAGAGATAGAGGGGGTCAGAGAGAGGGGAACAGAGAGAGGAGCACAGAGAGTGGGGGAGATAGAGGGGGTCAGAGAGAGAGGGGACGGAGAGAGAGGAGGACAGAGAGAGAGGGACAGAAAGAGAGGGGGAAAAAGAGAGATGGGGGCAGAGAGAGAAGGGGACAGAGAGATGGCGACAGAGAGAGGATGACAGAGAGAGAGGGGACAGAGAGAAAGGGGGACAGAGAGAGAGGGGGACAGAGAGAGAGGAGAACAGAGAGAGAGGGACAGAAAGAGAGGGGGACAATTAGAGATGGGGGCAGAGAGAGATGGGGGCAGAGAGAGGAGGACAGAGAGAGGGGAGAAAGAGAAAAGCGGGTGGGAGGGAGTTGGGGCAGAGAGTGGGCGAAAGAGACAGGGGCACAGGGGGAAATATAGGGTGACAGAGAGAGGGGGAGATAGAGGGGGACAGAGAGCGGGGGACAGTGAAAGGGGGTCAGAGAGAGGGGTACAGAGTGGGGGAGAGAGAGGGTGTCAGAGAGAGGGGGACAGAGAGAGAGGGCCAGAGAGAGGGGGAGATAGAGCGGTTCAGAGGGAGAGGGACAGAGAGAGAGGCACAGAGAGTGGGGAAGAAAGAGGGGGTCAGAGAGAGAGGGACAGAATGAATAGGAGATAGAGGGTGTCAGAGAGAGGGGGACATAGAGAATGGCATAGAGATAGAGAGGAGGCAGAGTCGGGGAAATAGAGGGGGTCAGAGAGAGAGGGGACAGAGAGTGGGGAATATAGAGGGGGTCCGAGAGAGGGGGAATAGAGAGGGGGGCAGAGAGAGGCGGCTGGGAGGGTGAGGGGGTGAGAGTGAGGGCGATAGAGAGAGGGCGACAGAGAGAGGGGGACAGAGAGTGGGTGACAGAGAGAGAGGGGGCAGAGAGAGGGTAACAGAGAGGGTGACAGAGAGAGGGGGACAGAGGGAGGGGGACAGAGGGAGGGGGACAGAGAGAGAGGGGACAGAGAGTGGGTAATATAGAGGGGGTCAGAGAGAGGGGGAATAGAGAGGGGGCAGAGAGATTTGAACAGTGAGTGGGTCAGAGAGAGAGGGGGACATTGAGGAGGTACAGAGAGAGGTGGGTGGGAGGGGGAGGGGGTCAGAGAGAGAAGGACAGGAAAGAGGGGGAAGTAGAGGGGGACAGAGAGACGGAGACAGAGAGAGGTGGAGATAGAGGGGGTCAGATGGAGGAGGTCAGAGGGAGGGGCACAGACAGTGGGGGAATAGAGGGGTTCAGAGAGAGGGGGACAGAACGAGCGGGAGGTACAGGGTGTCAAAGAGAGGGGGACAGAGAGAGGAGCACAGAGAGTGGGGGAGATAGAGGGGGACAGAGAGAGAGGGGACAGAGAGAGGGGGACAGAGAGAGGGGACAGAGATAGATGGACAGAGAGAGTGGGGAACAGAGAGAGGGAATGATAGAGGCGGGTGGGAGGGAGTGGGGGGGCAGAGAGAGTGCGACAGACAGAGGGGGAGATAGAGGGGGACAGAGGGAGGGGTTCAGAGAGAGCGGTACAGAGAGTGGGGGAGATTGAGGGTGACAGAGAGAGAGGGGCAGAGAGAGATGGGGGCAGAGAGAGTGGGACAGAGTGAAGGGGGTCAGAGAGAGAGGGGGGACAGAGAGAGAGGGACAGAGAGAGGGGGACAGAGAGAGGGGACAGAGATAGGTGGACAGAGAGAGTGGGGAACAGAGAGAGGGAATGATAGAGGCGGGTGGGAGGGAGTGGGGGGGCAGAGAGAGTGCGACAGACAGAGGGGGAGATAGAGGGGGACAGAGGGAGGGGTTCAGAGAGAGCGGTACAGAGAGTGGGGGAGATTGAGGGTGACAGAGAGAGAGGGGCAGAGAGAGATGGGGGCAGAGAGAGTGGGACAGAGTGAAGGGGGTTAGAGAGAGAGGGAGGACAGACAGAGTGGGGAACAGAGAGAAGGGTAATGATAGAGGCGGGTGGGAGGGAGTGGGGGGCAGAGAGAGGGCGACAGACAGAGGGGGAGATAGAGGGGGACAGAGGGAGGGGGGCAGAGAGAGGGGGACAGAGAGAGAGGCACAGAGAGTGGGAGAGATATAGGGGGTCAGAGAGAAGGGGACAGAGAGAGGGCGAGATAGAGGGGGACAGAGGGAGGGGGACAGAGAGGGGGGACAGAGAGAGGGATACAGAGTGGGGTGAGAGAGGATGTCAGAGAGTGGGGGATTGGAGAGGGTGGGGAACAGAGAGAGAGAGGGGGACAGAGAGAGTGGGGGACAGAGAGAGAGGGGGCAGAGAGAGGGTGACAGAGAGGGAGGGCACGGGGGGAGAGACAGAAGGGGACAGAGTGAGGAGGCAGAGAGAGAGGGAAGAGAGAGAGGTGGACAGAGAGAGAGGTAGGTGGGAGAGAGAGGGGGTCAGAGAGAGAAGGACAGAGAAAGTGGGAGATAGAGGGGTCAGAGAGAGGGGGACAAGAAGAGGGTGAGGTGAGGGGGTCAGAGAGAGACGGGGACAGAAAGAGGAGATAGAGAGGGACAGAGAGAGGGGGACAGAGAGAGGGGGACAGAGAGAGGGTCAGTGGGAGGAGGACAGAGGGAGGGACACAGAGAGTAGGGGAGACAGAAGGGGTCAGAGAGAGGGGGACAGAAAGAGCGGGAGTTAGAGGGGGTCAGAGAGAGGGGCACATAGAGAGGGGCACAGAGAAAGGGGCAGAGAGAGTGGGACAGAGTGAGAGGGTCAGAGAGAGGGGGGGCAGAGAGAGGGGGGCAGAGAGGGGGGAACAGAGAGAGGGAGAAAGAGCGAGGCGGGTGGGAGGGAGAGGGGGCAGAGAGAGGGCGACAGAAAGAGGGGCAGGCAGTGGGCGTCAGAGAGAGGGAGACAGAGAGATTGTCACAGAGAGTGGGGGAAATAGAGGGGGTCAGAGAGAGGTGGACCGAAAGAATGGGAGGTAAGGGGGTCAGAGAGAGGGGGACAGAGAGAGAGGCACAGAGAGTAGGGGCGATAGAGGGAGACAGAGAGAGAGAGGGGACAGATAGAGTGGGGCAGGGAGAGATGGGGGCAGAGAGAGTGGGACACAGAGAGGCGTTCAGAGAGAGAGGAGGACAGAGAGAGGGGAAAAGATAGAGGCGGGTGAGAGGGAGAGGGGGGACAGGGAGAGGGCGACAGAGAGAGGGGTCAGAGAGTGGGGGAGATAGAGGGGCAGAGAGAGTGGGACAGAGAGAGGGGGTCAGAGAGATAGTGGTTCAGAGAGAGAGGTGGTCAGTGAGAGAAGGGGACAGAGAGAGAAGGGGACAGAAAGGGGAGCAGAGAGAGAGGGGGGCAGAGAGAGAAGGGGCAGAAAGATGGGGGAACAGAGACAGGGAGAAAGAGAGAGGCGGGTGTGAGGGAGAGGGGGGCAAAGAGAGGGCGACAGAAAGAGGGGCAGGGAGCGGGGTCAGAGAGAGGGGAGACAGAGAGACAGGGGTACAGAGTGGGGTGAGAGAGGGGGTCAGAGAGTGGGGGACAGAGAGAGGGGTACAGAGTAGGGTGAGAGAGGGGTTCAGAGAGTGGGGGGATGGAGATCGTGGGGGACAGAGAGAGTGGGGAACAGAAAGTGAGGGCGACAGAGAGGGAGGCAGTGAGGGGGGGAGAGAGGGGGGACAGAGTGAGGGGGCAGAGAGAGGGGTCAGAAAGAGGGGGACAGCGAGGGAGGCAGGTGGGAGAGAGAGGGGTTCAGAGAGAGGATGGTGGGAGAGAGCGCGGAACAGAGAGAGGGGGGACAGAGAGATAGAGAGGGGGCCAAAGAGGGGGATTGGAGGGAAGCGGATGGGAGGGAGAGGGGGGCAGAGAGAGGGCGACAGACAGAGGGTGGCAGAGAGCGGGGGTGAGAGAGAGGCGGGTGGAAGAGAGAGGGGGACAAAGGGAAGGGGACAGACAGAGGGGGACAGACAGAGGGGGACAGAGAGCGGGTGACAGAGAGAGGTGGGTGGGAAAGAGAGGGGGACAGAGAGAGGGGAACAGAGAGAGGGGGAACAGAGAGAAGGGGACAGAAAGAGGGGGACAGTGAGCAGGGGACAGAGAGAGTGGCCCAGAGAGCGATGACAGAGAGAGGGGGACAGAGAGAGCGTGACAGAGAGTAGGGTGACAGAGAGAGAGGGGGACAGAGAGAGGGGGGGACAGAGAGAGAGGGGACAGAGAGAGTGCGACAGTGAGAGGGCGACAGAGAGGGGTGATAGAGGGAGGAGGACAGAGAGAGAGGGGGACAACGGGGGGGATAGAGGGAGAGGGGGGAGAGAGAGAGGGGGACAGAGAGTGGGTCAGACAGTGGGGGTCAGAGAGAGGGGGACAGGGAGAGGAAGCACAGAGAGTGGGGGAGGTAGAGGGGGACAGAGAGAGAGAGGGGACAGAGAGAGAGGGGCAGAGTGAGGGGGTCAGAGAGAGAGGGGGACAGGGAGAGAGGGGGACAGAGAGAGGTGGACAGAGAGAGGGGGAAGAGAGAGACGGGGAAGCGAGAGGGCGACAGAAAGAGCGGCAGTTAGTGGGGGTCACAGAGAGGGGGATAGAGAGAGAGAGGGGCACAGGGAGTGGGGGAGATAGAGGGGGTCAGAGAGAGAGGGACAGAAAAAGTGGGAGGTAGAGAGGGTCAGAGAGAGAGGGACAGAGAGAGGGGCGCAGAGAGAGAGGCACAGAGAGGGGGGAGACAGAGGGGGTCAGACAGAGATGGGGACGGAAATGTCGGAGGTAGAGTGGGTCAGAGGGAGGGGGATAGAGGGGGACAGAGAGTGGGGGACAGAGAGTGGGGGACAGAGAGGGGGGACAGAGAGAGAGGGGGACAGAGAGACGGTGACAGAGAGGGTGTAGAGAGAGGGCGACAGAGTTAGAGGGACAGAGAAAGGGAGGTCAGAGAGAGAGAGGGGGAGACAGAGGGGGGGCAGAGAGAGGGGGGACAGAGGGAGGGGGGACAGAGAATGGGCAGAGAGAGGGTGAGAGAGAGAGGGGGACAGAGAGAGGGAGGCAGAGAGAGGGGATGAGAGAGAGAGGTGGACAGAGAGAGGGGACAGCGAGTGGGGGAGATGGAGGGGGTCAGAGAGAGTGGGACAGAGAGAGAGGGGACAGATAGAGGCGGGACAGAGAGGGGGGACAGAGAGAGGAGGGCACAGAGAGGGTGACAGAAAGAGAGGACAGAGAGTGGGGGAGATAGAGGTGGTCAGAGAGAGAGAGACAAAGAGAGAGGGACAGAGTGAGCGGGGGACAGAGAGAGTGGAGCAGAGACTGCAGCAGATAGAAGGGGACAGAGAAAGTGGGGACAGAGAGAGAGGGGACAGAGAGAGAGGGGCAGCAGGAGGGGGGCAGAGAGAGGGCGACAGAGAGAGGGGTCAAAGGGAGGGCGAGATAGCAGGGGACAGAGAGAGGGGGTCAGAGAGAGACGGGTAGGAGAGAGCGCGGGCAGTGAGAGAAAGAGGGAAAGAGAGAGGGGGACAGAGTGAGGGGGAAGAGAGAGAGGGAGACAGAGAGAGAGGGACAGTAAGAGGGGGGCAGAGAGAGGGGACAGAGAGAGGGGGACAGGGAGAGGGCGAGATTGAGGGTGACAGAGAGAGAGGGGTCAGAGAGAGTCGAGTGGGTGAGAGCGCGGGACGGGGGGGGGTGAAAAGGGGGAGAGGGGGACAGAGTGAGGGGGCAGAGAGAGAGGGAGACAGTGAGAGGAGGACAGAGAAAGGGGGGCAGAGTGTAGGGGGACAGAGAGTGGGGGAAAGAGACTGGGGGATAGTGAGTGGGGTATAGAGTGGGGGTGAGAGAGGGGGTCAGAGAGAGGAGGTATGGAGAGAGTTGGGGAGAGAGAGAGAGAGGTGACAGAGAGACTGGGGGACAGAGAGAGACGAGGACAGAGAGGGGTGATAGAGGGAGGGGGACAGAGAGAGAGGGGGACAAAGGGGGGGATATAGGGAGAGAGGGGAGAGAGAGAGAGGGGGACAGAGTGGGGGTCAGAGAGAGGGGACAGGGAGAGGGGCACAGAGAGTGGGGGAGGTAGAGGGGGACAGAGAGAGAGAGAGGGGACAGAGAGAGAGGGGCAGAGTGAGGGGATAAGAGAGAGAGGGGGACAGGGAGAGAGGGGGCAGAGAGAGGGGGGCAGAGAGAGGGGGAAGGGAGAGATGGGGAAGCGAGAGGGCGACAGAAAGAGGAACAATTAGTGGGGGTCAGAGAGAGGGGGTATAGAGAGAGAGTGGAGCACAGGGAGTGGGGGATATAGAGGGGGTCAGAGAGAGAGGGTCAGAAAAAGTGGGAGGTAGAGAGGGTCAGAGAGAGGAGGGACAGAGAGAGGGGCGCAGAGAGAGAGGCACAGAGAGGGGGGAGATAGAGGGGTTCAGACAGATATGGGGACGGAAAAGTCGGAGGTAGAGGGGGTCAGAGGGAGGGGGGATAGAGGGGGACAGAGAGTGGGGGACAGAGAGTGGGGACAGAGAGAGAGAGGGACAGAGAGACGGTGACAGAGAGGGGTAGAGAGAGGGCGACAGAGTTAGAGGGACAGAAAAAGGGAGGTCAGAGAGAGGGGGGAGAGAGAGAGGGGGAGAGAGAGAGGGGGGACAGAGAGGGGGGGACAGAGGGAGGGGGGACAGAGAATGGGCAGAGAGAGGGTGACAGAGAGAGGGGGACAGAGAGAGGGAGGCAGAGAAAGGGGATGAGAGAGAGTGGTGGACAGAGAGAGGCGACAGCGAGTGGGGGAGATGGAGGGGGTCAGAGAGAGGGGGACAGAGAGAGAGGGGACAGATAGAGGCGGGACAGAGAGGGGGGACAGAGAGAGGAGGGCACAGAGAGGGTGACAGAAAGAGAGGACAGAGAGTGGGTGAGATAGAGGTGGTCAGAGAGAGAGGGACAGAAAGAGGGGACAGAGAGAGAGGGGAACAGAGAGTGAAGGACAGATAGAGGGGTACAGAGTGGGGGTGAGAGAGGGGGTCAGAGAGTGGGGGATGGAGAGAGTGGGGGACAGAGAGAGAGGGGACAGAGAGAGTGGGTACAGAGAGAGAGAGAGGGGACAGAGAGAGTGGGGGAGAGTGAGAGGAGACAGAGAGAGGGGGACAGCGAGCGGGGGCGAGTGAGAGGAGACAGAGAGAGGGGGAACAGAGAGACGGGGACAGAGGCTGGGAGATAGAGGGGGACAGAGAGAGGGTGCCAGAGAGCGATGGGTGGGAGGGAGAAGTCGTCAGAGAGAGGCGGGTGGGAGAGAGAGAGGGGGGCAAAGAGAGGGGGACAGAGAGGGCGACAGACGGGAGGGAGAGAGCGGAGTGAGAGAGAGGCGGGTGGGAGAGAGAGGGGGTCAGAGAGAGAGGACGACAGAGAGAGTGGGTAAGAGAGTGGGTGAGATAGAGGGGGTTAGAGAGAGGGTGACAGTGAGAGAGGGGGACGGAGCGAGGGGGACAGACAAAGGGGGCAGAGGGAGGGATACAGAGAGAGGGGGACAGAGAGAGGGGGCAGAGGGAGGGCGAAAGAGTAGAGGGGGACAGAAAGAGGGGACAGAGAGAGGGGGACAGAGAGAGGGGGACAGAGAGAGAGGAGGGTGGGAGGGAGAGGGGGGCAGGGAGAGGAGGCCAGAGAGAGGGCGACAGAAGGGGGGGGGGGAGAGCGGGGGTGAGAGAGAACGGGTGGGAGAGACAGGGGATCAGAGAGACAGAGGGCGATAGAGAGAGTGGGACAGAGAGTAAATCAGATAGAGGGGGTCAGAGAGAGAGGGACAGAGAGAGAGGGGAACAGAGAGAGGGGGCAGAGAGAGGGGGGACAGAAAGAGTGGGGGGACAGAGAGTGGGGGACAGAGAGTTGGGGACAGAGAGAGAGGGGTACAGAGTGGGGGTGAGAGAGGGGATCAGAGAGTGGGGGGATGGAGAGAGTGGGGGACAGAGAGAAAGGGGACAGAGAGAGTGGCGGACAGAGAGGGAAGGGGCAGAGAGAGGGCGAAGAGAGTGGGGAGAGAGCGGGGGATAGTGAGAGGGGACAGAAAGAGGGGGACAGAGAGACGGGTACAAAGTGGGGGAGAGAGATGGGGTCAGAGAGAGGGGGTCAGAGAAGGGGACAGAGAGTGGGCGGATGGAGAGAGTGGGGGAGAGAGAGAGAGGGAGACAGAGAAAGAGAGAGAGGGAGAGAGGCTGGTGGGAGAGAGAGGGGGACAGAGAGAGGGGGAACAGCGAGAGCCAGACTGAGAGAGAGGGGGACAGAGAGGGGGGACAGAGAGAGGGGGAGATAGAGGTAGTCAAAGGGAGGGGGACAGAGAGAGAGGCACAGAGAGTGGGGGAGATAGAGGGGGACAGAGCGAAGCGTACAGAGAGAGTGGTCCAGACAGTGGGGGAGATAGAGGGCGACAGAGAGGGGGACAAAAAGAGGGGGAGATAGAGGGCGTCAGAGAGAGGGGGACAGAGAGAGGTGCCCAGCGAGTGGAGGAGATCGAGGGGGGCAGCGAGAGGGGGGGTAGACGGGGGGTGACAGAGGGTGGGGACAGAGGGGGTACAGAGAGAGGGTGGGGACAGAGGGCAGGGGAACAGAGGGGGGGACAGGGAGAGGGGGGACAGAGAGAGGGCGACAGAGAGAGGGGCACAGAGAGAGGGTGATATAGAGGGGGACAGCGAGAGAAGGGGTCAGAGACAGAGGGGGACAGTGAGAGAGGGGGGCAGAGAAATGGCGACAGAGAGAGGGTGACAGAGAGAGAGGGACAGAGAGAGGGGGACAGAGAGTGGGGGACAGAGAGAGGGGTCAGACTGGGGGAGAGAGAAGGAGTCAGAGAGAAAGGGGCAGAGAGGGGGGACAGAGAGAGGGGGAGAGAAAGAGAGGGGGACAGAGAGAGAGGGGAAAGAGAGAGGCGGGTGAAAGGGAGAGGGGGGCAGAGAGAGGGCGACAGAGGCAGGCGGGTGTAGAGGGGGACAGAGAGTGGGGGACAGAGAGTGGGGAAATGGTGAGAGTGGGGGACAGAGAGAGCGAGGGGTTCAGCGAGGGGAGCAGAGAGAGACGGAGCAGAGAGCGGGCGACAGAGAGGGGCGCGGAGAGCTGGGTAGAGACAGAGGGGACAGAGAGTGGGGGCAGAGAGCTGGGTAGAGATAGAGGGGACAGAGAGAGGGGGCAGAGAGAGAGGGGAACAGAGAAATGGGGGACAGAGAGCAGGGGACAGAGAGCAGGGGACAGAGAGAGGGGGACAGAGAGAGAGCCGGTGGGAGAGAGAGTGCGACAGAGATAGGGGGAACAAAGAGAGCCGGACTGAGAGAGGGGGACAGAGAGAGAGGGGGACAAAGAGGGGGGATAGCGAGGCGGGTGGGAGAGAGAGTGGGACAGAGAGCGGGCGACAAAGGGAGGGGCACAGAGAGGGGGGCACGGAGTGGGGGACAGCGAGTGGGACAGGGAGGGGGTTATTGAGAGTGGGGGAGATAGAGGGGGACAAAAAGAAGGGGACAAAAAGAGGGCGAGGTAGTGGGGATCAGAGGGAGTGGGACAGAGAGGGGGGTACTGAGAGTTGGGGAGATAGAGAGGGACAGAAAGAGGGGTAGGTAGAGGGAGTCAGAGAGAGGTGGACAGATAGAGAGGCACAGAGAGTGGGGGAGATAGAGGGGGACAGAGAGAGAGAGGGGGGACAGAGAGAGAGAGGCCGGTGGGAGAGAGAGGGTGTCCGAGAGAGGCTGGTGGGAGAGAGGTGGGGACAGAGAGAGGGGGAACAGAGAGAGAGGGAGCTAGATGTGGTCAAAGGGAGGGGGACAGAGAGAGGGGCACAGAGAGTGGGAGAGATAGAGGGGATCAGAGCGAATGGTACAGAGAGAGTGTTACAGAGAGTGGGGGAGATAGAGGGGGACAGAGAGGGGGACAAAAAGAGGGGGAGGTAGAGGGGGTCAGAGAGAGAGGGACAGAGAGAGGTGAACAGAGAGTGGGGTAGATAGAGGGGGACAGAGGGGAATACAGAGGGGGGGACAGAGGATGTGGGAAGGGGGGTAGAGAGGGGGGAACGGGGGGACAGAGAGGGGGACAGACAGTGGGACAGAGAGGGGGGAACAGAGGGGGGGACAGAAAGGGGGGACAGAGAGGGGGGGACAGATATAGGGGGAACAGAGAGAGCTGGACTGAGAGAGGGGGGGACAGAGAAAGAGGGGGACAAAGAGGGGGGATAGCGAGGCGGGTGGGAGAGAGAGGGCGACAGAGAGCGGGGAACAGAGAGAGGGGCTCAGAGAAAGGGGCACAGCGAGAGAGGCACAGAGAGAGGGGCACAGAGAGGGGGGCACGGAGTGGGGTACAGAGAGTGGGACAGGGAGGGGGTTATTGAGAGTGGGGGAGATAGAGGGGGACAAAAAGAGGGGGAGGTAGAGGGTATCAGAGGGAGTGGGACAGAGAGGGGGGTACTGCGAGTGGGGGAGATAGAGGGGGACAGAAAGAGAGGTAGGTAGAGGGGGTCAGAGAGAGTTGGACAGATAGAGGGACACAGAGGGGGGGGAGATAGAGGGGGACAGAGAGGGGGACAAAAAGAGGGGGAGGTAGAGGGGGTCAGAGAGAGGGGGACAGAGAGAGGGGCACAGAGTGTGGGGTAGATAGAGGGGGACAGAGAGGGGGTCAGAGAGGGGGGACAGAGGATGGGGAGAGAGGGGGGCAGAGGGGGGGGCAGGGGGGTACAGAGAGGGGGGACAGACAGGGGGGAACAGAGGGGGGGATAGAGAGGGGGGACAGAGAGGGGGGACAGAGAGAGGGTGGACAGAGAGAGAGGCACAGAGAGTGGGGTACAAAGAGTGGGGAGATGGAGAGAGTGGGGGACTGAAAGAGAGAGGGAGTAAGAGAAGTGGGCAGAGAGAGACGGAGCAGAGAGAGAGCGATAGAGAGGGGGGCAGAGAGCGAGGTAGAGACAGAGGGGACAGAGAGAGAGGGACAGAGAGAGGCCGACAGAGAGAGGGGACAGAGAGAGGGGGGAAAGAGAGAAGGTGGACAGAGAGAGGGGGGGGGACAGAGAGAGCGGGACAGAGAGATGCCGTGGGAGAGAGAGGGGGTCTGAGAGAGGCGGGTGGGAGAGAGAGGGAGACAGATATAGGGGGAACAGTGAGAGGCGGACTGAGAGAGAGGGGGACAGAGAGAGAGGGGGACAAAGAGGGAGGATAGCGGGCAGGGTGGGAGAGAGAGGGGGACAGAGAGCGGTGGACAGAGAGAGGGGCTCAGAGAGAGGGGCACAGCGAGAGAGGCACAGAGAGAGGGGCAAAAAGAGGGGGACAAAAAGAGGGGGAGGTGGGGGTCAGACGGAGGGTGACAGAGAGAGGTGCACAGAGAGTGGGGGCGATAGAAGGGGACAGAAAGAGGGGTAGGTAGAGGGGGTCAGAGAGAGGTGGACATACAGACGGGCACAGAGGGTGGGGGAGATAGAGGGGGACAGAGAGAGAGAAAGGGGCGAGAGAGAGAGGCGTGACAGAGAGAGAGAGGCCGGTGGGAGAGAGAGGGTGTCCGAGAGAGGCTGATGGGAGAGACAGGGGGACAGAGAGAGCGGGAACAGAGAGAGGGGGTGATGGATGTGGTCAAAGGAAGGGGGACAGAGAGAGGAGCACAGTGAGTGGGAGAGATAGAGGGGGTCAGGGAGAATGGTACAGAGAGAGTGGTACAGAGAGTGGGGGAGGTAGAGGGGGACAGACAGGGGAACAAAAAGAGGGGGAGGTAGAGGAGGTCAGAGAGGGGGGACAGAGAGAGGGGCACAGAGAGTGTGGGAGAAAGAGGGGGACAGAGGGGGACAGAGAGGGGGGGCAGAGGATGGGGACAGAGGGGGGGACAGCGAGGGGGGACAGAGGGGACAGAGAGGGGGGACAGAGAGGGGGGACAGAGAGGGGGGGACAAAGAGGGGGGATAGAGAGGTGGGTGACAGAGAGAGGGTGACAGAGAGAGGGGGAGATAGAGGTGGTCAAAGGGAGGGGGACAGAGAGTGGGGCACAGAGAGTGGGAGAGATAGAGGGGGACAGAGAGAGGGGTCAAAAAGAGGTGGGGGGTTAGAGGGGGTCAGAGGGAGGTGGACAGAGAGAGAGGCACAGAGAGTGGGGGAGATAGAGGGGGTCAGAGAGAGGGATCAGAAAGAGGGGAAGGTAGAGGGGATCAGAGAGAGAGGGGAAGAGAGAGAGGCACAGAGAGTGGGGGAGATAGAGGGGGACACAGAGAGAGGGGACAGAGAGAGAGGGGACAGAGTGAGGGGGCAGAGAGAGAGGGGGACAGAGAGAGAGGAGACAGAGGGGGAGCAGAGAGAAGGGGCAGAGAGAGGGCGAAAGAGAGCCCCCACCTCCCCCACAGAGTGGGGGAGAGAGATAGTGGACAGATTCAGGCAGACAGAGTGAGGGGGGACAGAGAGAGAGGCGGGTGGGAGAAAGAGGGGGTCAGAGAGAGGGGGAACAGAGAGAGCCGGACAGAAGAGAGGGGGACAAAGAGGGGGGATAGAGAGAGGCAGGGGGACAGAGAGAGTGGGGACAGAGAGAGGGGACAGAGAGAGGGGGAACAGAGAGGGGGGAACAGAGAGTGAGGGACAGAGAGAGAGGGGGCGAAAGAGGGGGGATAGAGAGAAACAGGGGGATAGAGAGGGGGGAACAGAGAGGGGGGATAGAGTGAGAGGCGGGTGGGAGAGAGAGAGGGGGTCAGAGAGAGGGGGAACACAGAGAGCGAGACAGAAGAGAGGGGGACAAAGAGGGGGGATAGAGAGAGGCAGGGGGATAGAGAGAGGGGGGACAGAGAGATGGGACGGAGAGAGGGGGAACAGAGAGAAGGGGACGGGGGGGACAGAGAGATGTTGGGACATAGAGAGCGGGGACAGAGAGAGGGGCTCAGAGAGAGGTGGGACAGAGAGAGGGGTAGATAGATGGGGGAACAGAGAGAGGGGGGACAGCGAGTGGGGGACAGAGAGAGTGGGACAGAGAGAGGGTGACAGAGAGGGGCCGGCAGAGAGAGAGTGATGGAGTGAGTGGGAGACAGAGCGGGGCAGGGATGGACGGAGAGGGAGTGGACAGAGAGAGGAGGGATAGATTGGGGGGACAGAAAGAGATGGGGACAGAGAGAGCACGGGGACAGAGAGAGGGAGGGAACAGGGATATTGGGGACAGAGAGACGGGTACACAGGGAGAGGTGACAGAGAGGGGGCAGAGAGGCCGCGACAGAGAGAGGGGCACAGAGAGAGGGAGGGACAGAGAGAGGCGGGTGGGAGAGAGAGGGGAACAGAGAGAGTGGGAGAGAGAGAGGGGACAGAGAGAGAGGGGAACAGAGAGAGAAGGGGACAGAGAGAGGGAGGGAGGGGGCGAGGAGATAAGGGGACAGAGAGTGAAAGAGAGAGGGGGAACAGAGAGAGGGGGGAGAGAGAGATCGGGGCCAGAGAGATGGGGACAGATAGACGGGGACGGGTGGGGGAACAGAGAGAGGGGGACAGAGAGAGGGGGACTGAGGGAGGGGGACAGAGAGAAGGGGACAGAGAGTGGGGGGATTGAGAGTGGGGGACAGAGGGTGGGCGGGGGGTACGCAGAGGGAGAGGACAGAGAGAGGAGGTTCAGAGGGGGGAGACAGTAAGAGATGGGGACAGAGAGACGGGGACAGAGAGAGGAGTACAGAGAGGGGGACAGAGGGAGAGGGGGACACACAGAGGGGGATGGACTGAGTGGGGGACAGAGTGGGGGGGCAGGGATGGACGGAGAGCGAATGGACAGAGAGAGGAGGGATAGAGAGGGGGGACAGAAAGAGATGCGGACAGAGAGAGAGTGGGGACAGAGAGACGGGGGCACAGAGAGAGGGGGGACAGAGTGAGGGGGGAACAGAGGGGGGGAACAGAGAGAGGGGGACAGAGAGGGGGGGACAGAGAGAGTGGGGGACAGACAGGGGGACAGAGAAGGGGGGACAGAGATAGGGGGCAGAGAGAAGGGGACAGAGAGAAGGGGACAGAGAAGGGGTGACAGAGAGAGGGGGACAGAGAGAGAGGTGGGGACAGAGAGAGTGGGGGACAGAGGGGGGAATAGAGAAGGGGGGAGATAGAGGGGATCAGAGAGAGGGGGAGATAGAGGGGGTCAGAACAAGGGTGACAGAGAGAGGGGGACTGAAAGATGGGGTCAGAGGGAGTGGGGACATAGAGAGGGGTACAGAGTGGGGGAAAGGGAGGGTGTCAGAGGTAGGGGGACACAGAGAGGGGGACAGAGAGAAGGGAGATGGAGAGAGTGGGGGACAGAGGGTGGGAGGGGTGACGGAGAGGGAGAGGACAGAGAGAGGAGAGACAGAGGGGGGGACAGTAAGAGATGGGGACAGAGAGAGCACGGGAACAGAGACGGGGACAGAGAAGGGGGGACAGAGGGGGGCGGAAAGAGGGAGTGGTGACAGAGAGTGGGGGACAGAAAGAGGGGAACATAATGGAGGCAATAGAGTTGGTCAGAGGGAGGGGGACAGAGAGTGGGGGACAGAGAGAGGCGTACAGAGAGGGAATCAGATAGAGCGGGTCAGAGAGAGGGGGATAGAGAGAGAGGGGGTCGGAGAGAGAGGGAAAGAGAGAGGGGGACAGAGAGTGAAGGACAGATAGTGGGAGACAGAGAAGGGAGGACAGAGAAGGGAGGACAGAGAGAGAAGCACAGAGAGAGGGGGAGAAAGAGGGTGTCAGAGAGAGGCGGACAGAGAGAGGGGGACAGAGAGAGGGGAACTGAGAGATGGGGTCAAATGGAGTGGGGACGGAGAGATGGGTACAGAGTGGGGGAAAAGAGGGGTCAGAGAGAGGGGACAGAGAGAAGGGGACAGAGAGTGGGCGGATGGAGAGAGTGGCGAACAAAGTGTGGGCGGGGGGGGGACGGAGAGGGAGAGGACAGAGAGAGGAGGGACAGAGGGGGGACAGTAAGAGATGGGGACAGAGAGAACACGGGACAGAGAGGGGGGACAGAGGGGGGCGGACAGAGGGAGTGGTGACAGAGTTTGGGGGACAGAAAGAGGGGGACAGAATGGAGGAGATAGAGCGGGTCAGAGGGAGGGGGGACAGAGATTGGGGGACAGAGAGAGGGGTACAGAGAGGGGTTCAGAGAGAGGGGGAACAGAGAGAGCAGGACAGAGAAAGAGGGGGACAAAGAGGGGGGACAGAGAGAGGGAAGACAGAGAGAGAGGCGGGTGGGAGAGAGAGGGGGAACAGAGAGAGCGGGACAGAGAGAGGCAGCGGGACAGAGAGGGGGGGAGCAGAGAGAGGGGGGACAGAGAGGGGGGGGGACGGGGGGTACAGAGACGGGGTGGGACAGACAGATGGGGGGACAGAAAGGGGGGAAACAGAGAGAGGGGGGACAGAGAGAGAGGAGATAGACGGGGGGAACAGAGAGTGGGGTACAGATAGAGGGGGCAGAGAGAGAGGGGACAGAGAGTGGGGGTAGATAGAGGGGGTCAGAGAGAGGGTGAACAGAGAGAGGGGTACAGAGTGGGAGAGGGAGGGGGACAGAGAGAGGGGGACGGGGGGTCAGAGGGGGGGTCAGAGCGGGAAGACATAGAGTGGGGGTCAGAGAGAGGAGTACAGAGAGACGAGGACACAGAGAGGGTGGATGGAGTGACTGGGGGACAGAGGGGATGCAGGGGGGACGGAGAAGGAGAGGACAGAGAGAGGAGGGATAGAGAGGGGGGACAGAAAGGGATCTGGACAGAGAGAGCACAGAGACAGAGAGAGAGGGGTAACACAGAGAGGTACAGAGAGTGTGCAGAGAGAGGGCGACAGAGAGAGGGGGACAGAGAGAGAGGGGGGCAGAGAGAGAGGGGGGGACTGGGGAGAACCGAGAAAGGGGGTACAGAGAGAGGGGTACAGAGAGGGGGGTCAGAGAGAGAGGGGGACAGGGAGAGAGGGGACAGAGGGAGAGAGGGGAAGAGAGAGAGAGGGGACAGAGAGAGAGAGGGATAGAGAGAGGGGAGGACGGGGGGTAACAGAGAGAGGGGTACAGAGAGGGGTGGACAGAGAGGGGGGCAGTGAGAGGGGTCAGTGAGAGGGGGCAGTGAGAGGGGGCAGCGAGGGGGGGCGGGGGGCAGAGAGAGAGTGGACAGAGAGAGAGAGAGAGGGGACAGAGAGAGAGGGGACAGAGAGAGCGAGAGGACAGAGAGAGAGAGGGGCCAGAGAGAGAGAGGGACAGAGGAAGAGGGGGCAGAGAGAAGGGGGAAGGGAGAGGTGGGGCAGTGAGAGGGGGTAGTGAGGGGGGCAGAGAGCGGGGACACAGAGAGAGGGGGGACAGGGGGGCAGAGAGAGAGAGGGGCAGAGGGGGCAGAGGAGGGGGGAAAGAGAGGGTGACAGATGGGGGACACAGAGGGGGGGCAGTGAGAGGGGGGCAGAGAGAGAGGGGACAGAGTGAGAGAGGGGACAAAGAGAGAGGGGACAGAGAGAGCGAGAGGACAGAGAGACAGGGGACAGAGAGAGGGAGGGACAGAGTGAGAGAGGGGACAGAGAGAGAGGGGACAGAGAGAGCGAGAGGACAGAGAGACAGGGGACAGAGAGAGAGAGGGACAGAGAAAGAGGAGGCAGTGAGAGGGGGGCAGAGAGAGAGGGGACAGAGTGAGAGAGGGGACAGAGAGAGAGGGGACAGAGAGAGCGAGAGGACAGAGAGACAGGGGACAGAGAGAGAGAGGGACAGAGAAAGAGGGGGCAGAGAGTTGGGGCAGGGAGAGGTAGGGCAGTGAGAGGGGGACAGAGCGGGTCAGAGAGAGGGGGGCAGAGAGAGGGGGGCAGAGGGGGCCAGAGGAGGGGGCGGAAAGAGAGGGGGACAGATAGGGGCACACAGAGGGGGGGCGGTGAGAGGGGTCAGAGAGAGAGGGGACAGATTGAGAGGGGACAGAGAGAGAGAGGGGAAAGAGGGAGAGAGGGAACATAGGGATAGAGTGGCACAGAGAGAGGGGATCAGAGAGAGAGAGGGGACAGTGAGAGGGGGGAAGAGAGAGAGGGGCACAGAGAGAGTGGGCATAGAGAGAGGGGGACAGAGCGAGGGGGACAGAGAGAGGGGAACAGAGAGAGGGGGCCAGAGAGAGAGGGGGCCAGAGAGAGAGAGTGGCACAGAGAGAGAGGGGGACAGAGAGAGAGGGACACAGAGAGAAAGGGGGACAGAGAGAGAGGGGGACAGAGAGAGAGGGGGACAGAGAGAGAGTGGGCAGAGAGAGAGGGGGCAGAGAGAGAGGGGACAGAGAGTGAGGAGGCAGAGAGTGAGGCGGCAGAGAGAGAGAGGGCGACAGAGAGAGGGGGGCAGAGAGCGGGGGGTACAGAGACAGACGGGGACAGAGAGAGGGGGACAGAGAGAGAGGGGGTCAGAGAGGGGGACAGAGAGAGGATGACAGAGAGAGGTGGGCAGAGAGAGAGGGGGCAGACAGAGAGGGGGACAGAGAGAGAGGGGGACAGAGAGGGGGACAGAGAGAGGGGGACAGAGAGAGGGTGACAGAGTTGGGGAGAGAGAAGGAGTCAGAGAGAGGGGGGCACAGAGAGACGGGGACAGAGAGACGGAGACAGAGAGATAGGGGGACAGAGAGACGGGGGACACAGAGTGAGTGGGACAGAGAGGGGGGGGGGGCACTGAGAGAGGGGCACAGAAAGAGAGAGGGCAGAGAGAGGGTGGCAGAGAGCGGGGAGCACAGAGAGAGAGGGGCACAGAAAGAGAGGGAGGCAGAGAGCGGAGGGTACAGAGACAGACGGGGACAGAGAGAGAGGGTCAGAGAGAGGGGGGACAGAGAGGGGGGCAGAGAGAGGGCGACAGAGAGACGTTGACAGAGAGAAAGGGGGCAGAGAGAGAGAGGGAGATAGAGAGAGGGGGACAGAGAGAGGGGGACAGCGAGAGAGGCACAGTGAGGGGGGGAGATAGAGGGGGACAGAGAGAGGGGGACAGAGAGAGAGCTTCAGAGAGTGGGGCACAGAGAGTGGGGGAGTTGGAGGGGGACAGAGAGTTGGGGGCAGAGAGAGGGGTATAGAGGGGGGAAGGGGTCAGAGAGAGGGGGACAGAGAATGGGGGATGCAGAGAGTGTGGGACAGAGGGGGCAGGGGGGACGGGAGGAAGAGGACAGAGAGATGAGGCACAGAGAGGATGGACACAAAGAGAGGAGGAACAGAGAGAGGCGGGACAGAGGGGGACAGAGGGGAGGGGCACAGTAGGAAGGGACAAAGAGGGGGGCACAGAGAGGGGGGCACAGAGAGACGGGGACAGAGAGGGGTACAGAGAGAGAGGGGGGGACAGAGAGAGAGGGGGACAGGGGGGACAGAGAGAGGGGGGAGAGAGAGAGGGCAACAGAGAGAGAGGGGGCGACAGAGAGAGAGGGGTACAGAGAGGGGGGACAGAAAGGTGGGGAGAGAGAGGTGGGGACAGAGAGTGAGTGGGGACAGAGAGACGGGACACAGAGAGAGGTGACAGAGAGTTGGCAGAGAGAGCGCGACAGAGAGAGGGGCACAGAGATAGGGAGGGACAGAGAGAGGGGGACAGAGAGGGAGTGACAGAGAGAGGTGGGGACAGAGAGAGGTGAGGACAGAGTGAGGGGGGACAGAGAGAGTTGGGGGACAGAGAGAGAGGGGAACAGAGTGTGGGGGACAGAGAGTGGGGAACAGAGAGTGGGGGACAGAGAGTGGGGGACAGAGAAGGTAGGGCAGAGAAGGGAGGACAGAGAGAGACGCACAGAGAGTGGGGGAGAAAGAGAGGGTCAGAGAGAGGGGGAAATAGAGGGGGTCAGACAGAGGGGGATAGAGAGAGGGGGACTGAGAGATGGGCTCAGAAGAAGTGGGGACAGAGAGAAGGGGACAGAGCGAAGGGGACAGAGAGAAGGGTGATGGAGAGAATGGGGGACAGAGGGTGGGCAGGGGGGACGGAGAATGAGAGGACAGAGAGAGGAGGGACAGAGGGGGGACACTAAGAGATGAGGACAGAGAGACGGGGATAGGGGGGACAGAGGGGGGTCCGAGGGAGTGGTGACAGAGAGGCGGCAGAGAGAAAGCAACAGAGAGAGGGGGACAGAGAGAGGTGGACAGACAGTGGGGGATGGAGAGAGTGGGGGACAGAGTTTGGGAGGGGGGATGGAGAGGGAAAGGACAGAGAGAGGAGGGACAGAGGGGGGACAGTAAGAGATGGGGACAGAGAGAGCACGGGGACAGACAGACGGGGACAGAGGGGGGCGGACAGAGGGAGTGGTGACAGAGAGTACAAGACAGAAAGAGGGGTACAGAATGGAGGAGATAGAGGGGGTCAGAGGGAGGGGGACAGAGAGTGGGGGACAGAGAGAGTCGTACAGAGAGGGGGTGGATGGAGTGACTGGGAGAGAGACGTCTGCAGGTGGGACGGAGAGAGAGACGACAGAGAGAGGACGGATAGAGAGGGGGGACAGAAAGGGATCGGGACAGAGAGAACACAGGGACAGAGAGAGAGTGGGAACAGAGAGAGTTGGTCAGAGAGACGGGGACACAGAGAGAGGTGCCAGAGAGTGGGCAGAGAGAGGGCAACAGGGAGAGGGGGACAGAGTGCAAGAGGGACAGAGAGAGAGGGGGACAGAGAGAGAGGGAGACAGAGAGAAGGGGGGACGGGGTGGGGAAACAGAGAGGGGGGTACAGAGAGAGGGGGACAGAGAGGGGGGATGGGGGGGAAGTGAGGGAGGCAGTGAGGGGGTGGGCAGTGAGAGGGGGGCTGTGAGGGGGTGGGCAGAGATAGAGGGGGCAGAGAGAGAGGGGACAGAGAGAGGGGACACAGAGAGAGAGGGGACACAGAGAGAGAGGGGACAGATAGAGAGAGTGATAGAGAGAGGGGGGACGGGGGAACAGAGAGAGGGGGTACAGAGAGAGGGGGACAGAGAGGGGGGACAGAGAGGGGGGCAGTGAGAGGGGGCAGTGAGAGGGGGGCAGTTGAGGGGGGGCAGAGACGGGGGGGCAGTGAGAGGGGGGCAGTGTGAGGGGGCAGGGGGGGCAGAGAGAGAGGAAAGAGAGGGGGGACAGAGAGAGAGGGGACAGAGAGAGAGAGGGGACAGAGAGAGAGAGGGGACAGAGAGAGAGGGGACAGAGAAAGAAGGGGCAGAGAGAGAGGGGTCAGGGAGAGGTGGGGCAGTGAGAGGGGGTAGTGATGGGGAGCACAGAGAGGGGGACAGAGGGGGGTGCAGAGAGGGGGGCAGAGAAAGGGGGGGCTGAAGGGGGGCGCGGGGGCAGAGAGAGGGGAAAGAGAGGGGGGCACCAAGTGGGGAGGGCAGTGAGAGGGGGGCAGAGAGAGAGAGATGGGACAGAGAGAGAGGGGACAGAGAGAGGGGATCATAGAGAGAGGGGCACAGAGAGAGAGCGGGCCAGAGAGAGAGGGGGACAGAGTGAGAGGGGGACAGAGAGAGAGGGGGACAGAGAGAGAGGAGGGACAGAGGGAGAGAGGGGACAGAGAGAGGGGATCAGAGAGAGAGAGGCGCAGAGAGAGAGGGGGCCAGAGGGAGAGAGGGACAGTGAGAGGGGGACAGAGAGAGGGGGACAGAGAGAGGGGGACAGAGTTGGGGAGAGAGAAGGAGTCAGAGAGAGGGGGGACAGAGAGGGGGGCACAGAGAGACGGGGACAGAGAGACGGAGACAGAGACGGGGTGCAGAGAGAGGCGGGACAGAGAGAGGGGGCAACAGAGAGAGGGGCGACAGAGAGAGGGGGCGACAGAGAGAGGGGGGACAGAGAGAAAGGGAGGACAGAGAGAGAGGGGGGTCAGAGAGGGGGGGGGAAAGAGAGGGGGGACAGAGAGGGGGTGACAGAGAGGGGGGGCTGAGGTGGGGACAGAAGGCAGGGGACAGAGAGAGGGGGTGACAGAGAGAGGGGGAACAGAAAGATGGGGGGACAGAGAGAGAGGGGGCGACAGAGTGTGGGGGTGACAGAGAATGGGGTGGGCAGTGAGAAAAGGCACCATCCCACTGACTGTATACATCACTTACATTTGTAACCAATAAAAATGTTGATTAAAGCGTGCCGAGCAGCAGAGTGACCGATGTGTGTCTTTGTGTTGGAGAAGCTGAGCTGGAGAGAGACAGACTCAGCCTCAAGTCCTGGTCCTCAGGAAAGGGGAGAGCACCGTGCCCTGTGCTCAGGAGCTGGGTTAACTCCCTCTGACCCCCCCCCACTCCAACCTGACCTCCCCATTTTCTCATTTCCTCTCTCCTACTCTTCCGCATCAATTCTCTCCCCCTCTCTCGTTCTGCACACTCTCTCTTTCTCACTACCTCTCCCTTTTACTGTCCCTCATTTCCCTCTCTCTCACTCCCCCCAACCCCAGTCTCTCCACGTGCCTTCACTCCTCCCTGCCCCCCTGCCCCCCTGCTGTCTCTGTTTCCCTCCCACAATTCCATCTCTACCCAATTTTCCCTCGTCCCACATCCCACCCCCACCCCCCCACACGCAGCCTCACCACCTTCAACCCCCCAGACTCTGTGTCAGAGGGAGAGGGAAGAACCAGGGAGACAGAGTGTGTCAGAGAGAGAGGGAGGGCAGGAGAGAGAGTCAGTCGAAGAGAAACGATGGGAGGTGGGGAGAGAGAGAGAGAGACACCGAGGGAGGGGGGTCGAGAGTGAGAGAAGGTGGAGAGAAAGTGAAGGGGCAGGGAGAGAGAGGGGCAAGAGAGAGAGAGGGAGAGAGAGAGAGACTGGGGAGGAGATAATGAGAGGGGTGAGAGAGAGGGACGGGAGAGGAAGGGTGAGAGATGGGGGAAGAGAGGGGGAGAGAGGGGAGAGAGAGAGAGGGGGAGAGTGTGTGGGCAGAGAGAATGAGGGAGAGAGAATTCTGGGAGAGAAAGTGGGGGAAGAGAAAGAGGGGAAGGAGAGAGAGGGGAGAGCACGGAGAGCGAGAGAGAAGAGAGAGCAGAGAGAGAGAGAGAGGGAGAGAGAGTGGGAGAGAGAGGAGGGGAGAGAGGAGGGAAGAGTGAGGTGCGAAGAGAGAGGAGGGGAGAAAGGAGTGCTATCGAGAGGAGGGAAGAGAGAGGAGGGGAGAGAGGGGATGTCAGAGAGGAAGGAAGAGAGAGGAGGGAGGAGAGAGGAGGGGGAGAGGAGGGCGTCAGAGAGAGGTGAGAGGGGAGGGGGTGGAGAAAGAGAGGGTGGGAGAGAGAGGGGAGGCTGAGCGAGTGGAGGGTGAGAGAGAGGGGAGGGAGAGTGAGAGGGGAGGGAGAGTAAGAGGGGAGGGAGAGTGAGAGGGGAGAGAGAGTGTGAGGGGAAGGAGAGTGAGAGAGGAGGGAGAGTGAGTGGGAGGGAGAGTGAAAGAGGAGGGAGAGTAAGAGGGGAGGGGGAGAGCGAGGGGAGGGCAAGAGAGACAGGGGAGGGCGAGAAAGAGGGGAGGGAGAAAGGGAGGGGAGGGCGAGAGAGTGGATGGAGAGAGAGGGGAGGGAGAGTGAGAGGGGAGGGAGAGTGAGAGGGGAGGGGGAGAGCGAGGGGAGGGCAAGAGAGACAGGGGAGGGAGGGAGACGGGAGAGAGAGCGGGGAGGGCGAGTGAGAGGGGAGGGAGCGAGAGCGGAGAATGAGAGAGTGGAGGGAGGGAGACGGGAGAGAGAGAGAAGAGGGAGAGAGAGAGGGGAGGGAGAGTGTGGGGAGGGCGAGAAAGGGAGGGCGAGAGGGGGAGGGCAAGAGAGAGGGAGTGAGAAAGAGAGAGAGAGTGAGTGAAAGAGAAAGCGTGAGTGAAAAAGAGAGCACTGGTGAGAAAGAGGGGTGAGAGAGAGGGGGTGGGGGTGAGAGGAGTGTGAGAGAGAGGGACTGGGACAGAGAGAGAGAGACAATGTGGTGAGAGAGGGGTGAGAGAGTGAGA
Organism: Chiloscyllium punctatum; assembly: GCF_047496795.1. Taxonomy (NCBI): domain Eukaryota; kingdom Metazoa; phylum Chordata; class Chondrichthyes; order Orectolobiformes; family Hemiscylliidae; genus Chiloscyllium; species Chiloscyllium punctatum. The sequence continues at coordinate 33,261,891 of NC_092751.1, forward strand.
TGGGAGATAGAGAGGGTGAGAAAGAGAGGGAGTAAGAGAGAGGGGGTGAGAGAGGGAGGTGGGAGTGAGATGGGGTGAGAGAGAAGGGGTGATTGAGACAGAGAAAGTGGGGAGGGGGTAATAGAGAAAGTGGAGTGAGAAGAAGAGGGTGTGAGAGAGAGGGAGTGGGTGAGCGAGAGGTTGAACGAGAGAAGTGAGAGGGGGAGGGATAAGAGAGAGAGCGCGAGAGGTAAGAGAGACGGATGTGAGAGAGGGAGAGGGGTGAGGTGGTGAGGGGGTGCGAGAGAGTGGGGTGAGAGAGTGGGGAGGAGAGATAGGGGGTGAGAGAGGGGGTGGTGAGAGCGGGTGTGACAGTGGGGGAGAGATAGGGGAAAAAGAGGGGGTGAGAGAGAGTGGTGGAGAGGGGTTGGAGAGAAAGGGTGTAGAGAGGGGGGAGAGAGTGGGGGAAAGAGTGGGGAGAGAGAGGGGTGGGGGCGAAGAGGGGAGAGAGGGGAGGAGTGAGAGCGGGAGTGAGAGAGCGGGAGGGGGAGATAGAGAGGGGTGAGACAGAGGGGGTGAGGGAGTGGGGGTGAGGGAGTGGGGGTGAGAGAGGGGGGGTGTGTGAGAGAGAGTTGGTGTGAGAGCGAGAAGAGGTGTGAGAGAGAGAAGGGGTGTGAGAGAGAGAAGGGGTTTTGAGAAATAGGGATGGAGAGAGAGACGTGGAGTGGGAGATACAGAGTGGGGTGAGAGAGTGAGATGGGATGGAGCGAGAGGGGGTGTGAGAGACAGAGTGAGATGGAGGGGGAGAGAGAGGGGGGCACAGAGAGGGGGAAGAGAGGGGATGTGGGTAAGAAGGAGTTGAGAGAGAAGGGGTGATTGAGAGAGAGAAAGTGGGGGGTAAGAGAGAGAGTGGTTTGAGAAGAAAAGGTAGTGAGGGAGAGGGGATGAGAGAGTGAGGGGGTTTGAAAAAGGGTGTGGTGAGAGGGGGGTGAGAGACAGAGGCAGTGAGAGAGAGGGGTGAGAGAGAGGGGGTGAGAGACAATGGGTGATTGAGAGAGAGAAAATGGGGAGAGGGTAAGAGAGAGAGTATGGAGTGAGAAGGAGAGAGTGTGATTGAGACAGTGTGTGAGAGAGAGGGAGTGAGAGAGAGGGGTGAGGGGGAGGGGTTAGTGAGAGAGAGCGCGGGTAAGAACGAAAGGGTGGGAGTAGGCGTGAGAGAGAGGGGTGAGAGGGGGATGAGAGAGAGGGGGGTGAGAAAGAGAGGGTCTGAGAAAGAGAGAGGGCGTGAGAGATTGAGGGTGTGAGAGAGTAAGGGGATGATAGAGTGAGGGGGGTTGAGAAAGGGGTGGTGAGAGAGAAGGAGGTGAAATAGAGAGGAAGCGAGAGAGAGAGAGGTGAGAGAGAAGGGTTCAGAGAGAGAGGGAGTGAGAGAGACAGGGGGATTGAGAAAGGGGTTGGGAGGGGTGAGAGAGAGAGGGGTGAGAGAGAGAGTGTGTTGAAAGAAGGGGAGGTGGGAGAGAGAGTGGTGAGAGAGAGGGGTGAGAGAGTGAGAGGGTGAAAGACAGGTGGTGGGAGTGAGAGGGGGTGAGAAAGAGAGAGATCGGTGAAAGGGCGGTGAACGGAGAGGTAGGAGTGAGTGACAGAGTGGGGGTGGGAGAGAGAGGGGGTGAGAGAGAGGGGGTGAGAGAGAGAGGGAGCGAGAAGGAGAGAGAGGGGATGAGAAAGAGGCAGAGAGATGGTGGGTGAGAGGGAGGGGTGAGAGAGCAAGGGTGTGTGAGATTGTGTGCGAGAGAGGGGGATGTGAAAGAGATTGGGGTGGGAGAGAGGGGGTGACGGAGAGAGAGGGGAGTGAGAGAGAGATGGATGTGTGTGAGAGAGAGGGGGTTGAGACACTGAGGAGGTGAGAGAGTGAGGGAATGAGAGATTGAGGTGAGTTCAGAGAGGGGGTGGTGAGAGGGGGCGGTGAGAGAGGGAGGGAGTGAGACAGAGAGGGGTTGACAGAGAAAGAGAGGTCTGAGAGAGAGGGGTGAGAGAGAGGGTGTGAGAGAGAGGGGTGTGTGAAAGAGATTGGGTTGGGAGAGAAAGGGGTGACAGAGAGAGAGGGGTTGAGAGAGAGTGGAGTGAGTGACTGAGGGGGTGAGAGAGTGAGGGGATGAGAGTTTGAGGGGTGTTGAGAGAGGGGTTGGTGGGGAGGTGAGAGAGAGGGAGTGAGAGACAGAGGGGTGAGAGAGAGGTGTTGAAGGAGAAAGAGAGGGGTGAGAAAGAGAGGGGTGAGAGAGAGGGTGTGAGAGAGAGTGTAGAGAGAGAGGTTGAGAGAGGAAGGTGGGGAGAGAGACAGGGTGAGAGACTGATGGGGTGAGAGAGTGAGGGGATGCGAGATTGAGGGGGGTTGAGAGAGGGGGTGAAGAGAGAGAGGGGGATGAGAGAGAGAGATGGATGTGAGAGAGAGGGGGGTTGAGGGGGGTGAGAGACTGAGGGGGATAGAGAATGAGGGGATGAGAGATTGAGGGGGGGGTTGAGAGAGGGGTTGGGGGAGGGGTGAGAGAGAGGGAGTGAGAGAGAGAGGGGTGAGAGAGAGGGTTGAGAGAGAGGGTGTGAGAGAGAGTGGTGAGAGAGAGGGGTTGAGAGAGAGGAAGGTGGGGGAGAGAGACGGGGTGAGAGAGAGGGGGTGAGAGACTGATGGGGTGAGAGAGTGAGGGGATGAGAGATTGAGGGCGGTTGAGAGAGGGGGTGAAGAAAGGGAGGTGAGAGAGATATGGATGAGAGAGAGAGGGGGGTTGAGGGGGGTGAGAGACTGAGGGGGTTAGAGAATGAGGGGATGAGAGATTGAGGGGTGTTGAGAGAGGGGGTGGTGAGAGGGAGTTGGCTAGAGAGAGAGGGAGTGAGAGAGAGAGGTGAGATAGGGGTTGACAGAGAAAGAGAGAGTGTGTGAGAGAGAGTGGTGAGAGAGAGAGGTTGAGAGAGAAAGAGAGGGTTGGAGAGAGAGAGGGGGAAAGAGAGAGGGGGTGGGCGAGAGGGGTGAGAGGGAGAGGGGTTTGAGAGAGAGCGCGGGGTAAGAGAGAAAGGGAGAGGGGTGAGGGGGTGAGATAGGGAGGAGGGTGAGGGGGGTGAGAGAGAGGGGTGAGAGAGAGGGGATGAGAGAGTGAGGGGGGTTGAGAGAGGGGATGGTGAGAGAGGGGTGGTGAGAGACACAGGGAGTGAGAGAGAGGGGGTGAGAGACGAGGGGCGTTTGAGAGAGAGAAAGTGGGGTGTTGGTAAGAGAGTGTGGAGTGAGAAGGAGAGGGTGAGAGAGAGAGAGAATGGGTGAGAGAGAGGGGTGAGAGAGCGAGGGGTGAGAGAATGGAGGTGAGAGAGAGGGGAGAGAGAGAGGGGGAGAGAGGGGGTGAGAGAGAGGTGTTGAGAGAGAGGGGGTGACAGAGAGCGGTGACAGAGAGGAAGTGAGAGAGAGGGGGTGCGAAACAGGGGTGTGAGAGAGAAGGGATATGAGAGAGAAGGTGTGTGAGACAGAGAGGGTGGGAAAGAGAGAGAAACGTGGGCTAAGAGAGAGAGTGGAGTGAGAGAGAGAGGTGGTGTGAGAGACAGGGGGAGAGAGGGGGTAGAGAGTGGGGGCAAGAGAGGGGTAGAGAGAGGGAGAGAGAGATGGGAGAGAGAGAGGTGGAGAGAGAGAGGAGTTGAGAGAGAAGTAGTGAGAGACGGAGGTGATGGGATAGAGAGAGAGAGACTTTGGTGAAAGAGAGAGAGGGGTGAGAGAGTGAAATGGGAGTGAGAGGGGATGTGAGAAAGGGCTGAGAGAGAGACGGAGTAAGAGAGAGTGGGTGGGAGAGAGATAAGGGGTGATTGAGAGAGAAAGTGGGGGGGGGGATAAGAGAGAGAGTGGAGTGTGAAGGAGAGGGAGTGAGAGAGAGAGAGGGGTGAGAGAGAAAGGTGAGAGAGCGAGGGGTGAGAGAGAGGGGTTGAGAGAGAGGGGGGTGAGAGAGAGGGGGTGGGAGAGAGAGAGGGGTGAGAGAGAGAGAGCTGGGCGAGAGGGCGGTGAGAGGGAGAGGTGGGAGTGAGTGACAAAGAGGGGGAGAGAGAGAGGCATTAAGAGATAGAGGGAGTGAGAGAGGGAGTGAGAAGGAGAGAGAGGGGATGAGAAAAAGGCAGAGAGATGGTGGGAGAGAGGGTGGGGAGAGAGCGAGTGTGTGTGAGAGTGTGTGTGTGTGTGGGGGGGATGTGAAAGAGATTGGGGTGAGAGAGAGGGGTGATGGAGAGATGGGGGAGGGGGGGTGAAAGCGTTGGATGTGAGACAGAGCAAGGGGTTGAGAGACAGGGGGTGAGATACTGAGGGGGTGAGAGAATGAGGGGATGAAAGATTGAGGGGGGTTGAGAGAATGAGTGGTGAGAGAGGGGGAGTGAGAGAGAGGGGGAGTGAGACAGAGAGAGTGAGAGAGAGGGGTGAGAGAGAGGGGTTGACAGAGAAAGAGAGGGGTGAGAGAGAGGGGGTGAGAGAGAAAGAGAGGGGTGAGAGAGAGAGGGGAAGAGAGAGAGGGGTCAGTGAGGGGGTGAGAGATTGAGGGGATGAGAGAGTGAGGGGGTGTTGAGTGAAGGGTTGGTGAGGGGGCTGAGAAAGAGAGGGGGTGAGAGAGAGGGTGAGAGAGCGGGATTGAGATAGAGAGGGGTTGAGAGAGAGAAGGGGGTGAGAGAACGAAGGGGGGTGAGAGAGGGGTTGAGAGGGGGAGAGAGAGAGTTATTAGGGTGTGAGAGAGAAGGTGTAATAGAAAAGGGAGGGAGAGTGGAATGAGAGAGGGGGTGAGAGAGAGGGGGCAGTGAGAGAGAGGGTCTGAGAGAGACGGGGGTGCAAGAGAGGGTGGGTTAGAGCGGGAGAGGCTGAGAGAGAGAGGGGCTGAGAGAGATGGGCTGAGACAGAGGGGGGTGAGAGAGGAGGGGAGAGAGGAGGGGAGAGAGGAGGAGAGAGAGGGGCCAAGGGAGGGGGAGGGAGAGGGAGAGGGGGTGGGATTGGGGGCAGAGAGAGGGCGCAGAGAGGGAGGAGAGAGGGGGGCAGAGAGAGGGGGAGAGAAGGGGGAGAGAGAGGCAGAGAGAGGGGGGAGAGAGATGGCGGAGAGAGGGGGAGAGAGTGGAGGAGAGGGGGAGAGAGGGGGTGAGGGAGAGGGGGAGAGAGAGGGGAGAGGGGGGGTTGAGAGGGGTGTGAGAGAGAGGTGTTGAGAGAGAGAGGGGGTGAGAGAGAGGAATTAAGAGACAGGGGGTGGGAGAGAGAAAGGGTGGGAGACAGAGGGAGTGAGAGAAAGTGAGAGACGTGGGCTAAGAGAGAGAGAGTGGGGGAGAGAGTGAGAGTGGCGTGAGAGAGTGAGATGGGAGTGAGAAAGAGGCTGTGTGAGAGACAGTGGAGAGAGGGGGTAGAGAGTGGGGGGCATGACAGGGGAGAGAGAGAGGGGGAGAGAGAGGGGAGAGAGAGAGGGGGAGAGAGAGGAGTTGAGAGAGGGGTCTGAGAGAGAGAGAGGGTGAGAAAGAGAAAAAGTGAGTGAAAAAGAGAGAGTGTAAGTGAGAAAGAGAGAGCATGAGTGAGAAAGAGAGCGGGTGAGAGAGAAGTGGTGAGAGAGAGGGCGAGGTGAGAGGGGTGTGAGAGAGAAGGGGTGAGAGACAGAGGGGGTGGGACAGAGAGAGAGATTGTGGTGAGAGACAGGGGGGTGAGAGAGTGAGATGGGAGTGAGAGAGAGGCGGTGTGAGAGAGGGGTAAGAGAGAGAGAGGGAGTGTGAGAGATAGGGGTAAGAGAGCGAGGGGTGATAGAGAGTGGTTGAGAGAGAGAGAAGGGGGTGAGAGAGAGGGGGTGGTAGAGAGAGGGAGGGGTGGGGGGTGAGAGAGAGCACAGGGTAAGAGAGAAAGGGTGTGAGAGAGGGAGAGAGTGAGGGAGTGCGAGAGGGAGGAGGGGTGAGAGAGAGAGGTGTGAGAGAGAGGGGATGAGAGAGTGAGGGGTTGAGAGAGAGATGGGGGTGAGCGAGAGAGAAGGGGGTTCAGAGACAGGGGAGAGAGAGAGGGGGGCTGAGAGAGAGGAGTGAGAGAGCGGTTGAGAGAGATGGGGTGAGAGAGGGGTTGAGAGAGAGAGACGGGGTAAAGAGGGGGTGAGAGAGAGACAGAGGGTTAGAGAGAGAGGGGACAGAGAGGGGTTGAGAAAGATGGGTTGAGCGAGAGAGGAGGTGAGGGGGAGGACAGTGAGAGAGAGAGAGACGTAGAGAGAGCGCAACAGACAGAGAGATCAAGAGAGAAAGAGAGAGAGAGAAGAGGTGAGAGAGGTAGGGTGGACTGAGAGAGAGGGGGAGAGAGAGACAGACAGAGAGTGCATGAGCGAGAGAGAGAGTGCGAGCGAGAGAGATCACGAGATAAGATAGAGAGAGGGAGGGAGGAAAGAGAGAGGGAAAGAGACAGGGAGATGGAGAGAGCATGAGAAGAGGATGAGAGAGTGAGAGAGAGAAAGCAAGAGGAAGAGAGCGAGCGGAAGAGTGAGAGAGAGAGAGGATGTGTGTCAGAGAGAGGGGGTGAGAGAGGGGTGCGAGAGAGAGGGGCGAGAGAGGAGGGGAGAGAGGAGGAGATAGAGGGGCCGAGGGAGGTGGAGGGAGAGGGAGATGTGGTGGGATTGGGCGCAGAGAGAGGGCGCAGAGAGGGAGGAGAGAGAGCGGGCAGAGAGAGGGGGAGAGAAGGGTGAGAGAGAGGGAGAGAGAGGGGGGAGAGAGATGGCGGAGAGAGGGGGAGAGAGTGGAGGAGAGGGGGTGGGAGTGGAGGAGAGGGGGAGAGAGAGGGGGTGAGAAGGGGGTGAGAGAGAGGAGTTGAGAGAGAGGGGGGTGAGAGAGAGGAATTGAGAGGGGGGTGAGAAACGGGGGTGTGGGAGAGAAGGGGTGTGAGAGAGAAAGGGTGGGAGACAGAGGGGGTGAGAGAGAGTGAGAGAGACGTGGGCTAAGAGAGAGAGAGTGGGGGGAGAGAGTGAGATGGGAGTGAGAGAGAGGCTGTGTGAGAGACGGGGAGAGAGGGGGTAGAGAGTGGGGGGCAAGAGAGGGAAGAGAGAGAGGGGGAGAGAGGGGAGAGAGGGAGGGGGAGAGAGAGAGGAGTTGAGAGAGAGGGGATGACAGAGAGAGGGGGTGAGAAAGAGAGAGAGAGTGAGTGAAAAAGAGAGAGTGTAAGTGAGAAAGAGAGAGCATGAGTGAGAAAGAGAGGGGGTGAGAGAGAAGGGGTGAGAGACAGGGGGTGAGGTGAGAGGAGTGAGACAGTGAGATGGGAGTGAGAGAGAAGTGGTGTGAGAGAGGAATAAGAGAGTGAGGGATTGTGAGAGAGAGGGGTAAGAGAGCGAGGGGTGAGAGAGGGGTTGAGAGAGAGAGGGGGTGAGAGAGAGGAGGGTAGAGAGAGAGAGGTTTAGGGGGTGAGAGAGAGCACAGTGTAAGAGAGAAAGTGTGTGAGAGAGGGAGAGGGGTGAGGGGTGCGAGAGGGAGGAGGGGTGAGAGGCGGTGAGAGAGAGAGGGGTGAGAGAGAGGGAATGAAAGAGTGAGGGGTTGAGAGAGACATGGGGCTGAGAGAGAGAGAAGGGGGTTGAGAGAGAGGGGATTGAGAGAAGGGGTGGTGAGAGAGAGAGGTTTGAGAGAGAGTGCGGTTGAGAGAGAGGGGGAGAGGGAGGTTGAGAGAGCGAGGTTGAGAGAGTGGGTGAGAGAGGGGTTGAGAGAGAGGGATTGAGAGAGAGAGACGGGGAAAGAGGGGGTGAGAGAGACAGATGGTTAGAGAGAGGGGAGAGAGAGGGGTTGAGAAAGATGGGTTGAGAGAGAGGAGGAGGTGAGGGGAAGGACTGTGATAGAGAGACGGAGTGAGAGCACAACAGACAGAGAGAACGATAGAGCAAGAGAGAGAGAGTAGAGGTGAGAGAGGTAGGGTGGACTGAGATAGAGGGAGAGAGAGAGACAGACAGAGAGAGCATGAGCGAGAGAGAGAGAGAGAGAGAGAGAGAGAGCGAGAGAGACCATGAGATAAGAGAGAGAGAGAGAGGGAGGCAAGAGAGAGGGAAAGAGACAAGGAGAGAGAGAGCGTGAGAAGAGGATGAGAGAGTGAGAGAGACCACAAGAGGAAGAGAGCGAGCGGAAGAGTATGAGAGACAGGATGCGAGAGAGAGACAGAGGGGGTGGGTGAGAGAGGGGTGCGAGAGAGAGAGGGGCGAAGAGGAGGGGAGAGAGGTGGGAGAGAGGGGGCGAGGGAGGGGGAGAGAAGGGTGAGAGAGAGGAGGAGAGAGGGGGAGAGAGGAGTGAGAGAGAGTGGGGAGGGGGGAGTGAGGGGGAAGGAGTGGAGGAGAGGGGGAGAGGGGTGATAGAGAAGGGGGAGAGAGGGGGTAGAGATTGAGAGGCTAGACAGTGGGAGAGAGAGGGGAGGGAGAGAGGGCAGAGAGAGGGGGAGAGAGAAGGGAAGGGTGAGGGTAAGAGAAAGGGTTTGAGAGATGGGGTGAGAAAGAGAGAGAGTGAGTAAAAAAGAGAGAGATTGTAAGTGAGAAAGAGAGAGTGAGTGAGAAAGAGAGCGGGTGAGAGAGAGGGGGGTGAGAGAGAGGGGGTGGGGTGAGGGGTGTGAGAGAGAATGGGTGATTGAGAGAAAGGAATTTGGGAGGGGATAAGAGAGTGCAGTCAGAAGGAGAGGGTGTGACAGAGAATGGGCGAGAGAGAGGGGGTGAGCGAGAGGGGTGAGAGGGGAAGGGGTTAGAGAGAGAGAGCGAGGGGTAAGAGAGAACGGGTGTGAGAGAGGGAGGGGGGTGAGGGGGTGAGAGAGGGAGGGGTGAGAGAGAAGGGCTGAGAAAGGGCTTGAGAGACAGAGGGGGTGAGAGAGTAAGGGTTGGAGAGAGTGAGGGGATGAGAGAGTGGGCTGGGTTGAGAGAGGGGGTGGTGAGAGAGAGAGGGGTGAGAGAGAGAGACGGGGTGAGAGACAGGGGAGTGAGAGAGACAGAGGGGATGGGGTGAGAGAGAGAGGGGTGAGAGAAGGGTTGAGGGGGGGGGTGAAAGAGTGAGGGTGTGAGAGAGTGAGTGGATGAGAGAGTGAAGGTGGTTGAGAGAGAGGGGTGAAAGAGAGAGGGTTGAGAGAGAGGGTTGAGGGAGAGAAGGGGGTGAGAGAGAGAGGGGGTGAGAGAGAGTGTGGAGAGAGAGAAGGGCTGAGAGAGAGTGGGGGAGTATGAGAGAGGGGTTGAGAGAGAGGGATTGAGAGAGAGAGAGGTAAGATAGAGATGGGGGTGAGAGAGAGAGGGGGTTGAGAGAGAGAGGGGGTAAGAGAGAGAGGGAGCGGGTGAGTGAGAGAGGGCGATATGAGGGGGATGAAAGGAAGCGGACAGACAAAGGGGGAGAGACAAAGGGGGAGTGAGAGTGGGTCAGAGAAAGATTGGGTGTGAGACAGAGATGGGGTTGGGAGAGAGGGGAGAGAGAGAGGGGTTGAGAGAGAGATAGGGGGGTTGAGAGAGAGGGGGGTGAGAGAGAGAGGGGTGAGAAAGGGAGAGAGGGCTGAGAAAAGGAGAGGGGGGAGAAAGAGAGAGGGTCAGAGAAAGAGTGAATGTGTGGGGGGGTGAGAGAGAGGACGTGGGAGAGAGAGTAGGAGAGAGGGGGGGTGAGAGTAGAGGGATTGAGAGAAAGGGGAGAGACAGACAAGGGGTGAGAGAGAAAGGTGGACAGCGAGAGAAAGAGGGACGTGAGAGCTGGGACGCGAGAGAAAGAGAGTGAAAGGGGTGAGAGAGAGGGGGTGAGATAGACAGTGAATGATGGGTTGAGAGAGAGAGACAGAGAGAGAGAGAACGAGTGAACGGATGAGAGAGTTAGAGGGGTGTGATGGAGATGGCTTGAGAGAGTGGGCGCTAGAGAGAGACAGAGCAAGAGCAGGGAGGAGGGAGGAAGAAAGGAGTCACAAGAGAGAGAGAAATGGGGCGAATGAGAGAAAGAGGGTGCGAGAGAGGGGGTATACAGAGAGAGAGAGAGAGAGCGGGGGTGTGAGACAGAGTGCGAGAGGGAAGGGGAATGAGAGAGAGAAAAAGGGAGCGAGAGACAGAAGGCAATAGAGCGAGAGAGAGAGAGAGGGGGATGAGGAGAGGGCGGGGGAGAGAGAGGGGTGAGAGAGAGAGGGATGAGAGAGAGAGAGAGACAGAGAGTTGGGTAAGAGGGAGAGGGTGTGAGCGGGGGAGATAGAGTGAAGGGGTGAAAGAGAGAGAGGGGGAGAGAGGGGGGGAGAGAGAGTGTGTAAAGTGGAGAGAGGGTGAGTGGTGACAGAGAGAGAGGGGTGAGAGTGAGAGAACAGGGTGGGGAGAGAGGGGGTGAGAGAGCGAGGGGGAGAGAGATAACAAGGTGAGAGAGAAAGGGGATGTGAGAGAGAGGGGCTGAGAGAGAGGGGGTTGAGAGAGAGAGAGGCGGTGAGAGAGAGAGGGTGAGGGAGATAGTGAGTGGTGAGAGAGAGAGGGAGTGAGAAAGAGATTGGGTGAGAGAGAGGGGGGTGAGAGAGAGGGGTGAGAGAGGGGGAGAGAAGGGGAGAGGTGGTGGAGAGAGGGAGGGGGAAAGGGTGAGAGAGTTCGTAGGGTGTGAGAGAGAGGGTGTAATAGGAAGGGGGAGAGAGAGTGGAATGACAGAGGGGGTGAGAGAGAAGGGGGCAGTGAGAGAGAGGGGCTGAGAGAGACGGGGGTGCAAGAGAGGGTGGGTGAGAGCGGGAGGGGCTGAGAGAGGGGGGAGATAGGGAGAGTGTGAGAGAGGAGGGATGAGAGTGGGAGGGGGAAAGAGGGAAGGGATGAGAGAGGGAGGATGAGAGAGAGGGGTGTGAGAGGGAGAAGGGTGAGAGAGAAGGGTGAGAGAGGGGGAGAGGGGGGAGAGAGGGGGGAGAGAGGGAGGGTGTGAGAGTGGGAGTGTGTGAGAGAGGGACGGGATTAGAGAGGGAGGGCGTGAGACAGAGCGGTGTGTGTGTATGAGAGAGAGAGGTGAGAGATGGTGAGAGAGGAGTGAGGGGGGGAAGAGAGAGGGGGAGAGAGAGGGGGAGAGAGAGGGGGAGAGAAGGTAAGAGAGTTAGAGTGGTAATAGAAAGAGAGGGGTGACAGAGAGAGGGGTTTGAGAGAGAGAGAGGGGCTGTAAGAGGGGGGTGAGGGGGGTGAGAGGGCTAGGTAGGAGAGAGGGTGTGTGGGGGATGGGGGTGGGAGAGTGGTTGGGAGGGGGGCTGAGATAGAGGGGGTGTGGTTGGTGGGAGAGAGAGAGGCATGTGAGAGAAAGCTGGGTAAGAGGGGGTGAGGGAGGCCGAGAGAGAGAGGTTGGTGAGAGAGAGAGAGAGAGTGGGGGTCAGAGAGAGGTTGGTGAGAGATCGGGGTGGAAGAGAGAGCGGGTGTGAAAGAGAGAAGGGGTGAGATCGAGACAGACTGAGAGAGAGAGACGGTGGGGTGTGAGAGAGGCGAGTGAGAGAGAGGGGTTGAGAGAGAGAGGTGAGGGAGAGAAAAGGTGTGAGAGAGATCGGTGTGGAAGAGAGAGCGGGTGAGAATGAGACGGGGGTGTGAGAGAGAGAGAGAGACAGGCTGAGTTAGAGAGACAGGCGTGAGAGAGAGAGGGTGAGAGGGAGGTAAGAGAGAGAGAGGGTGAAAGAGAGAGAGGGACAGAGAGAGAGGGCATGAGAGAGAGGGGGTGAGACAGAGTGAGGGGAAAGAGAGAGAGGGGTGTGGGGAGAGAGAGAGGCGTGTGAGAGAAGGTGTGTGAGAGAGATCAGGGTGGGAGAGACTGGGGAGAGAGGGCGGAGGGCTGAGAGAGAGAGGGCTGAGAGACAGGGATGAGAGAGAGGGGTGAGAGAGAGAAGGGTGAGTGAGAGAGGGGGTGTGAGAGAGATCGGAGTGGAAGAGAGAGCGGGTGAGAAAGAGAGGGAAGTGCTAAGAGAGAGAGACAGGGAGAGAAAGAGAGGGTGAGAGAGAGAAGGTGAGAGAGAGGCGTGAGAGAGAGGGGGTAAGAGAGAGGGGGAAAGAGAGAGAAGGGTTGAGTGGGTGAGAGAGAGAGGGAGGATGAGTAAGATCGGGGTGGGGGAGAGAGCGGGTGAGAAAGAGAAAGGGGGTGAGTGAGATTGGGGGATAGAGAGGGGGTGAGAGAGAGGGAAAGAAGAGAAGAGGGAAGACAGAGGAGGTGAGAGAGAGGGGTAAGAGAGGGGTGAAGAGAGAGAGGGGGAAAGAGAGAGTGGGTGAGAGAGAGAGGGGTGAGAAAGAGAGGTGTGAGAGGGGGAGCGAGAGACACGGGCTGAGAGAGAGAGAGTGAAGATGAGAGAGGAGGTGAGAGAGAGAGGGGGTGAGAGAGGTGAGAGGGCTGAAGAAAGAGAGGGGATGAGAGAGAGAGTGAGTGGGTGAAAGAGAGGGGGGTGTGACAGAGGGGGGGCCAGAGAGAGAGGGATGAGAGAGCGTGGTGCGAGAGAGAGAGAGGGGTGAGAGAGAGGGGGCCTGAGGGAGAGGGGTTGAGAGAGAAAGGGGTGAGAGAAAGAGAGAACGGTGAGAGAGTGAGAGAGGCTGAAAGAGAGGGCCTGAGAGAGGGGTGATGAGAGAGTTGGTGAGAGAAGGGGTGAGAGAGAGAGGTATGAGAGAGAGAGGGTGTGAGAGAGAAGGGGATGAGAGAGAGGGGGTGAGAGAGAGTTGTGTGAGAGAGAGGGGTAAGAGAGAGGGGTGAGAGAGAAAGGGTGTGAGAGAGGGAGGGTGAGAGAGAGAAGGAGTGAGAGAGAGGGAGAGAGGGAGAGGTAAGAGAGAGAGGGTGAAAGAGAGAGTGAGAGAGGGTGAGAGAGAGAGAGGACCTGAGAGAGAGAGGGTGAGATAGAAGAGGGATAAGAAATAGAGGGGTGAGAGAGAGAGAGAGGGTGAGAGAGAGAGAGGCGTGAGAGAGAAGGTGTGAGAGAGAGATCAGGGTGGGAGAGACTGGGGAGAGAGGGGGAGGCTGAGAGAGAGAGGGCTGAGAGAGAGGGGGTGAGAGAGGGGTGAGAGAGAAGGGGTGTGAGAGCGGGTGAGAGAGACAGAGGTGAGAGAGAGGGGTAATAGAGAGAGTGGTGAGAGAGAGGGGGTGAGAGAGAGAGGGGGTGTGTGAGAGAGTTCGGAGTGGAAGAGAGAGTGGGTGACAAAGCTAGAGGGGGTGAGAGAGAAACAGGCAGAGAAAGAGGGTGAGAGAGAGGTGAGAGAGAGGCGTGAGAGATAGGGTAAGAGAGTGAGAGGACTAATAAAGAGAGGGTGTGAGAGAGTGAGAGAGGGTGAGGGGGTCAGAGAGAGGGGAGAGAGAGAGGGGATGACAGATAGAGCGGGGTGTGGGAGAGAGGGTGTGTGAGAGAGAGAGGGATGAGAGAGAGAGATTTGACAGAGGGGGTGTGAGAAAGAGGGGTGAAAGAGAGGGGGGGTGTGACAGAGAGGGGGCGAGAGAGAGAGAGGGTTGAGAGATAGGGGTCAGAGAGAGTGGGTGGGAGAGGGGGCGGTGAGAGAGTGGGTGAGAGAAAGAAGGTGAGAGAGGGATGAGAGAGAGACGTGTGAGAGAGAGAGGGGTGAGAGAGTACGAGGTGCTGAAAGAGAGGGCCTGAGGGAGGGGGGATGAGAGGCGGTGAGAGAGAAGGAATGGCAGAGTGGTATGAGAGAGAGGGTTTGAGAGAGGGGGGTGTGAGAGAGAGGGTGAGAGAGAGGTGTGTGTGAGAGAGAGAGGGGTAGGAGAGAGAGAGGGTTGAGAGAGTGCGAGGGGCTGAAAGAGAGGGCCTGAGAGGGTGGGGTGAGAGAGGCGGTGAGAGAGAAGGGATGAGAGAGAGGTGTGTAAGAGAGAGGGTGTGAGAGAGAGAGGGGTGCGAGAGAGAGGGGGTGAGAGAGAGGGCATGAGAGAGAGAGGGGTGAGAGAGAGTGTTGTGAGAGAGATGGGTGAAAGAGAGGGGGGTGTGACAGAGAGGGGGCGGTGAGAGAGAGGGTTGAGAGAGGGGGTGAGAGAGAGAGGGTGAGAGAGAGAGGGGTGCGAGAGAGAGGGGGGGGTGAGAGAGAGGGCATGAGAGAGAGAGGGGTGAGAGAGAGTGTTGTGAGAGAGATGGGTGAAAGAGAGGGGGGCGTGACAGAGAGGGGGCGGTGAGAGAGAGGGATGGGAGAGGGGGTGAGAGAGAGAGGGTGAGAGAAAGAGAGGGGTGCGAGAGAGAGAGAGGGGGTGAGAGAAAGAGAATGTGAGAGAGAGAGTGGTGAGAGGGACGGTGGGGTGTGAGAGTGAGGGGGTGGGAGAGAGGGGGTGTGAGAAAGAAGGGTGGAAGAGAGAGGGGGTGAGAGAGATGGGTGCGAGAGAGAGGGATGAGAGTGAGGTGTGAAAGAGAGAGGGGTGAGAGAGAGAGGGGGTGTGTGAGAGAGGGGTGTAAGAGAGGGAGGGGGTGAGAGAGAGAGGGTGAGAGAGAAAGAGGAGTGTGAGAGAGACAGGGGGTTGAGAGAGAGGGGTGAGAGTGGGAAGGTTCGAGAGGGGGGTGAGAGGAGGGTGAGAGAGAGGGGTTGAGAGAGATGGAGTTGATATGGGGGTGTGAGAGAGGGGGAAGAGGGGGTGAGATGAGGGTGAGAGAGGGGGTGTGAGAGAGACAGAGGAGGGTGAGAGAGGGTGGGTGAGAGAGAGGGTGTGTGAGAGAGGGGAGAGATGAGAGAGAGAGCGGGGTGAAGGGGGTGAGAGAGAAAGAGGGCTGAGTGACAGAGGCGCGGAGATCGATAGAGGGGTTCACATAGAGGGGAGATGAGAGAGAGAGGCGTGAGAAAGAGAGAGAAGGGTGTGAGAGAGAGAGGGTGAAAGAGAGGTGTGTGAGAGAGACAGAGGGTTGAGAGAGAGGTGTGTGAGAGAGAGGGGCTGAAAGAGAGGGCCTGAGAGAGAGGTGAGAGAGGGTGTGAGAGAGAAGCGGTAAGAGAGAGAGGGTGAGAGAGAGAGGTGAGAGAGAGAGGGGAATGTGAGAGAGGGGTGAGAGAGAGGGGGGAATGTGAGAGAGGGGTGAGAGAGAGAGGTGAGACAGAGAGGGGGGTGAGAGGGTGAGAGAGATAGGGAGGATGAGAAAGATCGGGTTGGGGGAGAGAGCGGGTAAGAAAGAGAAAGGGGGTGAGTGAGAGTGGAGGAGAGGGAGGGGGTGAGAGAGAGACGTAAGAGAGAGAGGGGGTTGAAAGAGAGAGGGGTAAAAGAGAGAGGGTGAGAGAGAGAGGCGTGAGAGAGAAGGTGAGTGAGAGAGACAGTGGGTTGAGAGAGAGGTGTGTGAGAGAGAGAGGGGATGAAAGAGAGGGCCTGAGAGAGGGGATGAGAGAGAGGGTGAGAGAAGGGGTGAGAGTGAGAGGGTGAGAGAGAGAGGTGAGAGAGAGAGGGGGATGTGAGAGAGGGGTGAGAGAGAGAGGGGTGAGAGAGAGAGAGGGGTGAGTTAGAGAGCAGGTGCGAGAGAGATCGGGGTGGAAGAGAGAGCGGGTGTGAAAGAGACAGGGGGTGAGAGAGAGACAGGCTGAGAGAAAGAGACAGAGGGTGAAAGAGAGGGGGTGAAAGAGAGGTGTAAGAGGGAGAGGATGAGAGAGGGAAACGGGTAAGAGAGAGGGGGGGTGAGAGGGAGAGGTGTGAGGGAGAGAGAGGGGTGAGGGAGCGAGACGGGTGAGGGAGAGAAAGGGGTGAGGGAGAGAGAGGGTGTGAGAGAGATCGGGGTGGAAGAGAGAGCGGGTGTGAAAGAGACGGGGTGAGAGCGAGAAAGGCTTAGAGAGAGAGAGGTGGGGTGAGGGGGTGAGAGAGAGCGGTAAGAGAAAGAGAGGGGCAAGAGCGAGAGGGGTGAGAGAGTGAGGGGTGTGACAGAGGGGTGAGAGAGAGTGGTGAGGGAGAGAGGGGGTGTGAGAGAGATCAGGGTGGGAGGGAGAGCGGGTGAGAAAGAGACTGGGGTGAGAGAGAGAAACAGGCTGAGTTAGAGAGAGAGGTTGAGAGAGAGGGGTGAGAGAGATAGGGTGAGAGGGAGAGGCAAGAGAGACAGAGGGGTGAAAGAGAGACGGGGGGTGAGAGAGAGGGCCTGAGAGAAAAGGGGTGAGATAGAGAGAGGGGTAAGAGAGAGAGGTGAGAGAGAGAGGCGTGAGAGAGAAGGTGTGTGAGAGAGATCAGGGTGGGAGAGACTGGGGAGAGAGAGAGGGGGGCTGAGAGAGAGAAGGCTGAGTGAGAGGGGTGAGAGAAAGCGGGTGAGAGAGAGGGGTAATGGAGAGAGGGGTGTGTGTGTGAGAGAGAGAGAGAGGTGAGAGAGTGAGGGGGTGTTTGAGAGTTCAGAGTGGAAGAGAGAGCTGGTGAGAAAGAGAGAGGGGGTGAGAGAGAGACAGGCAGAGAAAGAGAGGGTGAGAGAGAGAAGGTGCGAGAGAGGCGTGAGAAAGGAGGGTAAGAGAGTGAGAGGGCTACGAAAGAGAGGGTGTGAGAGAGAGAGTGAGGGGGTTAGAGAGAGGAGAGAGAGAGATGATGACAGATAGAGTGGGGTGAGGGAGAGAGGGGATAAGAGAGAGAGGGGTGAGAGAGAGGAGGTGAGAGAGAGGGTGTGAGAGAAAGGAGTGAGAAAGAGGTGATGACAGATAGAGTGGGGTGAGGGAGAGAGGGGATGAGAGAGAGGGGGGTGAGAGACAGGGCGTGAGAGAGAGGGTGTGAGAGAAAGGGGTGCGAGAGAGGTGTGAGAGTGAGGGGGGTGAGAGAGAGGGGGTGTGGAAAAGAGGGGTGAAAGAGAGGGGGGTGTGAGAGAGAGGGGGTGAGAGAGAGGGGGGGTGAGAGAGAAGGTGTGAGAGAGAGGGATTTGAGAGAGAGAGGGATGAGAGAGAGGGGTGTGAGAGAGAGGGGTGTAAGGAAGAGGGGGTGAGAGAGAGAGAGAGAGAGAGAGAGAGAGAGAGAGAGAGAGAGAGAGAGAGAGAGAGAGGGCCTGAGAGAGGGGGTGAGAAAGAATGGGTGAGAGAGAGAGGGTGAGAGAGAGAGGTGTGAGAGAGGGGTGAGAGAGAGCGGGGGGGGGTGAGACAGATCGGTGTGCAAGAGAGAGCGGGTGAGAAAGAGAAAGGGGGTGAGTGAGAGTGGGGGAGAGAGAGGGAGGAGAGAGTGGGGGAGAGAGAGGGTGTGAGAGAGGGAGGGGGTGAGAGAGAGGGTGTGAGGGTGGGTGAGAGACAGGAGGCTGAGAGAGATAAGGGTGAGAGAGAATGAGAGTGGTGAGAGTGGGAGGGGGTAAGAGAGTAAGAGGGCTAAGAAAGAGAGGGGATGAGAGAGAGAGTGAGTGGGTGAAAGAGAGGGGGGTGTGACAGAGGGGGGGCCAGAGAGAGAGGGATGAGAGAGCGTGGTGCGAGAGAGAGAGAGAGGTGAAGGAGAGAGGTCATGAGAGAGAGAGGGGTGAGAGAGAGGGGATGAGAGAGAGAGGGGATGAGAGAGAGAGGGGTGAGAGAGAGAGAAGGGTGTGAGAGAGAGAGGGTGAGAGAGAGGTGGTGTGACAGAGAGGGGGCATTCAGAGAGAGGAGTGAGCGAAAGGGTGAGAGAGAGGTGCGTGAGGGAGAGAGGGGAAGAGAGAGAGGATGAGAGAGATAGAGGATGAGAGAGAGAGGGGGGTGTGAGAGAGATGGGGTTGAGAGAGAAGTGTGAGAGAGAGAGGGGCTGAAAGAGAGGCCCTGAGAGAGAGCGAGAAAGTGTGAGAGAGAGGGTGAGAGAGAATGGGTGAGAGAGAGGCGGGTGTGTGAGAGCCAGGTGCTGAAGGAGAGGGCCGGAAAGAGAGGGGGTGAGAGAGAAGCGGTGAGAGAGAGAGGGTGAGAGAGCGGTGAGAGAGAGAAGTGTGTGTGAGTGAGGGGGATGAGAGAGAGGGTTGAGAGAGCGGGTGAGAGAGAGGAGTGTGAGAGAGAGGGTGAGAGAGAGAGTGGGATCAGAGAGAGAGAAAGGGGTGAGATTGAGACATGGGTGAGAGAGAGCGAAGCAGTGTGAGAGAGAGAGGGGTAAGAGAGAGAGGGGAGTGAGAGAGAGAGAATGCATGAGAGAGAGAGGGTGCGAGATAAGGGGCAAGAGAGAGGTGTTAGAGAGAGCGGGATGAGAGAGAAAGGGATGAGAGAGAGAGGAGCTGAGAGAGAGAGGGGAATGCGAAAGAGAGAGGGGTGAGGGAGAGTGGGGTGGAAGAAAGAGCGGGTGAGAAAGAGACAGGGGGTGACAGAGAGCCAGGCTGAGAGAGAGGGCGTGTGAGAGAGAGGGGGTGAGAGAGACGGGGTGAGAGAGAGAGAGGTGTGAAACAGAGAGAGGGGGTGAGAAGAGAGGGCCTGAGGGAGAGGGGCTGCGAGAGAGGGGGTGACAGAGTAGGAGTGAGAGAGAGAGGGTGAGAGAGAGGTGTAAGAGAGAGGGGTAAGAGAGAGAGATTTGAGAGAGAGAGGGGCGAGAGAGAAGGGGTGAGGAAGAGAGAGTGGTGGAAGAGAGAGCGGGTGATAAAGAGACATGGAGTGACAGAGAGATAGGCTGAGAGAGTGAAAGGGTGAGAGAGAGAGGGTGAGAGAGAGAGTGTGTGTGAGAGAGACCAGGGTGGGAAAGACTGTGGAGTGACTGGGGGCTGAGACAGAGAGAGGGCTGAGAGAGAGGGGGTGAGAGAGAGGGTGAGAGAGAGAAGGGTAAGAGAGAGAGCGGTGAGAGGGAGAGGTGTGTGAGAGAGAGGGGTGAGAGAGAGGGGATGAGAGAGATAGAGGGTGAGAGGGAGAAGGGTGTGAGAGAGAGGGGGGTGAGAGAGAGAGTGAGAGAAATGTGTGTGAGAGAGGGTGTGTGTGTGTGAGAGAGAGGGACTGAAAGAGAGGGCCTGAGAGAGAGGGGGTGAGAGAGAGGGGTGAGAGAGAGAGGGGTAAGAGCGAGAGGGGTGAGAGACAGAGAGAGAGGTGTGTGAGAGAGAGGTGTGAGAGAGAGAGGGATCTGAGAAAGAGGGATGAGAGAGAGCGAGGGGTGAGAGTGAGAGGGGCTGTGAGAGAGATCAGGGTCGGAGAGACTGGGGAGAGAGAGGGGCTGAGAGAGAGAAAGGCTGCCAAAGAGAGGGTGAGATAAAAGGCGTGAGGGAGGGAGGCTGAGAGGGAGAGACGTGAGAGAGGAAGAGTCGGGTTAGAGCGAAAAGGTTGAGAGAGAGAGGAGTGACAGAGAGAGGGGTGAAAGAGAGAGAGCGATGAAGGAGCGAGGGGGTGTGAGAGAGACTGGGGGTGAGAGAGAGAGACCAGGCTGACAGAGAGAGAGGGTGAGAGAGAGAGAAGAGTGTGTGAGAGAGAGAGAGTTTGAAAGAGAGGGTGAGAGAGAGAAAGATGGCCTGAGAGAGAGGGTGTGAGAGAGAGTAGGTGAGAGAGAAGGGATGAGAGCGAGAGGGGTGAGAGAGAGAGAGGCGTGTGAGAGAAAGGGGGTTGAGACACAGAGGTTTGTGAGAGAGAGGGGTGAGAGAGAGAGAGGGGCTGAAAGAGAGGGCATGAGAGAGATGGTGTGAGAGAGAGAGGATGAGAGAGATGTGAGAGAGAGAGAGGGGTGAGGGGGGGTGAGAGAGGGGGGAGAGAAAGAGGGGTGAGAGTGAGAGAAGGGTGAGAGAGAGAGAAGCGGTGTGAAAGAGAAGCCCTGAGAGAGAGGGATGAGATAGTGAGAGAGTGAGAGTGAGAGGTGTGAGAAGAGAGATGGGTGAGAGAGAGGGGTTATAGTGAGAGAGGGCTGAGAGAGAGAGAAGCAGTGTGAAAGAGAAGCCCTGAGAGAGAGAGAGGGGTGAGATAGAGAGAGGAGTGAGAGCATGAGGGCCTGAGAGAGTGAGGGTGAGAAAGAGGGGGTGTGAGAGAAGGGGTGAGAGAGGGAGAGGGTGAGAGAGAGGTGTGTGTGAGAGAGGGGTGAGGGAGAGAGGGGCTGTGAGAGAGATCAGCGTGGGAGAGACTGGGGAGAGAGAGGGGCTGAGAGAGAGAGGGGCTGCGACAGAAGGGGTGAGAGAGAAGGCGTGAGAGAGAGAGGCTAACAGAGAGGTGTAAGAGAGACGGGTAAAAGAGAGAAGGGTGTGTGTGAGAGAGAGAGAGGGGTGAGAGAGAGAGGTGTGAGAAGAGAGAGGGGTAAGAGAGAGCGGGTGAGAGAGAGAGGGGTTAGAGTGAGAGAGGGCTGAGAGAGAGAGAAGCAGTGTGAGAGAGAAGCGCTGAGGGAGAGAGAGGGGTGAGATAGAGAGAGGAGTGAGGGAATGAGGGCCTGAGAGAGTGACGGTGAGAAAGAGGGAGTGCGAGAGAAGGGGTGAGAGAGGGAGAGGGTGAGACAGAGGTGTGTGAGAGAGAGTGGGGTGAGGGAGAGAGGGGCTGTGAGAGAGATCATGGTGGGAGAGACTGGGGAGAGAGAGGGGCAGAGAGAGAGAGAGAGGGGCTGCGACAGAAGGGGTGAGAGAGAAGGCCTGAGAGAGAGAGGCTGACAGAGAGAGGTGTAAGAGAGACGGGTAAGAGAGAGAAGGGTGTGTGAGAGAGAGAGGGGTGTGAGAGGGAGGGGTGAGGGAGAGAGGGGTGAGAGAATTGGTGAGAGAGAGAGAGAGGGTGAGAGAGAGAGGGTGAGAAAGGGACAGGAAATGACAGAGAGACTGGCTGAGAGAGAGAGAGAGGGTAAGTGAGAGGGGGTGAGAGAGAGTGGGTGAGAGAGATGGATGTTAGAGAGACAGAGGGGAGAAAGAGAGAGAGACGGGTAAGAAAGAGAAGGGTGAGAGAGAGAGAGGGTTGAGAAAGAGAGGGGTGAGAGTGAGGGAGGATGAGGTAGAGAGGGAGTGTGAGAGAGTTCTGGGTGGAAGAGAGACCGGGTATGAAAGAGACATGGGATGAGAGACAGGCTGAGAGAGAGAGTGGGGGTGTGAGAGACATGGTGTGACAGAGAGGGTGTGAGAGGGAGGTGTGAGAGAGGGGTAAGAGAGAGATGGTGAGAGAGAGAGAGACCGGTAAGAGAGGGTGAGGGAGAGAGAGGGGTGAGGGAGAGAGGAGTTAGAGAGAGAGGGGTGAGAGAGCGGGTGTGTGAGAGAATTTGGGGTGTGAGAGACTGGGGAGTGGGTAGGGGCTGAGAGAGAGGGGTTGAGAGAGAAGGGGTGAGAGAGTGAGGGTGAGAGAGTGAGATATAAGAGAAAGAGTAGAGAGAGGGGGTGAGAGAGAGAGGGTGAAAGAGAGGGTGGGAGAGAGAAGCGGTGTGAGAGAGAGAGGGGTAAGCGAGAGGGGTGAGAAAGAGAGGGTGAGAGAGAGAGAAGGGTGAGAGAGAGGGGGTGACAGAGAGGGTGAGAGAGAGAGAGGGCCTGAGAAAGAATGTGAGAGCGAGGAGGTGAGAGATAAGGGGTGAGAGAGAGAGGGGTGAGAGAGAGAGGGTGAGAGAGAGAGGGGGATGTGAGAGTGAGAGGGGGTTGAGAGAGAGAGGTTTGTGAGAGAGAGAGGGAGAGAGAGAAGGGGTGAGAGAGAGAGAGGTTGAGAGAGATGGGTAAGAGAGAGAAGTATGAGACAGAGAGAGGGGTGAGAGAGAGGGGGTGAGAGAGAGAGAGGGTGAGGGAGAGAGGAGGTGTGAGAAGATCGGGGTGGAAGACAGAGCGGATGTGAAAGAGAAAGGGGCTGAGAGAGAGAGAGGGTGAAAGAGAGGGGTAAGAGAGAGGGTGAGAGAGAGAGACGGGTAAGAGAGAGAGGGGTGATGGAGAGAGAGGGTGAGGGAGAGAGGGGTTGGGAGAGAGATCGGGGTTGTAGAGAGTGGGTTAGAAAGAGACAGGGGGTGACAGAGAGACAGGCTGAAAGAGAGTGAGGTGTGAGAGAGAGGGATAAGGGAGAGAGGGGTGAGAGAGAGAGGGGTGGGAGAGAGGGTGTGTGAGAGAAATCAGGGTGAGAGAGACTGGGGAGTGAGTAGGGGGGCTGAGAGAGAGAAAGGGCTGAGAGAGAGGGGGTGAGAGATGGGTTGAGAGATAAGGGGTGAGAGAGAGAGGGAGAGAGAGGTAAGAGAGAGAGAATGTAAGAGAGAGGGGTGAGAGAGTGAGAGAAAGGATGCGTGAGAGAGAGGATGTGTGATGGGAGGGTGAGAGAGAGAGGGTGAGTGAGAGGAGAGTGTGAAAGAGAGAAGTGGTGTGAGAGAGACAGGTAAGAGAGAGAGGGGTTAGAGAGAGAGGATGAGCGAGAGAAGCGGTGTGAGAGAGAGGGGTAAGAGAGAGGGGGTGAGAGAGAGCGGGTGAGAGAGAGAAGGGTGTGAGAAAGAGAGGGGGTGAGAGAGAGGGTGAGAGAGGTGTGTGAGAGAGGGGGGTGAGAGAGAGACGGGTGAGAGAGAGAGGGTGAGAGAGAGAGGGGTGTCAGAGAGATGGGTGTGAGAGAGGGTGAGAGAGAGGTGTGTGTGAGAGAGGGGGTAAGAGAGAGGGAGGGTTAAGAAAGAGAGGGTGAGAGCGAAGGCGTGAGAGAGAGAGGCTGAGAGAGGGGTTTGAGATTGGGAGGGACGGGTAGGAGAGAGAAGGGTGAGAGGGAGAGGAGTGAGAGAGAGGAGTGAGAGAGTGGGTGAGAGAAAGGTGTGTGAGAGAGAGGGTGAGAGATAGAGGGGTCTGAGAGAGAGGGGGAGACAGAGGTTGTGAGAGAGATGGGGTGAGAGAGAGGGTAAGAGACAGAGGGATGTGAGAGTGAGAGTGGGTTGAGAGAGGGGTTTGTGAGAGAGAGGTTTGTGAGAGAGCGAGAGAGAGAGGGGTGAGAGAGAGAGGGGTGAGAGAGAGAGGGATGAGGTAGAGAGGTGGTGTGAGAGAGATCGGGGTGGAATAGAGAGTGGGTGTGAAAGAGACAGTGGGTGAGAGAGAGACAGGCTGAGAGAAAGAGAGAGTGTGAAAGAGAGGGGGTGAGAGAGAGACAGGTAAGAGAGAGAGGGGTGAGAGAGAGAGGGTTGAGGGAGAGAGAGAGGTGAGGGAGGGAGAGGGGTGTGAGAGAGATCGGGGTGGAAGAGAGAGTGGGTGTGAAAGAGACGGGGGTGAGATAGAGGGTGAAAGAGAGGGGGTGAGAGAGGTGGTGAGAGAGAGGGGGTGAGAGACAGGGTGTGAGAGAGATGGGTAAGAGAGAGGGTGAGTGAGAGAGTCGGGTAAGAGAGAGAGAGGGGTGAGAGAAAGAGAGGGGTGAGGGAGAGCGCGGGGTGTGATAGAGATCGGGGTGGAAGAGAGATTGAGTGAGAAAGAGACAGTGGGTGACAGAGAGACAGGCTGAGAGAGAGAGATGTGAGAGAGAGGGGTAATAGAGAGAGGGGTGAGAGAGAGAGGGGTTGAGAGAGAGGGTGTGTGAGAGAAATCAGGATGTGAGAGACTGGGGAGTGAGTAGGGGGGCTGGGAAAGAGAACGGCTGAGAGAGAGGGGGTGAGAGATGGGTTGAGAGAGAAGGGGTGAGAGAGAGAGGGAGAGAGTGAGGTAAGAGAGAGAGAATGTAAGAGAGAGTAAGAAGTGAGAGAGAGGGTGCACAAGAGAGAGAGGGGGGTGAGAGAGTGAGATGGTGAGCGAGAGGTGTGTGTGTGAGAGAGAAGCGGTGTGAGACAGACTGGTAAGAGAGAGGGGTAAGAGGGAGAGGGATGAGAGAGAGACGGTGAGGGAGAGCAGGGTGTGAGAGCGAGTGTGAGGGACGTGTGTGAGAGAGATGGTTAAGAAAGAGAGGGGTGAGAGAGAGAGAGGGTGAGAGAGAGAGGATGAGAGAGAGTGAAGTGTTAGAGAGAGGGGTAAGAGAGAGAGGGGTGAGAGAGAGAGAGGGGTGAGGTAGAGAGGTGGTGTGAGAGCGATCGGGGTGGAAGAGAGAGTGGTTGTGAAAGAGACAGGGGGGTGAGAGAGAGACAAGCTGAGAGAAAGAGAGAGGGTGAAGGAGAGGGGGTGAGAGAGAGGTGGTGAGAGAGAGGGGGTTAGAGAGAGGGTGAGAGGGAGAGATGGGTAAGAGTGAGAGAGTGAGAGAGAGAGGGATGAGGGAGAGAGAGGGGTGAGGGAGAGACAGGGGTGAGGGAGAGAGAGGGGTGAGGGAGAGAGGGGGTGTGAGAGAGATCGGGTTGCAAGAGAGAGCGGGTGAGAAAGAGACAGGGGGTGACAGAGAGACAAGCTGAGAGAGAGGTGTGAGAGGGTTAAGAGAAAGAGGGTGAGAGAGAAAGGGTGTGAGAGAGAGAGAGGGGTGAGAGACAGTGGGGGAGAGTGAGATGGGCTGAGAGAGAGGAGCTGCGAAAGAGACGGTGAGAGAGAAGGTGTGAGAGAGAGAAGCTGAGAGAGAGAAATGTGAGAGACAGAGACGGGTAAGAGAGAGAAGAGTGAGAGCGAGAGGGGTGAGAGAGAGTGGGTGAGAGAGAGGGGCTGAAAGAGAGGGCCTGAGAGAGAGTGGGTGAGAGAGGGTGTGAGAGAGATGGGGTGAGAGAGAGGGGTGAGAGAGAAAGGGTGAGAGAGATGGATAAGAGAGAGAAGGGTGAGACAGAGAGAGGGGTGAGAGAGAGAGGGGTGAGAGAGAGAGGTGAGGGAGAGAGGGGGTGTGAGAGAGATTGGCGTGAAAGAGAGAGCAGGTGTGAAAGAGACAGGGGGTGAAAGAGAGACAATCTGAGAGAGAGAGGGTGAAAGTTGGGGTGAGAGAGAGGGGACGAGAGAGAGGGGGTGACAGAGAAGGAGTGTGAGAGAGAGGGTGTGAGAGAGGGGTAAGAGAGAGAGTGAGAGAGAGAGAGGTGAGAGAGAGGGGGTTGTGAGAGAGATCGCGGTGGAAGAGATCGGGTGCGAAAAAAACAGGGGATGACAGAGAAACAGGCAGAGAGAGAGGGTGAGAGAGAGGGAGTGAGAGAGAGATGTAAGGGGGGGCGGTGTAAGAGAGAGAAGGATGAGAGAGAGTGTTGAGAGAGAAAGGTGAGAGAGAGGGGTGAGGTAGAGAGCGGTTGTGAGAGAGATCAGGGTGGAAGAGAGAGCGGGTGAGAAAGAGACAGGGGGTGACAGAGAGACAGGCTGAGAGAGAGAGGTGTGAGAGAGTGGGGTAAGAGAGAGGGTGAGAGAGAGGGTGAGAGAGAGGTGTGTGAGAGAGAGGGGTGAGAGAGAGGGGTGAGAGAGAGAGGGATCAGAGAGAGATGGATGAGAGAGAGAGGGTGAGAGTGAGAGGAGCTGAGAGAGACGGTGAGAGAGCAAGTTTGAAAGAGAGAGGGGTGAGAGAGAGTGGGTGAGAGAGAGGGATGAGAGAGAGAGGTGAGAGAGAGGGTGAGATAGAGAAGGGTGTGTGAGAGAGAAGAGGTTGAGAGAGAGAGAGGTGTGTGACAGAGAGGGGGTTGAGAGAGATAGTGGCTGAAAGAGAGGGCCTGAGAGAGAGGGGGTGAGAGAGGGTGTGAGAGAGGTGGGGTGAGAGAGAGGGATCAGAGAGAGAGGGTGAGAGAGAGAGGGATGTGAGATTGAGAGGGGGTTGAGAGAGGGGGTGGAAGTGAGAGAGGGTGAGAGAGAGAGGGTTGAGAGAGGGAGAGAGAGAGAAGGGGTGAGATAGAGAGTGTGAGAGAAATGGATAAGAGAGAAAGGTGAGACAGAGAGAGGGGTGAGAGAGAGAGAGGGGTGAGAGAGAGGGTGAGGGAGAGAGGGGGTGTGAGAGAGATCGGGGTGGAAGAGAGAGCAGGTGTGAAAGAGACAGGGGTTGAAAGAGAGAGGGTGAAAGTGAGGGTGAGAGAGAGGGAATGAGAGAGGGGGGTGAGAGAGAGGGGGTGTGAGAGAATGGTAAGAGAGAGAGTGTGAGAGACAGAGAGAGTTGAGAGAGAGTGGGGGTGTGAGAGAGATCGTGGTGGAAGAGAAGGTGGGTGAGAAAAAAAACAGGGGATGACAGAAAAACAGGCTGAGAGAGAGAGGGTGAGAGAGAGATGTAAGAGGCGCGGTGAAAGAGAGAGACGGGTAAGAGAGAGAAGGGTGAGCGAAGGAGAGCGTTAAGAGAGAGATCGGGGTGGAAGAGAGAGCGGGTGAGAAAGAGACAGGGGGGTGAGAGAGAGACAGGGTGAGAGAGAGAGGATGAGAGAGAGGGGGTGAGAGAGTGGGGGAGAGTGAGAGGGGTTGAGAGAGAGAGTGGCTGCGAAAGAGAGGTGAGAAAGAAGGTGTGAGAGAGAGAGAGGCTGAGAGAGAGCAGTGTGAGAGAGAGATGTGTAAGAGAGAGAAGGGTGAGAGAGAGATGTGTAAGAGAGAGAAGGGTGAGAGAGAGATGTGTAAGAGAGAGAAGGGTGAGAGAGAAAGGGCCTGAAAGAGTGAGGGTGAGGGAGAGGCGTGAGAAAGAGAGGGTGAGAGAGAGGTGTGTGAGAGAGAGGGTGAGAGAGAGAGGGATCAGAGAGAGAGGGAGGAGAGAGAGAGGGTGAGTGTGAGAGGGGCTGAGAGAGAGATCAGGGTGGGAGAGATTGGGGAGAGAGGGGCTGAGAGAGAGGGGCTGCGAAAGAGAGGGATGAGAGAGAGAAGTGTGAGAGAGAGACGGGTAAGAGAGAGAAGGGTGAGAGAGGAAGAGCGGTGAGAGAGAGAGGGGGAGAGAGAGAGAGGAGTAAGGGAGAGAGCGTATGTGAGAGAGATTGGGGTGGAAGAGAGAGCGGGTGTGAAAGAGACAGGGGGTGAGAGAGAGACAGGCTGAGAGAGAGAGAGGGTGAAAGCGAGGGGGTGAGAGAGAGGGGTGAGAGAGAGAGAGGTGTGAGAGAGAGGGGGTTGAGAGAGAGAGACGGTGTGAGAGAGATCGGGGTGGAAGAGAGAGCGGGTGAGAAAGAGACAGGGGATGACAGAGAGACAGGCTGAGAGAGAGGGTGTGAGAGAGGGGTAAGAGAGAGAGAGAAGGGTGAAAGAGAGAGAGGGGTAAGAAAGAGCGGGCCTGAGAGAGACGGGGTGAGAGAGAGGGGCTGAGAGAGAAAAGGTGAGAGAGAAAGAGCGTGAGTGTGACAGAGGTGTGTGAGAGAGAGGGGTAAGGGAGAGTGAGGTGAAAGAGACAGAGGGGTGATAGAGATCAGGTTGGGAGAGACTGGGGAGAGAGAGAGGGGGGCCTGAGGTGAGAGGGCTGAGAGAAAGGGGGTGAGAGAGGGGATGAGAGAGAAGGGGTGAGAGAGTGAGGGTGAGAGAGTGTGATGTGACAGAGAGGTAAGAGAGAGAGGGGTGAGAGAGGGAGAGGGGTGAGAGAGAGGTTGTGTGAGAGAGATCAGGGTGGGAGAGACTGGGGAGAGAGAGGGGCTGAGAGAAACAGAGGGCTGAGAGAGAAGGGGTGAGAGAGGTGTGAGAGAGAGAGGGGAAAGAAAGAGAGAAGGGTGAGAGAGAGGGGTGAGAGAGAGAGAGGATGTGAGAGAGATCGGAGTGGAAGAGAGAGCGGGTGAGAAAGAGAGGGGAGTGAGAGAGAGACAGGCTGAGAGAGAGGGTGAGAGAGAAGGTGAGAGAGAGACGTGAGAGAGGGGGTGAGAGAGGGGGTAAGAGAGAGTGAGTGGAAAGAGAGTGAGGGGTGAGAGGGTGATAGCGAGTGGAGTATGAGAGAGTTCAGGGTGGGAGAGAGAGCGGGTTAGAAAGAAGAGAGGGGGTGAGTGAGAGTGGGGGAGTGCAAGTGGGGGAGAGAGTGGGGCAGAGAGTGGGGAGGGTGGAGAAGGGGGAGGGGGGAGTGAGAGGGGGAGAGAGGGGGGTGAGAGAGAGGGGGAGAGAGGGGGTGAGAGAGAGGGGGGAGAGAAAGGGGTGAGAGAGGCCAGAGAGAGTAGGGAGACAGGGGTGGGGAAGGGGATCAAAGAGGAGGAGAGAGGGGCGTGAGAGAGGTATGAGAGTGACAGGGAGAGGGGGAGAGAGGGTGAGAGAAAGGGGGTGAGAGGGGTGAGAGAAAGGGAGAGGGGAGAGAGAAGGTGGAGGAGAGAAAGGGAGAGAGGGATGAGTGAGAGAGGTGGAGTGAGAGAGGGGGAAGAGAGCACAAGAGGGGCAGAGAGAGAGGGGAACAGAGTGAGAGGCAGGGAGACAGAGAGGGTGAGAGAGGAGGGAGAGAAAGCTAAGAGGGTGAGAGGGGGAATGAGAGCGAGGGTGTGAAAGAAAGGGGTGAGAGAGGGGGGATAGAAGGGGAGAGGGGAAAGAGGGGTTGGGGTAGAGAAAGGGAGAGAGGGGTGAGTGAGAGACGGTGAGTGAGAGAGGGGGAAGAGAGCACAAGAGGGGCAGAGAGAGAGGGGAAGAGAGTGAGAGGCAGGTAGAAACAGAGGGTGAGAGAGAGATGGGTTGAGAGTGAGAGGGGATGAGAGAGATGGGTGAGATAGAGGGGCGAGCGAGCGAGAGAGGGGGCGAGCGAGACAGAGAGAGAGAGAGAGAGAGAGAGAGAGAGAGAGAGAGGAGGGCAAGAGGTGGGGGCAAGAGAGAGAGAGCGGTGGAAATGAGCGGGAGGGAGGGGGCGGAAATGAGACAGAGAGTCTGAGAGCGAGAGAGCGCACGAGAAGGGGACAAGAGAGAGTGAGAGAGAGAGAGAGAAAGATAGATAGCGAGGAGGCAGAGCGTGATAGGGAGAGACAGAGGGCGATCCAGTGACAGAGGGATGAGAGAGAGAGGGACGCGAGGGAGCGAGACGTCGGGTGAGAGAGAGAGTTTGGGTGGAGAGCGAGTGAGGGGGTGAGAGAGAAAGAGACGGTGAGAAAGAGAGAATGAGAGTGAGGGGGTGAGAGAGAGGGAGAGAGAGAGAGTCAGAGAGAGATGTCTCAGGGAGGACCAGTACAGCAGAGGTGAAAGCAGGTCCCTCACAAGATGGTGGGAATGAAGCCTAGAATATAGCTGTTCCTTACCCAGCTCTGTGTCTATGTCCTGTCTTCCAGGTCTGAATACAGAAGGTCACTAACCCCTCCCTGTGCTGTTTACTCTGAGTGGTCTTCCCGGCTGCAGGATTTACTGAAGGCTCCAGACCTGCCTCTTCATCTCTCTCTGACCGACCAACCATCTTTGATGTGGTTATGGACGAGACAAGAGTTAGGAATTCGGCTGAGACAGGAACATCCTGATGACCTACAGGAGACAGAGAAACAGACAGAATGGGAAATTAGACTGATGCAGTCAGGGTTACACATGGAGAATGGCCCTGAGTCCCACAGAGATCTGGAAAATCCCAGTCTCCATCCCTGGCCTGTTCTGCTGCGTCTCTCTGGAATGGGGAATTCTGTTGGCTCAGGATCTGGAGTAGCTGCAAGAGTGAGAGACGCTGACAGAGGCAGCAATTGGATCCACACAGTGAGGGATACCACATGGAGAGATACTGAGTGATATCACTAGAGTGCAGGAAGGTATCAGGATCACACAATGGTCATGATGAAAGGGTTGTGATTCATGGTGCACGGGGATCAGTACTCAGTGACAGGTGAGCTACGAGTGGGACAGGTGATGGCCTCGTGCTATTCTCACCCGACTGTTCATCCAGATGTTAATGCCGGTGTCCAGTATAACCCATCTAACTGCTTAATATCCTTTTAGGAAGGAAATCTATTGTAGACAGCGGGATTGGCCTACACATGATCCAGACTCAGAGCGATGGGGTTGACTCTGAACTGCTCTCTGTAATGATCCAGCAAGGCACTCAGCTCAAGGTCAGCCCGGGCTGGGCATGGGATGCTGGCCAGCCAGAGACAGCAACATCCCATGAGTGAATTAAACACAACACTGCTGGGAGCAGTGTCCTGGCCAACCATGTCGGTAAGCTTATGGGCAGGACTTTAAACTGACAGAGAGGATTCAGGGCCAGGGTTCAGGTGAAAGGACCTTTCCAAATCCAAAGAGAAAATGGTGATGCAGCTGAAGATAAGCAGAAAGGAACAGGGAGAGACAGAGTTTAACTGAAACCGTACATCAGTGAATTGGACTGTGACAAGAAATTGTGTAAAGAGTCAATCATAATGTTCTTTTTTTTGGACTGGATAATGTCTCTGCAATAAGATGGATGGACTGTGGCACAAAGATAAATGAGATTTAGTGGTGACAGGGTGAACAAAAGGTGGAACATGAATATTTTATTGTACACCTCCTTGAGGGGTGTCAGGGAGTGCAGGATGGGCAACCCTGACAGCAATGGGTAACAAAGGCATGACAGAGAAAGCATTTGGCCTCAGATAATGCAGCTGAATCAGTCTGAATGCAGATTCTGGGTAACACGTGTCAAAAACACAAGCAGGAGAACAGTTTTTAGGTGACCTAACAGCATTTCAACGCTCAACCCTGTTACCATTCCAATGTATTCCTGTGTAATACAAAGGCACTGTGATAATTCTGGGAGACTTCAGTCTTTGTATAATCTGGGACAGTCACATCGGCAAACGCGATGTTCTCCGAACTCCTCTTTGAATGTTTGTGTCAGTGTTTCTTTGATTAAGACGTTGTGCAAACGGCCAGGGAGGTGACTATCTCAGATCGACCATTGGGTGATGACGCTGAGTGAAGGAGGAATGTCCCACTGAGATATCCTCTGGGAAATTGTAGTGTAGTGAAATTCAGTGAGATGATGGATTTTTAAAGTGACCATAAAGCACACCCTACAATCTCAACCAAAGCCATTGACATGTGTTTGAGGGGAGAACTGACCAAGGTAAACAGGGGAAACAGTGAAGTGTATGGCTGGAAATGGACAGTGGAAAACATTTACAGTCAGAGAGATGGACAGCACAGAAACAAATCATCCACACCACCAACATATCCTATCATAATCTCGTTTTATTTGCCAGCACTTGGCCCAAATCCCTCTCAACCCTTCCTGTTCGTATACCTATCCAAATGCCTTTTAAATGCAGTAATTGTACCAGTATCCACCACTTCTTCTAGCAGTTAATTCCATACACGCAACACCCTCCACATCAAAACGTTGTCCCTTACGTTCCTTTTATATCTTTCCCCTCTCACCCTCAACCTGGGCCCTCCAGTTCTGGACTACCCCACCCTAGGGAAAAGAATATGTCTGTTATACCTATTGATTTGTCTCATGGTTTTATAAACCTCCATATGGGTGCCCCTCTGCCTCAGACATTCTAGGGAAAACAGGCCCAGCCCATTTCACCTCTCCCTGTAGCTCACATCCTCCAATCCGATCAGCATCTTTGTAAATCTTTTCTGAACCCTTTCAACTTATACAACATCCTTCCGATTGGGAGGAGGCAAGAATTGCACACAATATATCAAAAGTGACTTATCCAATATCCTGTATAGCCAGAACATGACCACCCAACTCCTCTACTCAATGCACTGATCAGTAAACACAAGCATACCAAACACCTTCTTCACTATCCTATCGGCCCACAATTCTCCTTTCAAGGAACAATGAACCTACACTCCAAGGTCTCTGTGTTCAGAAACACTCCCTGGGACATTAACATTAAGGGTATCAGTCCTGCGAAGAGTTGCTTTCCCAAAATGCAGCACCTCCCATTTATCAAAATTAAACTCCATCTCCCACCCCTCAGCCCATTGGCCCATCAGTTGACCATCCCGTTGTAATGTGAAGTAACAATCTTCACTGTCCACTACACCTCCAATTTTGGTGTCATTTGCAAACTTACTAACTATACCTGCTGTGTTCACATTCAAATCATTTATATAATTAATGGAAAGTAGTGGACGCAGCACCGATCCTTGTGGCACTCCACTGGTCACAGGTCTCCAGGCTGAAAAAAACACCATCCACAACCACCCTCTGTCTTCTACCTTCGTGCCAGTTCTGTATCCAAATGGCTGGTTTTCCCTGTATTCCATGAGATCTATCCTTGCTCTCCAATCTCCCATGTGGAAACATTTCGAACACCTTACTGTAGTCCAGATCACTAACATCCCCCGCGCTGCCCTCATCAATCCTTTTGGTACTTCTTCAAAAACCTCAATATCTTGAGCCATGATTTCCCACGCACAAAGCAATGCTGACTATCCCCAATTAGACATTGCCTTTCTAAACACATGTAACTCCTGTCCCTCATGTATCCGTATTTCAACGTGCCCACGACTGACGACAGTCGAACCAGTCTGTAGTTCCCTGACTTGTCCTTACCAGCCTTCCTAAAAAGGGGCACCACGTTAGCCCAACCTGCAGTCTTCTGGTACCTCACCTGTGTCTATCAATGATACAAATATTTCAGCAAGAGGCCCAAAAATCACTTCTCTAGCTTCCCACAGAGGTCGAGAGTACACCTGATCAGGTCCTGGGGATTTATCCATCTTTAACCATTTCAAGAGATCCAACACTTCCTCCTCTGTAATATGGACATTTGGCAAGATGACATCATCTATTTCCCAATGCTATTTCCCAAACCATCATTCTATTCTACATCTTCCATGTCCTTCTCGACAGGAAATACTTGTTCGGTATTTTCTCATTCTCCTGCAGCTCCACGTGCAGGCTGTCTTGATCTTTGAGGGCTTTATATTCTCCCCAGTGACCCTTTGGCCTTTATGCATTTATAAAAGATCTTTGGATTCTCCTTAACGCTAATTGTTAAAGCAATCTCATGTCCCCTTTTTGCCCTCCTGATTTCCCTCTAACGCTACACAAGACTGTAATCTCCCCCTCCCGCCTGATGCCTACCCAACACTGCAACATCCCCCTCCCTGACTGATCCCTACACAACACTGCAATCTCCCCCTCCCTGACTGATCCTTACCCAATACTGCACTCACCCATTCCCTGACTGATCCCTACCCAACACTGCAATCTCCCCCTCCCTGACTGATCCCTACCCTTCACTGCAATCACCCCCTCCCTGACTGATCCCTACCCTTCACTGCGACCTCCCCCTCCCTGACTGACCCCCACTCAACAAAGTAATCTCCCCCTCTTGACCCATCTATTCTAGATCAGGTCAGAGAGATGCAGGTATTAATAATTAATCCTGTCCTTTGTGTATTTGACTGTGACAACATTGAGAGAACACGATGTGCTGTCAATCTCTAGAGCGTTAGATGGACGCACTTCGCGGAAGCTTTCCTTCAGATCTAAGTCCATTCTCAAACTAATCTGGGATATTTACATGAGAACTATTTCAGTGAAGATTCACTTTGAATCCTTTCTGTGCCTTGCTGTAGTTAGCTGGGGACACTGATAACCTGGGCAGTACTGTTCCTGGGAATTTTGATGGGAGCCAGATTAAATAGAGATTTCTGGGTCCCATTCCTTCATATGGAAGAGATAAAGTCTCACAAGTGAACATTGTGATGCTGATGGCTTTGTCTAGTTACTTCCATAAACAAGATAAACAACCCAACCAGAATGTTCGGAGTGAGGTGACAGTGGGGGAGCACTTTGGAACCTGTGACCATATTTCTATTAATATTGTTATCATTGTGGAGTGAGACAAAATGTTCCCCAGGTGCTAGTTCTACATTGGGGCAAAGCACATTTATGGGCGGCATGGTGGCACAGTGGTTAGCACTGCTGCCTCACAGCGCCAGAGGTCTGGGTTCAATTCCCGCCTCAGGCGACTCTCTGTGTGGAGTTTGCACATTCTCCCCGTGTCTGCGTGGGTTTCCTCCGGGTGCTCCGGTTTCCTCCCACACTCCAAAGATGTGCAGGTCAGGGGAATTGGCCATACTAAATTGCCCATAGTGTTAGGTAAGGGGTAAATGTAGGGGAATGGGTGGGTTGCGCTTCGGCGGGGCGGTATGGACTTGTTGGTCCGAAGGGCCTGTTTCCACACTGTAAGTAATCTTATGTAATCTAATCACATTCTGACGGAGTTAGCCAGCAGCTTGCAGGGGTTGGTTTGAGAAGTTTGTTTGCAGCCAAAGGGACCTCTGGTAAGTGGAAGTTCTTTAAATGTGGGATAACTATAGTTCAAGATCTGTGAATGTGAAGTGCAAGGTTGGCAGGAATAAGGAACCCTGGATGACAAAAAAAAAGCAGGCATGGCTCAGGCACAGGCAGCTGGGTCAAGGGAATCCCTGGGGATACATAGGGGACACAAGAGTTTACTGAAGAAGGAAATCAGGAGGGCAGATGACCTTGGCTGAGAAGATTTGGTTGAATCCAAAGAGATTCTTGAAGTATATTAAAGGAAAAAAGAATAACTAGAGAGAGAATAGGACTCTTCATGGACATGTATATGCAGAATCGCAAGAGTTATTTCTCCTCTGTGTTGACCGTGGAGAAGCACATGAAGGCTTGGGAACTTGGGGAAGTTAGTGATCATCTCTTGGGGACAGTCCATATCACAGAAGAGGATGTGTTGAATGTATTAGAATGTATGAACGTGGATAAATCTCCTGACCAAACATATCCAACAACACTGCAAGAGGCGAGAGAAGAAATTGTGGGGTCCCTGACTGATCTTTTTGCATCAACATTCCCCACGGGTGAGGTCCCAGATTTTGGAGGGCAGCAAATATTGTGCCCTTGTTCGAGAAGGGCTGCAAAGGAAAACCTGGGAACTACAGATCAGTAAACCCAACATCCATGGTAAGTAAATTACTTGAGAATATGCTCTGCATTTGTAAATTCAGCATTTGATTGGGAGTAACCAGCATAGCCTTGTGTGTGGGAGACCATGCCTCACAAATTTTTTAGCGTTCTTTGATCAAGTGATCAGGAAGGTTGACGAGGGCAGGCCAGTACGTGTAGACTCTACAGATTTCAGGAAGGCCTTTCATAAGGTTCCACATGGTACCTTGCTCTGGAAGGTTAGATCACATGGAATCCAGGGGGCGTTGGCAAGCTGAGGACACAATTGGCTTGATGGTAGGAAGCAGAGGGTAACAGTCCGACTGGAGGCCTGTGACTAGTGGTGTGCCTCAGCGGTCATAGAATCATAGAATCGCTCCTCTGTGGAAACAGGCCCTTCGGCCCAACAAGTCTACTGGCCCTCTGAAGATTATTCGACCCAAACCCATTCCCGTACCCTGTTATTCTACATTAACCCCTGACTAATGCAACTTACTAACACATCCATGAAAACTATAGACAATTGAGCATGGCCAATTTACCTGACCTGTACATCATTGGACTGTGGGAGGAACCCGGAGCACCCGGAGGAAACCCACGCAGACACGGGGAGAACATACAAACTCAGTTGGGTTGGCATGGTGGCTCAGTGGTTGGCACTGCTGCCTCACAGCGCCAGGGACCCGGGATTGAGGCCAGCCTCGGGTGACTGTCTGTGTGGAGTTTGCACATTCTTCCTATATCTGTGTGAGTTTCCTCTGGGTGCTCCCGTTTCCTCCCACAATCCAAAAATGTACAGGTCAGATGAATTGGCCGTGCTATGTTGTCCATAGTGCTCGCTGCATTCGTCCAGGTTAAATATTGGGTAGGGAGAATGGCTCTGGATGGATTACTCTTCGGCAGGTCCGTGTGGACTTGCTGGGCCAAATGGCCTGTTCCATACTGTTGGAAATCTAACCCTAGCAGGATCTAACCCACACAGACCATCCTGTGAGGTTGGAATTGAACCCAGATCCACGGTGCTGTGAGGCAGCAGTACCAACCACGGAGCCATTGTGTCGCTGAGCTGGTCAGTGCTAGGCCCATTGCTGTTTCTTATCTATATCAATGATGTGGATGAGGATGTTTAAGGCATGATTAGAAAGTTTGCAGATTACACTAAAATAAGTGAGGAAGGTTCTCAGCAATTGCAACAGGGCCTTGATCAGCTGGGGAATTGGGCTGAGAAATGGCAAATGGAGTTTAATATAGAGAAGTGCGAGATCTTGCAGTTTGGAAAGTCACATCAAGACAGGGGTTTCATGGTGAATGGTAGGGCCTGAAGGAGTGTGGTGGAACTGAGGGACCTTGGATTTCAGGAGCACGGCTCTCTGAACTCAAGGAGTCATGGCAGTGAAGAAGGCTTTTGGCATACTGGGCTCTTCACCAGTCAGGGTATGGCATATCGAAGTTGGGAAGTTCTGTTGTAGTTGTGCAGGATGTTAGTGAGGCCGCACTCGGAGTATTGTGTTCAGTTTTGCCCGCCTTGCTATCGGAAGGATGTTATTAAACTGAAAAGAGTGCAGAAGAAACTTACAAGAATGTTGTCAGAACTCAACTAGACAGATATAGAGAGAGGTTGGACAAGCAAGGACATTTTCTTTCATGTGTAGGAGACTGAGGGGTGTCCTTATAGAGGTGTATAAGATCATGGGAGGCATGGATAGGGTGAATGCACTCAGTCTTTATCCAAGGCTTGGGGAATCGAGGACGAAAGGGCATCAGTTTAAGGTGAAAGGGGAAAGAAGAAAAGCGAACCTGAAGGCGAATGCTCTTACCCAGAGGTACACATATGAAATGAACTTCCAGCGGAAATGGTCAAGGAGGATACATTTAATAACATTTAAAAGGCACTTGGGCAAATACATGGAGAGGAAAGTATTGGAAGGATATGGGCCAAGTGCAGGGAAACGGGGTTAGTGTGGATGGACCAGTTTGGACCAAAGAGCCTGTCTCCATGCTGTAGAACTCTATGACTCTATGAATATACCCAGGTGTCCCATAATACAGAAACAGCCAAAGCAATATGAACACGAGCCGGTACAAATGTGAAACAGTGCTGCAGAATTTCACAGGAAGCCAGCCTGGCCTTGCAGCGAAGGATTCCTGGTACAGGAGGTGTGGTGAGATGCCCATAGAGAACTGGGAAAGGAAGCTGGAAATCTCACTCCACTGCCGATAGCCGGGTGGACCCCCGGCTGGGATAAGGCAGCTGGGATCTGGTCACCCCAGGGAAAACTACAGGCTGTGACCGAGCTCGGTCTCTGACACAATGGGCAGGACAGAACGTTGCAGGAAAATCTCACCCATATGGGACTATTCCAGTTACAATTGGGAAGAGCCCAATCCAGTGAAAGGAGGGTCTCTGGGGATGGGGAGGCAGCCTCAGATTACATTGACAATCTGGAAGGACAGTGTATGAGCTCCAAGCAGATGCATGGGTCCTGTACACCTGCAACACGGAGCAACACACATCAGGCCCCAGTAGGACATGCCAGGAGCAAATACAATCCCTCGGGAACTAGGACTCCTCCCAGAATGGGATAATGTGTGGCTTTGTGGTTCTGTCTCCCCAGGGAGATAACGACAGTCCCCACACTGACACATCCACACCCGCTCACAGATAGGGACTCCCACTGCCTGTCTCCCAGGTAACTGCACGTTTTGCCCCCAGTTCTGGCCCACAGCCGAACTCAGAGCCCATGAATCCTGTGGTTACCCAGAGTCAAACAGCCGTTGGTCTCACTCTATACACAACAGCCATTCCAGCCACCCAGCTGGTGGGCAGCACTAAAAATGCCACTCTGTTTGATCCTATCTCAAACACAGATACATTTTTGGTTGAGACAGACTGACAGTCTGTCATACACGGACTGGATGCTGACAAACAAATTAAATTAATCACCATGTGACTTTGTCCACCAGGCAATTCAGCCCTCCCTGAGGGACAACAGTGAGGGAGGAGCGTCCATGATGAAATGAAGGCAGCAGTCCTCACTGCTCGAGAAAAGTCCCATCCCGGATTAGTGACAAACAGCGTAAATATTTGTTCCAGGAGAACACCCACATTAACATGTCTCACTGTCAGTTACAGCAGCTCACCAAGGGCTGGGTTAATGACAGCTGTAAGGATAGTTTCGGTGGGGCACTCGGCTTGGTGCGAGGGATTCCAATTATCCCAAGTGACAATGTTAGGATGGGGAACTTTGAAGTCGAAAGAATCGGAATTACATTAAAGAAGGTATTTGGATGGGTTATCATGATTCCCTCCCACATGCTGTGGAGATAGAGGATACATTGACAGGGTCCACACTTACGTACATGTGAAGGGACAGGCCATACCATGGCATTCTCACCGCCTGTCATTAACGAATTCGGCTCCTCTCACATCAAGCTGTGGTCCTAACTGCACTCACCTTGATATATCTCGGGATGCCGGTGGTTAGGATTGCAGGCTGTAACAGATGGGTACGATCATGGTGAATAATGCCTGGATACACCCCCAGGGACTGGAAGGTAGATGGAACTCCACGGGTGATCACCTTAGTTTCATTCATTTGCAGTGTTTGAGTGTTCCTGGCTGGGCCCAGTATTGATTGCCTGTCCGTAGCTGCTCGGGAGCTGGTTTTGGTGGTGAGCTGCCTCCTTGAACTGTTGCAGGTGGTGGACCCACAATGTCCTTGGGAAGGGAATTCCAGGAGTTTGAGCCAGGAGGTCTCATTCACTTGATTTATTCTGCTCACTGGATATTGGCTAGGCATCACAATTCTGTATGGATTCTCAGAACGGAATATGTTTTGTCGAAACAGTTAGGAGAGCCACAGTCACTCAGTGGTTAGCACTGTCACCTCACAGCGCCAGAGACCTGGGTTTGATTCCACTCCTGAGTGACTGTCTGTGTGGAGTTTGTACATTCTCCCTCCATCTGTATGGGTTTTCTCCCACTGTTCAATGATGGGCATTTTTGACAGATTGCCCGTAGTGTCGAGGGATATTCAGGTTAGCTGGAATAGCCATGGGAAATGCAGGGTTTCACAGATATCATCAGGGGATGGATCTGAGTTGGATTCTGTTCAGAGGGTCATTGTGGACTCGATGGGCTGAAGGGCCTGTTTCTGCTCTGTAGGGATTCTATGATATCACTTATCAGCCATATGACAATCGGTTTGACCAATGTACAAAATGGTTTTCGCTCAAATAACAGTATACACTGACAACAAACATAACCAGTTTTTAAAATTAGGTTTGTAATTCATTGTATAAGCTTCTTTCTATTCAAAAGACTGGGTGGGGGAGGGGCAATGGGTGAAATGTTGCTGCCTCCTTGCTAAAACACAGATAGACAGCCAAGAGATGCTGGGTATATTGGACAAGTTATACTCCCAAATCACAAAAGCCAGACAGCAGCCAGATGGTTATCCCATCAGCATAATGTAAAAGGCAACAGTTCCCCTGGGCAGACATATCCCTAATAACGTCTCCACCAAACAAAGGAGGGCCCAGAAAGGAAGGTACCGGGTCCTGCTACACAAAGAAACTTACAGGACCAAGCCATCCAAATGATTAGCAACGCTTCAAACTATTAACTGATTCTCTGAATTGGCCAGAAGTATAGAAAGTTCTGGGAAACCATCCAGAAATGAACAAAACCAGGGATCACCTGCAGACTGATCTCTTAAATTTTCTGGAGGCTTTCTGAGGAGACCAACATGGCAAGGGACAGAGACCAGCTCACCATCCAGAGAGAGGGAGAGAGAGAGGGAGAGAGACAAGCTGAAGGAAACCTCAGAAGCATGGGAGAGAGGGAATATGAATTACCATTGAGAGAGAGAGAGAGCTGGAACCAACTGGAATACTGAGTGTCACCCCTTCAGTCTGTCCATGCTTTAACGCCTGTTTGTCTCAGTCTGACTTCAGCTTCTCTCTTTGTCCTTCTCTCTCCCTGTCTGTCTCTTTCTCTCAATCTGCCTTTCTCTCACACGCTCCCTTTCACTGTCTGTCTCTGCCCCCATCTTTCTCTCATCCCCCTTCTCCATCCCCACTCGCTCTACCTCTCTCTATTTTTCTCACCCTCCCTTTCTATTTTTCTTTCTTTCAGACCTGAAAGTGCTCACCCAATTTTGAACCCCCTAAAAACATTTACCCCTCATTTTAACTCTCCTCCCAAATTTATTCCCTTCCCCAAATACCTTCCCTCCCAAATACCTACCTTACCAACTGTGCTCCCTTCAAATATTTTGCTGCCCCCAACATTGCTGTGAGCCGCACTCCCTGGGGCAGAGGGAAATGAGTAGAAAAGGGTGGAGGTGGAAAAGCCCAGCAGGTCAGGCCTGAACCATCGACTCTCCTGGCTGACCCGCTGGGCTTCTCCAGGTCCTCACTTTGTAACTCTGACTCTCCAGCATCTGCAGTCCTCACTTTCTGGGAGTCTGGGTTGACTGACTCACCTGTGACTGTTTTAATGTACAGCAAGATCCCAGTCTCAGAATTAAAGAAGGTTTGCATCACAGATGGAGTGCCTTTCTGCCCATCATTCCCCCTCACCCTTTAAATGATCCTGGTCCGGTTCAAGATCCTCAGGATAGGCCCATGAATGGCCTCATTGACTATCCTTCCTGTGGAGACCTCTTCTCCACCCTGTCTCAGATTTTGCACCACATGCTAACCATCCCTCCATCTCTCTCTGACAACAGCACCTCCTTTCTCCACCAACCCCAAATCCCCATCAAACACTCTCCCTGTCCCTGGCTGTCCCACTCTCTCCTTGTCTCCCATTCTCCCCCTTTCCCATGCAGACTCACAGCCCCTGGGCTGGACGACATAGTGCAGAGACTAACTTGCCTTTTGACTGACTGCTGTAATGCACAGCAATATCCCACTCTGAAACCATCGCCAAGTTCACACACTGTCCTTCTCCCTCAATAGATGTCCTTCTCACTCTCTATCTCCCTGTCTCTCTCACTCTGTCCTTTTCTCACTCCAACTCCTTGACTCTTACTGCCCATTTCTCTCTCTCCACTTTCTCCATCTCCACTCTCTCCATGTCTATCTCTCTTTTTATCACTCTACCTTTCTCTTTCTCTTTTTCTTTATTTCAGACTCACTCAGAAAAGTACTTCATGTTCCTTCCACTCACCCCCTCCCCACAGTGGGGCTAAAACCTGGGTGAGACCAGGCACTGAGGCAATCTCTTCCCAATACCCGTTCCCCCAGTCACTGGAATAGAGCAGAGGGGTCCAGGGAGAAAGAGGGAGAGCAACTACAGGAGAGAAAGAGAGATGGATGGACAGACAGTGAGAGGGAGGGAGAGAACAAGAGAAAGACAGGCAGGCAGAGGGGGTTAGAGGAAGTGAGAAGAACTAGGAGAGAGCAGGACAGAGACAAACAGAGAGAGAGAGAGAGAGCGTGAAACTCCAGGAAGAGAAATACAATGTCAGACAGATACAAGGTGAAAATGGGGAGAGAAAGACATGGAGAGAAGTTCAGGCAGACAGCAAGACAGAAATCCCAGGGAGAGATATAGGACAGAGAGAGAGAGGAGTTACAACAGCAGACAGATAGAGCTGAGAGAGTGGGGTCGTAGTGGGGGCTATGATGTTGCTAGAGTGATGCACAGACAGGAATAGCATAATCCCACAGAGCTGAGAGACAGATGCAGAGAGAGATGAGCAAGGTGTTAGTTTTGTGAAAGACTGAATGATTAAGCATTCCTGAAAAACCTGGTGAGGTGACAAAGGAGGAAGGGAATCTACTGGGAAATGTAAACAGGACAGAGATGTCAAGGATGTTGAGAAATAGGGATTGAAGGAAAGATGTGGGAGAGAGAACTGGGAAAACAAAAATAGACATGAGAGCTGCACAGAGAGAGGGAAGGAGAGAAATCTGTGGGATCAGATCCCTCTCTAGCATTTTGCTCCTTTGTCTCTCCCCGTTCCAACAGACTGCCTGAATCCCACAATTTTTGTGTGTGCGTGTGTGTGCTGTCGTCTGATAATTCCTCATGGCAGAATAATTTGATTCTCTGTCTCTGTACTGTCCGGGTTTCAGCTCCCAAATCAATGCTAAATCATTCACGATTCTATTGAATAGTAGAGCAGGCTCGATGGGCTAAATGGTCTCCTCCTTTTCCTATTTCGGATGGTCTTCTGTTCTTAACACTACCTCCCAGCTCTTGGCCCCCACACTGGAGGTTATGACTCCACAAGGCCCTGACCTGTAGAGTGCTGCACTCTTCCGTGAGTCTCGGAGGGAACCAGCCTGGTTTGGATTGGAGTTGCAGCCTCTCACTGTAAGGTGGAGCAGGCCAGTCTCGGGTAAGCAAACAGCAGGCCAGGTCTGCCATGTCCTCCAGTTCCATTTCAGAAGGCCACATGGGAGGGGCTTGGTTCCTTCATCAGCTTCCCGTGCTCTCCTTTCTGGGTTAGAGTGGGGGCCGAATAGCGGTGTGACCATCTGACCATCTGACAGTGCAGTGCTCCCTCAGTACTGACCGTCTGACAGTGCAGCACTCCGTCAGTACTGACCCACTGACAGTGCAGCTCTCTCTCAGTACTGACCCTCTGACAATGCAGCGCTCCCTCATTCCTGATCCTCTGACATTTCAGCGCTTCCTCCGTCTCTACCCTCTGACAATGCTGCACTCCCTCAGTAATGACTGTCCGACAGTGCGGTGATCCCTCAGTACTGACCCTCTGACAGTGCAGCACACCCTCAGTAATGACCCTCCAACAGTGTGGCACCACCTCAATGCTGACCCTCTGACATTGCAGCACTCCTTCAGTGCTGACCCTCTGACAGTGCAGCACTCCCTCACTATTGACCCTATGACAGTCTGACAATCCTGCAGTATGATCATCTGACATTGCAGCACTCCCTCAGCACGTACTATTTGGCAGTGTAGCACTCCCTCAGCACTCAATCTCTGACAGTGTGAGTCTCCCTCAGGACTGATCCTCCTACAGTGTGGCACTCCCTCAGTACTGACCCTCTGACAGTGCAGCACTCCCTCAGTACTGAGCCTTTGGCAGTGCAGCACTCCTTCAGTGCTGACCCTCTGGTAGTGTGACACTCCCTCAATACCGACACTCCGACATTGCAGCACTCCCTTTGTACTGACCCATCTGACAGTGTGACACTCCCTCAGTACTGACACTGAGAGTGCAGCATTCCCTCAGTACTGAACCACGAACAATGCAGCACTCCCTCAGTACTGATCCTCTGACATTGCAACACTCACTCAGAAGTTAACCCTCTGACAGTGTGACACTCCCTCAGTGCTGACCCTCTGACAGTGTGACACTCCCTCAGGACTGATCCTCTGACATTGTAGCACTCACTCAGATGTTAACCCTCTGACAGTGTGACACTCCCTCAATACTGACCCTCTGACAGTGCAGCAGTCACTCAGTATTGACACTCCGGCAGTGTGGCAGTCCCTCTGTGCTGACCCCCTGACAGTGTGACACACCCTCAGTACTGACCCTCTGACATTGCAGCAGTCCCTCGTTATGAACCCCTGACAGTGCAGTACTCCCTCTATACTGACACTTTGGCAGTGTAGCACTCCCTCAGCACTGACCCACTGACAGTGTGACACTCCCTCAGTGTTGACCCTTTGATAGTGTGACACTCCCTAAATACTGACCCTCTGACATTGCAGCACTCCCTCAGCACTGACCCCTCTGACAGTGTGACACTCTCTCAGTACTGAACCGCTGACAGTGCAGCACTCTCTCTGTACTGACCCTTTTGCAGTGTAGCACTCACTCAGCACTGTTTGGAGGTGTAGCACTCCCTTCAGTACTGACCCTCTGACAGTGTGACGCTCCCTCAGTACTGACCTTCTGACAGTGCAGCAATCCCGCGGTACTGACCACTTGGCAGTGGTGCACTCCCTCAGTACTAACCCACTAACAGTGCAGCACTCAATCAGTACTGACCCTCTGACAGTGCAGCACACTCTCAGGACTGACCCTCTCACAGTTCAGCTCTCTCAGTATTTACCATCTGACATTTCAGCCCTTCCTGCGTCCTGACACTCTGACAATACTGAACTCCCTCTATACTGGCTCTCTGGCTTTGCAGTACTCCCGCAGTACTGACACTCTGACATTGCAGCACTCCCTCAGTAGTAACTCTCTCACAGTGCAGCACTCCCTCAGTAGTGACTCTCACAGTGCCGCACTCCCTCATTACTGACCCTCTGACAGTGCAGCACTCCCTCAGTACTGACCCTCTGACTGTGTAGCACTCCCGCAGTACTGACACTCTGACAGTGCAGCACTCCCTTAGTACTGACCCTCTGACAGTGCAGCACTCGCTCAGTACTGACTCTCTAACAGTGCGGCACTCCCTCAGTACTGACCCTCTGACAGTGCAGCACTCCCTCAGTAGTGACTCTCTCACAGTGCCGCACTCCCTCATTACTGACCCTCTGACTGTGTAGCACTCCCGCAGTACTGACACTCTGACAGTGCAGCACTCCCTTAGTACTGACCCTCTGACAGTGCAGCAATCGCTCAGTACTGACTCTCTAACAGTGCGGCACTCCCTCAGTACTGACCCTCTGACAGTGTAGCACTCCCTCAGTACTGACACTCTGACTGAGTGGCACTCCATCAGAACTGATCGTCTGACAGTGTGGCACTACCTAAGTACTGACCCCTCTGACAGTGCAGCACCCCTTCAATACT
Organism: Chiloscyllium punctatum; assembly: GCF_047496795.1. Lineage (NCBI taxonomy): Eukaryota > Metazoa > Chordata > Chondrichthyes > Orectolobiformes > Hemiscylliidae > Chiloscyllium > Chiloscyllium punctatum. Next base: position 33,305,866 of record NC_092751.1, read on the forward strand.
GACCCAATGACAGTGTGGCACTCCCTCAGTACTGACCCCTCTGAATGTGCCGCACTCCCTCAGTACTGACACTCTGACAGTGAAGCACTCCCTCAGTACTGACAGTCTGACAGTGTAGCACTCCCTCAGTACTGACCCTCTGACGTTGCAGCACCCCCTCAGTCATGACTGCTTTGAAAGTGTGGCAATCCCTCTCTACTGACTTCTGACAATGCAGCACTACCTCAGTACTCACCCTTTGGGATAGTTGCACTCCCTCAGCACGGACTCTTTTGCTGTGTAGACCTCCCTCAGCTCTGAGATCCTTGACAGTGTGGCACTACCTCGGTAATTTTCCAAGACAATGTTTCACTCCCTCAGTACTGACCCCTCTGACAGAGCCGGAGTCCCTCAGTACTGACACTCTGACAGTGCAGAACTTCCTCAGTACTGTCCCACTGAGAGTGTGGCTCTCCCTCAGTACTGATCCTCTGACTGTGCAGCCCTCCCTCAGTACTGACCATCTGACAATGTGGCACTCCCTCTGTAAGGACACTATGACAGTACAGCGCTCCCATAGAAAGGACCCTCTCAGAATGTGGCACTCCCTCAGTACTGACCCCTCCGACAGTACAGCACTCCCTCAGTACTGACACTCTGACAGTGCAGGACTCCCTCTGTACTGACCCTCTGACATTGCAGCACTCTCTCAGTACTGCCCCTCCGACAGTGCAGCACTCCCTCAGTACTGACCCTTTGACAGTGTGGCACTCCCTCGTTACTGACCTTCTGACAGTGCCGTACACCCTCGTTACTGACCCTCTGACAGTGCCGCACTCCCTCAGTACTGACACTCTCACAGTGCAACACTCCCTCATTACCGACCTTCTGACAGTGTGGCACTCCCCCAGTACTATCACTCTGACAGTGCAGCATTCCCTCAGGACTGATCTTCTGACTGTGCAGCACTCCCTCAGTACTCACACTCTGACATTGCAGCACTCCCTCAATACTGTCCCTCTGACAGTGTGGCACTCCCTCAATATTGTCCCACTGACAGTGTGTCACTCCCTCAGAACTGACCCTCTGACAGTGCAGCACTCCCTCAGTACTGACCCTTTGGGGGTGTAGCACTCCCTCAGCACGGACTCTTTGGCAGGGTAGACCTCACTCAGCTCTGAGATCTTGACAGTGTGGCACTACCTCGGTAATGATCCTCTGACAGTGTGGCACACCCTCAGTACTGACCCCTCTGAGAGTGCCGCAAACCCTCAGTACTGACCCTCTGACAGTGTGGCACTACCTCAGTACTGTCACTCTGACAGTGCAGCACTCCCTCAGTACTGACCCTCTGACAGTGTGGCACTCCATCAGTACTGTCACTCTGACATTGCAGCACTCCCTAAGTACTGACCCTCTGACAGTGTGGCACTCCCTCAGTACTGACCCTTTGGGACTGTAGCACTCCCTCAGTACTGACCCTTTGGGAGTGTAACACTCCCTCAGCACGGACTCTTTGGCAGGCTAGACCTCACTCAGCTCTGAGATTCTAACAGTGGGGCACTACCTCGGTAATGATCCTCTGACAGTGCCACGCACCCTCAGTACTGACCTTCTGACAGTGTGGCACTCCATCAGTACTGTCACTCTGACAGGGCAGCACTCTCTCAGGACTGACCCTCTCACAGTTCAGCTCTCTCAGTTATTACCCTCTGACTTTTCAGCACTTCCTCCGTCCCAACCCTCTGACAATGCTGCACTCCCTCTATACTGACTCTCTGGCAATGCAGGAATCCTTCAGTACTGACACTCTGACTGTGCAGCACTCCCTCAGTACTGACCCTCTCACAGTTCAGCTTTCTCAGTAATTACCCTCTGACATTTCAGCGCTTCTTCCGTCCCGATCCTCTGACAATGCTGCACTCCCTCTATACTGACTCTCTGGCAATGCAGGAATCCTTCAGTACTGACACTCTGACTGTGCAGCACTCCCTCAGTACTGATCCTCTGATAGTGCAGCACTCCCTCAGTACTGACCCTCTCACAGTTCAGCTTTCTCAGTAATTACCCTCTGACATTTCAGCGCTTCTTCCGTCCCGACCCTCTGACAATGCTGCACTCCCTCTATACTGACTCTCTGGCTTTGCAGGAATCCCTCAGTACTGACACTCTGACTTTGCAGCAAATCCTCAGTACTGACACTCTGACAGAGCAGCACTCCCTCAGGACTGACCCTCTGACAGTGCAGTGGTCCCTCAGTACTGACCGTCTGACAGTCCAGCACTCCGTCAGTACTGACCCACTGACAGTGCAGCACTCTCTCAGTACTGACCCTCTGACACTGCAGCGCTCCCTCATTCCTGACCCACTGACATTTCAGCGCTTCCTCCGTCCCTCCCCTCTGACAATGCTGCACTACCTCAGTAATGACTGTCCGACAGTGCGGTGATCCCTCAGGACTGACCCTCTGACATTTCTGCGCTTCCTCCATCACGATCCTCTGACAATGCGGCACTCCCTTAATACTGACTCTCTGGCAATGAAGCAGGCCCTCAGTACTGACTGTCCAAAAGTGCGGTGATCTGTCGTGACCGATTCATGACAGTGTGAACCTGACTCCATACTGACCCTCTGATAGTGCAGCATTCCCTCAGTCCAGCATTCCTGACAGTGCAGCATCCACTCAGTACTGACCCTCTGACAGTGTGACACTCCCGCAGTACTGACCATCTGACAGTACAGTACTCCCTCAGCACTGACCCTCTGACTGTGTGAAACTCCCGCAGTACTGACCTTCTGACAGTGCAGTACTCCCGCAGTACTGAACGTCTGATAGTGCAGCAGTCCCTCAGGACTGACCCTCTGACAGTGCAGCATTCCCTCAGTGCTGACCCTCTGACAGTGTGACACTCCCTCAGTACTGACCCTCGGACAGTGCAGCACTCCCTCAGGACAGATTCTCTGACAGTGCAGCACTCCCTCAGTACTGACCCTCTGACAGTTCAGCACTCCCTCAGTACTGACCCTCTGACAGTGTGACACTCCCACAGTACTGACCAGCTGACAGTACAGTACTCCCGCAGTACTGAACGTCTGATAGTGCAGCAGTCCCTCAGTCCAGATTTCCTGACAGTGCAGTATCCACTCAGTACTTACCCACTGACAGTGTGACACACCCTCAGTACGGACCCTCTGATATTGCAGCAATCCCTCATTATGAACCGCTGACAGTGCAGTACTCCCTCTGTACTGACCCTTTGGCAGTGTAGCACTCTCTCAGCACTGATCCGCTGACAGAGTGACATTCCCTCAGTACTGGCCTTCTGACCTTGCAGCAATCCCTCAGTACTGACCCCTCTGATATTGCAGCACACCCTCAGTACTGACACTCTGACAGTGCAGCACTCCCTCAATACTGACCCTCTGACAGTGTGACACTCCCTCAGTACTGATCTTCTGACCTTGCAGCAATCCCTCAGTACTGAACCCTCTGATAGTTCAGCACTCCCACAGTACTGACCCCTCTGACAGTGTGACACTCCCTCAGTCATGACCCCTCTGACAGAGCAACACTATCTCAGTACTGACCCTCTGACAATGTGGCACTCCCTCAGTACTGACCCTCTGACAGTGCAGCACTCCCACAGTACTGAACCTCTTACCATGCAGCACTCCCTCAATACTGACCCTCTGACAGTGCACACTCTCTCAGTTCTGACCCTCTCACAGTTCAGCTCTCTCTCAGTAATTACCCTCTGACATTTCAGCGCTTCCTGCGTCCCGACCCTCTGACAATGCTGCACTCCATCGATACTGACTCTTTGGCAATGCAGGAATCCCTCAGTACTGACCCTCTGACAGTGCAGCTCTCCCTCCGTACTGACCCACTGACAGTGCATCACTCCCTCAGTACTGACCCTTTGGCAGTGTATCACTTCCTCAGCACTGAGCCTCTGACAGTGTAACTCTCCCACAGAACTGATGGCCTGACAGTGTGGCACTCCCTCAGTAATAACCCCTCTGACAGTACAGCACTCCTTCAGTACTTACCCTTTGTTATTGCAGCACTCCCTCAGTACTGACCCTCCGACAGTGTGGCACTCCCTCAGTACTGATCCTCTGACAGTGCAGCACTCCCTCAGTACAGATTCTCTGACAGTGCAGCACTCCTTCAGTACTGACCCTCCGACAGTTCAGCACTCCCTCAGTACAGATCCTCTGACAGTGCAGCACTCCCTCAATGCTGACCCTTTGACGTTGCAGCACTCCCTCTCTACTGACGCTCTGACAGTCCAGCACTCCCTCAGTACTGACCCTCTGACAGTGCAGCACTTCCTCAGTATTGACCCCTTGGCAGTGTGACAATCCCACAGTACTGACCCTCTGACACTGCAGTACTCCCTCAGTATTGACGCTTTGGCAGTGTAGCACTCCCTCAGCACTCACGCTCTGACAGTGCGAGTCTCCCTCAGTCCTGATTCTCCTCCAGTGTGGCACTCCCTCATTACTTAACCTCAGAGACTGCAGCACTCCCTCAGGACTGACCCTCCTACTGTGTGGCACTCCTGCAGTACTGACCGTCTGCCAGTGCACTACTTCCTCAATACTAACCCTCTGACAGTGTGGCACTCCTCAGTACTGACCCTCTGACTGTGCAGCTCCCCCTCAGTACTGATCATCTGACATTGCAGCACTCCCTCAGCACTTACTATTTGGCAGTGTAACACTCCCTCAGCACTCACGCTCTGACAGTGTGAGTCTCCCTCAGGACTGATCCTCATACAGTGTGGCACTCCCTCAGTACTGACACCTCTGACAGTGCAGCATTCCGTCAGTACTGATCCTCAGAGAGTGCAGCGCGCCCTCAGTAATGACCCTCTGACAGTGCAGCACTCCCTCAGTGCTGACCCTCTGACAGTGCAGCACTCCCTCAGTACAGATACTCTGACAGTGTGTCACTCCCTCAGTACTAACCATCGGACATTGCAGCACTCCCTAAGTGCTGACCCTCTGACAGTGCAGCATTACCTCAGTACTGACTCTCTCACAGTGCAATATTCCCTGAGTACTCACCCCCCGACAATGCAGCACTCCCTCTTTATTGACCCTCTGACAGTGTGACACTCCCTCAGTACTGATCCTCGGACAGTGCAGCACTCCCTCAGTACAAACCCTTTGGCAGTGTTGCACTCCCTCAGTACTGACCCTCCAAATGTGCAGCACTCCCTCAGTACTCATCCTCTGACAGTGCAGCACTCCCTCGGTATTGAACCTCTAACAGTGCAGCAATCCCTTGGTACTGACCCTCTGGCAGTGCTGCACTCCCTCAGTACTGACCCTCTAACAGTGCAGCACTCCCTCAGTACTGACCCTCTGACAGTGCAGCACTCTCTCAGTACTGACCCTCAGACAGTGCAGCACTCTCTCAGGACTGATCCTCTGACATTGCAGCACTCCTTCAGTGCTGACCCTCTGACAGTGCAGCACTCCCTCAGCACTTACTATTTTGCAGTGTAGCACTCACTCAACTCTCACGCTATGACATTGTGAGTCTTCCTCAGGACTGATCCTCCTACAGTGTGGCACTCCCTCAGTACTGACACCTCTGACAGTGCAGCGCTCCCTCAGTACAGATCCTCTGACAGTGTGGCACTCCCTCAGTACTAACCATTGGACATTGTGGCACTCCCGCAGTTCTGACACTCTGACATTACAACACTCCCTCAGTACTGACACTCTGACAGTGCAGCACTCCGTCAGGACTGACCGTCTGACAGTGCAGCACTCCCTCAGTACTAACCCTCTGACAGTGCAGCAATCCCTCAGTACTGACCCTCTGACAGTGCAGCATTCCCTCAGTACTGACCCTCTGACAGTGTAGCACTCACTCAGCACTGACACTTGGGCAGTGCAGAACTCAGTCAGTACTGACCCTCTGACAGTGTGGCACTCCCGCTGTACTGACCATCTGACAGTGCACTACACCCTCGGTATTGACCCTCTGACACTGTGACTCTCCCTCAGTACTGACACTCTGACGGTGCAGAAATCCCTCAGTACTGACCCTCAGACAGTGCAGCACACTCTCAGGACTGACCCTCTGACAGTGCAGCTCTCTCAGTAATTACCCTCTGACATTTCAGCGCTTCCTGCGTCCCGACCCTCTCACAATGCTGATCTCCCTCTATACTGACTCTCTGGCTTTGAAGCACTCCCGCAGTACTGACCATCTGGCAGTGCAGCACTCCCTCAGTACTGACTCTCTGACAATGCAGCACTCCCTCAGTACTGACCCTCTGACAGTGCAGCACTCCCTCAGTACTGACTCTCTGACAGTGTCGCACTACCTCAGTACTGACCCTCTGACAGTGCAGCACTCCCTCAGTATTGACTCTCTCACAGTGCCGCACTCCCTCAGTACTGACCCTCTGACAGTGCAGCACTCCCTCCGTACTGACCCTCTGACAGTGCAGCACTCCCTTAGTACTGACTCTCTGACAGTGTCGCACTCCCTCATTCCTACCCTCTGACAGTGCAGCACTCCCTCAGTACTGACTCTCTCACAGTGCCGCACTCCCTCAGTACTGACCCTCTGACAGTGCCGCACTCCCTCAGTACTGACCCTCTGACAGTGAAGCAATCCCTCAGTACTGACTCTGTGACAGTGCCTCACTCCCTCAGTACTGACCCTCTGACAGTGCAGCATTCCCTCAGTACTGACACTCTGAATGAGTGGCACTACATCAGAACTGATCGTCTGACAGTGTGGCACTACCTCAGTACTGACCCCTGTGACAGTGCAGCACGCCCTCAGTACTGACCCTCTGACAGTGTGGCACTTCCTCAGTACTGACCCCTCTGAATGTGCCGCACTCCCTCTGTACTGACACTCTGACAGTGAAGCACTCCCTCAGTACTGACAGTCTGACAGTGTAGCACTCCCTCAGTACTGACCCTCTGACGTTGCAGCACCCCCTCAGTCATGACTGCTTTGAAAGTGTGGCAATCCCTCTCTACTGACCCTCTGACAGTGTGGCACTCACTCTCTACTGACCTTCTGACAGTGCAGCACTACCTCAGTACTCACCCTTTGGGATTGTAGCACTCCCTCAGCACGGACTCTTTTGCTGTGTCGACCTCCCTCAGCTCTGAGACTCTTGACAGTGTGGCACTACCTCGGTAATGATCCTATGACAGTGTGTCACTCCCTCAGTACTGACCCCTCTGACAGAGCCGCAGTCCCTCAGTACTGACACTCTGACAGTGCAGTACGCCCTCAGTACTGTCCCACTGAGAGTATGGTTCTCCCTCAGTACTGACCCTCTGACTGTGCAGCCCTCCCTCGGTACTGACCATCTGACAATGTGGCACTCCCTCTGTAAGGACACTATGACAGTGCATCGCTCCCAGAGAAAGGACCCTCTCAGAATGTGGCACTCCCTCCGTACTGACCCCTCCGACAGTACAGCACGCCCTCTGTCCTGACCCTCTGACATTGCAGCAATCCCTCATTATGAACCGCTGACAGTGCAGTACTCCCTCTGTACTGAGTCTTTGGCAGTGTAGCACTTTCTCAGTACTGATCCGCTGACAGAGTGACATTCCCTCATTACTGACCTTCTGACCTTGCAGCAATCCCACAGTACTGACCCCTCTGATAGTGCAGCACTCCCTCAGCACTGACACTCTGACAGTGCAGCACTCCCTCAGTACTGACCCTCTGACAGTGTGACACTCCCTCAGTACTGATCTTTTGACCTTGCAGCAATTCCTCAGTACTGAACCCTCTGATAGTGCAGCACTCCCACAGTACTGACCCATCTGACAGTGTGACACTCCCTCAGTCATGACCCCTCTGACAGAGCAACACTATCTCAGTACTGACCCTCTGACAATGTGGCACTCCCTCAGTACTGACCCTCTGACAGTGCAGCACTCCCACAGTACTGAACCTCTTACAGTGCAGCACTCCCTCAATACTGACCCTCTGACAGTGCACACTCTCTCAGTTCTGACCCTCTCACAGTTCAGCTCTCTCTCAGTAATTACCCTCTGACATTTCAGCGCTTCCTGCGTCCCGACCCTCTGACAATGCTGCACTCCCTCTATACTGACTCTTTGGCAATGCAGGAATCCCTCAGTACTGACCCTCTGACAGTGCAGCTCTCCCTCCGTACTGACCCACTGACAGTGCATCACTCCCTCAGTACTGACCCTTTGGCAGTGTATCACTTCCTCAGCACTGAGCCTCTGACAGTGTAACTCTCCCACAGAACTGATGGCCTGACAGTGTGGCACTCCCTCAGTAATAACCCCTCTGACAGTACAGCACTCCTTCAGTACTTACCCTTTGTTATTGCAGCACTCCCTCAGTACTGAGCCTCCGACAGTGTGGCACTCCCTCAGGACTGACCCTCTGACAGTGCAGCACTCCCTCAGTACAGATTCTCTGACAGTGCAGCACTCCCTCAGTACTGACCCTCTGACAGTTCAGCACTCCCTCAGTACAAATCCTCTGACAGTGCAGCACTCCCTCAATGCTGACCCTTTGACGTTGCAGCACTCCCTCTCTACTGACGCTCTGACAGTCCAGCACTCCCTCAGTACTGACCCTCTGACAGTGCAGCACTTCCTCAGTATTGAGCCCTTGGCAGTGTGACAATCCCACAGTACTGATCCTCTGACACTGCAGCACCCCCTCAGTATTGACGCTTTGGCAGTGTAGCACTCCCTCAGCACTCACGCTCTGACAGTGCGAGTCTCCCTCAGTCCTGATTCTCCTCCAGTGTGGCACTCCCTCATTACTGACCCTCAGAGACTGCAGCACTCCCTCAGGACTGACCCACCTACTGTGTGGCACTCCTGCAGTACTGACCGTCTGCCAGTGCACTACTTCCTCAATATTAACCCTCTGACAGTGTGGCACTCCTCAGTACTGACCCTCTGACTGTCCAGCTCCCCCTCAGTATTGATCGTCTGACATTGCAGCACTCCCTCAGCACTTACTATTTGGCAGTGTAACACTCCCTCAGCACTCACGCTCTGACAGTGTGAGTCTCCCTCAGGACTGATCCTCCTACAGTATGGCACTCCCTCAGTACTGACACCTCTGACAGTGCAGCATTCCGTCATTACTGATCCTTAGAGAGTGCAGCGCGCCCTCAGTAATGACCCTCTGACAGTGCAGCACTCCCTCAGTACTGAACCTCTAACAGTGCAGCACTCCCTTGGTACTGACCCTCTGGCAGTGCTGCACTCCCTCAGTACTGACCCTCTAACAGTGCAGAACTCCCTCAGTACTGACCCTCTGACAGTGCAGCACTCCTTCAGTGCTGACCCTCTGACATTGCAGCACTCCCTCAATGCTGACCCTCTGACAGTGCAGCACTCCCTCAGCACTTACTATTTTGCAGTGCAGCACACACTCAACACTCACGCTCTGACAGTGTGAGTCTCCCTCAGGACTGATCCTCCTACAGTGTGGCACTCCCTCAGTACTGACACCTCTGACAGTGCAGCGCTCCCTCAGTACAGATCCTCTGACAGTGTGGCTCTCCCTCAGTACTTACCATTGGACATTGTGGCACTCCCGCAGTTCTGACACTCTGACAGTGCAGCACTCCTCAGTACTGACCCTCTGACATTACAACACTCCCTCAGTACTGACACTCTGACAGTGCAGCACTCCGTCAGGACTGACCGTCTGACAGTGCAGCACTCCCTCAGTACTGACCCTCTGACAGTGCAGCACTCCCTCAGTACTGATCCTCTGACAGTGCAGCATTCCCTCAGTGCTGACCCTCTGACAGTGTAGCACTCACTCAGCACTGACACTTGGGCAGTGCAGAACTCAGTCAGTACTGACCCTTTGACAGTGTGGCACTCCCGCTGTACTGACCATCTGACAGTGCACTACACCCTCGGTATTGACCCTCTGACACTGTGACTCTCCCTCAGTACTGACACTCTGACAGTGCAGCAATCTCTCAGTACTGACCCTCAGACAGTGCAGCACACTCTCAGGACTGACCCTCTGACAGTGCAGCTCTCTCAGTAATTACCCTCTGACATTTCAGCGCTTCCTGCGTCCCGACCCTCTCACAATGCTGATCTCCCTCTATACTGACTCTCTGGCTTTGAAGCACTCCCGCAGGACTGACCCTCTGGCAGTGCAGCACTCCCTCAGTACTGACTCTCTGACAATGCAGCACTCCCTCAGTACTGACCCTCTGACAGTGCAGCACACCCTCAGTACTGACTCTCTGACAGTGTCGCAATCCCTCAGTACTGACCCTCTGACAGTGCAGCACTCCCTCAGTACTGACTCTCTCACAGTGCCGCACTCCCTCAGTACTGACCCTCTGACAGTGCAGCACTCCCTCCGTACTGACCCTCTGACAGTGCAGCACTCCCTCAGTACTGACTCTCTCACAGTGCCGCACTCCCTCAGTACTGACCCTCTGACAGTGCAGCACTCCCTCAGTACTGACCCTCTGACAGTGCAGCACTCCCTCAGTACTGACCCTCTGACAGTGCAGCATTCCCTCAGTGCTGACCCTCTGACAGTGTAGCACTCACTCAGCACTGACACTTGGGCAGTGCAGAACTCAGTCAGTACTGACCCTCTGACAGTGTGGCACTCCCGCTGTACTGACCATCTGACAGTGCACTACACCCTCGGTATTGACCCTCTGACACTGTGACTCTCCCTCAGTACTGACACTCTGACAGTGCAGCAATCTCTCAGTACTGACCCTCAGACAGTGCAGCACACTCTCAGGACTGACCCTCTGACAGTGCAGCTCTCTCAGTAATTACCCTCTGACATTTCAGCGCTTCCTGCGTCCCGACCCTCTCACAATGCTGATCTCCCTCTATACTGACTCTCTGGCTTTGAAGCACTCCCGCAGGACTGACCCTCTGGCAGTGCAGCACTCCCTCAGTACTGACTCTCTGGCAATGCAGCACTCCGTCAGTACTGACCCTCTGACAGTGCAGCACACCCTCAGTACTGACTCTCTGACAGTGTCGCAATCCCTCAGTACTGACCCTCTGACAGTGCAGCACTCCCTCAGTACTGACTCTCTCACAGTGCCGCACTCCCTCAGTACTGACCCTCTGACAGTGCAGCACTCCCTCCGTACTGACCCTCTGACAGTGCAGCACTCCCTCAGTACTGACTCTCTCACAGTGCCGCACTCCCTCAGTACTGACCCTCTGACAGTGCAGCACTCCCTCAGTACTGACTCTCTCACAGTGCCGCACTCCCTCAGTACTGACCCTCTGCCAGTGCCGCACTCCCTCAGTACTGAACCTCTGGCAGTGCAGCACTCCCTCAGTACTAACACTCTGACTGAGTGACACTACATCAGAACTGATCGTCTGACAGTGTGGCACTACCTCAGTACTGACCCCGCTGACTGTGCAGCACCCCTTCAATACTGACCCTCTGACAGTGTGGCACTCCCTCAGTACTGACCCTCTGACAGTGTGGCACTCCCTCAGTACTGACAGTCTGACAGTGTAGCACTCCCTCAGTACTGACCCTCTGACATTGCAGCACCCCCTCAGTCAGGACTGCTTTGAAAGTGTGGCAATCCCTCTCTACTGACCCTCTGACAGTGTGGCACTCATTCTCTACTGACCTTCTGACAGTGCAGCACTACCTCAGTGCTCACCCTTTGGGATTGTTGCACTCCCTCAGCACGGACTCTTTTGCTGTGTCGACCTCCCTCAGCTCTGAGACTCTTGACAGTGTGGCACTACCTCGGTAATGATCCTATGACAGTGTGTCACTCCCTCAGTACTGACCCCTCTGACAGAGCCGCAGTCCCTCAGTACTGACCCTCTGACTGTGCAGCCCTCTCTCGGTACTGACCATCTGACAATGTGGCACTCCCTCTGTAAGGACACTATGACAGTGCATCGCTCCCATAGAAAGGACCCTCTCAGAATGTGGCACTCCCTCAGTACTGACGCCTCCGACAGTACAGCACTCCCTCTGACATGACCCACTGACATTGCAGCACTCTCTCAGTACTGCCCCTCCGACAGTGCAGCACTCCCTCAGTACTGACCCTTTGACAGTGTGGCACTCCCTCGTTACTGACCATCTGACAGTGCTGCACTCCCTCAGTACTGACACTCTCACAGTTCAACACTCCCTCATTGCCGACCTTCTGACAGTGTGGCACTCCCCCAGTACTATCACTCTGACAGCGCAGCATTCCCTCAGGACTGACCTTCTGACTGTGGAGCACTCCCTCAGTACTCACCCTCTGACATTGCAGCACTCCCTCAATACTGTCCCTCTGACAGTGTGGCACTCCCTCAATATTGTCCCTCTGACAGTGTCTCACTCCCTCAGAACTGATCCTCTGACAGTGCAGCACTCCCTCAGTACTGACCCTTTGGGAGTGTAACACTCCCTCAGCACGGACTCTTTGGCAGGGTAGACCTCACTCAGCTCTGAGATTTTGACAGTGTGGCACTACCGCGGTAATGATTCTCTGACAGTGTGGCACACCCTCAGTACTGACCCCTCTGACAGTGCCGCACACCCTCAGTACTGATCCTCTGAGAGTGTGGCACTCCCTCAGTACTGTCACTCTGACAGTGCAGCACTCCCTCAGTACTGACCCTCTGACAGTGTGGCACTCCATCAGTACTGTCACTCTGACATTGAAGCACTCCCTCAGTACTGACCTTCTGACAGTGTGGCACTCCCTCAGTACTGACCCTTTGGGAGTGTTGCACTCCCTCAGCACGGACTCTTTGGCTGGGTAGACCTCACTCAGCAATGAGATTCTGACAGTGTGGCACTACCTCGGTAATGATCCTCTGATAGTGTGGCACACCCTCAGTACTGACCCCTCTGACATTGCCGCGCACCCTCAGTATTGACCTTCTGTTAGTGTGGCACTCTGTCAGGACTGACCCTCTCACAGTTCAGCTCTCTCAGTAATTACCCCCTTACGTTTCAGCGCTTCCTCCGTCCCGACCCTCTGACAATGCTGCACTCCCTCTATACTGACTCTCTGGCAATGCAGGAATCCCTCAGTACTGACACTCTGACTGTGCAGCACTCCCGCAGTACTGACACTCTGACAGTGCTGCAATCCCTCAGTACCTACCCATTTGACTGTGCAGCACTCCCTCAGTACTGACCGTCTGACAGTGCAGCACTCCCTCATTACTGACCCCTCTGACAGTGCAGCACTCCCCCTGTCCTGACCTTCTGACTGTGCAGCATTCCCTCTGTACTGACCCTCTGACAGTGCAGCACTCCCTCGTTACTGACCCTCTCTCTTTCTTGGGAAATATGGAGACATAGGGGTTGCTGATTCTTAGGAATCATGAGAGACACACGAACCAAGCCCCATCTGAAACTCTGCAATAGACTATTCAGAGGTACAGAGTCACAGAGATGCACAGCATGGAACCAGTCCCTCCTGTCCAACTCGTCCATACCATCCAGATATTCTCATCCCATTTCATTCCATTTGCTAGCACATGGCTGATATCCCTCTAAACCCTTCCTATTCACATACTCATCCTGATGCCTTTTAAATGTCGCAATTATCCCAGCCCCCATCACTTTCTCTGGCAGCTACCTGCATGCCCTTGAATAAGTGCTCAAACATTCATACTGTCGATACAAACTCTAATAAACACCAACCTACAAAAGGCTATCATTGTCATTTTCAACCGACCCTTAGCTTCTTCATTAAGCTGATTTGAACAGAGGTCAAGAAACAGAGTTAGTGACCATCCACCGTGACTCTGTCATGAAACTTATTTTCAAATGTGGCTTGGATGCAATTCCCACACCCTCTAATAGTTGCCTGGAAGGTGGGGGTGGGGTGTTCTCTCCTGCTGCAGTCCTTGCGTGTCCCACAGTGATGTTAGGGAGGGAGCTCCAGGATTTTGACCTGAACCATTTAAAGACCTCTCTTACTGGAGTGCCTTTTTAAAGTTGGGAAGTTATTATAGACCAGGAGGACCCGAGAACTGCTGTCTTGTCAGGGAGAGAGGCCTGGTGGTCACACACCTCAGGTGAGGGGCGAGGTTGAGAAGCTGGGGCGTGAGGGTGTGCTGCAGTGTCAAAGGAGCAGTGCTGAGGGAGAGCTGCACTGTCAGAGGTTCAGTACTGAGAGAGCACTGCACTGTCAGAGGGTCAGTACTGAGGGTTTGCAGCACCGTCAGGGGCCAAGGGGCTGTTGCAGTGTCAGAGGGTCAGTTCTGAGGGAGTACTGAATGATCAGAGGACGCGCCGCATTGTCTTAAAGTCAGTATGAAGGTGTGCCACACTGTGGGAGGGTCAGTATTCGTGCAATGCCTCACTGTCAGAGGGTCAGTCCAGAGGGAGTGCTGCAGTGTCATAGGAACAGTACTGACGGACAGTCGCACTGACAGAGGGCCAATACCAAGACCAATACCAATACCAATACAGAAGGTCTCTACGGAGAGAGTGCTGCACTGTCAGAGGGTCTTTACTGTGGGAGAGCTGCATTGTCAGAGGGTCTGTAATGAGGGAGCACTGCCCTGTCAGAGGGTCAGTACTGAGGGAACGCTGCACTGTCAGAGGGTCAGTACTGAGGGAACGCTGCACTGTCAGAGGGTCAGTACTGAGAGAGCACTGCACTGTCAGAGGGTCAGTTCTGAGGGAACGCTGCACTGTCAGAGGGTCAGTACTGAGGGAACGCTGCACTGTCAGAGGGTCAGTACTGAGAGAGCACTGTACTGTCAGAGGGTCAGTTCTGAGGGAGTGCTGCACTGTCAGAGGGTCAGTACGGAGGGAGTGCTGCACTGTCAGAGGGTCAGTATGGAGGGAGTGCTGCACTTTAGAAATGTTAATACAAAGAGATGCTGCAGAGTAAGAGGGTCAGGATTGAGGGAATGCTGTGGCGTTAGCGGCTCACTTCTGAGGGAGTGCTGCAGTGTGAAAGGATCAGTGCTGAGGGAGTGCTGCACTGTCGGAGATCGCTGCACTATCAGGGGCGCAGGACCAAGGGAGTGCTGCACTGCCACATTGTCAGCATGGAGGGACAGCTGCACCGTCAGAGGGTCAGTACTGTCTGTCTCTCTCTGTCCCCCTCTCTCTGTCCCCCTCTCTCTGTAGGCCTCTCTCTCCACCTCGCTCTCCCCCACTCTGTACACCTCTCTCTGTCCCCCTCTCTCTGAGCCCCTTTCTCTGATCCCCTCTATCTCCCCCGCGCTCTGTCCCCCTCTCTCTGTCCCCCTCTCTTTGTCGCCCTCTCTCTGTCCCACTCTCTCTCTGTCCCCATTTCTCTCTGACTTCCTCTCTCTGATCCGCTCTCTGTTCCCCTCTCTCTTTCACCCTCTCTCTGTCCCCAACTCTCTGTCCCCCTCTCTGTCCCTCTCTCTCTGTCCCACTCTCTCTCTGCCCCCTCGCTCTCTGTTCCCCCTCCCTCTGTCCTCCCTTCTCTGCCCCTCTCTCTGTTGCCTTCTCTCTGCCCACTCTCTGTCCCTCTCTCTCTGCCCCTCTCTCTCTAGCACTCTGTACCCCTCTCTCTGTCCCCCACTCTCTGTGCTCTCTCCGTCTGACCCCACTTTATCTCCCGCCTCTCTGACCCCGTCTACCTCCCCCATTTCCGTCCCCCTCTCTCTGACCCCCTCTATTTCCCTCACTCTCTGTGTCCCTCTCTCTGTCACCCTCTCTCTGTCTCCCCCTCTCTCTGCCCCCCTCTCTGTTCCACTCTCTCTCTGTCCCCCTCTCTCTCTGTCCCCCCCTCTGTCTTCCCCCTCACTTTCCCCCTCTCTCTCTATCCCCTCTCTCTCTGTCGCCCCTCTCTGTCCCCTCTCTCTCATACCCCCTCTCTGTCTGTCCCTCTCCCTCTCTCTGCCCCCTCTCTGTCCCCCGTTCTCTGACTCCCTCTCTCTGACGCACTCTCTCCCCCCCACTCTGTACCCCTCTCTCTGTTCCCCCTCTGTCCCCCTCTCTCTCTGTCCCCTCTCTCTCTGTGCATCTCTCTCTCTGCCCCCCTCCCTGTCCTCCTCTCTCTGTCCCCCTCTCTCTCTATCCCCCTCTCTCTCTGACCCACTCTTTTTCTGTCCCCCTCTCTCTGTCCCCTTCTCTCTCCCACCCGCCTCTCTCTGTCCCTCCCTCTCTCTGTCCCCCTCTCTCTGTTGCCCTCTCTCTGCCCCCTCTCTGTCACCTCTCTCTGTGACCCCGTCTCTCTGTCCCACTCTCTCTGTTCCTCTCTCTCTGTCCCCCTGTCTCTCTGAACCTCCCTCTCTCCCCCACTCTGTACCCCTCTCTCTGCCCCCCTCCCTCTGTCCCCCTCTCTCTGTTACCCGCTTTCTGCCCCCTCTCTGTCCCCTCTCTCTCTGTCCACGTCTCTCTGTACACCCCCCCCCCGTCCATCTCACTCTGTCCCCATGCTGTCTCTGTCCTCATCTCTTACTGTCCCCCCTCTGTCCCTCCTCTCTCTGTCCTCTCCCTCTCCATCCCTCCCGCCTCCCCTATGTCCCCCACTCTCTCCATCCCCCCACTCACTGTCCCCCTCTCTTTGTCCCCCTCTCTCTGACACCCTCTCTGTCAGCTCTCTCTGTGTCCCCGTCTCTCTGTCCAACTCTCTCTGTTCCCTCTCTCTCTCTGTCCCCACTCTCCTTATCTCCCTCTCTCTGTCCCCTCTTTCTCTGCCCCCTCTCTCTGTAGGTCTCTCTCTCCCCCTCTCTCTCCCCCACTCTGTACCCCGCTCTCTGTCCCCCACTCTCTGTTCCCCCTCCCTCTGACCCTCTCTATCTCCCATTCTCTCTCTGTCCCCCTCTCTCTGACCCCAGCTCTCGGATTTCCTCTATCTCCCCCGCGCTCTGTCCCACCCTCTCTGTCCCCCTCTCTTTGTCGCCCTCTCTCTGTCCCCCTCTCTCTCTGACCGCCTCTCACTGAAGCCCTCTATCGCCCCCGCTCTCTGTCCCCCACTCTCTGTCACTCTCTCTCTGTCCCCCACTCTCTGTCCCCCCTCTCTGTCCCCCTCTCTCTCTGTCCCCCTCTTTCTCCGTCCCGCTCTCCCTCTGTCCCTCCCTCTCTGTCCCCATCTCTCTCTGTCCCCTCTCCCTGAACCACTCTCTCTCCCCTAACCCCCCCTCTCTGACCCACCCTCTTTGTCCCCCCTTGCTCTGCCGCCCATCTCCCCGCTCTCTGTCCCCCTCTCTCTGTCCCCCTCTCTCTGACACCCTCTATCTCCCTCACTCTCTGTGACCCACTCTCTGTCGCCCTCCTTCTGCCCCCCTCTCCCTCCCAAGCGCCTCTCTCTTCGCCTCTCTCTCTGTCCCCCTCTCACTGCCCCCATCTCTCTCTGCCCCTCTCTCTGTTGCCCTCTCACTGCCCCTTCTCTCTCTCTGCCCCTCTCTCTCTGTCACCCTCTCTCTGTCGCGTTCTCTATGCCCCTCTCTCTCTCTGCCCCCCTCTCTCTGTCCCCTCTCTCTCTGACACCCTCTATCTCTCCCCACTCTCTGTGCTTCTCTCAATGTCCCTCTCCCTCTGACCCCCTCTATCTCACTCTCTCTCTGTCCCCCTCTCGCTGTCCCCCTCTCTCTCCCACCAGCTTCTCTCTAACCCCTCTCTTTTTTCCCCTCTCTCTCTGTCCCCCACGCTCTCTGTCCCGCTCTCTCTGTTTTCCTCTGTCTCCAACCCGCCTCTATCTGATCCCCTCTCTCTCCCACCCGCCTCTCTCTCTCCGTCCCTCTCTCTCTGTCCCCCTCTCTGTCCCCTCTCTCTCCCCCGCTCTCTGCGCACCTCTCTGTCGCCCTCTCTCTGCCCCCTCTTTCTCTGCCCCACACCATCTCCCCCACTTTTTGTCCCCCCTCTCTGACCCTCTCTATCTCCCCCACTCTCTGTCCACTCTCTCTCTGTCCCCCTCTCTTTGTCACCCCTCTCTCTACCCCCTCACTCAGTCCCCCTCTCTCTGTCGCTTCTCTCTCTGTCCCCCTCTCTCTCCGCCCCTCTCTCTGTGTCCCCCTCTCTCTCTGTCCCCCATCTCTCTTTCCCCTCTCTCGGACCCCCTCTATCTCTCCCACTCTCTGTGCCCCTCTCTGTGTCCTTCTCTCTCTGACCTCCTCTACCTCCCATTCTTTCTGTCCCCCTCTCTCTGACGCCCTCTATCTTCCCCATTCTGTGTGCCCCTCTCTCTGTCCCCCTCATTCTGACCCACTCTATCTCTCCCTCTCTCTGTCCCCCTCTCTCTCCCACCTGCCTCTATCTATCCCCTCTCTTTCCCACACACCTCTTTCTCTGTCCCAATCTCTCTGTCCCCCCCTCTCTGTCCCCCTCTCTCTCTCCCCTCTCTCTCTCTCTCCCGCTCTCTGCCCCCCTCTCTGTTGCCATCTCTCTGCCCCTCTCTCTCACTGCACCCCTTCTCTCTCTGTCCCCCTCTCTCTCTGACCCCCTCTATCTCCCCCACTCTCTGTCCCCCTCTCTCTTTCCCCCTCTCTCTCTGTCCCGATCTCTCTGTTCCCCCTCTCTTTGTCCCCCTCTCTATCTTACCCGCCTCTCTCTGATACCCACTCTCTCCCACACGCCTCTCTCTCTGCCCCCTCCCTCTGTCCCTCTCTCTCTGTGCGCCCTCTCTCTGTCCCCCTCTCTCTGGCCCCCCTTACTCTGTCCCCTCTTTCTCTCCCCCGCTCTCTGGACACCTCTCTGTCGCCCACTTTTCCCCCATCTCTGCACCCCTCTATCTCCCCCTCTTTCTGTCCCCCCTCTCTGACCCTCTTTAGCTCCCTACTCTCTGTGCCCATCTCTCTGTCCCCCTCCCTTTGAACCTCTCTACCTCCCATTCTTTCTGTCCCCCTCTCTCTGACCCCCTCTATCTCCCCCATTCTCTCTGCCCCTCTCTCTATCCCCCTCTCTCTGTCCCGATCTCTCTGTTCCCCCTCTCTCTGTCCCCCTGTCTCTCTTACCCGCCTCTCTTTGATACCCTCTCTCTCCCACCCGCCTCTCTCGCTGCCCCCCTCTCTCTGTCCCCCTCTCACTGTGCGCCCTCTCTCTGTCACCCTCTCTCTGTCACCATCTCTCTTACCACCGCTCTTTCTGCCCCCACCTCTCTGACCCCCTCTCTCTCCCCCACTCTGTACCCCACTCTCTGACCCCCAAACTCTGCCCCCTCTCACTATCCCCCTCTATCTCCCTCTCTCTCTGTCCCCCTCTCTCTGACACCCTCTATCTCCCCACTCTCTGTGACCCACTCTCTGTCGCCCTCCTTCTGCCCCCCTCTCCCTCCCAAACACCTCTCTTTTCCACCCTCTCTCTGTCCCCGTCTCTCTCTGCCCCCATCTCTCTCTGCCCCTCTCTCTGTTGCCCTCTCACTGTCCCCCTCTCTCTCTGTCCCCCTCTCTGTCACCCTCTCTCTGTCGCCTTCTCTATGCCCCTCTCTCTCTGCCCCCTCTCTCTGTTCCCCCCTCTCTCTACCCCCTCTATCTACCCCCACTCTCTGTGCCCCTCTCTTTGTCACTCTCCCTCTGATCCCCTCTATCTCACCGTCCCTCTGTCCCCCTCTCGCTGTCCCCCTCTCTCTCCCACCCGCTTCTCTCTATCCCCCCTCTCTCTCTGTCCCCCTTGCTCTCTGTCCCGCTCTCTCTCTTCCCCCTCTCTCTGTCTCCCTCTCTCTCCCACCCGCCTCTCCCCTCTCTCTGCCCCCCTCTCTGTTCCCCCTCTCTCCAACCCCCTCGATCTCCTCCACTGTCTGTCCTCTCTCTCTCTGACCCACTCTATCTCCTCCACACTCTGTCTCCTCTCTGTCTGTCCCCCTCTCTCTGTCACCCCTCTCACTCTGCCCCTCTCTCTGTCCTCCTCTATCTCTGTCCCCCTCTCTCTCTGTTCCCCCCTCTCTCTGTGCCCCTTTCTCTGTCCCCCTCTCTCTCTGACCCCCTCTACCTCCCATTCTTTCTGTCCGCCTCTCTCTGACCCACTCTATCTCCCCACTCTCTGTTCCCCTCTCTCTCTGACACCCTCTATCTCCCCCACTCTCTCTGCCCCACTCTCCTTCGCCCTCTCTCTGCCCCCATTTCTCACTGCCCAACTCTCTCTGTCCCCCTCTCTCTCTGTCCCCCTCTATCTCTGTCCCCTCTCTCTCTGACCCCCTCTATCTCCCCCACTCTCTGTGCCCCTGACTTTGTCCCCCTCCCTCTGACCCCCTCTACCTCTCCCTCTCTCTGTCCCCCTCTCTCTCCCACCTGCCTCTCTCTATCCCCCTGTCTCTCCCCACCTCTCTCTCTGTCCCCCTCACTCTGTCCCGTCTCTCTCTCTCCCCCACTCTCTGCCCCCTCTCTGCCCCCTCTCTCTCTCTGTTACCCTCTCTCTGTCGCCATCTCATTGCCCCCCCTTCCCACTCTGTCCCTCCCTCTCTCTGACCCCCTCTATCTCCCCCTCTCTTTGTCCCCCTCTCTCTGTCCCCTCTCTTTCTTCCCCGCTCTCTGCCCCCCTCTCTGTCGCTCTCTCTCTGCCTCCTCTCTCTCTGGCCCGTGTCCCCCTCTCTCTCTCTCCCCCACTCTCTCCATCCCCCCACTCTCTGCCCCCTTCTCTCTGACCACCACTCTGATCCCCTCTCTGTCCCCCACTCTGTACCCCACTCTCTGATCCCCTCTCTGTCCCCCACGCTGTACCCCTCTCTCTGTCCCCTACTCTCTGTCCCCCTCTCTCTGTCCGTCTCTATATCCCCCTCTCCCTGCCTCCCTCTCTCTGACCCCCTCTCGCTCTGTCCCCCTCTGTCGCCCTCTCTCTGCCCTCCTCTCTCTCTATCCCCCTCTCTCCATCCCCCTCTCTCTGTCCCCCACTCTCTGTCCCCCTCTCTCTGTCCCTCTCTATATTCCCCTCTCTCTGTCCCCCTTTCTCTGACCCCCTCTCGCTCTGTCCCCCTCTGTTGCCCTCTCTCTGCCCCTCTCTCTCTCTGCCCTCCTCTCTCTCTCTCCCCTCTCTCCATGTCCCCCTCTCTCCATGTCCCCCACTCTCTGTCCCCTCTCTCTCTGCTCCCTCTCTCTGTCCCCCCCTCTCTCTGCCTCCCTCTCTCTCTCACTCCCCCTGTCTCTGTCCCCCCCTCTGTCGCCCTCTCTTGACTCCCTCTCTCTCTCTGCCCCTCTCTCTCTGACTCCCCCTCTCTCTTTCCCCTCTCTCTCTGTCCCCTCTCTCTCTGTCCCCCTCACTCTGTCCCCCCTCTCTCTGCCCCCTCTCTCTCTCTCGCCCTCTCTCTGACCCCCCTCTCTCTTCCTCCCTCTCTCTCTGCCCCCCTCTCTCTCTGTCCCTCTCTCTCTGCCCCTTCTCTCTCTGTTCCCCTCTCTCTCTGTCCCCCTCTCTCTCTGTCCCACTCTCTCTCTCCCCCACCTCTTTGTCCCCCTCTCTATGTCCCATCTCTCTCTGTCCCTCTCTCTCTGTCCCCCTCTCTCTCTGTCCCGTCTCTCTCTAACCCCCACTATCTCCCCCTCTCTCTGTCACCCTCTCTCTGTCGCCATCTCTCTGCCCCCTCTCTCTCTGTCCCCCTCTCTCTCTGACCCTTCACTCGTTATGTCCTCCCCTATTTCTCTCTCTCCCTCCCTCACCTTATCTCTCCCTTCCCTCTCTCTCTCCCTCTATCTCTCTCTGCTGTTTCGCTCTCTCTCCATCTTCTCTCAGTCTCGATCCCCCTACCTCGGTCTTTCTCTCCCCACTGCCCTCCGTTTCTCTCTGACTGAATATCTCTCCCTCCTGTGCCGCACTTCCTCTCTCTCTGACACATTCTGTCTCCCTGGTCCTTCCCTCTCCCTCTGACCCAGAGACTGGGGGTTGGTGGTGAGGCTGCGTGTGGGGGGGGTGGGGTGGTGGTGGTAGGGTGAAATGATCGAGAGATGTGGGAAGTAGTAGGTGGGGAAAATGGGGTAGAGAAGGAAATGCGGGAGGGAGACAGAGACGGCAGGGGAGAGAGAGAGTGAGGGTGAGGGGGAGAGAGAAGAATGGAGGCAGGTGGAGAAACTCATGTTGGGGGTGTGAGAGAGAGAGGTGAAGAGTGAGGCAGAAAGAATAGTGGAGGCAGGTGGAGAAACCGGGGTTGGGGGGGATGTATGAGAGGGTACAAGATAGAGTGAAAGGGAGAGGTGGTGAGAAAGAGAGAGTGTGCAGAAAGAGATAGAGAGGGAGAGAATTGAGGGGGAAAAGTGGGGGAGAGGTAATGGGGAGGCCAGGTTGGAGTGGGGGCGACAGAGGGAGTTAAACACAGCTCCTGAGCTCAGTGGTCTGTCCCCTTCCCTTCCCTGAGGACCAGGACTTTGGGCTGAGTATGTTTCTCTCCAGCTCAGTTTCTCCAACACAAAGACACACAACAACATCGGTCACTCTGCTGCTTGGCACGCTTTAATCAACATTTTTATTGGTTACAAATGGAAGTGATGGATACAGTCAGTGGGATGGTGCCTTTTCTCACTGGCCCCTGAGTTGTGAGAAACATTGAAATGTTTCCCTGTAACCGCCCTGGGGGATACGGATGGACAAACCAGCGCTACCCTCTGTCTGTTACCATAGCGACAGGCTGCTCCATCGCTGAAACACTGAACTGAAATGAGAAAATCCCGGATGGTGTGATTAATGAGGGAATTTGATTGATGGATGGATTTGGGTGAAGGGGTATTTCAGCACATTCTTCAGCTGCTGCCTGAACTTAGTCTGGGTCACGGCATAAATCGCGGTGTTTGTGCAGCAACTGAGGAGCTGCAGCATGAAGCCCAATTCCTGCACAAAGTCATGGAGATACAGAGACCGATATCCAATCCACCACATCCGTCTCCAGATAGAATGCAGCATTAATATTGACCATAAAATTGGCCGAGATCACAAACAGTAAAATGATGGATTTTTTTCGGTTTCTCATTTCAGTGTCAGACTGAGCGTCCCCATTGGTGTGAGCGCGGAGTCTCCTGCGGGCTCTGCTGGTCACTAAAATGTGTCTGACGGTGCGAATATTGAGCAGCAGAATCAGGAAAAATTGGACACACGGAGTTAGAATGTGGTGGAGGAACTCGATTATGACCCAGAAACTGGAGAATCGAAAAGCGTCTGTTACATCACAAAACCAGGGATTGTTCACCAGCCAATACCGAGCCGTGAGCATAAAATACCAGGAAATGTTCTTTAAACAGCTCAGCACAGTCACTGCTCCCAGAACCACAGCCGCCGTTTTCTCACTGCAATATTTACTTTTCAGCGTCTGGCAACAAATGGCCACAAACCGATCAAAGGTGAAAGTGACGGTGAACCAGACAGAGCAGTCAGTGGCTGCATAAACCAGGACGGCGTGGATACTACACACGGGGACGGAGTCCTTCAGGAAATAAAACTGTTCCCGATAAACAATGGGAATGTGTCTCAGGATCAGGTCGAGGATAATGACCAGGAGATCTGCCGCTGCCATGGCCCCCAGGTAACGTCTGACACATGGAGACAATCCACAATCTTTATAAAGCAGGACGTAGATGGTCACTACGTTAACTGTGAGGAAGGAAAACAAACCCATTATCCATCAGCCTGGAGGCAAAGGGACGCGTTTGATTGGGGACCCAGTGAGATTTTCAAATGTGTCCCTGTATTCAGGGATTTATTAAAATAATTGGAGATGGAATTACAAATGGGAAGGTTGGAATTACTGACAAAAATGTGACATAAACCACAAGAAACCCTCCCTCCCCAAACACACAGAGACACATTCATAAAGACAGATGGTTTCTAGAACATTCCCACACACTCGATCACTCGAGAGCAGACACAGGTCACTCCTTCCCAGTTCCTAATGCGGAAGGTGGAAATGTTGCTGTCCTGAAGGATTCTCTCCCAGTTTCCTGAGGACAAACGGAGTTTGGGAATTTCAGTATTTTGTTCTAAATTGTGGTCGATCCTGTGTCGGGAAGTAATGTAAACGCAGGGAAAACGTATTCACCCCTTTAACTGCCTGAGGGGCCTTCGGAACAGTGTCTCCTTCTCCCTGGAACGGGATCTTTTCCCTCGGGATCTTATCGTTTTTTCAATTCACTGACCTCCGGCCGTTCACAAACAATGTCAGGGACAGAACGTTCCAGGGAATGTCAGTTATAGAATGTCAGGGACAGAACGTTCCAGGGAATGTCATTTATAGAATGTCAGGGACAGAATGTTCCGGGGAATGTCAGTTATAGAATGTCAGGGACAGAACGTTCTGGGGAATGTCAGTTATAGAATGTCAGGGACAGAACGTTCCAGGGAATGTCATTTATAGAATGTCAGGGACAGAATGTTCCGGGGAATGTCAGTTATATAATGTCAGGGACAGAACGTTCCGGGGAATGTCAGTTATAGAATGTCAGGACAGAACGTTCTGGGGAAAGTCAGTTATAGAATGTCGGGGACAGAAAGTTCCGGGGAACTCCTTGACCTGCCCATCACCTCCCCCCCCCCTACCCACTCCACCAAAATGATGTCCTGTGCCTGGACACACTGTAACATTAATAGGGTGAGTGACGGAGGGTCCAATCACAGGAATTGGAACTAAAGGCATTGCCAGATCAGCTGAAAGGGTGAGATATACCACATTCTCAATCCACCTCACAGAACCTGCCCAGACACCATACACCCAGAGGAGATATCTGTTCACCGGGGAACACTGTACAGACCAGGCCAGTGTACTGCTCAGTACAACCCAGCAATCTATCCAGATTCATCATTTACACTGGGCAATACAATCCAGCAATCTGTCCAGAGGGGAACAATGCACAGACCACGGCAGTGCATTGATCTATAAACCCGGACTAGATATCTGTCCAGCACCGGAGCTGTGTAGACCACAGCAGTGCATTAATATATAAACCCGTACTAGGTATCTGTCCAGCACCGAGAGCTGTGCAGACCACAGCAGTGCATTGATCTATAACCCCGGACTAGATATCTGTCCAGCACGGGGAGCTGTGCAGACCACAGCAGTGCAGTATTTCTAAACCTCAAACAGAACGACTGACCAGCACAGCGAACTGTGCAGTGATCACCCGTGAGGTAATTTGCAAACCTGGAGCAGTTACCCTCTAAGTGAGAAAGACTGTGTACCCCACCCTACTGCATTGATCTGTAACCAGGAGCAGTTACTCTCCCAGCATGTAGGACTGTGTACCCCACCCTAGTGCAATGCTTAGTAACACTGCGTTAGATCACTGCCCAGTGTGGGGAAACTTGCAGCCCGCGCTGGAAGTGACAGGATGTGCAGCTCCATATCTGCATTGTGCCCTGACAAGGGTGTGCTGTGGGTGTGAACATCACTGCCAGAGAGAGATGGCGGAGGAATCAGTTTAAATATCATCACATGGGACGGGTTTGGGAAAGTAGACAGAGAGGGGGAGACTGAGAGACAGTGTCATGGAAGGATGTGTTCCCAGGTTTCAGAATGCTGAAATATAGACACTTCGATAACATCCTGTAACATGAGCCTGTCTTCCCAGGAAAGATGGGAAAAAGGGATATTGGTGTGAGGTCAGATGATGGAGAGTTTTGGATGAGCATTTGTTCTACAGCTTTGAAATTGAGTCCTTCATGGCTGGAGGTACACACCATCACCCAGATGCCCCTGGATATTCTGTGATCCCTGACACTGGTGCCCAATGGGCACATGATTAATCTTTCTCAGGTTGGAGCTGCACTGCACAGTTTACTCGGAGCATGGCAGATAAGGGACAATTACACTACGGTTTGTCAACAGGGGCACTGAGGTCCTGGTGGATGGGCTAGTACAGAGAGGGACCATTCTCTTCCCAGAGGAGGCCAAACCACCAGACCCATCGCGCATGGTCTGAGTTCAAAACACAGCTCAGTGCAGTATCTGGGGTCTGCAGAAATGTCCAGCAATACAGGACAAGCATCAATAACCTTCCCCACGCTGTCAGGATAAGGGTCACCGTATTCTCTCTGCTCCCTCACAATCACTGTACATCTCTTATAGCACCGACCCCTGAACAAGGCTCATGGTTCACCACTCTCACTGTCGCATGCTGCACTTTCTCTCTCTGTCTCTGTCTCCGTCTCTCTCTCTCTCTCTCTCCCTCTCTCTTACCCCCTCCCTCCACTTCACCCCCACACTAATAACACTGCATGGATGCAACACTGTGGACTGACTCCCTCTGGACACCTCACCATGACCCCCTCCCCACCTACACTAACACTAACAGAAGGAGAGAGAGTGCAATAGGCCATTCCTTCTCAGGCAGATTACATTTTCTCCCTCTCTAAGTTGAATCACACAGTAATGTCGTCCTCTCCCAAACTGGACCATGTGAGGTCTCCTTGTACATTATCCAAACTATGTCTCCATCACATTCCCTGTTCTATGTAGGTGCATCATTGCTGCTGTCATACACAGAGCCATACCCTTCGCAGAAAATGGTCTCGGTCAACTTGAAGATATATTTATATGTCCCTGCTTCATTAAAAAATAAAAATGTTTAATTTATTCAGAATACCTGTGTTAAACTGAATGCAATTTTTAAAGAAATATAGAAATTGCTGAAAAAGTCGGAAAGTCTCTCAGGACCCAGATGCTGGATAGTTGTACCAGCATCCACCACTTCCTCTGGCAGCTCATTCCATACGCACACCACCCTCTGTGTGAAATGTTGCCCTTTAGGCCTCCTCAAAACCTTTCCCCTCTCACTTTCCACCAATGCCCTCTAGATTTGGACGCCCCTAACCTGGGAAAAAAACCCTGACTGCTCACCCTATCCATGACCATTCTGATTTTATAAACCTTAACTGCTGCGAAATGTAACTCCAATCAACACGGATGGATGTACTTTCACTCATTCTGGACCTAAATTCTGAAATGCAATATTGATACCGCTTCCTTCTCCATCAAGTCACAATTTTAAATCCATTTTAATCAGTTTGTTCAGATGTATCCTGAGACACTTCTGTGGGCTTTACACCTGGACCTTTGTGCCCGGAGGTCGGGACGAGCATCACTCAGCAATACCCATAAAGCTGTAACATTATTCTCCTGTGTGTTTGTTCATCAGACTGTCCTTACATGCTGGGACATACCTCTGCAACAGGCAGGACTTGAATCCAGGCCTTCTAGTCCAGAGCTAGGAACACTACCACAGAAGTACGGGAATTGGAATCAAATCCAGAGCTCTGGCTCAGAGACAGGGACAATACCCACTACACTGCCATATCCAGATTTTGGGTCATATTTTAGTGCCCACGTTTAGCTCAGTGTGGATTTATTATCATCAGGTTACCATTACTGAACCACACAAAACACTTTGTATTGTTAAGCAAACGCAAGATATTTGTCTCAACTGTAGGATATTGAGTGTACCTGCTGTGCCATCAAAATTAACTATAAAAATCTTTAATTGCTATTATCTGTAGTCTACAATATTAGGGAAAGAAATCCTGCAGACACACTCTGCCCAATGAAGGGTCTCAAATAGACATTTATTACTGAACACCAGAGACAAAGGAAGAGCTTAATTTCTTAGCCCAAAACACCGATCACACTTACCCAAAGGGAAATATTGATTATATAATTGCAATACTCAAACAGTTTGCCATTCATCTTTCCATCATAGTTTGAGTAACATTGTTCTGGATCATAAACGTGTTGTTTTAGCAGATTAAAGAAACTAGCATGACTTGTTCCTAAAACTGACCCTGACCCAGTCTGAGACCAATATCATCGGCTATATCACCAACCTGGTTACATTTAACATTTGTCGTGAGCAGTGAAGGAGTGGGACTAGAAAAGGAAACAGTGACCCAAAAAGTCGGTGAACTATAGACGGGTGAGCCTGATGTCAGTGGTGGGTAAGTTGTTGGAGGGGATTCTGAGGGACACGATTTACATACATTTGGGAAGGCAAGGGCTGATTGGGGTAGACAACGTGTCTTTCTGTATGAGAAATCATGTCTCATTAATTTGGTTGAGTTTTTTGAAGAGATGACAAAGAAGATTGATGAAGGCAGTTTGGTGGACATTGTCTATATGGACTACAGCAAGGTGTTCATTTAAAGAACAAAGACCAAAGAAAATTTACAGCCCAGGAACAGGCCCTTCGCCCTCCAAGCCTGAGCCGATCCAAATGTACTGTCTAAATCTGTCGGTCAATTCCTAAGCATCTGTCTTCCTCTGCTCCCCACCTACTCATGCATCTGTCCAGACGCATCTTAAAGAATCTACCGTGCCTGCCTCCACCACCTCTGCGAGCAACGTGTTCCAAATGCCCACCACCCTCTGTGTGAAGTACTTACCGCGTGTATCCCCCTTAAACTTTCCACCTCTCACTTTGAAAGCACGACCTCTCGTTATTGAATCCTTCAACCTGGGAAAAAGCTGGTCTCTATCCACCCTAGCTATATCATTCATGATTTTGTAAACGTTAATCAGGTCCCCCCCAATCTCCTTTTATCTAGTGAAAATAAACCTAACCTACTCAGCCTGCCTTCATAGCTAGTATTTCATTCTGATTGATAGACAGATTAGTAAGTTTCAGTCACATAAGATACAGAGGAAGCTAGTCACAAATGGCGTGAAGGAAGAGGGATATTTTTCAGCCTGGAGGCTTGTGAGCAGCAGTGTGCTGCAAGAATCAGTACTAAGTTCACTGCATTTCATCATTTATGTAAAGGATTTAGATGTGAATATTGGGGCAATAGTTAGTAAGTATACAGATGACATCAGAAAGGTGGTGTAGTAGATTATCTCAGAGTACAACAAGACCGCATTTAGATAGGACAAAGAGGCAAGGAGTGACAGATGAAGTTTAATTTAGATAAATATGAATCTTTGCATTTTGGGAAGGCAAATCAGGGCAGACATTATATACTTCATGGTCAGGTCCTAGGGCATGTTGTGAAACAAAGGGGCAGAGGGCTGCAGGTTCATTGTTCCTTGAACGTGGAGTCGCAGGTAGACAGTGTAGTGCAGAACTCATTTGGCACATTTGCCTTAATCAGTCAGAGCATTGAGTATAGGAGTTGTGGTGGCATGTTGCATCTGTACAGTATGTTGGTGAGGCCGCTTTAAGAATACTGTGTACAACTCGCTTTTCTGCAGAAATGACTTACACGGATGTTCCAGGACTGGAGGTTTGAGCTATCGGGAGAGGCTGCTTAGGTTGAGATGTTTCCCCCTGGAGTGTCAGAGGCTGAAGGGTGACATTATAGAGGTTTACAAAACCATCAGGGGCATGGATATTCTGAACAGCCACGTTCTGCTCCCAAGGATAGGGGAGTGCAGTACAAGAGGGCAGAGGTCGAAGGTGAGAGGGTGAATGATTTAGAAGGGGCCTGAAGATAAATGTTTCACACAGAGAGTGGTGTGTACAGAAAGTGCTGTCAGAGGAAGTGCTGAAGGCGGTTTCAATCACACATTTAAAAAGTATCTGAAAGAAGAGGGATATTGGCCAAATGCTGGCAAATGGGATCAGATCGGATTTGATATCTGATCGGAGTGAACAGATTGGACTAACGGGTCTGCTTTCGTTCTGCATGACTCTCTGATTCTATAAGAGGGATGATGAAAAATTCTGTAAAGTCCTTTCAAGTCGTACTTCTCTTCTCTGGAAGTTTATCGTGCCTCTATGTTTACATTGATTGAAAGCTGCATTAATTACATATTTGACAAAGAAGTGAGTAATTGATAATGGGATACAGACAGGAAAGTGGGGCTGAGACCCCAACCTGATCAGCCAGAATCTTACTGCCTGGTGGAGAAGGCTCAAAGTATCTAATGACCCACGCCTGTTCCTCACTCCCATGTTCCTGTGTTCCATTCAGCCCCTCAAACCTGCTAGACAGGAACAGTTGGAGGCCACTTGCTCCTATAATCTGGTGCACAGAAACAGAGGAGACCATTCAGTCCCTCAAAAATGTCACACCCACTTTGAGGTGATTTGGGAAATGTAATTGGAAAATCCAGGCTGGGTATGAAAGAGGCCCCTCATCTCTCTTTAGAAAGCTTCCCCTACCTGCAGCTTGAGCTCCATTTGTTGGTCATGTTGTAGATCCAGATTCACTGAGCAAACAGCCCACATACCTCACCCAGAGATGGCTCACAAAATCATCTAATCTCCCTGACTGCAATATGCAATACCAGAACATTCATAAAAATAACACCCACTAACTTTCCAATAACAGAAGGGGAGAACATCAGAAATAGGGGCATGTCGTTCACTCCCCAAACCTGCCTTGCCCTTCACTAAGATCATGGCTGATCTGCTTCTGGCCTCAAATCCTCTTTCATACCCAATTCTTCATAGCCCTCACCTCTCTGACAGGTCAATATCCATCTACCTCCTCTTCAAATACTTTCAGTCATCCAGCTCTCCGAACACTCTTGAGAAGTGAAATCCTGACATTCAATACCACCTGTTTGAAGATAACACGTGCTGCTCCTATATCATGGTTTATTGATGTGAACAAAAGAGGTTGAGGCAAGATTCCCGGTAAAAATGACCGACCCTGATATCAAGACAATGGTTGACTTCTGTTGACATCACGGAGCTGAACCGAATGGGAATCAGAGTAAACTCTCCAGTGTTTGGAGTCAAACATGGCACAAAGGAAGATGCTCATCATCTCAGTCCTGGGTCACCTCTGTGGGAGATCCTCAGTGTAGCTTCCTCTTCACAAACATCATTAGCTGCTTCATGAATGTCTCCCTACCCTCACCCGCCCCACCATAAGATCAGAAGTGGGGATGGTCACTGAAGATTCAACAATGTTCAGAACGTTTTGTCCCCCGTCAGCTCCTGAACTGGTCTGTGTCCATGTGCAGCAAGATCCAGGCTCCATTCAGGCTTGTGCTATTAAAGTATCAGTAACAATCATGTAACAGCACTGCCTGACACTGCACATTTCCACAGTAAAAAAAGAGTTCATTCATCACCTAACGCTGGTTTCACGGGAATATGAGGAAGCCATTCAGCCCATTGACATTATTGGAGAAGAACAGGGATAGCCCATTCAGTGCCTCCAGCTTATTACTCAGGAAGAGAAGGAGTCTAGTGTGATGGACCACACCAGAGCGCCTGGAAAATATTTGAAGGCAACATCCTAGACCTTTATGTTTTCTTATTTTAAAGGAAATGAAAAGTGTCTGTTCCAGATGCAATGTGACTGGTCAGACTCCTCGGTGGGAAGCAAAATACCATCTATTTCACCATGAAAGAAGAAATAACACCACAGAAAGAGGAATTTAGAATAACGTAATTCTATTGGACAGCATAACAGAATAAGAGATCTAGGAACTATTACTAATGAACTGTTCCAATATCGGGAAATCCCATAAACACAGCCCTTGGCAAAAAGAAATATTCAGACACAGAATGTCACAAACATTTCTCCAATCCAGGAATTAAAAACAGCATCAAGAGAAAATTCAGAGAGAGTAGCAGCCAGGAGACATTCACTGAAGCTTCCAACTCTGTGGAGACCCCAATAGTTTCTGATGTTACTGAGAAACCAAAATCCAGAGATCCTAACCTGTGAGAGCTGGCCGCACCCATTCAGGCTGCATTAAAATAAACCCAAGGCCTCCCTAGCTGTTACTCAAGTGGTCTTTACTACCCAGCTTTGTAACGATCGTTCAATCTCTCTTAAAAGAAACCCGGACAAAATAACCTCTTAAAGCTGCAGCATTGTCACACTTGTCACTACATCGACCTGTCAAACAGAAACCAGGGATAACCCAGTCAGGCCTTTGGCCCTACCCAATTGGACAAGGAAGAAGCCAGTCAGTCCCTTGAGTCACTTATACAGGAACAGCAGAAGGCCATTCCCACCTCAATGCACTTACACGGGGGCAGAATGAGGAAATTGATGCTGATTCCTGATGAATGGCTTTTGACCAATACGTCGATTCTCCTGCTTCAAGGATGCTGTCTGACCCGCTGTGCTTTTCCAGCAATCGACTCTCTACTCTTATCTCCAGCATCGGCAGTCTTAAGTGTTTCCTGAATGATGCTCTAACATGATGAACAAGTGGGGCAGAGGCTGCACAGACAGACTGTTCCACGTTGTTCCTCGTGGCTCCGTTGCTCATGATACACATGTGGGACTTTAACATGGTTCTCTAGTGGTGAGCAGGGAAGCCATATGTCTTGTGCGAAGTCTCAAGAAAGCATCTTTCTTCTCTGAGAAGACAGACTGGTGTTCTCTATGTAGAGTGGAAGCTAATGGGAATGGCTACCTGTTTTAGATGGAAGGGATTGTGAGCAACCTGATATTCAGTATAGGGTTCACACGCCGACTGCACAATAACATGGGGAGAGTTAATTTAGGCATATAAACTATTAGGAAGGTCACGTTAGACTAATGTATCGATGCTCTAAGTTCAAATAATGCTGATCATGTTCATGTTGACCTTGTCTAGTGCATGTCCTGTGCAGTGTATCCTGTGTGCCTTACTCTGTCTAAGTCTATTTCCACCCTATGATCTGTCTGGCCATGCTTACTATGATTTTCCTCCACTGCTCATAAATAAAGTGTTTCCCTGTACTGAGGTACACGTGACAATAAATCAAATCAATCAATCCTGGGTAAAGTATGGAACTTCTCTCCCTGTCATTGTCTCTTTTGGAAATAAGTGATCGCTGCCACTCCTCGTGTTTCAGCATCATAATTTCTTCGTCTCTCACATCTCTACAGATAAAACACTCAGCTTATTCTCTCTATCCCCATGTTACCATCACCCGTGTCTGTGGTAAGGAGATCATTCCTTACCAAGGAGATCAAATCTGTAGAGAGTTCCCCAAATGCTCTCTCAGCAAGGCTCGACAACAGCCGGAAGATGGCTTTACTTATGTACTCGGATCATCTTACAATGAAGGACAGCATACCATTGACTTCACCCATTACTTACAAAGGGTTTGATTCAGACCGGTCAGCATAAAATTGTGAGTGGGAGATCATGCTTCCCAAATTTCTTAGAGTCTTTTGGTGAAGTGACCAAGAAGGTTAATGAGGGCAGAGCGGTAAAAGTAGTCTCTATGGATTTCAGTAAGGCCTTTGATAAGTTTCCACACGGCAGGCTGCTCAGGAAGGTTCAATCACGCAGAATACTGGGGGAACTGGCCAATTGGATTCACAGTTGGGTTGATGGTAGGAAGCCTGTTAGACTGGAGGTTGGGTCCATAGCTTTTTGTTAACTATGATTTGGATGAGAATATACGAGGCATGATTAATAAGTTTGCAGATGACACTAAGATAAATGGCAGCATGATCCAAATTTAAGGTTAAACGGGAAGGAATAAAAGGGAACCTGAGGGACGACTTCTTTACATAAATGGCTGGTACGTGGATGAGCTGCCAGAAGATGTGGCTGAGGGGGATGTATTAACAATGTTTCAAAAGCATTTGGATCAGTGAGGAAGTTTCTCAGAAATTGCAGCAGGATCTTAATCAGGTGGGGAAGTGGGCTGAGAAATGACAAATGGAATTTAATATGGAAGTGTGAGGTCTTGCAGTTTGGAATCTCATATCAATGTAGGAGTTTCACAGTGAATGGGCGGGCCTATAGGGGTGTAGGGGGCAGCGAGACCTTAGAATTAAGGTGCACGGTTCCCTGAGAGTGGAGTCACAGGTAAGCAGGGCAGTGAAGAAGGCTTTTGACACACTGGCCTTCGTCAGGCAGAATATTGAGTATAGAAGTTGGGAATTTATGTTGCAGTTACACAGGACTTTGGTAAGGCCGCACTTGGAGGATTGTGTTCAGTTTTGTCAACTTGTTATAGGGAGGATATAATGTAATTAGAAAGAGTGCAGAAGAAATTTACAAGGACATTGCCAGGACCCAATGGTCCGAGTTATAGGGAGAGGTTGGACAAGCTTTGACCTTTTCTTTAGAGTGTAGGAGACTGAGGGAGTCCTAATAGAGCGATATAAGATCATGAGGGATATGGATAGGGTGAATGCTCTCAGTCTTTTCCAAAGTTTAGTGAATCAAGGACGAGAGGGGATCAGTTTAAGGTTAAACGGGAAGGAATAAAAGGGAACCTGAGGGACGACTTCTTTACATAAATGGCTGGTACGTGGATGAGCTGCCAGAAGATGTGGCTGAGGGGGATGTATTAACAATGTTTCAAAAGCATTTGGATAAATATGTGGATAGGAAAGGACTAGAAGGATATGGGACAACTGCAGGGATATGGGGTTAGTGTGAATGGACATTTACAAGGTGGAGTCGAACCTCTTTGCTAATTAAAACCAAACACCCAGAAAAGCTCGCCTCACCTCGTAATCTGTTAACATATGAGTGACACAGATCTCCTACATTCCACTATTTAAACAAAAATTAGCAAGTTAGTTTCTTAACTTTAATAGTGAACACTAAACAAAAACTATTCGCAAATACAAGCCTCTCTTTTCTTACCTACTTACTATCTGACTCCAACTCTGTAAAATATATGTTGTTCCAACAACCCACATATTAAACGTTACAATCTCAAGACCACACAGTCTCTATCTCCCCCGCTGTGTTCACTCTTTCAGCTGCTGATCTCCCTGGGTCATGTTTTTTTTATTGCAAGTAGGTTTACATGAACATGTGTCTTTGATAGAGAGTGTTTGAGATGGTCAGTTAGCACTCCTGCTCTGCAGCAGTTACTCTGCTGTTGGATGGCAGTGACTCTCCCTCTATTTTCAAAATGCTGGTTTTATTTACTTCCCATGCTACAATAATTCTCATAATTTGATTGAATTCCAGGTGTACCAACAATGATATTCAAATTCCATTGGCTTCGGATATTCTGAGCATTATTTAAAGTCTTTGATTGCATTTGAATTGCTTTCAAAACAGCAACCAAAACTCAGGCTTCCATTTCCCAGCTAATTGTTACATTTGGAACAGTCTGACCTTTAGCTGGCATCTGTGGCTGTACTTTCGATTCAGCAAAACCCGTCCTATCTTAAAGTGAACAGACATTGATGAGCTTCCAGGCAGTAACATACTCCGGGCTATCTGTTATTCTGTATACTAACCTCCTTGAACCCCTCGATTAGATTCCAGGCCGTAACTCACTCTGTGCTATCTGTTATTCTGTATATAACCCACGCTGAACACCTCGATTCGATTCCAGGCTGTAATTCACTCAGGGGTATCTGTTATTCTGCAGATAAACCACCCTGAACCCCTCAATTAGATTCCAGGCTGTAAATCACTCCGGGGTGTCTGCTGTTCTGTATATAAACCACCCTGAACCCCACGATTAGATTCCAGGCTGTAA
The DNA here is from genome assembly GCF_047496795.1 of Chiloscyllium punctatum. Classification (NCBI taxonomy): domain Eukaryota; kingdom Metazoa; phylum Chordata; class Chondrichthyes; order Orectolobiformes; family Hemiscylliidae; genus Chiloscyllium; species Chiloscyllium punctatum. Next base: position 33,341,062 of record NC_092751.1, read on the forward strand.
CTGACTTCGGGCTATCTGTTATTCTGTATATAATCCACCCTGAACACCTCTATTCGATTCCAGGCTGTAACTCACTGCTTGCTATCTGTTATTCTGTATATAACCCACCCTGAAGCCCTCGATTCGATTCGAGGCTGTAACTCACTCCGCGCTATCAGTTATTCTATATATAAACCACCATGAAACCCGCGATTAGATTCCAGGCAGTAATTTCCTGTCAGGGTTGAAAGGGAAGGCTGGTAGTTATTGGGAATTCTGGCTGACTAAAGAAATTGAGGGTTTGGTTCAGAAAAAGAAGGAAGTATCTGTCAGGTATAGACAGGATAGATCGAGTGAATCCTTAGAAGAGTAGAAAGGAAGTTGGAGTACACTTAAGAGGGAAATCAGGAAAACCAAACGCGGACATGAGATTGCTTTGGCAAATAGAATTAAGGAGAATCCAAAGTGCTTTTACAAATATATTAAGGACAAAGGGTAATTACGGAGAGAATAGGGCCCCGCTAAGATCAGTAAGGCGGCCTTTGTGTGGAGCCACAGAAAATGGGGGAGATTTAAAATGAATATTTTGCATCAGTATTTACTGTGGAAAAGTATATGGAAGATATAAAATGTAGGGAAATCGATGGTGACATCTTGCAAAATGTCGATATTACAGAGGAGGAAGTGCTGGATGTCGTGAAATGGTTAAAGGTGGATAAATCCCCAGGAGCTGATCAGGTGGACCCGAGAACTCTGTGGGAAGCTAGAGAAGTGATTGCTGGGCCTCTTGCTGAATTATTTGTATCATCGATAGTCACAGGTGAGATGCTGGAAGACTGGAATTTGGCAAACGTGGTGCCACTGTTTAAGAAGGGCGGTAAAAACAAGCCAGGGAACTATAGACCGGTGAGCCTGACCTCGGCGGTGGGCAAGTTTTTGGAGGGAATCCTGAGGGACAGGATGCACATGAAGTTGGAAAGGCAAGGACTGATTCGGGATAGCCAACATGGCTTTGTGCGTGGGAAATCATGTCTCACAAACTTGATTGAGTGTTTTGAAGAAGTAACAAAGAAGATTGATGATGTCAGTGCAGCAGATGTGATCCATATGAATTTCAGTAAGGCGTTCGACAAGGTTCCCCATGGGACACTGATTAGCAAGGTTAGATCTCATGGAATACAGGGAGAAGTAGCCATTTCGATACAGAACTGACTCAAAGGTAGAAGACAGAGGGTGGTGGTGGAGGATTGTTTTTCAGACTGGAGGCCTGTGACCAGTGGAGTGCCACAAGGATCAGTTTTGGGCCCTCTACTTTTTGTCATATATTTTAATGATTTGGATGCAAGCATAAGAGGTACAGTTAGTAAGTTTGGCAATGACACCAAAATTGCAGGTGTAGTGGACAGCGAAGAGGGTTTCCACAGATTACAACAGGATCTGGACCAGATGGGCCAATGGGCTGAGAAGTGACAGATTGAGTTTAATTCAGATAAATGTGAGGTACTGCATTTTGGGAAAGCAAATCTTAGTAGGAATTCTACATTTAATGGTAAGGTCCTAGGGTGTGTTGCTGCACAAAGAGACCTTGAAGCGCAGGTTCATAGTTCCTTGAGAGTGGAGTCGTGGGTAGATAGGATCGTGAAGAAGGCGTTTGGTATGCTTTCCTTTATTGGTCAGAGTATCGAGTACAGGAGTTGGGAGGTCATGTTGTGGCTATACAGGACATTGGTTAGGTCACTCTTGGAATATTGCATGCAATTCTGGTCTCCCTACTATCGGAAAGATGTTGTGAAACTTGAAAGGGTTCAGAAAAAATTTACAAGAATGTTGCCAGGGTTGGAGGATTTGAGCTACAGGGAGAGGCTGAACAGTCTGGGACTGTTTTCCCGGGAGTGTCGGACGCTGAGGGGAGACCTTATCGAGGTTTACCCTGGGATAAGGGAGTCCAGAACGAGAGGGCATAGGTTTAGTTTGAGAGGGGAATGATATGATAGAGACCTAAGGGACAACGTGTTCACGCAGAAGGTGGGATGTGTGTAGCGTGAGCTGCCAGAGGAAGTGGTGGAGGCTGGTACAATTGCAACTTTTAAGAGGAATTTGGAAGATTATGTGAATAGGAAGGGTTTGGAGGGATATGGGCTGGGTGCTGGCAGGTGGAACTAGATTGGGTTAGGATATCTGGTCGGCAGTGACAGGTTGGACCGAAGGGTCTGTTTCCATGCTGTACATCTCGATGATTCTGTAACTCTATAACTCACTCCGGGCTCCCTGTTATTCTGCATATAAACCACACTGAAACCCTCGATTAGATTCCAGTCTGTAACACACTCTGGGGTATCTGTTATTGTACACAAAATCATCCAAAATCCCCTTGATAAAATTCCAATCTCTAACTGACTTCCAATTTTAAGGGACTCTGTACATTAGCCACTTCAATCCTTTGATTAGATTCCAGTCTGTATCACACTCCTGGGTATCTGTTAGTTTATATATTAACCATCCAATCCAAACCCTGTTAAAATTGCCCAAGGTATTCAGGGATGTGTAGGTGAGGTGCATTAATCAGGTGTATATGTGGAGAAAGGGGTCTGGATGGGTTATTCTTCTGTGGGTCAGTGTGGTCTTGTTGGGCTGAAGGGCTTGTTTCCCCACGGTCAGGATTATATGAATCACCCGGAACCCTCTCGATTAGACTCTAACGTGTAACTCACTTCCATGTACATGTGACTGGCATGTTTCAAAACCACCCCAAAACCTTCAATACTATTCCATTTCGATAAACACGAGGCGCTGCATTTTGGGAAAGCAAATTTGAGCAGGATTTATACACATAATGGTCAGGTCCGAGGGAGAGTTGCTGAACAAAGAAACTTTGAACTGCAGGTTCGTAGCTCCGTGAGAGTAGAGTGGCAAGTGGATCAGATAATGAAGGCAGCATTTGGTATGCTTTCCTTTATTGGTCAGTGTTTTGAGTATAGGCATTGAGAGGTCATGTTGTGGCTTGACTGGACATGGGTTAGGCCACTGTTGGAATATGGCATGCAATTCTGGTCTCCTTCCTATTGGAAGGATGTTGTGAAACTTGGAAGGGTTCAGAAAAGATTGAAAAGGAGGTTGCCAGGGTTAGAGGATTTGAGCTACAGGGTGAGGCTGAATAGGCTGGGGCTGTTTTCCCTGGAGCATCAGAGGCTGAGGGATGACCTTATTGAGTTTTATAAAATCATGACGGGCATGGATAGGATAACTAGACAAAGCCTTTTCCTTGGGGTAGGGAGTCCAGAACGAGAGGGCATAGGTTTAGTTTGAGAGGTAATATGAAAGAGACCTAAGGGGCAACTTGTTCACTCAGAGGGTGGTACATGAATGGAATGAACTGTCAGAGGAAATGGTGGAAGCTGGTACAATTGCATCATTTAAAATGCAGTTCGATGGGTATATGAATGGGAAGATTTGGAGGGAGATGGTCCAAGTGTTTGAAAAAGAGTCTATAGTAGGTTAGGATATCTGGTCGGCATAGATGTGTTGGACCAAAGGGTCTGTTTCCATGCTGTACATATCTATGACTGTATGACTCCGCGATTTTGTGACTCACTACTTATTATCTGTTATTCTGTATGTAAACCACCTCAAACCTCTCGATTAGATTCCACTCTGTCTCTCACTCCTGGGTATCTCTTATGCTGTATGTAAACCCTAAACCCCTCTATTAGATTCCAGTCTGGAACTCACTCCTGGGGATCTGTTATTGGATCTGTGAAGTGATCCTTGTTGGATGTTAGACCGAAGACAAGATAAACTAAATGGTCAAACGTTACATTTGGAGCAGGAACACAGAAAGCTGCTGGTTCATTTCTGTCCTGTTACATATCTCCAAGTTTCAGATTGGGGCTGAATTTCTGTCACAATGGGGAAAGTCTCAAAAGCTGTTTACTGCCCTGCATGAATGCATCATCATAACATGAATTATCTTGCAAGATAGGAAATGGGTCAGCTCCTGGAAGGTGTCTGTATCTGTGTGTGTGTAAGTCTATGTGTCTGTGATTCTGTGTGCATGTTCAATGTTTTATATATTTTCAAACTGTACTAATGTTGCCAGTCTCTCTTGCTTTTCCTTATTTATAAACTCAATGTCATCGTTTTGCTGATATGAAATGGTGGCTGTGGACAAATCTAAAATGTCTGCCTGACTGATTTGTGTCAAGAATACTTTCAGCAAGGGAGAGGGGGCAATGTGTCAAAAGCCATTTCCATTCATTGATGCTAGCAGAGATAGGAAATGGAGACAGCTCTTTGAAGGTGTTTAAAATGTAAATCCCAGAACCTGTTTACAGTGAATGTGGAGAGACAATGTGACATACCAGTAAGGTCTGTCTTACTTTCCAAGCTCCAAATACATGAGAATAACATAATATACAAAACCTGATAGAGCTCAGCCACTGAATTGTAGATTTGCAGCGTTGGATCAGAATTTTGCCTGGCCAGGCCTCATCCCAAATTGAAGGGATTCTCAAATCCCACACTGACCTTCTGTGGGTTCAAATTGTGTGTTGTCTACAAAAAAAAAGAAAATAATGCACCTGCAATTGAACAAAGCTCTTTCTGGAACTTTGTGCATCTGTTGGTTGAAGTATCTTTCAACAGGATTGAAGATAAATGAGACAGTGAGAGAAAGGTAGCACTGTAACCAGAATGGCAGTGCAGTATAAAAGGTATATTAATAATTTCAGTGAAAGGGGAAAACAGAGGAGGATAGTCCTCAAACAAGGAAAGTTGGGAGTCAGTAAAGTTGTGTAGTTTGTGACTGCATTATGTTTATGTGAGTCAAGATTTGAAACCACTTGGCCAATAGTACACTTTGTGACTCACTCGCAGTTACAAGTTATTTCACATAAAAAGGTTAACATATCCCTCGATTACATTCCAGGCTGTAACTCACTCCGGGCTATCTGTTATTCTGTATCTAAAACTCCCTGGACCCCTCGATTAGATTCCAGGCTGTAACTAACTCCAGGGTATCTGTTATTCTGTACATAAACCATCTTAAATCCCCCGATTAGTTTCCAATCTGCAACACACTCCAGGCTATCTGTTATTCTGTAAATAACCACCCTGAACCCCTCGATTAGGTTCCAACCTGTAACACATTCCAAGCTATCTGTTATTCTGTATATAAACCACCCTGAACCCTGCAATTAGATTCCAGGCTTTAACTTAATGCGGGCTATCTGTTATTCTGTATATAAACCACCCTGAAACCGTCGATTAGATGCTAGGCTGTAACTCACTCCGGGGTATCTTTTATTCGTATATAAAGCACCCTGAACCCCTTGATTAGATTCCAGATTGTAACTCACTCCGGGCTATATGTTATTCTGTATATTAACCACCCTGAACCCATTGATCTGATTTCACTTCCTGACATGTTAAACTCATATTCCCAACACAATCTAATCTCAATAATGATCAATGTATCACTGGTCTTCCTATCTGCTGGCACTATCATCATGTTAACTTACTGATGGTTACGTACATGATTACCTGTCGCAGTGAGACGCAGGAAAACAGAGTGGTGCAGAACACATTTGGCATATTTGCCTTAATCAGTCAGAGCATTGAATCTAGGAGTTGTGGTGGTATGGTGCATCTGTACAGGATGTTGGTGAGGCCACTTCAAGAATACTGTGTACAACTCGGTTTTCTGCAGAAATATCTTACACGTATGTTCCAGGACTGGAGGCTTGAGCTATAGGGAGAGGCTGATTACGTTGAGGTGTTTCCCCCTGGAGTGTCAGACGTTGAGAGGCAGCATTATAGAGGTTTATAAAATCATCAGGGGCATGGATATTCTGTACAACCATGTTCTGCTCCCAAGGATAGTGGAGTCTTGAAAAAGAGGGCATAGGTTGAAGGGGAGAGGGCGAATGATTTAGAAGGGACTTGAAGGTAAATATTTCACACAGAGAGTGGTGTGTGTACAGAAAGTGCAGTCAGAGGAAGTGGTGAATCACAGGAGGAATATTGGCCAAATGCTTGCAAATGGGTACAATCACAGGAGGAATATTGGCCAAATGCTTGCAAATGGGACGAAATCAGATTTGGTATCTGATCGGAGTGAACAGATTGGACTAATGGGTCTGTTTCCATTCTGCATGACTCTCCGATTCTATAAGAGGGATGACGAATAATTCTGAAAGGACCTTTCAAGTCGGAATTCTCTTCAATGGAAGGTTATCGTGTCTCTATGGTCACATTGATTGAAAGCTGCGTTAGTTAAATATTTGACAAAGAAGTTCACAATGGGACGCAGACAGGAAAGTGGTGCTGAGACCACAACCTGATCAGCTACAATTTTCGTGCCTGGTTGAGAAGGCTCAAAGTATCTAATGACCCACTCCTGCTCCTCAGTCCCATGTTCTCGTGTTCCATTTAGCGCCTCAAACCTGCTAGACAGGAGCAGTTGGAGGTTACGTACTCCTATAACCTGTTGCACAGAAACACAGGAGACTATTCAGCCCCTCTGTACTGTCCCACACGGTTTGAAGTGAATTGGGAAATGTAATTGGAAAACCCAGCTGGATGCAAAAGAGGCCCCTCATCTCTCTTCACACAGCTTCCCTTCTCTGCAACTTGTGCTTCATTTGTTGGTCATATTGTACACCCAGATTCAGTGTGAATACAGCCCCCATACCTCACTCAGGGATGGCTCACAAAAACCTCTGGTCTCCCTGTCTGCAACATTCAATAAGAGAACATTCATGAAAATAACACCCACTAACTTTCCAATAACAGAATGGGAGAACATCAGAAACAGGGGCATGTTGTTCACCCGCAAATCCTGCCTTGCCCTTCTTTAAAATCATGACTGATCTACTCTTCTTCTCAAATCCTCTTTCATACCCAATTCTTCATAGCCCTCAACTCTCTCACAGGTTAATGTCCATCTACCTCCTCTTCAAATACATTCAGTCATCTCGCTTCCCGAACACCCTTGAGGAGAGAAATCCTGATATTCAATACCACCTGTTTAAAGAAAGCACTGCTCCTATATCATGGCCTATTGATGTGAACAAAAGAGGTTGTCACAAGCGTTCAGATAAAAATGACTGGCCCCGATATCAAGGCAGTGGTTGCCTTCTGTTGACATAAAGGAGCTTAACAAAACTGGACTTAATGGGAATCAGTGTTTGGGGTCAAACATGGCTCAAAGGAAGACGGTCATCATCTCAGTCCTGGGTCACCTCCGTGGGAGATCCTCAGGGTAGCTTCCTCTTCACAAACGTCTTCAGCTGCTTCATCAATGTCACCCCACCCCCACCCTCCTCACCATAAGATCAGAAGTAGGGATGGTCGCTGAAGATTCCACAATGTTCAGAACATTTTATCCCCCGTCAGCTCCTGAACTGGTCTTTGTCCGTGTGGAGCAGGATTCAGATTCCATTGAGACTTGTGCTGTTAAAGTGTCCGTAACATTCATGTAACAGCACTGGCGGGCACTGCACATTGCCACAGTAAAACAAGAGTTTATTCAATACCTCAGGCTGGTTTCACAGGAATATGAGGAAGTCATTCAGCCCATTGACTCTATTGGAGAAGAACAGGGACAGCCCATTCAGTACCTCCAGCCTAGTATTCAGGAAGAGAAGGAGTCTAGTGTGATGGGCCACACCAGAGTCCCCCGAAAATATTTGAAGGCGGTAGCGTCGATTCTAATGTTTTCTTACTTTAAAGGAAATGTTAAGTGTCTGTTCCAGATGCAATGTGACTGGTCAAACTACTCGGTGTGAAGAAAAACACTATCTACTTAAACACGAAAGAGAAAATGAAACCAAAGAAAGAGGAATTTAGAATAACGTAATTTTATTGGACAAGTTAACAGAATAATAGATCTAGGAATATTACTAATGAACTGTTCCAATATAGGAAAATCCCATAAACACATCCCTTGGCAAAAAGAAATATTCAGACACAGTTTGTCGCAAATATTTCTCCAATCCAAGAATTAAAAACAGTATCAAGAGAAATTTCAGAGAGAGTAGCAGCCAGGAAACATCCACTGAAGCTTCCAACTCAGTGGAGACCCCAATAGTTTCTGATGTTACTGAGAAACCAAAACCCAGAGATCCTAATCTGTGAGAGCTGGCCACACCCATTCAGGCTGCATTAAAATAAACCTAAGGCCTCCCTAGCTGTTACTCAAGTGGTCTTAACTAGCCAGCTTGGTAACGATCATTCAATCTCTCTCATAAAAGAAGTCTGGACAAAATAACCTCTTAAAGCTGCTTCATTGTCATACTAGTCAGTACAATGAGCTGTCAAACAGGAACCAGGGGTAACCAGTCAGGTCCTTGGTCCTGTCCAATTGGACGAGGAAGAACCCAGTCAGTCCCTTGAGTCACTTACACAGGAACAGCAGGACGCCATTCCCACCTCAATGCACTTACACGGGGGCAGAATGAGGTAATTGATGCTGATTCCTGATGACTGTCTTATGCCCGAAATGTCGATTCTCCTGGTCGTCGGATGCTGCCTGACCCGCTGTGCTTTTCCAGCAATCGATGCTCTACTCTGATCTCCAGCATCGGCAATCTTAAGTGTCTCCTAAATGATGCTCTAACATGATGAACAAGTGGGGCAGAGGCTGCACAGACAGACTGCTCCACGTTGTTCCTCCTGGCTCCGTTGCTTATGATACACACGTGGGACTTTAACGTGGTTTTCTAGTGTTGAGGAGGGAAGCCAATGTCTTGTGTGAAGTCTCAAGAAGGCACCTTCCATCTCCGAGAATCCAGCCTGGTGTTTTCTATGTAGGGTTGAAGCTGTGGGAATGGCTTCCTGTTTCAGACGAAAGGTATTGTGGCTGCTATTGGGGATTGTGAGCAACCTGATGTTCAGTACAGGGTTCACACGCCGACTGCACAATAACATGGGGAGAGTTAATTTAGGCAAATAAACTATTAGGTAAGCTACGTTAGACTGATGAATGGACTCTCTAAGTTCAAATAATGCTAATCGTGTTCATGTTGATTGTGTCTAGTGCACGTCCTGTTCAGTGTTACCTGTGTACCTTACTCTGTCCAAGTCTATTTCCACCCATATGATCTGCCTGGCCATGCTTACTATGATCTTCCTCCACTGCTCATAAATAAAGTGTTTCCCTGTACTGAGGTACACGTGACAAGAAATCAAACCAATCAATCCTGTGTAAAGTATGGAATTCCTCTCCCTGTCAATGTCTCTTTTGGAAATAAGTAATCGTTGCCACTCCTCGAGTTTCAGCGTCACCATTTCTTCCTCTCTCACAGCTCTACAGATTAAACACTCAGCTTATTCACGCTATCCCCATGTTACCATCACCCGTGTCTGTGGTAAGGAGATCATTCCTTACAAAGGAGATCAAATCTGTTGAGAGTGCCCCAAATGCTCTCTCAGCAAGGCTCTACAACAGCCGTAAGATGGCTTTACTTATGTACTCGAATCATCTTACAATGAAGGACTGCACCCATTACTTACACAGGGTTTGATTCGGAGCAGTCAGCATAGACTTGTGAGTGGGAGATCATGCTTCCCAAATTTCTTAGAATGCTTTGATGAAGTTACCAGGAGGTTTGATGAGGGCAGAGTGATAGACGTAGTCTCTATGGATTTCAGTAAGGCCTTTGATTAGGTTCCACACGGCAGGCTGCTCTGGAAGGTTCCATCACGTGGAATGTGGATGGGAGCTGGCCAATTGGATACACGGTTGGCTTTATGGTAGGAAGCAGAGGGTTGAGTGGAAGGATGTTTATCAGACCGGAGGCTTGGTCCATTGCTGTCTGTTATCTATGATTTGGTTGAGAATGTACAAGGCATGATTAGTAAGTTTACAGATGACACTAAAGTAATTGGGAGCATGATCAGTGAGGATGTTTATCAAAAATTGCAGCAGGACCTGAATCAGGTGGAAAATGAGCCGACAAATGGTAAATGGAATTTAATATAGAAGCGTGAGGTCTTGCATTTTGGAAACTCAAATCAACGTAGGAGTTTCATGGTGAATGGGAGGGTCTTAAGGGATGCAGTTGGCAGAGGGACCTTGGTGGTCAGGTGCACGGTTCTCTAAGAGTGGAGTCACAGGTAGACAGGGCAGTGAAGAAGGCTTTTGATACATTGGCCTTCATCAGGCAGGATATTGAGTATCGAAGTTGGGACCTTATGTTGCAGTTACATAGGACTTTGGTAAGGCCGCACTTGGAGTATTGTATTCAGTTTTGTCACCTTGTTGTAGGAAGGATGTTATTAAATTAGAAAGAGTGCAGAAGAAATTTACAAAGACGTTGCCAGGACCCAATGGTCTGAGTTATAAGGAGAGGTTGGATAAGCTAGGATCTTTTCTTTAGCGTTTAAGAGACTGAGGGAGTCCTTATAGAGCTATATAAAATCACGAGGGGTGCGGGTAGGGTTAATGCTCTCAGTCTTTTTCGAAGTGTAGAGAATTGAGGATTAGATGGGATCGTTTTAAGGTTAAGGGGGAAGGAATGAAATGGAACCAGAGGGGCCACTCCTTTACACAAAGGGCTGATAAGTGGATGAGCTGCCAGCAGATGTGGTTGAGGGGGGTACATCAAAAACATTTCAAAAACATTTGGATAAATATGTGGATAGGAAAGGACTGGAAGGATATGGGCCAACTGCAGGGAAATGGGGTTAGCGTGGATGGACATTTACAAGGTGGACTCGAACCCCTCTGTTAATTCAACCCAAACACCCAGAAAAGCTCGCCTCACCTTGTAATCTGTTAAAATATGAGCGACAGAGATCTCCGACATTCCACAGTTTAAACAAAAGTTAGCAAGTTAGTTTCTTAACTTGAAGAATGAACACTAAACAACAACTATTCGCAAATATAAGCCCCTCTTTTCTTAGCTACTTACTATCTGACTCCAACTCTGTAAAAATATGCTGTTCCAACAACCCACATATGAAACATTAAATTCTCAAGACCATACAGTCTCTATCTTCCCCGCTGTGTTCACTCTTTCAGCTGCTGATCTCACTGGGTCATTTTTTTTATTGCAAGTAGGTTTACATGAACATGTGTCTTTGATAGAGAGTGTTTGAGATGGCCAGTTAGCACTCCTGGTCTACAGCAGTTGCTCGGCTGTTGGATGGCAGTAGCTCTCCCTCCAGTGTTCAAAATGCTGGATTTATATACTCGCCATGATATAATAATTCTCATAATTTGATTGCTGTCCAGGTGTCCAAACAAAAATATTCAAATTCTGTTGGTTTCTGGTATCCTGAGCGTTATTTAAACTCTTTGGTTGCATTTGATGGCTGTCAATACAGCAACCAAAACTCAGGTATCCATTTCTCAGCTTATGGTGACATGTGGAACAGTGTGACCTTTAGGTGGCATCTGTGACTTTAATTTCCATTCAACAAAACCCGATCTGTCTTAAAGTGCCCATACATGCTTTTGGCTTCATAACATCTTCCTGGTTCAGAAAATAAAATGAACCAGCAGAATGAAAAGATGGCTACATTTCTTTTCCTCTAATTCTTCATCCTAATTATATGAAATACAAAAGTATTAATCTCAGTTATATCATTCATATTAATTCTGCACACCAATACAACACTGGAATAAGTCTAATCTTATCTCCACTGCTTTCCTTTAAATCCGCGAAAACCCATCTGCTATCACATTGTAGGAGCCACAGCATGTACATTTTGTGAGTTTAAAGTCGGTAAGGTAAGACTCCAATTAAATAGTCTCATATTCTGGTCTTTAAATATTTCAAAAAATGCGAGAGATTTATCGTTGTCCACAACCATCTCCGACAATTTGTTTGTCATATAAACATTAAAATATTGTCAGGCCAGTGTGAAACTTAATCATTCTTGTTCAATAATGGAGATTTTGTATTTTTTTTCTGGTGGATATTGAGTTTTTTCAACAAGCAGCTAATTAGCCATTCAATTCCATCATCCTCTTTCTGTATCAATACATCTCCGACCCCTATATCCCGAGCATCAAACACAATTTTCAAAGGGTTTCAAAATATTTGCTGTAGCTAAAACTGATGTGGTGATTAATCCTGCTTTAACATTCTCAAATGCCTCCTGGCATTGTTCTGTACACCACAATTCTGTTTCCTTCTTTAATAAATCCATCAGTGGTGCCAATACGCTGCTGAAGTTTGCAACAAACTTCCGATAGAATCCACTCAGTTCCAAAACTCGAAGCACCTCTTTCTTCGAGGATGGTCGTGAAAATTCCTCAAAGCCCTTCGTCTTTGTGTTCCATGGGGTCAACCTTCCATGTCCAATGTAATGTCCCAAGAACGTCACCTCTGCCTTCGTGAAATCTGTTTTCTTTAAGTTTATTACCAAGTTTACTTCTTGTAATCGTTCAACATGCTCTGTCAACTGTAAAATGTGAGCTTTCAATCACTCGCTAAAGATCACTACATCATACAGATAAACTGCACAATTTGTTGATATGGCCACAACTCTGTTTCTGAGTCTTAAGTGTGTCTGGAGCATTATTCATCCATATGAAATACTCGATAAAGTTTTTTGTCATCTCTGGTATCTTTCCTGGGTAATTTAACTGACTCCACATTTTTTTTACTTGAAAGGAGCCACTAAAGCTGGCTTTGAATGGATTTCCTACCACTTGTAGCAATACTAATATGTCATCCCCACGGGAAATATTCAAAGTTTCAGTGTTTTTATCTGCCACCTGCTTCACTCTATGCTGTGCTCTTCAGATACTGTTTAGCAAACTCACCTACTCTGTCTACTCTCTCCTTCACCTCATACACATAATCCAGGTGTGAGATTTCCGACTTTGGTCCTGTCAATTTATATTTAATTAATTTCAAAGGACCTCTCACTTCAGGCACGAATATTATCTCAAAGGAAGTAAAGTGAGTAGATTTATTTGCGAGATCTCTAATGGCAAACAATTTAATGGGGCACCTTTATCCCAGTCATTTGGCCAACCCTGACAGTACGCTTTTAACATAGTCTTCAGCATCTGATGCTAACTTTCCAAGGCTCTCTGGGGTTTAGGATGGGATGCATTTGATTTGAAGTGCTTTCTGCCAAAGCCATCCATGACTTCCTTAAACAGCTGAGCGGTAAAATGAGACGCTTGGCCTGACTGAATCTCTCTGGGCAGCCCACAGCGAGTCAAGAAAGCTAACAACTCCTCCACCTCCCTTTTTGCCTTAACACTCCAATAATTGAATTGCCTCTGGAAATCTGGTAGACACATCCAATATGGTCAGCAAGTAATGGTTTCCACTTTTACTTTAGAAAGGAGAGCGACACAATTAATCATAACCCACGTGCAATGTTTCATCGAATGCAGGAATTGGCAAGAAAGGTGCTGGTTTTATTACTGACTGTTGCCTACCTACCATTTCGTATGTATGTCACATACAACAAAAATTAACAGCGTCCTTGTGCATTCCAGGCCAGTGGAAATGCCTCTGTACCTTAGCCTGAGTCTTCTGTTCACCTAAGTGACCGCCTTCAGTTAGTTTATGAGCTACCCGTAACACTGTACATTACTGCGAACACAATCTGGTGCACTTCGGCCCATTTCACTTCTGCACTAACCTATCGGGGTCTCCATTTTAACTTTAGGATTCTATCTTTAAGTTAATAACGTTCAACAATATATTCTGATTCCTTTTCTCTGTGTGTGCATGTGTATGTGTGTGTGAATGTGTGTGTATATATCTGTTGTATGTCCATTAGCCTTTCTGGCCAAAACCCTCTGCCTGTTCCTCTGCCTGTTCAGGTTTTTCCTGCACCGTTCCATCAAACAGGGGGTCAGTTCACTGAGCATCAACCCATTTGTCTTTTTCGTTCGTTTTTCCTTCCTGCTGTAACTTATGACAGTGGAATCTTGTTACTACACAGTCTGGAAAGATTCCTGGGTAATTTTCTTTTAACTCACCAATTCCCTCGTCTTCCTTTGGCTTCTCCACCACAAGGGGTGCCTCTCCCACCTCGCCTCCTGCTAAATCGTTCCCAAGAACAAACTGTATTCCTGGAACTGACACTCTGTTACTCACTGTCACTGTTACTTCCCTAATGTTGATTTGGCACTGCATCCTGATGTTACACATGGGAATGCTTAATTTCTGTCCCCATTCCACAAATTAACACGCTCTTGATTAACATGCCAGAAAGTGTGAAAAAATCTTTCATCTCTTACTATTAGAGGGTGAGAGAAAGTGAGGGCTGCAGATGCTGGAGATGAGAGTTGAAAAGTGTGGGACTGGAAAAGCACAGCACATCGTCAGCATCAGAGGGGCAGGTGCGTTGCCGTTTCAGGCATAAATCCTTCATCAGGAAAGTGGGAGGTAAGGGAGGGGGAAGGAGGTTGAGAAATAAATGGGAGGGTGGGGGTGGAGATGCGTGGAAGGGAGCTTGGAAGGCGATAGGTAGATGCAAGTAGGGTGTGATGGTGGTAGGTCGCAGAGGAGGGTGACAGGACACCTATCGGTGATAGGACAGTTGGAAACCTCAAACTTTATAGCATCAACGTTGACTTCACCAAATTCCAAATCTCCCCTCCACCAACCTCTCCCAGATCCTAACGTTCAATCTAGCACTGCCCTCTTGGATTGCCCTAACTCGATATCTTTCTTTCCACCTATCGACTCCACCCTACCCTCCGATATATCACTATCACTCCCACTTCCATCTTCTTATTGCCTTCCCAGTGACCGTTCCACCAGCTCAGCAACAACCATCGTATTTATCTTTCAGTCCCCTTGTCCTCCCACCATGTTCCTGACGATGGGTTTCTGCCTGATGTTCAATTGTTCTGCTGTTCGGATGCTGCCTGATCTGTTGTGCTTTTCCGACGCCTCACTTTTCAACTGTTAGAGACTGAGGAGATCCCATCTCTCACAAAATTATAACTTCTTGTCCTTCTCCCCCGTTCTTTCTGAGTAAACTTTAACCTCAGAGGTGAATTCTTTAGAGAGATGAGGCACTGCCTCCATACCCAGCCCTTGCCTAGGCTGTGCAATTTCCTGCAGCTCCTCGGCTCCACTTGGGGTCTCCTTTACCAGTGTCACTAATGCCACTGGGCTTAGCCTCTTCTACCACATCTTTCCCCAAAGTGTCTTTCTTTAACGCCCAGCACGGTGTGTCCCAGCTTACTGCAGTGAAAACAACTTTTTCCCTGTGCCCTTCTTAAACCACTAACACTGTAATTTTATGTGTTCCACTCCCTTATAGTGAGAGCACCTGAGACCTTTTACCACATTTCAACCCCCTTGGGATTCTTTCTTCACCTGTGGTAAACTATTGTGAGCTACTGTTCGCTTTGTAATGTGTGATTGTCCCTTCTCCCAATTTCTATCCCTCACAGGATGAAATTCCTGCCAGAAGCTAAATTTCATCACATGCCACAATGCATATTTACCTGCCATTTCTGCCGCGCTTCTCACTTCTTGAACTTTCTATTCAGTCACATGAATTCTTACTGTGTCTGGAAGTAAGTCTTTTAACATCTCCAGCAGATTAATCTCCCTTCAAGCCTCACAGGTCTTATCCATTTTTAAAGTCAGCACCCATCTATCAAAATGACTGTGGTTAATTCTTTCAAACTCAATATAAGTCTGACCTGGTTCCGTCTCTATTTTTCTAAACTTCTGTCTATATGCTTCTAGTACCAATTCATAACCTATCAAAATAGTCAATTTAACATCTTGATAATCTCTTGATCCCTCATCTGACAACGCTGCACATACCTCACCAGCTGTGCCCACCAGCTTAGTCTGAACTAGCATTACCCACAAGTTCACTGGACACGTCATCTGCCTAGCCATTGTTTCAAATGAAACAAAAAAGGTTTTGACAATTTTCTCACCAAAATATGGCAAGTTACTAACCTAGTTGTATACATCCCTACGTTCTCCCTTCATCTCCATCCTGTTAATTTAACTTTCTTGTCTAATTCCCAACTTCTGAATTTCAAGTCCCCTCTCTCTTTCTTTTTCCTCTCTTTCTCTTTCGTCTCTCTCTGTTTCCGTCCCTTTATTTATCATCGAACTCCAGTTGCCACATTTGCAATTTAAGTTTTTTATAACGCTACTGCAGTTGCCTATTTCTCGGATATATCAAAGTGCTTAACCAACTCCATTACAATTTCAGCTTTTCTTTTCTCCCTGGTTAAACCCAATTCCAACCTATTTGCTAATTCTAAAAATGTCCTCCTTCTGTCTTTCTAAACTTCTTTGGAAAATTTAGGAACCTCTTTAGTAATGTTAAAAGCCATTTCCGTCACTTTTCATTTAACCAATCACAAGTAACAAAATTAAGCGAATTTTCCCACTGGTTTTATTTGAAGATCAAACTCACTAATTGCAATGAGTTGGAATTTTCTGGGACCTGTTGTATCTCAAATCTGTTCAAGTTTGTCCAAGTGCCACACGGCAAGGCCCTAAACTGTTATGACATCAATGTCGAACCCCTCTGTTAATTAAAACCACACACCTAGAAAAGCTCACCTCACATCATGATATGTCAAAACATGAGCGACAGTGAACTCCTAAATACCACTAGTAAACAAAAAATAACAATTTATATGTAAGTAAGTTAGCTCACTGAGCTTGAAGGTATGTTTTCAGAAGTTTCATCACCATGACGAGGTGATGAAACTTCGCATTTTTCATATGTGCACAACACATTGTAAATGAACGACAGAGACACAGTTAATGAAAAATTATGCATATGATGTATAAAATTGATTAAACATTAAAACATGATTTGATCCTCTCAACGTTCCGTCCTTTCCTGGGATTCCCATGTCTAATCTCTCATTCTTAACAGGATGTGTGCTGCAAATTCGTGATTCTGGTGTCCCAACTTATTTCAGTTAATCCCCTTTCTACCTAGACTTCAATATGTTGGCCTGCTGGGTTATTCCCAAAGCTAGTGTCAGTCACATTATTGGAGATAAATATTTTGGCATCAGACTCAGCATTTGAATATATTACTCTGTTGTACATGAACTGTACAACAGACCACAGCACACAGGCATTGCCAAAACATTGGGGGATGTTCATCTCCTTCTTTCGATAATGTGGTTGCCTCATTTTCCACATCTCCATATCTATATCCTGTCTCTCGTTCTCCCTTTGTATCTAGTTAAGAAATCCACCAATTATTCTTCGTGTCCCATCTCCCAAAACTCCTTCTTTCAGTTTATATCTAACGCTCTCTTCAAGATGTAATGTGGTTATAATTAAGCAATGTAACTACAAAGACAGGCGGGCGTAGCTGGCCAGAGTTAATTGGAAGGGGAGCTGAGCAGGAAAGACCACGGTGCAGCAACGGGAGGAGATTCTGGGGATAATTCGGAAGATAATACCAGAAATGCAACTCCAAAAAGATGAAACATACTCATGGGAGAACAAGGCAGCCATGAGTGATAAGGCATCAAACCAAAAGAGAAAACATACAATGTGGTGAAGATGATTGGGAATCCAGAGAATTCATTGGGTCTGAAACTACATAACGCTGGCATCACTGACACTACAGAGTTCTTAATCATGGTCAGGGAGAGTAACAGAGGAAACAAGTTGACTTTAAACACAGAAGATGGCATTTCTCAAGGAAAAAGATTCAGGTGAATTAAACATTTGAATTCAGTTCAGTTAAATGCTTTTGCGGAATGTGTCAGATTGGAAGCAAGACCCGGGGAGACAGACCCTCAGCAGAGTGAAAGTTTGAAAATGGAAGTATTTCCACATCAGAAACCAGGTTAGGTCACTGAGTGCAGGACTGATGTTTGAATGGGTCTCAGTGAGAATTGGGGAACAGACAGCAGAATTGCATTACGGATATTGCAGCTCGAAACTGCGTATTCATGTAGTGCTGTAGACCACAGCAGCAGAAGAAGCAGACATGCATTCAACCACAACCTGAAACGTTTTGCCAGGATAACACCTCAGTCCGTCTTTGCCATCAACACCATCTATGGTTCAGTCTCGTGTGTGGGTGAACATGTCAGAGTCAGAATCACATGAACTTTAACCTGATACTAACTCATTAAAGCTACCGGACTTGACCAACAGATCCGATCGAAGCACTGCAGTCCTGTCACATTCAGACATAAATGATGATGGACGATTAAACAAATGACAGGAGGAGAGGGCTCCACAAACATTCCCACCCTAAATAATGGAACAGACCTGCACATCAGTGTAAAAGAGAAGGATGTTTTATCTGCACCATCTTCTGCCAGAAGTGGTGAGTCGATGATACACCTCACCCTCATCATGATGCTGACAAAATCACAGATTCCTCCAAATACCCTTCACATCATTGCATTTTCGAACTCGCTGTGTGAGTTCTTATAGAAAGCCTTCTGATAATCTCAAATATGCCAATTCTACTGGATCCCCATTATCTATGCTATAAGAATCAACTTCAAACAATTCCAAAGTTTGTAAAGTATGATTTCCCTTTCAGAAATGCATACTGAATCTCTCCAATGTTGCTTCCAATGTGTAAGTATCCAATATCACATCCTATATAATAGATTCCAACAGTTTCCCGACAAATGTCAAGTTAATTGGTCTACAGTTCTCCACACTATCTCTTCTTCCCTTTGTAGATGCTTGGATCCCTACCATTCATCTCTCGTGCTTGGATCACGTTTACTAATGTACATTAATCTACATCAGCTTCCAGACTCTGCAGAATGTACCAGAAAATAGAACGCAGTCATCGACAATGCAATCAATACTTCTATTTGTGATTTATTCCTGAAAATTTTGGTATGAAGTACATCTGGACTGTCAAGCTTAGCAATGCTCAATCCAGCTGCATGTTCAATATTGCCTTGTTACTGATATGAATTGCCTTTATGTCTTTACTTCCACAAGTCCTATACAGTCACTTCGTATTTCCGGGTGATTTTCTGGATCTTACTCCATTAAGACAGATGTAAACTAACTGGTCATTTGCTTTGCCATTTCCCTGTTATCCACCAGAAACTCATCTCTCCCGATTGCAAATTTCCATACTTGACAATTTTTTTTTTCTTTTGAAATATCGATCTTAGATGTTTGCAGTCCTTGTGTTCCTGTTTGTTTCCATGTTCGCTTTTTGATTTCCTGATCAGTTTCATGGCCCTCCTTTTCTGGATTGCAATTTTCTGAGAATTCTTAGGATTCCACAATGAGTCGAATTCTTCTGAAGTCACTTCCTGTAATTAATATATTCTTTAATTTGTTATGTTAATCATCATTAAGTCACTTACTCACTCTTTGGTGTTTTCACCTGAAATAAGTAGACATATCTTTCAAACTATGCAGTGTTTCTAAAAATCTCCTTGTCCTGACCAGATATATTCAGGAACACTGCAGGAGGACAGAGAAGTAATAGTGGGGACCCTGGTTGGTAGCCAAAGGGTGAGGTCCCGGAGGACTGGAGCATAGCGAAGCTGTTCCCTTATTCAAGAAGAGCTACAAAGAAAAACCTGGGACCTATAGACCAGCAAACCTGATATCTCTAGTGGACAAGTTTCTTGAGAAGATTCTGAGAGAGACGATATACATGCATTTGGAAAGGCAGGGTGTGATTATGAGCAGTCAGCACGTCTTTGTGCGTGGGGGATCATGGCTCAATAATTTGTTAGAGTGTTTTGGTGAAATGACCAGTAACTTTGACAAGGGCATGGTGGTATATGTAGTGTATATGGATTTCAGTAAGGCCTTCCGTAAGGTTCCACGTAGTATTGAATTTTAGATCAGATGGAATTGAGGGGGAGCTGGCAAATCAGATCATAGATTTGCTTCATTGTAGGTAACAGAGGGTAATAGTGGAAGTATGCGTGTCGGGCTGAAGGCCTGTGATGAGTGGAATGCCTCAGGGGTCGGTTCTGGGGCTATTACTGCTTGTTGTATGCATGTATATTGTATATATATTTACATATTACACACATCTATGATTTAGACGAGAATGTACAGGCATGAATTATAAGTTTCAAGATGACACTAAAATAGGCGGTATCATGGACAGTGAGGAAGATTATCAGATATTTCAGAAATTGCAGCAGTGCCTTGATCAGGTGAGAAAGTGGGCCGAGAAATGGCAAGTGGAGTTTAATCCAGATAAGTGTAAGTTCTTGCATTTCAGAAATTCAAATCAAGGTAGGAGTTTCATGGTGAATGGCAGGGTCTTAAGGAGTGTATTGAAACAAAGGGACCTTGGAATTCAGGTTCACGGTTCTCTGAACGTGGTGTCACAGGGAGATAGGGCAGTGAAAAAGGCATTTGGCAAACTGGCCTTCATCAGTCAGAGTAATGAGTATCGAAATTAGGGAGTTATGTTGCAGTTATACAGGATGGTGGTGAGGCAATACTGGTAGTGTTATGTTCAGTGTGTTCACTTTGCTATAGGAAGGATGCTACTAAAATGGAAATAGTGCAGAAGAAATTTCCAAGGATGTTGCCTGAACTCAATGGTCTGAGATATAGTGACAGGTTGGGCAAGATAGCAGTTTTTACTTTAGAGTGTATGAGACTGAGGGGGATCTGATAGAAGTGTTATAGGATCATGGGAGGCATGAATAGAGTGAATGCAATCAGTCTTTTTTTCCCCAGGATTGAGCAACCACGGACTAGAGGGCATCAATTTAAGATCCGAGGGTAAAGAGTAAAAGGGAACTTGAGGAGCAATTTATTTTCCACACAGGGTGATGTGCACGTGGAATGAGATGCCAGCAGAAGTGGTTGAGGCGGGTAGATACACAAAATTTAAAATGCATTTGGACAAATTCACGGATAGGAAAAAATAAGAAGGATATGGGGCAAGGGCAGGGAAATGGGGTTAATGTGAATGGACATTTTGTTCGGAATGGACCAGTTTGGGCTGAAGGGCCTTTCTCTGAGCTGTCGGACTCTATGACTCTCACAATCATTGCTTCTCCCATTGAATGTTATATCATACTTCCCCAATTCATTGGAGCGAACTTGACCCTCTCGCCTCCGGGCTTCCATGATGTTTGACCAGAATGATCAAACATTCGATATTGTATTCAGACGCTGTGTAAAAATGCAACATATTGATGTCACTATTCCTACAAAGCTGCTTCAGAGCAAGGTTATTAATTAGTCCTCCTAACAACACAACACCAAATCTGAAATAATCTGCTCTCTAGTTTGGTTCACAACATACTGTTCAACCTACCTAATACACACTAACGGAAGTTATTGTTCACAGCATTAGTCGATACTGCAGAATCGATGCAACTTGATACCATCTATTCTTACTGCAGCACTCACGATTATTTGTTACTCATTCACAGGATGAGGGTTTGGGTGTCCCTGGATAACCAGCGTTTATTGCCCAAGCTAGAGGGCAGTTAAGAGTCAGCAGCGTTGTCTTGAGTCTGGAGTCACATGCAGGCCAGACCAGGTAAGGACAGCAGTTTCCTTCCCTCAAGGACATCAGTGAACCAGGTGAGTTTTTCCAACAATTGCTAATGGATTCCTGGTCATCATAAACCCTTGATACCAGATACATATTGAATTCAAATTCCACCATGGCAGGATTTGAATTCATGTCCCCAGAATATTACCTGGGTCTCTCAGTTAAGAGCCCAGTGATAATATCACTGTGTCATTGCTCCCCCTTGCATATAATTGCATACCTAATTTCCAGAGCGTATGATGTAATGTATTTACGTGACAGATTTGGTTTTGAGATATAACACACGAATGTTTGCTTCACCTTGCTATTTGTAAGATTCTGTGGGATGCGAAGGAAAGGGTCTGTGGCGTTATCAGCGATAGACTTGGACAAGACGTTCAGGGAGACTCACCTCAACGCTGAGATGATCTGAAGAATTGGTCAGCAATGCAGGACAAGCATCAATATTCTCCCCCCCTCCACTTTGCCAGGATAAGTGTCACCATATTATTCTGCTCCCTCACACTCACTGTCCATCTGTTATAGCACCTACCCCCGAACAAGGCTCACACTCTGTCTCCAAATAAGGATCAACCACGACCATGCTCACTGTTGAATTCAGCACCTTCCCTCCCCCACTTTTCTGTCACTGACACAATAGCCCGCACACTAATACTACTGCAAGGATACAACACTGTGGTCGAATCCCGACGGACACCTCACTCTTCCCCCTTCCCCTGTACCAGCATTAACAGCAGGGACACACACTCCCACCCTCACTCCATCCCTCCTCTTCTCCCAATCCAGGAGAAACAGCATGGAATAGGACATTAAGGTCCGAGCCAGGTTTTAGAGTGCGCGATATCCGTTCCCTCACCCTCTACCTCGACATGTGGGGAGGATCCTGGAAAGAGGCAGAGAGGACCAGGACACCTTGTGTGGAGATTCTCAAACATCGACGTCCCACCAACCAAGTAAGCAGCAATGTTCAGGAAAGAGCAATTCTCAATTTAAACTTGCTGGCATTTCCAATCTCATCTCTCTCACTTTTCAGGCTTAGTTAAAAGCATTAATGAAAGACTAAAACTAAAAATAATGTTTATTCTCTTCAGTAAAATTGTTAAAAAGAAAAAAAATCAACGATATCATTTCATTATGAAAAATCTAAAACATGACGTTCATTCAAAATTATGGGCAATCCTCGTAAATACTCGACATCATTTCTCTCACTAAATCTTCTTACGAGTGTTTGTATTCTAGCATCTGCTTCTTTAATTTCAACGGAATATCGTGTTCGCTATCAGATGCTCACAGTAAATGTCCCTTCCTCTCGGAACTCTTCGTAAACTCTCAATATGTTTCCAAATAACTGGATGTTCCACATCAAGTTCACATTGTCAGCTCCTGTGGGCAGCTTCTGCATTATTGTTTGAATTGTTCTCATTGTTTAATGTTCTTTCATATAAATTCCACTTTCCAACTGGAAAAAGCGGTGGACCCCGACCATTTCCTGTGCGTAATCTTCTACCTCCATAGTTATCCTCGAACCAGTCCAGCAGCGGTTGCAATTAATCCAGAAGCGCAACAGTCAAATGTTCAATAGCTTCATGGATGTTTTCAATCTGAATAAATGAAAGACCAATTACCATTTTAGTTCTGAAAGAAAGCTCTGAGTCAATGTTATACTTTCTCAAGTGTCTTTTTAACATTATTACTAAACGGAATAAACATTATTTTTTTATTTTTATTGCTTTGATTATTGCTTTTATCGAAGCCTGAAAAGGAATAAATATGAGCTGCGCTGAAATAGTTCTGCGCCTACATGGGTCGGCGGCAAAATAGGCTGCACCAAACAGACCCCACCAAACAGAATGAAGTATTCAGTAAATTACACAGCACAGGGGGACGCCATATAACCATCCCAGGCTGTTATGCAGAAGCAGGGACACCCTGAGTACCTGTCAGGAAATGCAGAGTGGAATTCTTCAGGGATTTGTGTGAGCTCATCAACAAATTACAATCTATTCTAATGAACCGGATGAAGCAGATGGAGCTCAGTTTGCTCATGCACCAGGATAGTCATTCAATAAAATGTCAAATGGAGACAGAGCATCTGCAATTGGATACAGACAGGGGACGGCAGAGAATCTGCAATGGGATACAGACGGGGGAGAGCAGAGCGTCTGCAATGGGATACAGACGGGGGGAGGGCAGAGCATCTGCAATGGGATAGAGACAGTGGAGGGAAGACTGTCTGCAGTGGGATACAGACAGTGGAGGGAAGACTGTCTGCAGTGGGATACAGACGGGGGAGATCAGAACGTCTGCAAAGTTACAGATGGGGATGGCGGAGCATCTGCAGTGGGATACAGAGAGGGGGAGGACATAGCGTCTGCAATGGGATAGGGACAGGAGGAGGGCAGAGCGTCTGCAATGGGATTTAGACAGGGGGAGGGCAGAACGTCTGCAATGGGATAGGGACAGGGGGAGGGCAGAGCGTCTGCAATGGGATACAGACAGGGGGAGGGCAGAACGTCTGCAATGGGATAGGGACAGGAGGAGGGCAGAGCGTCTGCAATGGGATACAGACAGGGAGAGGGCAGAGCATCTGCAATGGGATACAGACAGTGAGAGGGGAGAGCATCTGCAATGGGACACAGATCGGGGGAGGGAAGAGCGTCTGCAATGAGATACAGACAGCAGACGGCAGAGCAACGGCAGTGCGTCTACAATGGGACACAGACAGGGGGAGGGCAGAGCGTCTGCAATGGGAGACAGACTGGGGGAGGGATGCACCTCTGTAATGGGATACAGACAGGGGGAGGGCAGAGTGTCTGCATCAGGATATTGATGGGTGAGGGCAGAGCGTCGACAATGGGATACTGATGGGTGAGGGCAGAGCGTCTGCTATTGAATACAGACGGGGAGGCAGAGCATCAGCAATGTGATACAGACGGGGGAGGGCAGAGAATCTGCAATGAGATACAGACAGGAGGAGGGCAGAGCGTCTGCAATGGGATACAGACAGGGGAGGGCAGAGCAACTGCGGTGGGATACAGACAGGGAGAGGACAGAGCGTCTGCAATGGGATACAGACGGGGGAGGGCAGAGCATCTGCAATAGGAGACAGACAGGGGGCAGTCATAAGATCTGCAATGGGACGCAGTCAGGGAGAGGACAGATCATCTGCAATGGGATACAGACGAAGGAGGGCAGAATGTCTGCAATGGGATATGGACGGGGGAGGGCAGAGCATCTGCAGTGGATACAGACAGTGGAGGGAAGACTGTCTGCAGTGGGATACAGATAGGGGAGGGCAGAGCGTCTGCAATGGAATACAGACAGCGGAGGGCAGAGCGAAGGCAGTGTGTCTACACTGGGATACAGACAGGGGAAGGGCAGAGCCTCTGAAAGGGAGACAGACTGGGGAAGGGATGCACGCCGACAATGGGATACAGGCAGGGGGAAGGAAGAGTGTCTGCAATGGGATACTGATGGGTGAGGGCAGAGCGTCTGCAGTGGGATACAGACAGGGGAAAGGCAAAGCGTCTGCAATGGGATAGTGATGGGTGAGGGCAGTGCATCTGCAATGGGATACAGACGGGGAGGCAGAGCATCGACAATGGGATACTGATGGAGGAGGGCAGATTGTCTGCAATGGGACACAGACAGTGGGAGTGCAGAACGTCTGCAATGGGACACAGACAGTGGGAGTGCAGAACGTCTGCAATGGGACACACATTGGGGGAGAGCATAGCAACAAGCAATGGCATACAGACAAAGGATGGCTGTGCACAAAGCTTCAGCAGAAAAAAAAGCAGTACAATATATATGATGGAAATTTTCTGTTTTAGGGAAAGGACGAAACAGCAGAAATTTATTTAAATGCAAGGAGAATGCAGAACTCAGTGTTACAGAGGGTTTTGTGTGTCTTAGTACATGAATCACATCAAATTAACCTGAAGATGTAGCAAGTGATTTGGAAGGTAAATGTCGTGATTCTGTTTCATGCAAGGGGTGTTGGGTATGATCTCAGCGATGTTTTCTGCATCAGTACAGGGCATTGCTGATATTACATCTGTTGTATTATGTGTAGTTAAAACTGTCTAAACTGAAAATAAAAAAAAACAAAATTGATTTCGAAATGTCTCAAAGATATTTCTCTTTATGCATTCTTGGGATGAAGACATTACGTTATGAAGAATTAACAGTTCGGCCTGAGAATGAGGGATGTTTTCTTGACCATATAAGATCTTGAGAAGAGTGCAGTTGGTGAATACCGGATGGATATTTCTTCTTGAGTGGGAGAATAAAACTGGGGAAATTCTTTAAGAATAAGTCAGTTTCAAAGGAAAGGTCTCTGACAGAAAAATTGAACTGTGAATTCTCTTCCTACATGCTGACAGACAAGCTGAGCTTTTCCAGTAATTACTGTATATTTTAAGCATATTCATTTTAACACAGATATTGTGAAGACATGAAACGCTTATTTTTACATTATGCCAGCACATATTAACACATCTTCAAAACAATTATGACCATTTATTGTTAATGAATTGATTCTGCAATAACGCACTAACCTGGAAACAAGAATGTGATGGAGTCATATAGTTCGGACAATGTTCAAGAAGAGCTCATGGAGTCCAGTGTGGGATTGATAACGTTACTGATTTAACTTACAGATGGAAAATGTAGCCTGTCTGTGGAGAAACATTCTATTGCTCCCTTTCAGTTTCCCTATCGCTCATCACAGCAATGTGTGGGAGTGAAAAAAAGCCCAGTCGTCTTTCCCACTAATGGAGGATTCCTGATGAGGATTCATTAGAATCTCCCCACTGCCTGAAGTAAAACAGTTCAGCCAAATTCAATTGTTTCATGAAGAAATCCCATTGTCAGAAGGCTGTGCAAGCAGAATAACTGCAGAGTAATTATCCGACTCGATAGTGAGGGGAACAGACAGGAGATTCTTTAGCTGCAAATGGGAATTCGGAATGGTGTGCAACCTCCCACATGCCAGGGTCCAGGATGTCTCAGACTGGCTGCAGAACGTTCTCACCTCGGGTGGGGTAGGTGAGCGGGAAGCAGCCAGAAGTCATTGTGCACATTGGTACAAAGGACAGAGTGACACAGGTAGAAATAGTGATGACATCCTGCAGAGTGATTGTAGAGAGCTAGGGAAAAGGAGAAAAGACAGGACCATGACAGTGGTAATATCCAGTTTATTTCCAGTGCTCCGTGCTAGTGAAGGTAAGAACAGGAGGATATGACAGATGAAGGAGTGGCTAAAGAATTGGTGCAGGGGGCAGAGATTTTTGGATTACTGGTATCTTTTGTGGGGCAATGTGACGTGTTCAGGAAGGACGGGCTGTACCTGAGCTGGAAGGGGACCAATATCCTGGCAGGCAGGTTTGCAACTGCTGCAAGGGAGGATTTCAACTGGATTTGCTGGGGTTGGGGTCGGGTGCGTATGGGATCCTCAACAGCAGGGAGGCAAGTGCGAGGTTGGAAGGAGATACAGTAATCAGAAACAGTAAAATGAAAAGACAGGTCAGGCTAGACAACGACAGGGAGCAAGGAATGCCTGTTGGATTAAATTGCAACTGTTTCAATGCAAGATGGCTGACAGGTAAGGCCGATGAACTCAGGGCATGGATCGGTGCGTGGGACTGGGATATTATAGCCATTACTGAAACATGGCTAAGGGAGGGACAGCACTGGCAGCTTAATGTACCAAGGTACAGTTGTTTTATGCGGGACAGAGATTGTGGAAGGAGGGGACGGGGAGTTTCATTGTTGATTAAGGCGAGTATCACAGCAGTAATCAGAGATAAAATAACTGGTGGATCATCCTGTGAGGATTTGTCTGGGGAGCTAATAAATAAGAAGGGAATGGTGATAGGATTTGGATTGTACTATAGGCCCCCAAATAGTAACAGAGGAATTAGGGGAACAAAAATATGTAGACAGACTGGGGAGACTTGCAGGGCCAATAGGATTGCATTAGTAGGAGATTTTAATTTTCCTAACATAGACTGGGAATGACATAGAATTAAGGACTGAGATGGGGTGTATTTATTAAGTGTGTTCAGAATAGTTTCCTCAAGCAGTAAGTTGAGGGTGCAACTCGGGAAGGGACAAAACATGACCTACTCTAATATCGAGGGCAGGACAGGTGACTGAGGTGATAGTGGGGGACCACTCTGGGACCCGCGAACATACTTCTATTAATTTTTAAATAGTTACGGAGAAGGACAAAACTGCTCCACATGTTCAAGTTCAAACTTGGGTCAAGGCGAATTTTGATGGAATGAGACAGCAGCTTGTAGGGGTTGGTTGGAGGAGTTGGTTTGCAGGCGAAGGGACCTCCTGCAAGTGGGAGGACTTTAAAAGTGAAATGTCTACAGTTCAAGGTCTATATGTTACTGTGAGGGTAAAAGGCAAGGTTGGTAAGAAGAGGGAACATCGGATGTCAGGAGATATTGAGGCTTTGACCAGCAAAAAAGAGGCGTGGCTCAGGTCCAGGCCGCTGGGATCGAGGGAATACCTGGAGGTGTACACAGGATACAGTCGGTTACTGAAGAAGGAAATCAGGAGGGCGAAAAGGGGGCACAAGATAGCTTTGGCTGAGAAGTTTAGGGTGAATCCAAAGAGGTTCTTTAAGTATATTAAAGAAAAAGGAATAACTAAATGAGAATATGACCCCTCGAGTTCCAAAGTGGATATGCAGGTCTAGAACCGTAGGAGATTTGCGAGATTCTCAATGAATATTTCTCCTCTGCCTTTACCGTGGACAAAAACATGAAGACTAGGGAGGTTAACAAAGGAAGTAGTGTTATCTTGGGGTGAGTCAATATCACAGGATAAGACGTGTTGGATGCATTAGAATGTATGAAGTTGGATAAATCTCCTGGTCCTAAACAGATGCATCCAGGAACACTACAAGACGCTACAGAAGAAACTACGGGGACCCTGGTTGAAAATTTTGCATCATCGTTAGGTACAGTTTAGGTTCCAGAATTTTGGAGATTATCAAATGTTGTGCCATTATTCAAGAAGGGAAGCAAAGAAAAATCTGGGATCTACAGACCAGTAAACCTAACAACTGTGGTCGGTAGGTTTTTTGAGAAGACTCTGAGGGATGAGATATCCATGCATTTAGGAAGATAAGGTTTGTTTATAAATAGTTTTTTGACGGATTCCCTACAATATGGAAACAGGCCATTTGGCCCAACAAGATCACACCGACCGTCCAAACAGTAACCCACCCAGTGCCATTCCCCTACCCCATATTTACCCCTGACGAATGCTCATAACACTATGGGTAATTTAGCAGAGCGAATTCACCTGACCTATGCATCTTTGCATTGTAGAAGGAAAATGGATCACCCAGAGGAAACCCGCACAAACACAGTGAGAATGTGCAAACTCCACACAGAGAGTCACCCGAAGCTGGAACGAAACCTGGATCTATAACACTATGAGGCAGCAGAACTAACCACTGAATCACCATGCCACCCTTGACTTTTTCAACACAGTTCAATGACACAGGTACAAAATCTATTCTGCCCTTCATCCATTATGCACGTTCCAATATCACATACCATGGATAATTTATTCTCCACTAAAAATGTCATCTTATTATTATTTACTAATTTGTATGTTATTATTAATTTTAATAATCGATGTTTTTAACAGGAAATATTGAATGGCCTTGTGAGTGGCTCTCTCAAATTTGTTTGAGTTCATTGATGAAGTGACCAGAAATGTTGAAGAGGGTGGGGCGGTATACGTCATCTGTATGGTTTTCACTAAGGCCTTTGACAAGGTTACCATTGATAGGCTATTCTGAAAGGTTAGAATCCCAGGGAATCCAGAGCGAGCTGGCAAATTGTACACACAATTGGCTGATGGTAGTAAGTAGAGGGTAATTGTGGAAGGATGCTCTCGGACTGGAGGACTGTGACACATGAAGTGCCTCAGGGGTCGCTACTGGGCCCATTGCTGTTTGTTATCTGTATCAATGATATTCTTGCGAATGCACAAGGCATGATTAGGAAACTTGAAGATGACACGAAAATAGGTGGTATCGTGGACAGTGAGGACGTATATCAGAAATTGCAGCAGGACCTTGATCAAACTGGAGAAATGGGCTGAGGAATAATTTGGCAACTTTAGATCAAAGTAGGAGTTTCATGGTGATTGGTAGGACCTTAAGGAGTGTAGTTGAGCAGAGGGACCATGGAGTTTAGGTCCACCGTTCTCTGAAAGTGGTGTCATAGTTAGACATGGCAATGAAGAAGGCTGTTGCCACACTAGCAACCATCGGTCAGGACATGGAGGAGAGCAGTTGGGAAGTTATGTTGCAGTTATACAGGAAGTTGGTGAGGCTGTACTTGTAGTGCTGTGTTCAGTTTTAGTCAATTTGTGATCGGAAGGATGTTTTTAATTTGGAATGTGTGCAGACGGAATTTATAAAAATATTGCCAGGTCTCAACAGTATGAATTATAGGGAGAGGTTGGACAAGCGAGGACGTTTTTCTTTAGAGAATAGGAGACTGAGAGGGATCTTATAGAAGTTTACATGGATAGGATAGATCCAGCCTTTTTTTTCCTAGAGTTGGGGAACCGAGGAGGAGGGGGCATCAGTTTAAGGTGAGAGGGGAATGAATAAAAGGGAAACTGTTGGAAACTGTTTTACACAGAGAGTGGTACACAAAACGAATGAGCTGCCAACGGAAGTGGTTGAAGCATTTATATTAACGACATTTAAACAGCATTTGTGCAAGTACATGGACAGGAAACGATGAGAATACTATGGGCCAAGTGCTGGGAAATGAGGTTAGTATGGGTGAATATTTGGGTCAGCATGGACTGGTTTGGGCCAATGGGCCATGGAGTATGCATGTGTGTGTGCGTTCGAGTGTGTGTGTGTGTGTGTGCGTGCGTCCGTGTGTTTGTGTGTGTGTGTGAGACTGTGTGTGTTTCTCAGCATTTTTTAAAGGAAAATATCAATGTACATATTTGCAATATACTCTCGTCATTCCTCTTTCCATCATATTTTGAGTCACTTCATTATTGGTCATAAACATGTTGTTTTAGTAGATTAAATAAATCTGCCTGACTTGTTCCTAACACTGACCTTGACACACTCTGAGAACTATATCATTGGCCATACCACCAACATAGTTATAATTATTTTTTGTGGCCAGTGGAGGAGTGGGACTAGAAAAGGGAGCAGTAAGCCAAAACAACACAGGGGATTATCGACTCAATCAGCCAACGTTAGTGCTGAGGAGTTCGTTGGAGAAGATTCTGAAGGATAGGATTTACATCTATTTAGAAAGACAAGGACTGATTAGTTATAATCAAAATGGATTTGTGTGATGCAAATCATGTCTAATTAATGTGATTGAGTATTATGAAGAGGTGACAAAGAAGATTGAAGAAGACACTGTGGTGTACAATATTTACACAGACTTCAGCAAGGCAGTTAATAAGGTTCCCCATCGTAGACAGATTACTAAAATTAGGTTATATGTAATCTAGGAAAAACTTACCAATTTGGATACAAAATTGGATTGAAGGTAATGGATTGTTTTCCAGACTGAAGACCTGTGGTCAGCGGTGTGCTGAAAGAATCAGTGCTGAGCTCACTGCTTTTCATCATGGATATAAACAACTTTGATGTGATTATCGGAGGCATTGTTAGTACGTTTACAGGTAACATCACCAACGCGGTGCAGTGAACAGTAAAGAAGATTATCTCAGAATAAAACGGGATCCTTTACCATCAATGAGCCAAGGACTGGCCGATGGAGTTTAATTTAGATATTTGTGAGGTTTTGCATTTTGGTAAGTTAAAGCAGGGTAGTGCCCTGGGGAAGGTTGCTGAACAAAGAGAACTACGGGTGACGATTCATAGCTCCTTGAAAGTGTAGCTTAGGTCGGTAGAGTGGTGAGGAATGTAGCTAGCATGCTTGCCTTAATCGGTCAGAACATTGAGTATAGGAGTAGGGGTAGCGAGTTGTGCTTGTACAAGACGTAGGTGAGGCCACTTTAAGAATACTGCGTACATGTCAGTTGACTCTGCTAAAGGATGGATGTTGTTAAGCTTGAAAGGGTGCAGAAAAGATTTACAAGGATTTTCTGGAATCTGAGGGTTTGAGCAACAGGGAGATGATGAACAGGATGAGGCTTTTTCCCCTGGACTGTCAGAGGCCGAATGGTGATATGACAGATGTTTTAAAAAGTCCTGAGGGGCATGGATAGTCTGAATTGGCAAGATCTTTTTCCCAGTGTAGGGAAGTCCAGAACTAGCTGGCATAGGGTGAAGGTGACAAGGCAAAGACTTAGAAGGGACCTGAGGTGAAACTTTTTCATACAGAGGCTGGTGGGTGTACTGTCAGAGGAAGTGGTGAAAGTGGGTACAATTACACGTTTAAAATGTATCTGGATAGGTACGTAAATAGGAATGGTTCAGAGGGATGTGGGCCAAATGCTGGTGAGTGGGACGAGATCTGATTAAGACGCCTGATTGGCGTGGACAATTTGGACAAAAGGATCCGTTTCCACTCTGTACGACTCTCTTATTCTCACAGTGATAAGAGGAAAAATTCTAAAAGTGCCATTCGAATTGGGAATTCTCTTCCCCGGAAGTTTGTGGTGGTTCTCTGATTACAAGTATTCACAGCTGAGTTAGTTAAAGATTTGACAGAGAATTGAGTCACGGATAATGGGACACAGACAGGACGATGAGGCTGAAACCACAATCTGATCAGCCACAATCTTAATGCCTGCTGGAGAAGGCTCAAATTCTCTTATGACCCACTCCTGCTCCTCAATCCCATGTTTCTGTGTTCCATTCAACCCCTCTAGCCTGATAGACAGGAGCAGTTGGAGTCTACTTACTGTTATAGCGTGGTGCACAGAAACAGAGGAGACCATTTCGTCCCTCAAGACTGTCCCACTCGGTTTGGGAGATTTGGAAAATGTAAATAGAAGACCCAGGCTGGATATAAAGAGGCCCCTCATCTCTTCTTACAGAGCTTCCTCTCTCTGTAACTTGTGTTTCATTTGTTGATCATGTTTGAGACCCACATTCACTGTGAATACAGCCCCCAAATCTCACCCAGCAGTGGCTCATAAAATCCACGGGTCTCCCTAATTGCAACATTCCATAAAAGACCTTCGAGGAAAATAACACCAACTAACTTTCCAATAACAGAACGGGAGAACATCAAAAACAGGGGCAGGTCATTCACATCTGAAGCCTGCCTTGCCCTTCACTAAGATCAATCTGACCTGCTCCAAGTCTCAAATCTTCCTCAATGTCCAAGTCTTCTTGAGCACTTCCATAGAACACAGAACAAAGAACAGTACTGATTTGGAGATGCCGGTGTTGGACTGGGCTGTACAAAGTTAAAAATCACACAACACCATGTTATAGTCCGACAAGTTTAATTATAAGCACACGAGCATTTGGAGCGACCGACGCTCCTTCATCAGGTGATAGTGGAGGGCTCAATAAAACACAGAATTTATTGCAGAAATTTACAGTGTGATTTAACTGAAATTATACATTGAAAAATTAATTGTCTCTTAAGACTTTCATCTGTTAGAATGCCATGATAGTTTCACTTCTTTCATGTGTAAATCACAAAACCTTTTTCTTAAAGTTGCATTCTCAGGTTAGCTGTTAACAATAGTGATAGCTGGACAATATGTTGAGGATTTTGCCCCCCAGTGTTCTCTGTCTAGGCCGTCATGATGAGATTGATTCTAATCTAAAAAGTGAGGTAACGGAGTTTTACATGAATTCATGTAGTTTTTCAGTTCAGAGCTCGACATGAATGCATGCAGTTAGGATCTTCAGCCCTCGTTGTTGTGCCGTTTATCCTATTCTAAGATCACACTAACCTACATGCTTACGTTCACTTTGTTCCATGTGCCTATCCAAGAGTCTCTTATGTGTCCTTCACGTATTTGACTCTACTACCACCGCTGGCAGTGCATTCGACACACCCACCATCTCTGCGTAAATAATCTACCGCTGATATCTCCCCAAACCTTCCTCCAATTACTTTAAAATTATGCCACCTTGTGATTTCAGGGAAAATGTTTCTGGCTATTCACTCTCTCTATGCCTCTCATCACCTTGTACACTTCTATCAAGTCACCTCTAATTTATTTTTCCTCCAGTGATAAAAGCCCTCGATCGCTCACGGTTTCTTCGTAAGACCTGCCCTCCAGTCTAGGCAGCAAATTCGTAAATCTCCTCTTTACCCTCTCTAAAGTTTCCTCACCCTTCCTATAATGAGGAGAGCAGAACTGAACACAATATTCCCTGTGCGGTCTGAGCAGGGCTCTATCGAGCTGCAGCATAACCTCGCAGCTCTTAAACTGAATCCCCCTGCAACTGATAGCCAACACACCATATGTCTTCTTAACAACCCGACCAACTTGGGTAGCAACTTTGAGGGATCTGTTGTCACAGATCCCAATATCCCTCTGTTCCTCCACATTGCCAAGAATTAACCATGTATTCTCCGTTTATATTCGAGCTTGCAAAGTGAATCACTTCAGTTTGAATTCCATCTGCCACTTCTCAGCCCAGCTCTGCATCCTGTCAATGTCCCGTTGCAACCTACAATAGCCCTCCACATATTGTACCACTCCAACCACCTTTGTGTCATCGGCAGACTTACTAGCCCACTCTTCAAAGTAACAAACAGCAGAGGTCCCAGGACTGATCCCTGCTGGACACCACTGGTCCCTTTCCGTGATCTAGCTCCCCTAACTCTCTGTGTCAGAGAATTCCTGACATCACTACCCTCTGTTTGAAGAAAACGTTCTCTGCTTCTACACCATGACCTATTGATATGAACAAAAGATGTAACGCAGGGGCTCAGGTAGAGAGACTGGCCCTGAAATCAAGGCAATATTTGACTGAGGAAAACATCAAGGAGCCTGAACAAAATCGCACTTAATGAGAATTAATTATGTCGTCTACACTTTTTGGATTCATTCCCTGCACAAGGGAAGGTGATTATCATAGGTGGGCATCAATCATCTCAGCCGTGGGACACATCTGCAGGACATCCTCAGCATAGCTTCCTCAGCTCTGGCATCTCCAATTTGTCTTCATAGAATCCCTACAGTGTGGGGAAGGAGGCTATTCACCCCATTGAGTTCAAACTGAGCAGATTAGATTCCACTCAGTGTGGAAACAGGCCTTTCGTCCCAACCAGTCCACACCAGCCCTCCGAAGTGTAACCCACCCAGACAAATTTCACTCTGACTAATGCACCTAACTTAATGGACAATTTAGCCTGGCCAATTCACCTGATCTGCACATCTTTGGATGTGGGACGAAACCGGAGCACTCAGACGAAACTCATGCAGACAGGTGTGGAATGTGGAAACTCCACACAGAGAGTTGCCCAAGGCTGGAATCGAACCTGGGACCCTGGTGCTGTGAGGCAGCAGTGTTAGCTACTGAGCCACCGTGCCAGCAGAACAGGTGGCATTCACTGAAGTTTACAAAATTTTCAGAACAAGTTGTCCCTCTTCCGCTCTTGAAACAGTTTGTGACCATGTGCTGCAAGACCTGGACAACATTCAAGATCGTGCTGTTAAAGTCTGGGTAACATTTATGTAACAGCACTGTACATTTCCACATTAAAAGGAGGAGTTCATTCTGCACCTCAATCTGGTTTCACAAGAATATGGGGAAGCCATTCGTCCCATCAAAACTACAAGTCAAGAAGAGGGATAGCTCGATCAGTCCCTCCTGCGTGTTGCACATGAAGACAGGGAGTCTGCTGAATCCCACATTTGACTTACATGGGATCAGAACGAACCATTTCACACCCGGAGTCACTTACAAATGAACAGGAAGAGGTTATTCAGTTTGTGAAGCCACTAACGCAGGAACAGGAAGGTGTCAGAGATGCTCCAACATCACAAACAAATGGAGCCGGGGCTACACAGACAGACTGCTCCAAATTGATCCACATGGCTTAATTACTCATGATACATATGTGTTACTTTAACATGGTTTTCTGGTAGTTGGAATGAAGCCAACATTTTTTGCCTGTCTTGAAGTTATCTTCCATCTCCAAGAAGGCAGACCCATGGTCTCCGTGGAGGTCAGAAGCCGTTGGGGAATAACTAACTGTTTCAGAATGAAGTAATTTGGCTGCTGATAGGATTGTGTACAAAGTGACATTCAATGCAGTGTCACACAGTAACTGTCCAATTAAGTGTTCA
This sequence comes from Chiloscyllium punctatum, assembly GCF_047496795.1. Lineage (NCBI taxonomy): Eukaryota > Metazoa > Chordata > Chondrichthyes > Orectolobiformes > Hemiscylliidae > Chiloscyllium > Chiloscyllium punctatum. The sequence continues at coordinate 33,376,741 of NC_092751.1, forward strand.
GGATTCATTCAGAGCCTGTACCTCTCTGTCAATCGACATGGGGGGCTCTGCAGAAGCACATAAACTGTCGTGAATCAAACATCCAATGAAAAGTATGAAATTTTCACCCTATTAGCTGTTCAGGACATAATAAGTTTCTGTCCATACCCATCAAACTTCAACTTCTTGTTCTCTCACAGCGCTACAGATTAAACATAGTTAATGCACTCTCTCCACATGGGAACATCATGCAAGTGTTTAGTTTGGTAAAACTACTTTGCACTCTCTCAGTGACAAAAGGATCGTTGTTTATAAAGCAGACCAAACCTTTACACAATGCACCAAAATACTCTCTCAACAAAACACGATTAGTGTTAAAGATATTCTAACTTTTGTACTTCAATAATTGTGCATATCGTTTACCTCCTGCCCCTGTATGAATTCTGTCACTGACTTATGACCAAGGACATCCAGGTCCTTTCCAACAAAAGCACTAGCCAACCTCTCTACCATTTAATAAATATAATTGTACATGGTGATATTTGTTGGTCACATCTGAATCACTTTTATACCTTGTGAACAGCTATTGCCCAAACACTGATCCTGTTGCCACCCAACAATCTTTCTGTCCAGAGAAAAGCAGTATTCTTCTCGTATCTCCATTACCCAATTTTTAATCCATGTGCTATATATTCCAAACCTACCTACCTATGGACTCTAACATTCACCATTCACCTGCATTCAAACATGTCAAGCGTCTTCTAAAAATACAAATACTCCAATCCCATTGATTCTCAACTGTCGATGTCACAACGGACAATGTCCACAAACAGGTTTATCAATGAACATTTCCCTTTCCTGAATCTAGGCCGAATGTACCAAATCATATCATTATTCTCCAAGTATCTAGTTGTCACGTTCCTTATAAAAGGTTCCACTTTTTTTTTCTCACGGCTGATATCAAGCTAGTTAGTTTTCTGTTTTCCTTCTCCATCCTGTTTTAAATATTTGAGTTCACAATAGTTGTTGTCCACTCTGCAACATCCTTTCCAGAATCTAACTCGCTTTGAAGAATAATCAGTAATTCTTTCACTAGCTCTGTTCTCATCTCAATCACTCTGGGATGGAGCTCATCAGATAAAGCAACTTATGAAACTTCAATTCAATTAGATTTTCATTAACATACTCTTCATTAATTCTGATTTTCAGCAGTTTCCCATTTTTACCAGTCACTCTGTTCCCTAATATTTCTGGAAATTAGTTTCTATACCTTCCTCTGTGGAGATGGAACCAATGCATTCCTCTCAGATAGTTTTAGTCAGCTCGTGAATACATTGGAGGACTGCACTTAAGAGATAGTGGATATATTACTCACTGCTGCCTGTAAAATTCCAGAATCAATCCAGTTTCATTCATCGTGAGTGACAGCACAGTCCTGTCACTGATATGATACTACAGGTTATACTGAAGGAGGGGATACATCTCAATGACCACCTCGAGTTTGAGACAAGCTGATTTTACACTTTACACCTGAATGGGTACAGCTTAGACAAATGTTCCTGAAAATCCCAGAGTATCGTACAGTGCTGTGCTCCTCCCTGTTCACACAGCTTCCCTTCTTTGTCGTCTCAGTTCCATTTGTTTACCATGGACCCAAACACACTGTAAATGCAGTATTCAGAGTGGGGTCCCCAGACCCTCGGGGCTCCCTGAACGAACCCAGCAGCTGACATCACAATCCTGAGAACACCATCCACAGAACCTCCACTGACTTTCTAGATGACAGCAGCAAGTCAATTCCCCGCACCCAAAGTGCATCCTTTCCAAGTTGAAAATGCCTCGGTCTCCTCAGTTTCTCTTCCTGGCTGAGAAAGCTGTTCCATCTCCCCACAGTCGCACAGTAACAGTTCCTCTTTCCAAAGAAGCAGTTGACAATGTAACATTATGTTTCTCTACATCTCAGCAACTCTAAGTATTGCTGATGGAGTTGATCACCACACTAAGAGACAACAGATAGAGGGAACATAACTCACGTTAAGCAGGAACATCCCGTAATAGCTATGATATTCAGGAATATGTGAAAAGGGGAAATGTTCAAATATCTTCCCATTCTATTTTCTTTCTAGTCTATCATCAGCAATCCTTTTGATTGCTTTGCCTTTCTCTCCCTCTCTCGCTTTCTCTCTCTCTTGCTGCACATCATCCACTCAACACAAACCTCCCGCTCACCCTTCCGATCATTCCTGATATAATAATATTATTTCCCAGTTGCATTCAGTTTTGATAGGGTCACTGAACTCGAAATGTTATCTGTGTTTCTCCCGACAGACTGCCATACCTGCTGAGATTCTCCAACATTCTTTCAGAAGGTGGAGAATTTTATTTCAAATCTCCAAATTCCACATTTCCTTTTTTCTTTCACCTTTCATGTTGTTGTTTCCCAGGATGCCAGCATCACTGGCAAGGGCAGCATTTGTTGTCCGTCCTAACTGCCCTTGACCACGCGGCCATTTGTCTTGGCAATATGGAACCAACCACATTGTTGTGGGTCTGATGTGACATTTAGTCAAAATAGGGCAAAAATACTAGGTTTCTTTAGCAAAGGTTATCCATAAAATAAGAAAGGAAATCCTGATGGCTTATGGTTGCCATGAGTGAAATTAGGTTTCATTCCAATTTTTAGTCACTGGAATTTAAATTTTATCATCGGCATTGGTGAGATTTAAAAAAATGCTTTTAGAGTCATAACCTGTGCCTGTGCGTTACACGGTCAGTGACATTATTACTCTTATACAGAGTCCCTGTCCCTGAGTAACTATAGAGCAAGTTTGTGGGCAAACTATTTGTAACTGGAAGAGAAGTCAGAAGAGTACTGGAGCCACATAATCTGTCATTAATGAAGGGGTAGATGATGGCGAAATCAGCAACAGAACTCAGGCAGAGTTGGAAACTGGGGATATTATGTAGGTGGGTGTCGGCAGGTTTGATGACAAAGATAATATGGAGACATAAAACAGCTCAAGGTAAAAAGGAGACTCAAGATTCTGAACAGTCTTATTCCTTCTTAGATGTTTACGAGTAAGTAGGTTGGAAATACATGAAAAGGAAGTAACGTTTGTGACTGAAATTTTATGTATTTGTTAAATATTATTAACCAGAATAACAATAACATTCAGCATCATTTAAAATTTTGACAGAGATAAGCTTACCAGGAACACCAACAATAGCGAGAATGGGATAGTAAACCGCTTGAATAATCATCAGTCCAGCTCGTATCCGCCACTCTAACCATACCCAATTCCGAGAAATCCAGTAAAGACCCCAAGATAAACTCCTGTCCATTGTTGTAACATTCCAGTCTAATGTTCTCAGATTCTGATCCATTGTTGGAACATTCTAATGTTCTCACATTCAGGACTCTCTCTCTTTCTCTCTAACTGCTGATCTCAGTTTTGTTGAGGATGACGCTGCGCCTGATACATGGCGTAACAGGTTGAAAGAATCCCTTAATATTGGAAGAGGGAAACTCTCCAGTGACCCAGTTAGGTCCAGGGAGACTGGTATTAATCACAGTCACTGAACAAACAAATCCAGTTAACCCCTTTCACGGGAATTCTGACATATCACAATAATACTTGGCCTGGGTGGGATTTTGATATCACTGATTTTTGGGCTAATGGCATATCTCCATCTGTAAACATAGAGGTGAAGGAGAGAGATAATGCTTTTCATCAGAAGTTCAAATATTCTATTGTGTTTTGGCAGGGTAGGAATTGCTGAGCTCCCGAGGCCATTTGTACCTGATCACCAGGCCCGCTGCATCTTTTTGTTTTATATATTTATGTTTAACTTTGACTTTTATCTGTTCAGCAATAAACGGCTGAGGTGGGTTTAGGCATTTTTCAGAAACACTTACAGTGCCATAGATGATGTAGATGCAGTCATTTCCTTGTGGTCCTTGAAGTTGCGGCCTATTCCTGTGGAGTGATGGTCAAACTCTCACAGAACCAGGATTCTTAGTTTTACCTTTTGCCAGTTATTGCTCGGGTTTCAGCAGGGTTGGAAGGCAGGAAAGCTATCGCCGGTGCTACACACTCTCTCTGTGATTTCTCTCGGAACTGTCTTTTGATGTTCTTTCCGCCTAGATTGGAGAATTGCATGTCAGACAATCTGTTTCATGAATTTGTTTTTGACATATGTGTATTTATTGGATGCTACCATATTGGAGCATGTACTGTATCGTAGTTAAATAACCTATTATTCTGCTAAGTTTTCCAACAGAGTTAAATTATTGCAAGCTCCTCTTCCTTTTGTGTTCTTTTCTGTTTGAATAAATTGTGTTTTGCTTAATGTTGAATATTTTGACCAAGTAAATTCTATCTGAAACACAACTCCTCATATTTGCCAGCGGAATGGGCTGAGCTGGAGGAGTGATAATTCTGTCTGGAATTATATCGGATACTCAATCCACCTCACAGATCTAGCCCAGGCACGTAAAAGCCCAGATGTGATACCTGCTCAGCATGAAGCACTGCGTAGACCAGGCTCATGTACTGCTCAGCAATCCAACCAGGATCGAACACTGTTTAAAGCTCACCAGTCCACTACTTATTTGTCCAACAGTGCACTGTTTCCAGGTATGATGAATGAACAGGCTATTGGTGGAAGTTAAGATGATGGAGAGGTTTGAATAAGCATTTGTCCTGCAGATTGTAACTGGGAGTAGGGTCAGCAGAGTCTTCGCCTCATTGGGCTGAACCTAACAATAATTTGTCTCTGTGCCATTTCCATTGAGTGTGACAGAGAGAATGTCTGCACGAGGACAAGCTAGTTTCCTGGTGCTATCTTATCGAACTCACCTCATTAACTACCAACCCCACTCCATGGTGTCGCTGTCATTCAATGCCAGCCCTATTCTCCCACCCATCATGGCTGGAGGTACTCGCCATTGTCCGTATGACCATGGATATTCCGTGATCCCTGGCACTTGAGCCGTCTTGAAAAGGCCAATGGGTATACGATTGAGCTTTCTCAGTTTCGAGCTGGCCTGCGCAGTTTACCCGAGCATGGAAGAAAGGGGGAAATTACACCACAGCTTGTCGACAGAGGCATGGAGGTCCTGGTGAATGAGCTAGTGCAGAGGGTAACCATTCTCTTCCCAGAGGGGTCGCACCACCAGACCCGCCGAGCATGGTCTGAGCTCACCAACCAGCTTAGTGCAGTATCTGCGGTCTGAAGAAATTTCCAGCAATATAGGACAAGCATCAATAACCTTCCATGTTATCTGTCAGGATAAGGGTCATTGTATTCTCTCTGCTCCATCACGCTCACTGTATATCTGTAATAGCACCTACCCACCAAATAAGGCTCCATCATTCTCACTGCTGCATGCAGCACCTCCTCTCACTGTCACCTGAGCAATACCCCCATATGGTGATGAAATGTTATCATGAGTGCTGTTTCTAGAATTCTCCGAATGATGTCATTTGTACAATGTTCCAGATAATTTTCAAAATAATTCCCAACTTTAGCAAAGTGTTCATCCCCCAGTATGTATGGCCTCAGAGGAAGGAGCAGAGTTTTACTTTTTTTAAATCACTCAGGATGAAAGTGCATTATGAGGCCATTAATCCTCTCAAATATGCTCCACTGTTCAGACAAAGGGAGCACCGAAACACTTGAAGACTCATTCTGTTCTTGAAGACAGGTGCCACATTAGTGGGTCTCCAGTTTCGTGAGAACACTCCTGTAAACTAGAGAGTTATAGAACATTTCACACAATGCCACCAAACCCTCTGTAACCACTTCTATTAAGACCAGCTATGAATTGCTAATGACCTGTTTACCCTTGGTCTTTTCTGTTTGAGGAAATCCTTGTTTGTTTCGATACAGACAGTGCAAGAACTTTCATCAGAGTACAATTTTGTTTATATTATTGAACGATTTTGCGCCTTCCCCTGTGAGGAACGATGCAAAATACTGTTTTAAATTCTTTGCTTGTTCCCTGAAACCAAATCCCCAGTCACATCCTCCAGGTGTCCCACATATCCACTCCTGCCTTTCTTCCAAGGGTCCCACACACATCATAAACGTGTTTTATTCGATAGGGAAAACTCTTGCGGTTAGTTTTTTTTTAATATTCCTTGCCAGTTTTGGGATATTTTTCTTTGAATTTTGTTTTATACAATCTGCTTCTGGTTCCAAGAACAATCTTCCCAAAGGTGGCTGACACTAGTGCTCGCCAATCTGAATTCTTCAGTTTGTGAGTGATTAGTATCCTTCACAGCCTTTGTGCATCATGGGTGGTTCGCCTTCACATCTTCATATCATCTTCTTGTTGACCAGAGACCATCATTTCTGAGCGTTATTAAGCAGTATATGCTTAAATATCTCCCCCATGCATCTACTGACCTTAACCTGAGTCTATTTTCACATTCTGTTTTAGACCAAATATAAGACATAAATCGGCATTTGAAATACCTGTACTGGCAAAAGCCCTTCTTTGCCCGAAATGTCGATTTCACTGCTCGTTGGATGCTGCCTGAACTGCTGTGCTCTTCCAGCACCACTAATCCCGTATTTGCTTTCCAGCATCTGCAGTCATTGTTTTTACCTAATTGAAATACCTGGCTCTTTTCAATCATTTGGGGGAACCTCCGTATGTGGATGAGCACATGATCAGCTGAGAGTGACTCCATTCTCCCAGTTTCTCTGCGTCTGTGATTTCTGTTCGATGATGCCACATTCCAGTGGGAAGCTTCCTACGTGAGCAACTTTTCTCTCAAACAAGAAATCCTCTAACTCTGATGGACTGATCCTTCAGCTGTGTCTGTCCCATCTCCCTCACTTCTGCCCTCATTTTGTCCCCTCCTTCCCAGAAAAATGATATATCTCCCCTTGTCCTAACTTTCTACTGCACTAGAATCCACATTCAGAGAATCATCCTCCGCCAATCCTACCACCTCCAGCAGGACAGCACCATCAAACACATCTTCCAGTCCCATCCACTGTCAGTATTTCACAGGGAACATTCCCTCTGTGACACCCTCCACCACCCCGAACACTTCCACACTGACCCCCCATGGCCCTTTCCCATGCAATTACAGAAGCTGCAACACTTGCCCATTGACCTCATCCATCCTCACAGTCCAAGGCCCCAGTCACAACTTTCAAGTGAAGCAGCATTTCACTTGCACTCTTTCAATCCAGTCTCCTGTCTTTGCTGCTCACAATGCAGTCTCCTTCACATTAGCAGGACGATCAGCTGCTTTGAGGAACATCTCTACTCTGTCTGTAGGAATGACCCCAACCCTCTGATTGCTCTCCATTTCAATAATCTACCTTGCTCTGAAGCTAATGAGAATGCGTTGAAGAGGTAACAAGCAGTTAGATAAAGGAGAGTCAATGTGAGTTAACTATGTGGACTTTCAGAAGGCATCTGATAAAGTACCACACAGGAGGCTGCAAAGTTAGAAAAGGGCCAGTGGTGTAATTAGCCAAGTATTAACATGGATAAAAGGTTGGCTGTCTGGCAGGAGGCACAGTGGAGATAAAATGGTCCTTCTCAACGTAGCAGCCGGTGACAAGTAGTGTTCCACAAGGGTCAGTGTTAGGTCCACAACATTTCTCTTTAGAGGTTAATGATCTGGATGGCAGAAGTGAGGGCATTCTGGCTACGTTTGCAGATGATGCAAACATAGTGGAGGAGCATGCATCATTCAGGAGGCAGGAAGCCTGCAGAAATATTTCGACAGTTCAGGAGAGTGTGAAAAGGAGTGGAAGATTAAATACAATGTGGGAGACTGTGAGGTCATGCATTTTGTTATGAAGAATACAGGCATGGACTATTTGCTAAATGGGAAGAAAATTCAGAAATCTGAAGTGTAAAGCGACTTGAGAATCCAAGTCCAGGACTCACTTAAGAGAAACTTGCAGGTTGAGTCAGTAGTGAAGAAAGCTATTATGAAGTTCTCATCCAACTCGAGAGTACTATAGTATAAAGGTGAGGATGTGGATGCTTTCTACGTCTCTGGTCAGACAACATCGCCAGCATTTTGTACCTCATACCTTAGGAAGGATGTATTAAAGTTGGTGCGTATCGTGAGAAGGTTCAACACAAATGAAAAGCTTAACACATGAGGAATGTTTGCGGACTCTAGTTTATATTCGATGGAGATTAGAAGAATGGGGGGTTCTGATTGAAATTCACAGAATACTGAATGGCATGGACAGAGAGGACATTGGGAGGACGTTTGCACTGGCATGAGAGACAAGGACATGACGGCTCAATTTTAGAGCAAGGGCAAGACTCTTTCAAAAGGAGACAAGATGAAACTTCTTTAAGCAGAGAGTGGTGAAACCGGAATTCCTTACCACCGAAGGCTGTGGAAAACAGATCGTTGAATATATTTAAAACAGAGAAGATAAGTTCTTGATTGCCAACGGGATCAAAGGTTATGGAGCGATAGCAGGGAAATGGGGTTGGAAATGTGACAGTCATAATTGAATGGTGGTGCAGAGTCGATGGACCGAATGTCTACTTTTCTGCTCCTATAGTCTTGTGGGCTTATACAATTTCAGTCCTGGAAGGAGCGCTGGCTCAGTGGTTTGCAGAGGTGCTCCACATGTGTTCCATTTCAGCCTCGGGTGACTGCCTGTGTGGAGATTGCACATTGTCTGTGTGGATTTCCTCTGGGTGCTTCGGTTTTCTCACACAGTTCAAGGATGTGCAGGTTAGGCGAATTGGCCATGCGAAATTGCCCATACTGTTCACGAATGTGGAGGTTAGGTGCAATATTCAAGGGTAAATGCATCGTAATAGGGTAGAGAATGGGTTTAGTTAGAATACCATTTAGATAGTCAGCATAGACACGTTGGGCCGAAGGTCCTGTTTCCACACTGTCGGGATGCAAAGAAAGTGCAGACTGCTGCAATTTTCCAATGAAGCTTCACCCAAGCTCGAATAATACCTCACTTTACACTTTGGTACGTTCCAGCCTGAAGGGGTTAAAATTCAGTTCCATAAATTCACAGCCTGACCCCATTATGGTTGTTCTTCATTTTTCATAAACTCTCCCTCCTGGGCTCTGTACGATTGTGTCTTGTTTATCTTGCACTCAACAGAAAAAATCCATTTCTAATACTTGCACATTAATTTGCACCAATTTTACATCTGTGTCTCTTTCACCACAATTTAAAGCCCATTTGTCTTTTGCACTGGGCCTCCAAACACTCTTTCCCACCTCTACCAAGTTGCTAAAACGCTCAATTTCCAACCCTTTCTGAAGCAGTTTTAAACTGGACTTGAAAGTTTAACATTGTTTCGTTGTCTCGGCAGACATTGCCAGACTCACTGAGTTCGTTCAAAAATGAAAGGTCACAGAACTTATTTTCAATATAGCAAAGAGTAGTGGATACTGGAAATACGAAACAAAAACAAAAATTGTTGCAGACACCAAGACCGTTGAAGAACAGTCACAGGACCCGAAAGATTTTCTCTGCCTTCACTCCACAGATGCTCCCACACCTGTTCAGTGTTCTTGAGCAAGATTCAAACACATGTGTCAAAAGTGCTCAAGTACCTTGTCCAACATGCAGTTCCATACACCAGGAAGTGAACAATAGTGCAAAGTGCACAAATTCATTTATTGTGAAACTACATAAGTTTCTGAATCTTGGTGAGGGAGAGAGACACTTTCACTTTCAATATATGAAGGCACCACTGGAAGGGAAAAGATTCAGATTCAGATGAAAATGTTAAATGCGTTTGAAGAATGTAAAATTGGAGGCATGACATCATGAAGGGACTCTAACAGGACGAGAATTAATAAAAAGCGTTCCCACATCAGGAATCAGGATAGGTCATGGAGTACAGGGGTGATGGGTGAATAGGTCCCGGTGTGAATTGAGGACTGGCAGCAGAATTGTATTGCAGAAATTGCAGCTAAGGTTGGGAATTCATGTGTGATGCTGCAAATCATAGCAGCAGCAGTAGTAGCAGGAGCAGCAGCAGAACCAGAATTATATTCCACCACAATCTGTAACTTTTTCCCCGGGATAATCCCTCAGTCTAACATTACCATGAAGCTGATCTATGGTACAATGATGCGTGTGGGAGAACATGCCAGGGCCAGAAACCTATGTACCTGAACCTGATGACAACGCATTAAAGCTACTGCACTTACTGCTTACATTAACGAACAATAGAAATAATATCTGATAGAGATGGCGCAATGATCCCAAGACTATGACCACTTATTTTCAAACCAAAAAAGAATTGCTGCTGATTGGTCTACCTTTGTTCTTATCTGATTGTTAGTAACCTTGTTCCTTCTGTTCGAGATAGTTCAAGAACCTCCCTCCTATTACAGTTTTGTTGTATCACTGAAATACTTACAGTGCCTTTCCCTGTGAGGAATGATGTAAAATACTGGGGTAACTTATCTGCCTGTTTCCTATAGCCAGTTCCTCAGTCACACTCTCCAAATGGACTCAATATGCGTTCCTGACATCATTCCTACCTAAGGTCACACAGTCAGCTTGAACATTATTTATATACATGGAAAAGTTTGTGATGCTTGTTTTTATATTTCTTGCTAAAATGCTTACATCATAGCTTTTCTTCCCTTTACCTCGCTTTCATACAGTCATATCGCGCACAAAGAAACCCTTTGGTCCAATTTGTCCATGCTGACCAGGTTTTCCAATGTAAACTAGTCCCATCTGATTGCATTTTGTCCATGTGTCTCTAAACATGTGTTTCCTCTTCCTATGCTTGTACAAACGCCTTATAAATGTTGTAGCTGTACTTGCATTTACCATTCGTCCTCTCACAGCTCTTTCCATACACACAACATCTTCTGTGTGGAAACGTCCGTTTTTAATCTTCTGCCTTTCACCTTAAAGCTATATCCTCTCTGTTTGGACTCCTCTATCCTGTGGAAAAGACTTTGGCTATTCACGCTATCCATGCCTCTCATGATTTTATAAACTTCTATAATGCCACCCCTCAACCTCCTACACTCCATCTGATACTAACTTCAAGAACAAATATTTAAAGATAAGCACAGTAAATTTGAAACAATTTTCAAAATGACAGGTAAACAACACTCAGACCAAAACTTCATACTGTGATTTGTTTTTCTCCATGTTACAATTCTAAGGCAGAATGAAACTCTTGCTCGTACCAATAGGAAGTCAAACACCTGAGTTTCTTTGTCTAAAGGGGGTGGCGATCTCTCCAGTGAAAACGTATCTATCGCCAGATCTATGCAAGAAAACGAATTCTTAGACCACACGGTCAGCGTGCGTTTGCCTTTAGCAGAGTGAGATGAAGTCGGAGTATACCCTTTGAAATTTGGATTACAGTGTGAATTCAGTGCAAAAATGGAGAGGTGTTTTCAATAAGGTTTACTCCAAGAAGGAAACTTTCTGGAATCAGATGTGAATGGAGAGGCCATGCCACATTGAGACCAGAGGAAAAGTTGCAGCACAAAACACAGCTTGATGCTAGTGCAGGGAAAGTAGACTCGATCAAAGAGCTTCAAGTGAAGTGGGGAGAGACCATAATGTAAGAGAATGTACTCAGTAATTTGAGAGGGAGAACCTGGAATCAGGAAGGGGAGAGGAGCAGGGAAAAGGATGGAGTAGCAATGGCAGGGATTTCTGGGGATAATTCAGAAAGCACAACTTAAAGTCATGCCCAGCATCTGCTTATGGTCCCGAGAAGAAACATTCTAATTCTGGCCCTCCACGAATGCTAATCAATAGTATCGTTGCCAACCTTTGTCAACCATGGGTGCTTCATCCTCTTATCGAGTCTTTCTTTTTGAACAAAGACAGTAATTGCTGAGAATTATGGGACATCTGCTTGAATGTCTGCCCGCGTATACGCAGGAACTTCTTCTCGGTCGATATCTACATTTCGCTTCAGACAAGATGTGAGACATAAATCCTCAATTTAAGTACCTGGTTCTTTTAAATAATTCAGGGGGAACTTCTGCGTGTAGCTAAACACATGATCAGCGGAGGCTGACTGCATTCTCCAAGTTTCTCCATTCCTGTTGTTTCTGTTTGATGTTGCCACATTCCAGTGAACTTCCTCTGACGTGACCTCCTTTTCCTTCAAACCAGAAATCCCCTAACTATGGTGGACGGGGCCTTCAGCCGTGACTGCCCTTTCTCTCAACCTTCTGCCCTCACTCTATTCCCTCCTTCCCAAAACAATGATAGACCTCCCTTGTCGTCACTTCCTACTGCATTAGAATCCACATTCACTGACTCATCTTCTGCCACTTCCACCACCTCCAGCAGGACAGCAACATTAAACACATCTTCCACTCTCGTCCACTGCCAGCATTTCACAGGGACCATTGCCTCTGTGACACCCACCATCACCCCAAAAACTTCCGCACTCCCTATGACACTTTCCCATGCAATTACAGAAGCAACATCACTCGACCATTCACCTCTTCCCTGCTCACTGTCCAAGGTCCCAATCACACTTCCCAGATGAAGTAGCTTTCAATCCGGTCTCCTGTCACAATGCAGTCTCCTTTACATTGGGGAGACCAAACAGAGACTGCATTGAGAAACACTTCCACTCTGTCTGTAGGAATAACCCTGACCCTCTCATTGTTTCCCATTTCAATAAGCTACCTTGCCCCCTTCCTAGCATTTCGGTCCTGAGCTGCTGCAATTTTATAATGAAGCACGACCCAAGCTCGAGTAATATCTCACTTTACGCTATGATGTGTTACAGCCTGTAGGTATTAATATACAATTTCAAATTCACAGACTGACCCCATTATGGCTGTTCTCCATTTTTCATGCATTCTGCTTCCTGGCCTCCCAATGATCTAATCTGTTTATCCTGCACTCAATAGAGGCAACCCATTTCTCCCATCCACGCTTTAATTTACACCCATTTTACAGCTGTTTCTATTTCACCACAATTAAAAGCCCATTCCTCTGTGCCATTGCACTTCCACATGTACTATTTCCCACCATCCCTCGTCCACCTTTGCCAAGGCAATAAGGAGCCCTTTTCAGTTCTGGACAAGGGCCACGCTGGACTTGAAACGCTATCTCTGTTTCTCTGTCTCCACAGATGCTGCCAGACCTGCTGAGTTTCTCCAGAAATTTCTGGTTTTGAACATGTTCAAACATGTGTATCAAAGCTGCTCAAATGTCCAGACCCACATGGAGTGCCGTACACTTGGAAGCGAAAAATAACACAAGGTGCACAAATACCTTGGTTCTGAAACTACATAAGACTGGATACATTGACACTTCAGAGTTCTTAATGAAAGTCATGGAATGAAACAGAGGGAAGCACATTCAAGTTAAACACCGAAAGTGGTACGACTGGAAGGGAAAATATTCAGATGAATTTCAGAATTAGAATCGTTGCTGTGTGGAAACAGGCCCTTCAGCCTAACATGTCCACACCGATCCTCTGAAGAGTAAACCAACCAGATCCATTCTCCTATTTATATTTACCCCTGCCTAATGCACCTAGCCTACACATCCCTGAACATTACAATTCACCTAACCTTCCCCTTTTTTGTTTGTGGTAGAGAACCAAAGCACCCAGAAGAAACCCACGGGAGAATGTGCAAGCTCCACACAGACAGTTGCCAGAGGATGGAATCGAACCTGGGTCCCTAGTGCTGTGAGGCAGCAACACTAACCACTGAGCCATGGTGCTGCCTTACGGAATATGTATAGGAGTTTTGAAAAAAAAATGACAAGTAAGAGGTGTGACGTCATGGACAGACGCTCAGAGGAATGACAATATTGAAATGGAAGTGTTGCGACATCACAAACCAGAGTAGGTCAAGGAGTGATGGGTGAATGGGTCTCGGTGTGAATTGGGGGACAGACAGAAGAATTGCATTGCAGAAATTGCAGCTGAAAACTGAAAAATCATGTGGTACTCTCGACGACAGCTGAACAGAAGCAGCATTGTATTGAATCACAATCTGTAACTGTTTGCCCAGTTAAATGCCTCAGTTTATCATCCCCATTAAGATGTTCAATGTTTCTGTAACGAATGTGGGTGAATATACAGGGTCTGAACCATGTGTCGCTAAAACCGCACTTGACCCTGCACTTACATGCCAAACAATAAGACTAATGTCTGATAGAGAGGGAAAAATGATCACAAAGCAAACAGATCAGATCCAAGTTCTGCAATCCTGCCACATCCAGTCAGAAATGAAGTTGAAATATGAAACAACTGACGAGAGAAGAGGTCTCCACGAATATTATTTTTTGTTAAAAAAACGTTCAATGGGTTAAGGCGTCGCAGGCTAGGTCATCATTTATTGCCCAGAAGGCAGTTAAGAGTCAACCACATTGCTGTGGGCCTGGATTTACATGTGGGAAAGAGCAGGTATGGATGGCAGTTTCCTTCCCTAAGGACATGAGTGAAACACAGATAAGCAATTTCCCACAATAAGCAATTGATTCATGATCATCATTAGACTTTTAATTCCAAACATTTGTTGGATATAAATTCCAACATCTGCTGTGACAAGATTCGAACTCAGGTCACCAGAACATTACTGGGGTTATTAGACTATTAGCTATTGCTGAGGTTATTGCTCTACCATTCCTTGAAAGAATGGGTCTTGAGTTGCGAGACTAATAGCCCAGCACCAACACCACGAGGTGTTGCCATCCCCCAAAGAATGTAACCATGCCGCACATCGGTGTAAAAGACAAGGATGCAGTGTCTGCAATATTCTCAGCCAGAAGTGTTGCTTGGATAATGCCCAGAGAATGTCGGATGCCAGTCTTCAACCAAATCGATTCGCTATACGTGACATGAAGAAACAGCTGAGCACAGTTGATACGACAACGGTAATGGGCCCTGACACCATTCCTGCAATAGGACTGATGATTTGTCCTGCACAACAAGCCGAGTCCCTGGGGAAGCTGTGCCGTTCCAGCTCCAAACTTGAGATCTCCCTGGAAACATGGAAAATTACTCAACTATGTCCAGTCCCTTAAGAGGAGAATAATTACAATCTGACCAATTACCTGCCCCTCAGTCCCATTACGACAGTCAAATTAGTGGGAATTCTTTTTGGTCGAGATGTCAGGCAGCACAGAAATAACCTGTTTAGTGTGCATTCCGATACATTCTCAATTGGAGATGGTGCTGCTATGGAAATATCACTGTAATACTAATCCATACCAGGCTAATTCTCTGACTGCTGGTGTAAGCTAATAATAATTAATAAACTCTCGAGATGTAAATCCTGTTGTCTGTAATAGTGACCTTGAAGCCAATGTTGATTGTAAGCAACAATTTCCTTCCCTAGTGTACTTTCAGGAAGTGAATCTCCCGTGCTTCCCTGGTAAAAGTGACTCCAGACACACAGACATGTGATAAACTCTTCAGTGGTCTCTGAAACGGCCAAGCAAGACACTCAGTTGTATCAAGCTGTTCCGAGGTCTTAAAAGATAAATCTGGACAAAACAGCCGGCCCCAGCCTCGCTATTGGAAAATAGAATGGGAAGCACAGTCATGTTGACCCTGCAGAGCCCTCCTTGCTAACATCTGAGAGCTTGTGATGACATTTACAGTGCTTTCCCACAGACTGCACAGAAACATTCGAGAAAGGAGAAGGTCATTCAACACATTGAGCCTTCCCCATTCTAGTTCATAGAGAAAATCTCCTCAATGCACTTTTAGCCACACAGTGTTCATTTTCCTTAATACCTTTAAACATTGTGAAATGTAAAGTAATAACTGCTTTAGTCCCTTCGGCCCATCAATTTTGCTTCTCCATTCAATATACTGTCAGTGCTCAGATAGTGAATGTTTCTTAAATGTGATTTGGCTACATTGCGATTCGTGAATTGTGCCCCTTTTTCTATAAAGTGAACTCCCATTCACTGTGACACAATTCCTTGCCCGGCACCAGTTGAACAGCAAAACGCAGCCTCTGGATCCTCTCTCATTAAAATGCACCTTCTGTGTGTTCAGTTAAAACAGGAGTGCAATTCGCTCTGCAAGCATTGAAACTGAGCCTTAAATTGGAAATTGTAGTCTACATTTAGAAGGAACTTTGTTTCAACCCGGCGTAGAGAATCTTGGGTCAACTGAAATTCCAAGTCGGCATCATGTGGTCAGTTGTCTCACGAGCGTTCTGGTGATGTGATTGCAGAGTGCCGTAGTCAGTCACTGTATTGTTAAAGTGTTACATTCACTGAACTATTTCATTATAATATATGAATTAAAGATTTACTTCGACTGTGCTAGTGTGTGTGTTAGACTCAATTTAGTTTTTGCTTTTTACTGATATTTTGAGGGGTTTGCCCCTTACCCTCTTTTTCACACAGGCCCTGTCATTAATATTACACGATTTCCTACAACACATGAATACAGCTACCGCGTTATTGGAGCATAATCTGTAATGGTATCTGATCCTATATCTTCACACGACACTCCTGCTCTCTCCCTATTCCTTTAGTGTATCGAAGTCCTTATTTATATTCAGTGCCTTGGCTTCCACTGGCTGATCTGGGAGAGAATTCCCCAGGTTCACCAGTCTCTGAGTGCAGACACTTTTTCTCATCTCAATGCAGTGTGACCTGCCTGTATCTAATACTGTGTCCCCTTGTTTTAGACGTCTCAGCCAGAGGAATTATCATCCCTGCTTCCAATCTGTCTCACCCTGTCAGAGTTTTATATATTTCACTGAGATCTCCACTCATTTTCCTAAAGCCCATGGAATACAGGCCCAGTTGCCTTAAACTCTGCTCCCACAACAAGCCTGTCATCCCAGAAATCAGTCTGGTCATCTTTCGCTGCTCTCCCTCAATGTCAGGTTTGTCCATTATTAGGTAAGGAGAACAAAACTGCACAAAATGCTGCACAATGTTTGAGATGGTGAATCGCCAAGGCCTTGTACAGCTGCAGTAAGACATCCTTACTCCTGCACTCAAATCCCTGTGAAATGAAGGTGAATAAGTATTTATCTTCCGAACTGCTTTCTGCTCGTGCAATATTTTTTTCAGTGATTGGTGTACAGGGAAATCCTATCCTTTTCAATGTTACAGCTACCCACTTGGTGGGTCTGTGTACACTGGTCAGTGTGTCAGTGTCATTCCCAATATTGACTTTTGGCTTCAGAACCCACAGTCCTACATGGCTTAAGTTCCTTGAAAGATCAACATTTTTCAACCATTCCCTTTTCAATTGATAAGCTGCCGTTCTAAAGTTCCTACCAAAGTGCACAACGTCACATCCCCTCCCGATTGTTCTCCATCTGCAACGTATTTTCCGATTCACTGCACTTGTCTCAATCACCTTGGAGCTTTTTTTACATCCTGCTCACCCACTCACAATGCAACATGGTTTAGTGCCATCAGCAGATTTGGAATATTTCATTTGAGCCCCCCAACCAAAGGTCTGGTGTGTATTGGGGATAGTTGGGTCCAAAGCCCCAATCCGTGCTATAATCCCCAAGCCTTCCACGCTAAAAATACATTGTTTTATTTTTACTCTGTTAGCTGTCTCACTCTAATACCATGTCCAATATTGGCTCCTGTCCCAAACGATTCGAGTTTGCACAATAGGCTTGGGGCTTTATCAAAAGTCTTTTCGAAAATCCAATCCTATTGCATTGATTGTGTCTCCATATTTTTTTTCTAAAAGTCAGTTTTTTTCAAATATGATTCCCATTTGATAAATTTCTGTTGACTTTGTCTATGTCTATTACTTTCTGTTCCAATACTTGCTCTAAAACGATTTAGTTGCTAATTTCATTCTAGTCCCTTTTTGTCACGAGACTCACATTCCTTAGTATTGCTGGGGAGATTTCTGTTTTGTTTTGTTTTCTTCTGTGAAGACATAACTGAAGTATTTGCTTCATAGTTCTTCAATTTTCCTGTCCTCCATTTTCCGGTTTCAGACTGTTAGGAAGGTGCACTATTTCCCCTTAATTTTACAATCGACATACATTTAGAACCTATTGTCAGTTCACTTCTATAACCCTCGTCAATATACTGTTCAAAAACCAAACAATTCCTGTCTTATGCTGCTCAATAATTGACATTCCACAGCCATACAACCACAGGAGCATAGACGCTCTACCGTCACAAATACAGCACGGTATTCATTCGTCTCAGTTTCCTCAGAAGGACCATAGTCATGTATGTTATGTTCCTTCAAGTGCATGACCGTGTAATTATTAATGATTGCGAGGTTAGGTGAGCCAACTGCTCTCTCAAGAAGTGCATTCCAGACCTCAACACCCTCTAGATTGAAAAAAGTCTCAAATTCTCACTAAACCACAAACCCTTCACTTTAAGAGTATGCTCTTTGTTGTTGACCCTTTGATAAAAAGGAACAGCTGCTGTCTATCCACCCTATCCATGGTCCTCGTAATCTTATCCTTCTGAATCAGGCTCCCCTCAGCCTTCTCTGCTCCAAACTAAACAACCTGAACTTATCCAGCCTCTCTCCATAGCTGATCTGCTCCATCCCAGGGAACATCCAAGTGAATCTCCTCTACACCCCCTCCAGTACTATCGCATCCTTCCTGTAATGTTTCCCAGAACTACACACAGTATTCCATCTTGGCCTAACCAATATTCCGCATAGCTCTTATAATCTATGCCTCGATTAAGAAAGACTATGTTTATAGTCCCCTATGCTTTCTCAACTTGTGCATTCACCTGTTTAGCCACATTCAGGGATGTGTGGAGAAGCATCCTCTGAGCTTCCTAGTGTACTGCCATTCATTGAGTCCTCGGTAAAAACAATAACTGCAGATGCTGGAAACCAGATTCTGGATTAGTGGTGCTGGAAGAGCACAGCCGGTCAGCAGCATCCGAGGAGCAGTAAATTCGACGTTTCGCGCAAAAGCCCTTCATCAGGAATACAGGCAGATAGCGTGAATGGTGGAGAGATAAGTGAGAGGAGGGTGGGGGTGGGGGTATTGTACTCTATGCTACTTTGTCCCCACCCCCACCCTCCTCTCACTTATCTCTCCACCATTCAGACTCTCTGCCTGTATTCCTGATGAAGGGATTTTGCCCGAAACGTCCATTTTACTGCTCGTCGGATGCTGCCTGAACTGCTGCGCTCTCCATTCATTGAGTCCTCCACTGTCTGGTTCTTTCTGCCAAAGTTCATCACCTCAGAGTTATCAGGATTATATTCCATCTGCCATGGATTCACCCATCTGACCATTACATCTGCATCTTCCTGAAACTTAAGGCCGACCCCTTCACTACCAATGACTTGGTCAATTATTTTTTAGGTTAAAATTGCCACACCACCAGGTTATAGTCCAATAGGTATATTCAGAGGCACTAGCTTTCGAAGCGCTTCTTCTTCATCACGTGAGTATGCGCTCAGAAATCGAGTGCCTCCGAAAAACCTGTTGAACTGTAACCTGGTGTTTTCTGACATTTAACTTTGTCCACCCCAGTCCAACACTGGCACATTCGAATCACAAATAATAATGGACACAGCATTAATTCCAGTGGTGCACCATTGGACACTGGTCTCCAGTCACAAAAACAGCTGTCTACCACCACCCTCTGTCACCTACCACTAAGTTGATTTGGATGCAACTTGGCAAGTCACTAATAAAAGCTAACTGTTCCCTGATTATTCTGTTCCACTTGCCACACTTGTAGATTATCTGGGGATTCTCTCTAATCTTACCCTGCCAGCAGGTTTCTATGTCTTTGTGTTAGTCAGTCACCTCTGAGTGAAGAATTTCCATCTTATTGCCGTCTTAAATGGCCTGTACCTTATCCTGCCATTATTTGCCTTAAACGTAGAGTAGACAGCCAGGGAAACATTCTCTGTGACCCACCTCTTATTCTTTGAAAGTGTAGAGATCACAGTTTCCTCATCAGGCAATCTCGCCTTTTGAGGGATTAATCTGGAGAATGTACATTGCACTTCCTCTGTGGTAAGTATATTCTTTCTCAGATTGGGTCACCAAAACTGTACACAATACCTCAATACAAGCTCACCAACACACTGTAAAACTGCTTCAACATGTCATTCCATCTATATTATGATTCCCTAAAATGAAGGCGAGCCTGACTTTAACTTTCCACTTACATTTAATCCTCCACGTACCCTTCACATTAACTTATTTATGAACTCATTGCGTGAGTTCTAATATAAAGCCTTCTGAAAATCCAAATATGCCATTTCTACTGGTTCCCGATTATCTACGGTGAAAGAAACAAGTTCAAATAATTCCAAAGAAAGTCAAGTATGATTTCCCTCTCAGAAATGCATGCTGCTTCTCTCCAATGTTGTTGTTAATTTCTTGTTGTTAATATCCAACATCACATCCTATGTAATAGATTCCAACAGTTTCCCTACAGATGCCAAGTTAATTGTTCTACAGTTCTCAACACTATATATTCTTCCATTTGGACATGCTTGGATCCCGTTTACTACCTTCCAAGCATCTACAATAGCTTCCTGTTTCTGCAGAATATACAGGGAAACAAAACACTTTCATCGATTGCATAATTAATATTTCTGTTGCCAATTTATTTGTAATATTTTGATATGAAGTACATCTGGTTCATAAGACTTAGCAACCCTCAGTCCAGCCGCATGTTCAAGTACACTCTGTCACTGATATAAATTGACTTTATGTCTTTAGTTTCTGCATAGGTTCTGCAGAATCATTTGGCATTTCTGGATGATTGTCTCGATCTTCCTCCATGAAGACGGATTTAAAGTAACTGGTTAATTTCTCGGCCATTTCAATGTTCCCAACAATACATTCTCCTCTCCCGATTACAAATTTCCACATTTGACCTTGCTTTACTTTGCTTTCTTTGAAATACTGATTGTAGATTTATGCAATTCTTTGTTCTTTTAGGATGCCTACAGTGTGGAAAAGGTCCTTGGGCCCAACAGGTCAACACTGCCCCTCCAAAAAGTAGTCCACGTAAACCCATTCCACTCCGACTCTACATTTAGCCCAGACTAATGCACCTTATTTCCACATCCTTTAGACAATTTAGCATGGTTAATTTACTTAACCTGCAGATCTTTGGATTGTGGGAGGAACCTGGAGCACCCAGGGTAAACCCACAGAGACATTGGGAGAATGTGCAAACTCCACACAGACAAATTTCTGAGAATTCTCAAGTTTCAACCATGCCTGGAATTCTTCTGAAGTCACTTTCTATGATTAATATAAAATTTAATTTGTTCTGTTCACCATCATTAAGTCACTTTCTCCTTTCCTTTGTGATTGTGCCTTAAAGAAATATACGTATTTTTCAGAATTTGCAGCATTTCTATAGATCTCCTGGTCCAGACGAGATATATCCAATAACACTGCAATCGGCAACAGAAAAAACTGCGGGGACCTTGTCTGATACTTTTGCATCATTGTTAACCATGGATGAAGTCCCAGAAGACTGGTGGGGAACGAATGTTGTGCCCGGATTTAAGAAGGGCTGCAACGAAGAACCTGCAAACTATAAACCAGTTAGCTTAACAACTGTGATAGGTCTGTTGCTTGAGAAGACTCTGAGAGATAAGGGAGACATGCATTTGGAAAGACAGACTTAGATTAGGAACGGTTGCACAGCTGTGTGTGTGGGACTTCATGACTTGAAAATGTTTTAGAGTTCTTTGATGAAGTGATCTGGAATGTTGGCGAAGGTAGGGTGGTAGACGTAGTCTATATAATATCAGAAATGCGTTTGATAAGATTCCACATGATAGGCTACTCTGAAAGTTTTGATCGCGTGGAATCCCGAAGAATCTGGCAAACTGAACATCCAATTGGCTCGATAGTAGGAAGCAGAGTGTAATAGTGGAAGGATGCATGTCAGACTGGAGGCCTGTGACAAGTGGAGTGCCTCAGGGATCGGTGCTGGGACGACTGCTGTTACCTATATCAATGATTTTGTTGAGAATGTAAAAGGCATGATTCCTAATTTTGCTGATGACACTGAAGCAAGCAGTATCGTGGACATTGAGGAAGTCTATCAGAAAATGCAGCAGGAACTTGGTGAGCTGTGGAAGGGTGCCGAGAAATGGCAAATGGAATTTACTATAGATAAGTGCGAGGTCTTGCATTTTGGAAAATCAAGTCAAGGTAGTAGTTTCATGGTAAATAGCAGGGCCTTAATGAGTGTAATGGAACAGAGGGTCCTTGCAATTCAGGTGACGATTCTCTCAAAGTAGAGTCACGGCGAGACGGGAATGAACAAGTCTTTTGGCCTTGATCAGTCAGGGAGTTGAACATCGAAGTTGGGGAGTTATTTTGCAGTTATGCAGGCCGCTGGTGAGACTGCACTTGGAGTATTGTGTTCGTTTTTTAAAAAATTTGCTCCAGGAAGGATGTGATTAAACTGGAAAGCGTGCCGAAGAAATTCAAAAGGATGTTGCCAGTACTCAGTGGTCTGAGTTGTAGGAAGAGTTTGGACAGGCCAAGTCATTTTTTTTCAGACTGTAAGACACTGAGGGGAAATCTTAAAAAAAAGTGTATTAGATCATGGGAGGCATGGATAGTGTAAATGCACTCAGTCTTTTTCCCAGGGTTGGGCAATCAAGGACTAGAAGGCATCAGCTTAAAGTTAGAGGGGAAAGAACAAAAGGGAACCTGTGGGGCAACTTTTGTTTAATACATAGCTGGTACACATATGGAATGAGATGGCAGCCGAAGTAGTTGAGGTGAGTATATTAACAACATTTAAAAGGCATTTGGACAAATACATGGATAGGAAAGGATTCGAAGGATACTGGGCAATGGTAGGGAAATGGCGTTAGTGTGGATGGGCATTTTGTTGGGAATGGACCAGTTTGGACCAAAGGGTCTGACTCCATGCTTTAGGACTTTATGACTCTAACAACCATTGCTTGTCTCCCACTGAATGTTATATCGTATTTTCCCAATTCACTGGAGTGAACTTGACTCTCTAGCCTCCAGGCTTCCATGATGCTTGACCATAATGTTTAAACATTCGATATTGTATGCCGACAACCATTTGAAATGCAACATATTAATGTCACTATTCCTCAGAACAAGGTTATTAATAAAATCTTCTGACCACACAACACCAAATCCAAACTAACCTTGTCTCTACTTTGGATCAGAGCATACTCTTCAAACTGTCTAATACAAACTTCTGGAATTTATTTTGTACAGCATGAGCAGTCTCGAAGATAACGCAGTTTCGATTTAACTTGAGATATTTCAGTATGACTGCAGCACTCAAAGCATCTAATATACAGAGCATAAGATGCACAAAATTTGCACGAGAGTTTTGCACGACATATCTCGCCAATGTTTGTTTCTCGTTGCTAAGATCTTACAAATTGATTCCATGGAATCTGAGGGTCAGGGTCTGTGGCGTTATTAGTGATAGACTTGGACAAGAAATTCGGGGAGGCTCACCTCGACGCTGAAATAATCTGAAGAAATGTTCAGCAACACAGGACATTCTGCATCCCCGTTCTGTCAGGGTAAGTGTCACCATATTCTCCCTGCTGTCTCGCACTTACTGTATATCTGCTATAGCACCTACCCCCGAACAAATCTCATGCTCTATCTCCAAATCGGTTTCATGCACTATGACTCTCATTATTGAATTCAGCGCCTTCCTTCCATCATTTTGCCTGTCGCATACTCAATACCCCCACACTAACAACACATTATGGATTCTGCACTGTGGAGTGACACCCTCTGGACACCTCATAACTCACCAAAACCCCCATCACCACCTACAACAGTACTAACAGCTTATTGCCCACTACACTTTCTCACATTCTAGGATGAACAGTCTGGAATAGGACAGAAAGGGCTAAACCGGGTGGTCGAGTGCCCGATATCTGTTCCCTCCCACCCACCCCCCCCCCCGCCATGTTGGGAGGACCCTCGCACAAACAGGAGAAGACCAGAGTAAATCGTGTGGAGATTCCGTAATATCCATTTCCCAACAACTGAGTAAGAAACAATGTTCAATGAAGGGAAATACCGCTCTGTCTGTTCCACTATTTCCCTCCCTCCCAAAACAACAAATTGCAGAACGATACAAAGAAATGTTCAGAGAAATATGTAAACGCCCCAATATACAAACACTTACAGCACATACACAGAAATGGACCCGCACACATGTAGAGGCATAAAGAGACATATACAGTCACGCACAAACTGGCATAAACACAGATAAAACGCAGAGGCCAAGACACGGAAGGATAAATGTATACACACAATCACACAGACACACAAACGCATGAACAAACACATATACACGCTTGCAGACACACAGAGACACAGATATGTGTGTCTATAAGACAGCGATAGATAGGTTTTTGATGAATAAGGGTATCAACTCTTACAGAGAGAAGTCAGTAGAATGACGTTGAGAAACATTTAATCCATTATGAAATGGCATTCAGACTCGATGTGCTGAATGACCTAATTCTGCTCCTTTTTTCGTGCTCGTGTGGTGTTATGCTATCAGGTATTCTCTTCCTGGGACAGAAGCAGAGAATGAGTTTAATACATATTTGATTGGAAAGCGTCGGTGATAATGTTGGACAGGTTTAGTGGGCTGAATGGATTATGTTAATTCCTAACTATTCTGTTGTTATGTTTCAAGAAAGGTGGCGATTTGTTGTTAGGTTAGTACAGTTTTATAATAACGGGTCCTGCAATGAAATAAGGATGTCCCTTTCACTTTAGTATTGTGTTATCTGTGGTGCCCTCATCCTCAGGGAGCAGATAAGGCTCGATTATTGAAGATATTCAAGGCTGAGCTCGACTGATCTCTGCTGGACAGGAGAGTCAATGCTTATTGGGAACAGACAGGAGACGGATTGTCGTGCACACTCGGATCAGCCATGAGCATTCTGAATGGTGCAGCTGAATGGCCAACTGCTGCCCCTAACCCATGGAGTTAGTCTGCAGATGCAGCAAGTCGTTTGGAAAGTTGTTGTTTCTGGGAAATAGTATCTGTTTTAATTGAAGGAATGTTTAACTGCATTTGCACAGGGAGACTGCAGATGTGGAGGTCAGAGTCGAAATGTGTGCCTCTGGAAAAGCACAGCAAGTCAGGCAGCATCCGAGGAGCAGGAAAGTCAATGTTTCAAGTATAAGCCCTTCATCAAGAATGTGCCCGAAACATGACTCTCTTGCTCTCGATACACACGTTCCTGGAAGGTCTTTTGACACGAAGCATGATCAGTTTCAGTATTGGATGAGAAATATTTTTGAACCATCTACGATTTTGAGAACAATCAGCTGGATACATATTTTCTCTTGTCAGGGTGTTTAAAACTACGGAATAAACTTTAAGAATAAGATGTGTTGATTGTTATGAATGCATAGGCGTGTACTGAACCTTTTAAAGAGAGTGAAAGCTGGCAAGGACTTAACAAGCACAGAGTGTGCTGAAAAGTTTTTAAAAAGTAACATTTGGCTGAAACAAATTGCTGAGGTGAGTGCTATGGTATGCAATAAATTCGAATTTGGCCAATCAGTTAAACGTACGCCCCAAGAAATCAAAATCCAAACGAATTAGAATTTTAACAATATGAAACCAATGAGACAATCCGATGTTTTGGGGTATAAAATCGGGCATTTTGACCAGTTAGCCACAGCGACAAAGAGCACTAACAGACGCAGACTGCCTTCAGAATCGCTCTCTGAAAGCTACCTGTATCTATGAAATCTGTGCAGCAGAAGACCGAAGAAAAGCCCCAGGAAACCCTACTGAGGAAGATTCACAGGAAGATCGACATAACTCGCTTGGGGTTTTGAAATTCAATTTTTTTAAAAATTTCAATCGGGTCGTTTTATCAGATCAGTATATTGCTGGAGAGTGGGAAGTAGATAAATTGATCAGACAAGGATGATTACAGTGCATAAAGTTGTTGCTTAATGTTCTGATTTTTCTTGGAGTTAAAGAAGGAACAATAAATAGTCGGATTTGGTCGATCTTTGTCACTCACACTTTTATAGACTATGAGACGCGATGATGTTTTTCTGTGTGTCTGGTTTAAATTAGCAGAAGGCCTTCACACTGTGCCGTAACATTGATTTTAACGCAGATATAATGAAAATATCAACCGATTTCTTAAAATTATGCAGACACATACAAACATTCCATAAAATTGTAAAGCTGGGATTTTTTATTTGCTAAGGAAAGGCACTGTGTACAACAGCAGCAATGATGCACTTGCACTTAGCCCATTTTCATCCATTCCAGATAAATTTCAAGGAAATCACACATAGTCTATTTTGGTGTTCATTTAACATTATTGCATATATTAAAACAGGGAGGGAGAAAAACGTTACCTGCCTCAGAAGCAGCAGCCTACTGCTTCGTCTCTCTCTCATTTTGTTCGGCCTTACAAGAGAAAAAAAACTTGCATCATCTTTACCAATCGTGGAGGTTTCGTGATGAAAGATTCTTTGGCATTTTTCCACTATCTGACGCAAAGCAAATTGAACCAAATCCAATTGTTCCAGCGAGATACCCTACTCCCAGCAGTTTGTGTGAGTGGAAGAACTTCAGAGGGCAGAATAACATTTGGGACACTCTGTCATCTTTCCATTTGTTAAGAGTTCAGCTATTATGAAACTCTGGAAAGTTTTCAATTTTCTGATTTGTCTTAAAATATGTGTGTTCATGTGTGCATGCAGGTGCATGTTTGTGTGTTTGTCACATTTTTCTTGAAGATGAGCCAGGATTACAATTATATCATTGGCTTTGTCAGTAAACTTTGAAATTTGTTGTAACCAGTGGAGGAATGTGAGTGCAAAAGGTATCAGTGACCCTGTAACATTGGTTGGAACACGAATGAGAAATTCTGAAAGAGATGTACAAATTAGAATTCCCTTTCCCCAAAGTTTGTGATGTTTGAGTGTTTGCATTTATTCAAAGTTGTATCTGTTAAATATTTGACAGACAAGTGAATGAAGGAAAATGGTGCCCCTAGAGAAAAGTGCTTCTAAAACCACAATCAGATCAACCACGAACTTAGTGCCTGGTACAGCAGTGACAGAGTGGCGGATGACCCACTCCTGCTCCTCACTCAAATGTTCCAATGTTCTATTTAGCCGCGTCACAAAAGCAGATGGAGGCCACTTGCTCCAAATACATGGTCCACAGTAACATAGGACAGAATTCAGTCCCTCCAGACTGAGATACACAGATTGGTGTGGGTTGGAAAATGTTATTGGGAAATGCAAGCTGGGTTCGAAAGATGCCTCTGATCTCTTTACAGAGTGTTTCCTCTCTGCAACTTGTGGTTCATTTGTTGGTCATGTTGTGGACCCTGATTCACTGTCAATACAGCCCACAGACATTACTCAGAGATGATAAACAAAAGACTTTGCTCTCTCTGACAGCAACATTCAATGACAGAACATTCAGGAAAATTACAACCATTAAATTTGCAGTTTCAGAATACGAGAACATAAGGAACAAGGTCAAGTAATTCAGACAGTAAATCCTGCTGTGCCACTGTATACCATCATGGCGGATCCACTGTTGGCGTTAACCCCATTCAATTCTCAATACCTCAAACCCTCAACTCAATGATTGAGGGCAAAAACCAATCTACCTCCTCTGTAAATACTTTCAGTGATCTAGCTTCCTGAACTCTCTAGTCCAGATAGTTCCTGACATTCACTAGCCTTTGTGAGAAGAAAACACTCCCGACACAGACGCAATAACCTATTGATATGTTCACTAGAGGTGAACACAGGAGCCAAGCTAAGAGTGGCAGACCCTGATATCAAGGCAAGAGTTGACTCAGGATGGTATCAAGGAACGCTGACTAAATTAAATTTAATGGGAATCAACCACAAAAACTCCTCTGATTTGGGCCATCCATAGCACAAAGGAAGATGTTCGTGGTTTGTGGACATCAATCATTTCACTCCCAGGACATCCCTTCAGGAGATCTCCAGGGTAGATTCCTTAGCACAAACATCTCCAGCTGCTGCATCAATGTCTTTCCTCCACCATCAGATCATAAGTTGTAATGGACACTGATAATCAGACAATTTTCAGAACATTTTGTCTCCTGTCAGCTCCTGAACCAATCTGTATCCATGAGCAGCAAAACCCGGAAAACATTCATGCATGTGCTATTAAAGTGCCGGTAACATTCATATTACAGCACAGCCAGACACTGCACATTTCCACAGTTAAAAGAGGAGCTCATTCAGCATCTCAAGCTGGTTGCACATGGATATGAGGAAGTAATTCAGGCCATCGAAACGAATTAACAAGAAGAGGGACAAACTATTCAGCGCCTCTGCCTGTTCCACAGGAAAAGAAGCAGTCTGGTCAGTGCATCTAACTGCTAACAGGAAGGTGCAAAGTCGAATCAGACCCTTGTACGTGTTCCATGCGATCAGGACGAGAACATTCAGCCCCTCAAGGGCTTATGAAGGAATAGGAGGATGGAATTGATGCTCCAACGTGACAAACCAATGGAGCAGACACTACACACAGAGACGGCTCCATGATGTTCCTCGTGGCCCCATTGCATGTGGAACGCGTGCTATTTTAACATGGTTTCCTGGTAGTGAGGAGATAAGTTAAATATTTTGTTCAAAGTCTCAAGAAGGCATCTTGCACCTCCGAGAAGACAGACCCATGTTCTCCATCGAGGACAGAGGCTGTTGGTAATAGTTAACTGTTTTAAAGTGAAAGTATTGTGGCTGTTGTCGAGATTGTGGATAACATGACGTTTAGTGCAGAATCACACACACCGAATGCACTGTATTAATGTGGGGAGACTGTATGCAAAGCCTGAACCTGTCTCTGTCAATCGACATGGAGAGTGGGGCTGAAGTAGGAGAAACGTTCTCAGAGGCATTTAAACTATCGAGAATTATAATCCGAGTAAAAAAAAACTATGGAATTTATCACGTTCATAGTGTCTGTTTAGAACATAATGAGTGATTGTCCATTCCCCTCAAGTTTCAATGCAATCACCTCTTATTCACTCAAAGCGTTACAGATTAATGTTCACTCACTCCTCATGGTACCATGATCCCAGTGATTAGTCTGTTGATACTCTTTCACACTTTCTCTGTGACAAGGAGATCATTCCTTATAAAGGAGTGAAAATCTTCCCACAATACCCTAAATACTACCTCAACAACACTCTCAGGGATGATCACAATAATTGCCTTACCTCACTTTGCCGTCTCTGTTTCTTTCCTGTGGTGTGAAAAAGTCATTCCTTCTCTATGCCCTGAGACTGACGTGAAATTTACAAGTTCCTTCTGTCTGTACATCAACATCAATACAGCCAACCCCAGAGATGGAGATGAACATCACTCTTGTGGAGAACTTCAAAGATATAGAAACCACCTAAAACAAGGAATGGTCACCTCCCCCAATGGAAATGAGCTGTGGGAATATGGTAAACAGGCAGAGGGAGGAGCTATCTTTCCTTTTGTTGTTTCCTCATGGGATGTGTGCAGCCCTGGTCAGGCAGCATTTTATACCGATCTATAACTGAGTGGCTGTTTCAGCTGTTCAACAGGACATTTAACAGTAAACTACGTTGCTGTGAGTTTTCAGTCACACAGAGACCGAACCAGGCAAGGCTGACCCATTGGCTTCTCTAAAGGACATGAGACAAGCAGATGAGCTTTTTCTCACAAATGATAATGGTTTCAGTATAATTACATCAATTTCCTTCATTAGATATCAATGGATTATTATTTGATGGCAGTAGATTATGAATCAATGACTTGAGCACGATACACTGCTTTACATCTGACAGATTCTGTGCAGAGAACAAGTTAAACATCTTAAGTGCAATTATTTTGTAATGGACACGTGGTTTGAAGAGATTTGAAGAAACAGCTGTATCGGATTTAACAAAAGCAAAAACGATGGTTCATTCAGCAGTTGCACTGAGGGTGAGGAGGAGACTGGGATATCATAATGGTGGTATTCGACAGGATTGGTATGTGGGGAGGTTATGGAAATGCCAATCTGTGCAGGACAGAAAGGGTATGTAGTTTGAGAACAGTCTGGTTCCTTCTCGCATGTCAGTGAGTAATTTGTAAATAGTAATTTGCTTTATATAATTTACAGGGAAAGGAGTTTTTGATTGGAAGTGAAGACATTGATATCCATTTTCTAAATTTAACATATCATGAGCAGAAATTCAGTTTAACCCAGTTTAACAGTCAAAGAGAAAGACTTACTAGGGACATCAACTATAGCGAGGATGGGATAATAACCACCTTGAATAATCCAAAGGATACCATGGATCCTCCATGCTAATGATATCTAAGGCTGAGAAAGATAGTAAAGATCAAAGGATAAACTCCTGTCCATTGTTGAAACATTCCAGTCTAATGTTCTCAGATTCTGATCCATTGTTGGAACTTTCGAGTCTAATGTTCTTAGATTCTGATCCCTCCACCCCTTCTGTCAGTGATACTGCCTCTCACACTCTGGGATAGCACATTGAGAGAGCCCATTTATCGTTTCTCGTCGGAAACCTTCACTGGGATAATTAGGATCCACAGAGGTTGACAGGAATCACAGTCGGTGATCAAATAGCTCCAGTTAACCCCTTTCAATTCAATATTGATTTTACTTAAATTCAAAATGACGTTTAAAATTTATACATTCAGCAAGGGATATATGGGAGTGACTGAGGGAAAGGATGTTGGAAATAGCATATTTCTTGTGTGTAATCATTCAATCTGCCTTGGATATGGGAGTAATGACAGAGAACTGTTGGAACATAAACCAGTTTCGCCATTTATAAATGGAAACGTACAGCCTGAAATTATTGATCAGTGATTATAATGTTGACTTAAATTTTATAGTCCATAATCTGGTGGGAAAAGGTGCTCAAAGCAACATGGATTATAACAGGCAAACTGCAAACTCCATAAATATCGCCATCCTACATCACGGGACAGCCCTGTACATCAGTGTAAAAGACATGGTTGTATTACCTGCTCCGTCCTCAGCCAGAAGTGTTGAGTTGATGATCCACCTCACCCTCGCCATGCTACCAGCAGAATCACAGATGCCAGTCTTTAATGGATCTGATTTGCTGTATGTGACATGAAGAAACAGCTTAACACAGTAAATACGACAAAAGCAATGGGCCCTGACACCATTCCTGCAATGGGACTGAACACTTGTGCTGCACAACAAGCCTTTTCCCTGGGAAAGCTGTTTCATTCCAGATCCAACTCTGACATCTCCCTGGCAATGTGGAAAATAACTCAGCTATGTCCAATCCCATAACAAGGGAATAACTACAGTCTGACCATTTACCACGCCCTTAGTCCTGTCATGATAGTCACATTGGTGGGAGTTCTTTTTGACAGATGTCAAGCAGCACAGATGTAACCAACTCAGGGTGGTCCCCATGTGGAGATGGTGTTGTTGTGGAAAAGTCACTGGATTACTAATCCAGTCCAGACTAATGCTGTGGCAGCTGGTGGACGTTATAATTAATAAAATATCGAGATGTAAAACCTGGAGTCATTAATATGACCTTGAAGCCAATGTCGATTGTAAATACCAATTTCCTTCCTCAATGTACTTTCAGGAAGTGAATCTCCCATGCTTTCCTTTTCTGGCTAAACGTGACTCCAGGTACACAGACATGTGAAACACTCTTCAATGGTCTCGGAAACGGCCAAGCAAGACACTCAATTGTATCAAACTGTTCCGGGGTCTGAAAGGATAAAACTGTACAGACCACCCGGCACGAGCGTCAGTACTGGAACGGGAAACACTACCGTGTTCACTCTGCAGAGAGTTCCTTCCTAACATCTGAGAGCAGGTGGCAGGATTTACAGAGCTTTCCCACAGACTGCACAGAAACAAAAGGAAAGGAGTAGTGACTGTAGTGTTAAAGTGTGACATTTACTGCACTAATTCATTCAACACACTGAGTATCCTCCATTCTAGTTCATGGTGAAAATCTCCTCAATTCAGATTTCCCCACACAGTGTTCATATCCTTTAGTATGTTTAAACATCGGAACATATAAAATTGGAACTAATGTATTCGCTTTGGTCCATCAATTTTGATCCTCCATTCAACATACAGGCAGTTATCCAATAAAGGTGTGTTTATTAAATGCAATTTCGCTGGAACACAATTAGTGAATTGTGCCCCTTTCTTTATA
Organism: Chiloscyllium punctatum; assembly: GCF_047496795.1. NCBI lineage: Eukaryota > Metazoa > Chordata > Chondrichthyes > Orectolobiformes > Hemiscylliidae > Chiloscyllium > Chiloscyllium punctatum. The sequence goes on from NC_092751.1 coordinate 33,408,878, forward strand.
AAGCGAGCTCCCGTTCACTGACATGGGAGTCTGTCTCTGGCTCCAGCTGAACAACAATTCCCAGCCTCAGGATCCCTCTGTCTGCCAAATGCACCCTCGGTGTGTTCAGATAAAGCAGGGATATAATCCGCTCTGCAAGCTTTGCAACTGAGCTTGAATGTGGGATTTGTAGTCTACATTTAGATGGAAATTAATTTCAAACCGGGAAGGGAATATATTGGAGAGGACTGGAATTCTGCATCGGCATCACGTGGTCAGTCAGCCCGCGCGCTTTCTGAAGAAGATCTTGGTGAAAGGTGCAGGGCTGCAGTCAGTGACTGTAGTGTTAAAGTGTGACATTTACTGCACTAATTCATTACAATATACGGTTTAAAGATTTATGCAGCCTCGGTTTGGATGGAATGGATGAGGGTTGCTGAGGGATAGACTATAATTTTTTTCATCTTTTTAATCTGTCTTCCCTGTATGTGGGAGTATTGTCGGTACAATGCACTGTTGTATATGATTCACCCTGTTTATAAAAGGGGACAGGAATAAAATAACAGACGGGCTGCATAAAATGTTTGGTGGAGAAGTTTCTAGATCCCTTTGTTCTAATGCTACTCCAAGTTTAAAATTCCCTGTTATCAAGTCCTTTCTTAACCTTGTGACATCAATCAGAACATTCAAACTGCTGCTCAGGAACAGGGAGAAACAGTAGGTAGTCACTCAACTGCTCGTATCTGGGACACAGGCACAGGAGACAGTCTTATAACTGTTCGAGATTGGGACACAGGAACTGGAGGTACAAAATTAGATTGAAGTGAGGAGACAGAGGTTGGTAGAGGATTGCTTTTCAGACTGGAGGCCTGTTTTAAGGTACGAGGGGAAATAATTTAGAGGGAACTTAGATACAATGTTTTTATACAGAGGGAGGTGTGCACATGTAATAATCTCCCAGAGGAAGTGGTGGAGTCTGGCATCTTGATGGGTATCTGAACAAGGAGGTTTAGATGAATATGAGCCAAATACTCTCAAATCAGATTCGATCATAATGGGATCTCTGGTCAGTACTTACACATTTGCAAGCTTTATAACTCTATTAGAGGGATGAGCAGAAATTCTAAACAGGCATTTCAAGTGGGAATTCTCTTCCCCACAAGTTTGAGATATCTCTTTGTTTATATTTATTCAATGCTGAGTTAGTTAACTATTGGACAGAGAAGTGATTCTTGGATAATAGCACACAGACAGAAAAGTGGAGCTGAGACCACAACTTGATCAGCCACAATCTTAGTCCCTGGTAGAGAAGGCTCGAAGTGTCTAATGACCCACACCTGCTCCTCAGTGCCATGTTTCTGTGTTCCATTCAGCCCATCAAACCTGCTAGACAGGATCAATTAGAGGCTATTTACTCCTTTCACGGAAACAGAGGAGACCATTCAGCCCCTCAAAACTGTCAAACCCAGTTTGGTCTGGTTTGAAAATGTAGTAGGAAAACCCAAGCAGTGATATGAAAGAGGGTCCTCATCACTCGTAACTGAGCTTCCCCTTTCTGCAACCTGTGCTTCGTTTGTTGGTCAAGTTGTAGATGCAGTTTCACTGTGAATACAGCCCCCATTCCTCACCCAGAGATGGTCCAGACAGTCTGACAGCATTCAATAACAGAGCTTCCAGGAAAATAACAGCTTCTACTTTCCAATAATAGAACGTGAGAAGGCAACAAACAGGGATATGTCATTCATCAACGGGCAACCCCCCGCGCCCCCCCCCCCAAACCACAAGCAGATCTTCTCCCACAATAAGATCATAAGGTCTCATATCCTCTTTCGTCTCCAATTCGTGTCTGAGCCCTCAAGTCAGACTGGTCAAAAAGCACTCCCTGCCCCCACACTGTGACCTATTGATATGAGCAAAAGACATGAACACAAAGGCTCAGGGAAGAGTGACTGGCCCTGACATCAAGGCATCATTTAACTAAGGACGGTCTCAAGGAGGATGACCAGGATTGCACTTAATGGGAATAAGTTGTAAACTTCCCTAGTTAGAGTGATTTAAAGCATAATGCACAATGATTGTGGTTTGGGTACAAAAATCCATGCAGTCCTAGACAAATCTGCAAACTTTCCTCAAGGTAGCTTCCTCAGCACAAACATCTTCAGCTGCATTATAAATGTCTTGCCCCCACCATAAGATTAGAAGTGGGGGTGTTCACGGAAGATCACACAATATTCAGGAAAAAATGTCCCCCTTCAGCTCCCGAACTAGTCTGTGTCCATGTGCAGCAAGACCTGAACATTATTAAGGCTTGTGCTGTTGGAACTATTGGTAACATTCATACAACAGTGCTGCTGGACACTACACATTTCCACAGATAAAATGAGGAGATTATTAGCTCCTCACGCTAGCTTCACAGGAATATAAGGAAGTCATTCAGCTCAATGAAATTATTGGAGAAGTGTAGAGATAGCCTACTTAGTCCCTCCAACCAGTTATACAGGAAGTGAAGGAGTCACGTGTTATGGACGACAGCAGAGCTCCTCAAAAATATTTGAAGGCGTTGGCCTCGACTCTATTAATAATTAAAGTGTTCTGATACATGTACTTGGCAAAAAGGAAAGATCAGACATAAGTTCTCAGATGCAGTGCTCCAATCGAGGAGGGAAAACAAATCAAGTTAAAATTTAGAGAAAGTTGCAGCCAGGAGACTTGCACTGAAGCGTCCAACGCTGTGGAGACCTCAATGGTTTCTGGTGTTACTGAGAAACCAAAACACTTCCTGTAATGTGGCTGCCTGAACTGCACACAGTATTATATCTATGGCCTAACCAATGGCATGTTTAACTCATATTTTGTCGCCTCGATAAATAAACACTATGCCTATAGTCCCGTGTGATTTCTGAATTGGCTATTATACTGTCCAGTCACGTTCACGGATGTGTGGAGAAACACCCTCTGACGTCCCTAGTGTTCTGCTATTCATTGAATTCTTCCCTGTCTGGTTATTTCTTACAAAGTGCATCACCTCATATTTATCAGGGTTCCATTCCATCTGCCATTGATCTGACCATCTGACCATTCCATCTGCATTTTACTGTAACATAAGGCCTTCCTCCTCACTGCCAACCACCTGGCCAATCTTTGTGTCAAACACAAAATTACTTATTATGCTTAGCCCCCCACCCCCCACCACCCCCTCCATATTCACTTTTACATCATTTATGAATACCACAAATAATTTGATACACTGCACTGCTCGCTGTGGTACACCACCAGTCACTGGTCTATCTCTACCACCTTTCCAGTAATTTGGGACCACATAACTGTTCTCCAGTCCTTTAGCACCTCCCTTGTGTGGTCAGATTCGACCAAAACATTTAGGTTAGGACATATCCTCTCCTGTCTCCAACAGCATCCTGCGATATAACTCATCTGGACTTTACATTATCCAAAACCATCAATCCCACCTTGCATCTTATATCAAACAGTTCGAGAGTTTCCCCGTCTATCTTCTTGAATTCTGTACCTGCATCTTCCTTATCCCAACTAAAACAGGTGTGAAGCTCTCGTGTTACAGTCTATTAATGATCCCCAGTTTCACATACTGATTACCCCCTTGGTTTCGAAATGGATCCGAATTTTACCCTGGTTATTCAGCAATGGAAGAGATCTGAACCATGCTGGAATTGATCTCAGCCAAGCTGCTGAAGCATGACCAGGAGATCCAGCATCTCAGGCCACATGTCGAGGAGGTGGAAGAGTGAAATGCGCCTTAGGAAACCATGGCGGAATCCTCAGTTGTTCGGGTCGAAGCCCTAGAATTGTATCCAGGCCTTAGTAGAGAAGTTCGATGACCTCGAAAATTGGAGCTGTCAGAAGAACATCAGCTTGGTCAGGCTGCCGGAACGGGAACAAGAAAGTCAGCTCATCAGCTTCTTGGAACAATGGCTCACACTATTTTTGAAACTAGAAGTCAGGGCAGACTGGGTGAGGGTCGAGCGGGCCCACCGGGTCGCAGTGTGCAGTTCCGGATCGGACCAGTATCCCTGTCCGGTCCTTCTGCAACTCCAGCACGATAGAGAACAACAGGCGCTGGAAGCTTCTTGAGCCGTGGTGCACGTCGTATAATTAAGGGGACAATTGAACTGACGTATGGACCCCGAAGTGGATAGGATGTCGAGGGGTATGGGAGGTTTTTCCCCGCCACCCAGCCAGCTGATGGACCTGAACAGGTAGATGGGTTGGTGAATGTGTGAGATGACTTCACCCTGAAGATAGGGACTTCACCTTTTTTTCTAACCCACATAAACGCTATACTAGGATTGACATGTTGTTTGCCCATTGGTCTTTTCAAATTCGATGCTGTCCTTTAGAATTGGGAACCATTTCTGATCATGTGGTAGTGTACATGGAGGTCAAGGATGGTGGCGATGGTACAGGCTCACGGCACTGGCACGGGGATTCTTTCCTCCTGAAGGATAGCAAATTCATTGAGTATTTTTGGGGGGATTTTAATTTGTTTTGGAACATGAACTTGTGCACGACCAGTAATCTGACTGTGCTCCGCGAGACTGCCAAAGCCTATACGAGGGATTTGATTATTTCTTACTGGCTGACTCAGAAGTGGCAGGAGGGAGAACAGTAGCGTATGCTTGAGGCTCGGCTGAAGAGAGCTGATGCACCATATTTTGTCAGACAGTCTATAACTGAATTGCAGCAAATTGCAGCCCTCCGGACTGCTCTGAATGCTGCACTCGCCCAGAGAGCAAAGAGAGAGATTTCCTTTGCGAAACAGAAGGTATTCGAGCATGGTGATAACCAGGTAGATATTAGGCAATCTTGGCCAGGAAGAAGATTGCTGCTATTATCACCCACGATCCCAAAAAGATTAATGCAGCATTCAGGATGCTCTACTCTGAGTTGTTACATTCAGCAGGCTGGGAGGACAGATTGGCGACGATGGAGTCCTTTATTAAGACCTTGGACCTCCCAGGTGTAAGTTCAAAGCAGGCATCTCTTTAGAATGCCCCTCTCATAATCAGAGAGATACAGGAGACAATGAGGCAGCTCCAGAGTGGTAAAGCCCCGGCCCAGATGGACTTTCAGAGTGAGATTTAGAAGGAGTTCATAGACATACTGGCTGGGCCAGTGTTGGATAAGTACAATTATTCGTACAGTCAGGTCTGCCTCCCATCCTCTTTGAGAGAAGGAATTATTCATCTTATTGTCAAGAGAGGGAAAGTCACAGAGGATTGCACTTTGTATGTGCCTATTCATTATTAAACGTGGACTTCAAAATTTTGTCGAAAATGCTGGCTTTGAAGGTCCATTGTGAAAGAGGACCATTTGTATTAGGGGCCGTAGGTCCTCTGATAATATTAGAAGAGTGCTAAATATGGTTCCAGTCTGCCAGCAAGGTTCGATTCCAGGTTTGGTAGTCTCCCTTGATGCGGAAAAAACGCATTTGACCGGATGGAGTCGATGTGCATCTTTTATGTCCTTGAATGGTTTGGTCTTGGAGGGGTCTTCGCCAGGTGGGTGGCAGTGTTATATAGTGACCCAGAAAACAGCGAATTTCACGAATGGTATAAGATCTGACAATTTTAGTATTGACAGTGGCAGCCAGCAAAGTTGCCCCCTTTCACTGTTATCATTTACATTAATGATTGAGCCGTTGGCACCCGGGTGGACGCCAATATCACTGGCAAGGAGGTAGGACCATAAAGGAATAAGATCAGATTGCGTTCCTCTCTTTCTAACTAACCCAATGATATCTGTGTCCTGTTTAATACGAATGATTAATTTATGGGGGTCTTATTGGAGTACCCGACCTTGGGGTGGAATCTGATTCCCGTCCAGATGGTCACAAGGAGGTTTAGGTATTTTTATCATCCAAGCCTTCGATCAATTATATAAAGGTAACTTCGTGCAGTTGCGAGAGAATATAAGACAGAATCATCCAATATTCTGTTTGGGTTAGCTCTGGTTAAAATGAATGTCCTTCCTTGTTTATGATACCCCATGCCAATTCTCCCTTTGACTCTGCCTAGGCAGGCGCTACGGAGGATTAACAGTTGGCTTTGATCTGTCATCTGGCTTCACAGATGGCCTCCTATTAACCTGGACAAATTGCAGCTTCCACAGTGAATGGGGACGTGTAGATTTTCCATAGTTTAAGAAATATCAACCAAGTTCCTTCCTTTCCGATGTGGCTGATTGGGCTTGTCAGGACCCATGGTCAATTTGGCTGGACATCCAGGCCTTCTAGGCAAATTGTCCCCTCAGTAATCTGTTGTTAATGGAGAAGATGAGGACTGTTATGGAGAATTGCAGAAACCGATTGTCCTTAACACAGTGAAAGCATCGAGAATGATGGGACAAGTTGAGGGCACTTTACAAAACAAAAACTTCGGTTTTCACTCCCATTTTAGGATTGGTAGGATTCCAGCCTGGATTTATGGATTCTGGCTTTAGGCTCTGGGAGTCCAGATGAGTTTCCTGTTGGGGAGAATTTTTTGATAGGGAGTTCATGATGAATTTTGAGCAGCTGAGCCAGGAATATGAGGTATCTTGGAGGGACCTCTTTTGTTACTTTCAGCTTCAGGACTTGATACAGGAAAAAACTATATTAATGGTTTGTCTCTGTAAGTCAGATATGGAGACGAGAGTGCTTCAGAGTACGGGCACTCCCTCGTTCAGCATCTTCTGTTATTTATTAGGAGGTAGTTTCTCAAAGGACATTGACCCTGTTAGAACAGCACAGGAAAAGGCTATTCAGACCCTGGAGCCCGATATACAGTTGCGGGAGGAGGCCAGTCAGCTCCTCGAGTCGATAACACTGGCCCAGAGTAGGCCATGCAGCACCAATATCCTGTTATGCAGCAATAGGATCAGTCTATTCAGCCTCCTCAAGTCTGTAACATAGGAACTGCAATGGGACTGGAGATTGGTGCACTGGGATACCAGGAGTCCCATCGAGTCTGTTGCAAGGGAATTGGGGAGGGATGCAACCTATAGGTTATCTTATGGGAAAGGAGAAAGAAGTTTACCTCACGTGTCTCGTGTATGGGAACAGAAGAAGGCTAATCATTCCCTCAGTCCTCTATCAGGGATGCAGGAGAGACCAGCCTGTGATGGAGGAATATGATAAGGAGTTTTCAGCCCCTCAAACTGTGACACAGCAACAGGAAGATTGCATTAGTCCTCACGACTCTTACGCATCAACAGGAGGAAGAAAGGCAGACCATCGAGACTGTGATGTGGAACACCAGAAAGACATCAGCCCACCGACTTTGTGCACAAGGAAGAGAATGAGTCCATTCAGCGACTCCGACCTCTTACAGAGCAATCAGAGCAGGGCATTTCACACCAGGTGCCAATTATACAGAATTGGAGCGAACAAAGAGATTATAGAGAGGGAAGAATTTAGAATTATCACCTTCACGATGGAATATAGTAGTGAGAAAACTGTTCAAACCTAAGAAATATTGGTAAAGTCCATTATTCAGGAATTAATGACAAGAAATTTGCAAAGTCAAACCACAATCCATCAGAATCAACATGATTTCGATCATGGGGATCCGAGAGATGAAATATTTGGACTTCCATAAGGCTCTGCACAAATGATTAATCTGCAGAATAAGATCGTTTACGATTAAATGTAATTTATCAGCTTGGTACAGGCTTAGTGAAGCTACAAAATGCAGTGAGATGGAAACATATGTGTAATTTACTGTTGCCAAACCATATGTCTTGGTCCCCATGCCCCAACTATTTACAATCTATAGTCTTAAGTAGTTGAGAGGATAGAACATGTTATAACCAATTAACAGATGACAATACCTCAGGTATGAAATTGCAATGAAGACGTAAGAGTTAGAAAATGCATATGGACAGGTTGGGGCAAGATTTGACAGAAGAAACTGAACAACGAAAAGTATGAGTGTATCCGTTTGGATCAGTGTAGCAGTAAGGCAAATTATTATCCAAATGGAGAGAGACTTCTAAATGATTAGGTACAGAGGGATCTGGCTGTCCACGTCCATACTACAGAATACTCCGATGTAGGTACAGCAGATAATAAGAATGGCAAGTGCAACTTTGGCATTTATTTCTAAAAAAGTGGATTATAAAGGGAGGGAGGTGTGAGATCGCAACTGAGTAATGTGTGCAGTCTTGGTGTCCTGAAAATAGGAGGGATGTATTTGCCATGGAGGCAGTTCAGCAGTGGTTTACTCGATTTAATCCAGAGATGTGGAGTTTGTCCTCTGAAGAGAGATTGAGCAGTTCAGGCCAATACTGCCTGGAGTATAGAAAAATAAGAGGAGATGTCATGTCAGAGGTCTAGACGATGTTAAAGGTGATTTACAATGAACATTTGAAGTTGATATTTCCTCATGTGGGACAATCTCGAATGATCCTAAAACCATAGTTTTAGGATGAGGTGGGGGAGAAATGAAACAGGGGTGAGGACAACCTACTTTTTTTTTAGATTAGTTACAGTGTGGAAACAGACCCTTCAGCCCAAAAAGTCCACACCAACCCGCCGAAGCGTAACCCACCCAGACCGATTCCCCTACGTCTAACACTGCGGGCAATTTAGCATGGCCAAATCACCTGACCTGCAAATTTTTTGGACTGTGGGAGGAAACCGGAGCAAACACCCGCAGACACGGGGAGAATGTGCAAACTCCACACAGTCAGTTGCCTGAGGCAGGAATTGAACCCGGGTATCTGGCGTTGTGAGGCAGCAGTGCTAACCACTGTGCCACCATGCTGCCTTCTGTCACAGGTTTGGGAATCAGTGTAATTCACTGCCCCAGAGTGCAGTAGGTGCTGGGATATTGAGTAACTGAAGGAATATGGAGATCGGACAAGAATGTGGAACTGAGGCCACAATGACATCAGCTATGATTGCGTTCAATGTCGGAAGAGGCCTGAGGGGCTGGATTGCCGAACTGATGCTCCTCGTTCTTATTCAGCGCTTTGAATGTGTTACACATAAATGGGGGAGGACTGGTTATCAGACAGGAAGCAGGCACTCTGGATAAATCAGCCTTAGTCAGTTTGACAGAACGTCACCAGAGGAGTCACACAGTGATCAGTGCTTGGTCCACAGCTCTTTCCAATCTGTATCAATGATTAAGAGGAGTGGAACAAATGTACTGTAACTATATATGCCGATTAAACTAAGATAAACAGGAAACTAAATTATCAAGGGAAGGTGGAGAGTCTGGAATTGGATATGGACAGGTGAAGTTAATGGATAAAAATTTAGCAATGGGGTTAAAGATAATATATAATCTGTCATTTTCTTTAGGAAGAATGGTTGGTAGTATATTACTGAAACGGAAAAATACTGCAGGACTTAGAGATGCAGTGTGTATTGGAGGGTTCATTCTGACCCGACCAGACACGGGAAGTGTTGCTCCATCTTCCTGATGTTCCCAGGGACCCCACTGCTCTCAACCACCATATATGTATCCTCTGTCTCCAAATGGTGATGTTGATGTCGGCATACTGGGAGATGATGGATCTGTCACCAATTCCTGCCTGGAAAGTTCGGGCTCATAGAAGCTGAGGGAAACAGTGACCCTAACAGCCACTGGCAGAACCGTCCTCCCGCTGGTGTGAAGCTGCAGGTCGTGTTGAAGGAGGTGACACCGCTCTCTGACCAGCTCCTTGTTTAATCAGTGTCCGCTCATACTCTGCTCCTGAGTTAAATGCAACTTGCGAAGTTGATACTGGAAAACGCGGTGTGGATTCAGCAGATCCCTTTCCCCAAGGACACTCACTCCGTGGTTTCCGATCTTCCTCTCTGTGCACGCTCTGCTCCATTTTTTGTTCATCTTATAGATGCAGGTGTTGTAACTACAGTCCCTATGGTCCATCCAGAGTTGGGTCACCAAATCCTCAGGTCTCCCTGAATGTCTGAGCACAACCACTAGCAAACCATCCACTAACTTTACAATAACAGGAATCAGTCAGAAGCCCCTCAGATACAAGTTAGATGCCTGCTCTTTTACAATTATACTCGAGAGGTTTCCTCCTGTTACTGACGACACAATCATCTGAGAGGGACAACTACAGGTGTTCAGTGGACATGCACAGTCCAAGGTTCAAAGGCATGTCGAAAGCTGCCAGAACCCCTGTCCATGGGTCACCACATAAGGCACACTGGGAAGTGTACAATAGCCCAGGACACACACACACCTGTCCATGGATCACCATATGGGGCACACCGGGACGTGTACAATAGCACAGGACACACACACACCTATTAATGGATCACCATATGGGGCACACCGGGAAGTGAACAATAGCCCAGGACACACACACACCTGTCCATGGATCACCATATGGGGCACACCGGGACGTGTACAATAGCACAGGACACACACACACCTATTAATGGATCACCATATGGGGCACACCGGGAAGTGAACAATAGCCCAGGACACACACACACCTGTCCATGGATCACCACATGGGGCACACCTGGAAGTGAGCAATAGCCCAGCAGACACACGCCCCTGCCAATGGATCACCACATGGGGCACACCGGGAAATGAACAATAACCCAGCACACACACACCTCCCTCTTCATGGATCACCACATGGGACACACCAGGAAGTGAACAATAGCCCAGCACAAACACGCCCCTGCCCATGGATCACCACGTGCGGCACACTGGGAAGTGAGCAATAGCCCAGCACACACACACAGCCCTGTCCATGGATCACGACTTGGGGAACACCGGGAAGTGAACAAAAGCCCAGCACACACACCCCTGTCCATGGATCACCACATGGGGCATACCAGGAAGTGAACAGCAGCTCAGCACGCACACACACCTGTCAATGGATCATCACATGGGACTCACCGGGATCTGAACAATAGCCCAGCACACACACACCTCCCTGTCCATGGATCAACACATGGGGCAAACCGGGAAGCGAATAATAACACAGGACACACACACCCCTGTTCATGGATCACCACATGGAACACACCGGGAAGTGAACAATAACCAAGGACAAACACCCCCCTGTCCATGGATGACCACATGGGGCACACCGGGAAGTGAACAATAGCCCAGCACACATACACCCCTGTCCATGGATCACCACATGGGACACACCAGGAAGTGAACAATAGCACAGCACACACATGCCCCTGTCCATGGATCACCACATGGGGCACACCGGGAAGTGAACAATAGCCCAGCATACACACACAACTCTCTATCCATTGATCACCACGTGCGGCACACTGGGAAGTGAGCAATAGCCCAGCACACACACACAGCCCTGTCCATGGATTAACACTTGGGGAACACCGGGAAGTGAACAAAAGCCCAGCACACACACCCCTGTCCATCACCACATGGGGCATACCAGGAAGTAAACAGCAGCCCAGTACACGCACACACCTGTCCATGGATCATCACATGGGACACACCGGGATCTGAACAATAGCCCAGCACACACACACCCCTGTTCATGGATCACCACATGAGACACACCAGGAAGTGAACAATAGCACAGCACACACATGCCCCTGTCCATGGATCACCACATGGGGCACACCTGGAAGTGAACAATAGCCCAGCACACACACACACACACACACCTGTCCATAGATAACCACATGGGACACACCGCAAAGTGAACAATTGCCCCGCACACATACACCCCATTCCATGGATCACCACATGGGACACACCGGGAAGTGAACAATAGCCCAGCACACACACATCTCCCTGTCCATGGATCACCACATAGGGCACACCAGGAAGTGAACAATAGCCTAGCACACACACACACACACACCCGTGTCCATGGATCACCACATGGGGCACACCGGGAAATGAACAATAACCCAGCACACACACACCCCTGTCGATGGAGCACCTCATGGGACACACCGGGAAGTGAACAATAGCCCAGCACACACACACCCCTGTCCATGGATCACCACATGGGGCACACCGGGAAGTGAACAACAGCCCAGCACACACACGCCTCCCTGTCCATCGATCACCACATGGGGCACACCAGGAAGTGAACAATAGCCCAGCACACACACACACCCCGTTCCATGGATCACCCCATGGGGCACACCGGGAAGTGAACAATAGCCCAGCACACACACGCCTCCCTGTCCATGGATCACCACATGGGGCACACTGGGAAGTGATGAGCAGCCAAACACACATACACCCTGCCCATGGAGCAGTACATGGGATACACCGGGAAGTGAGCAACAGTCAAACACATAAACTCCTGTTCATGGATCACCACATAGGGCACACCATGCAGTGAACAACAGCCCAGCACACACCTCCCTGTCTATGGAGTATGACATGTGACACACCGGGAAGTGAGCAACAGTCAAACATTCACCCCTGTCCAAGGAGTACCACATGAGACACACCACGAAGTGAACAACAGCCCAGCACACACACCCCTGTCTATGGAGCACCACATGGAACACACCGGGAAGTGAACAGCAGTCTGACACATACCATTTCATTGTTTCTGAGCTTTACAATGCCAGCTCTCGATACACTAGGGATCCAAATGGGACCCACAGCCGGGACGTACAGGAGACCACGAGCCATTTGTTTTGCACATTGTTTCTGAGCTTCATAATGATTTCCCCGGGATTCCAGGTATATGAGCACCAACGGCCAGGTTAAGGTACAGAAGGACGGATATTCATGTTATAACTGGATGATTACTTGATCGACAAGTTCAGTAAACGTGGCTCTTCTCAGACAAATGGGATAAACTGGATGAGTAGTACTTTCTCAGGTCCAATAACAAAAATAAGGATATAAAGTAAATGTGGTGACAAATCAGCTGAAACGCACGTCACGGAATCAGACACCATAATCCAGATGATATATCTGTGCAGTATGTAGCAGTGTTCAGACCAGGCTAGTGTACTGCTCAATACAACCCAGCAACAGACCACACCAGTCCATGAACTGCCTCTCCCGCACTGGGAGCTATGCATTGAACAGCAGTGAATTGTTATGCAAACCAGGAGCATTTACCCTCCCAGCATGTAGTGCAGTGTACGCCACCCCAGGGCATGGATCTGTAAACCAGGAGCATTTACCCTACCAGCATGTAGAGCAGTGTACGTCACCCCAGGGCATGGATCTGTAAACCAGGAACATTTACCCTACCAGCATGTAGAGCTGTGTACACTGCCCCAGTGCATTGTTCAAAAACACTGTGTTAGATCACTGCCCAGCGTGGGGAAACCTGCAGCCCATAATGGAAGTGACGGGATGTGCAGCTCCAATCCATTTGCAGCTCCATATCTCCATTGTATCAATGGATGTAGAATATCTCAAGAGGAAGGAGGAAACTGACTTAGGGTTAACTGGGCAAGGATCAGATAAGGCTCGAGAGGGTTACAAGGTAGTCAGGAAGGAAGCGAAGAATAGTCTCAGGAGAGCGAGAAGCAGGCATGAAAAAGACTTGGTGAGTAGGATGAAGGTAAAACTTAAGATGTTCTATACTTTTGTGAGGAACAAGATGATTGCTTTCGTGAGGGTAGGGCTCATCAGGATAGTGGAGGGAACTTGCACCAGGAGTCGGAGGAGATAGGGGAACATAGAACATAGAACACTACAGCGCAGTACAGGCCCTCCAGCCCTCGATGTTGTGCCAACCTGTCATACCAATCTGAAGCCTATCTAACTTACACTATTCCATGTACGTCCATATGATTGTCCAATGACGACTTAAATGTGCTTAAAGTGGGCGAATCTACGACTGTTGCAGGCAAAGCATTCCAAAGCTCTCTCTTTAGGTCTTTCCTGGCTACCTTGTAACCCTCAAGTGCCCGAACTGAGCCTTCACATCCAATCCTCACATAAGTCACCGTCTTCCTCTTGACCAGAGATTCCACTTCATTCGTAAACCACCGCTAACGCACTCTACAGCTTCCTCCCTGCCTGACAGGTACATACATATCAAGGACACACAGTCGCTTTTCCATGAATAAGCTCCACATTTCTAATGTGCCCATACCCAGCAGTTTCCTTCCCCATCATGTGCTTCCTAAATCTTGCCTAATGGCAACGTAATTGCCTTTCCCCCAGCTGTAACTCTTGCCCAGTGTATACACCTACCCCTTTCTATCACTAAAGAAAAACGTAACAGAATTGTGATTGCTATCACCAAAGTGCTCACCTACTTCCAAGTCTAACACCTGACCAGGCTCATTACCCAGTATCAAAACTAATGTGGCTTCGCCCCTTGTAGACCTGTCTATATACTGTGTCAGGAAGGCCTCCTGCACACACTGAACAAAATCTGACAAAACACTATAGTGTTTCCGTTCAATATTTCAAAATTTGAAGTTCCCCATTACATCTACCCTGTCTCTGTCACTCCTATCGAGAATCATCTTTGCTATCCTTTCCACTACATATCTGGAACTATTCGGAGGCCAATAGAAAACTCCCAACTGGGTGACCTCTCCTTTCCTGTTTCTAACTTCAGCCCATACCACCTCAGTTGACGAGTCCTCAATCATCCTTTCTGCAACTGCAATACTGTCCTTGACCAACAATGTAACATCTCCCCCTCTTTTACCATCTTCTCTGTTCTTACTGAAACATCTAAATCCTGGAACCTGCAACAACTTTTCCTGTCACTGCTCTAACCATGTCTTCAAAATGGCCACAACATTGAAGTCCCAGGTACCAACCCATGCTGCAAGTTCACCCACCTTATTCCGGATGCTCCTGACGTTGACGTAGACACATTTCAAACCAACTTCTTGCTTGCCGGTGCCATCTTGCGTCCCTGAAACTTGATTTTAGACCTCCCTACTCTCAACCCTTTCTATACTTGAACCACAATTTTGGTTCCCATCCGCCTGTTGGATTAGTTTAAACCCACCCCAATAGCCTTAGCGAATTCCACCCCCCCCCCCCCAGGATATTAGTACCCCTCCAGTTATGATGAAGCCAATCCTGCTTGTAGAGGTCCCATCTACTCCAGAAAGAGCCCCAATTATCCAAGAATCCAAAACCCTCCCTCCTGCACCATCCCTGCAGCCACGTGTTTACGTTCTCTCTCTCCCTATTCCTTGCCTCACTAGCAGGTGGCACGGGCAAGAAACCAGAGCTTCCTGTTCGTCCTAGCTCTAAGCTTCCATCCTAGCTCCCTGAATTTCTGCCTTTAATCCCCATCTCTCTTCCTACCTATGTCGTTGATGCCTATGTGGACCACAACTTGGGACTGCTCCCTCTTCCCCTTAAGGATCCCCAAAACACGATCAGTGACATCACGAACTCTGGCACCTGGGAGGCCACACACCAACCGTGAGTGTCTCTCGTCCCCAGTGACCCTCCTATCTGTCTCCCAAACTATGGAGTCCCCAATGACTACTGCTCAGCTCCTCTTCCCATTTCCCTTCTGAGCAGCAGGGACAGACGCTGTGCCAGATCCCTCTACCCCACTGCTTTCCCCTGGTAAGTCCCGCTATTTTATCCAAAATGGTATATTTATTGTTGAGGTGAATGGCCACAGGGGATCCCTGCACTGCTTGCCGGTTCCCTTTCTGTCCCCTGATTATAACCCATTTACCTTTTTCTCGTACCTGAGGAGTGATTACCTCCCTGTAACTCCTCTCAATAACGCCCACTGCCTCCCGAATGATCCGAAGTTCTCGCAGCTCCAGCTCCAATTCCCTAACGCGGTTTTCAAGGAGCTGGAGTCAGGTGCACTTCCAGCAGATGTAGTCAACAGGGACACTTGTGGTGACCCTGACCTCCCACATTCTGCAGGAGAAACATTCAATTGCCCTCACCTCCATTCCCACTCGTCTAAATTCCCAAAGAGACTGTTGAAAAAAAAATAAGGAATAAAAAACTCGTTAACTTTCCAAGCTGTGGCACAGGTACTTTGATATTGGTTAGAGGAGGAGGGTGGGTGCTTTAACAGATTATAAGGCAAGGCTGGCTTTTCTGGGTGTTTGGTTTAATTCACAAACGGGTTCATTGCTGTGTCGTAACAGCACACCTAACAGAACAGCACATTGCGTTCAGTTCTGGTTGCCTTGTTATAGGAAAGATGTAGAAGCTATAGCGAGGATGCAGAGGAATCCCAAGGGATCAACAGAAATTTTGGCACACACCACACGATCGAGTGAAATATTGAGGAAGACACCAAGCGAAAAATAAATACTGGCAGATTCTGCATGTATGTATAAAAGTCAATGTGTCAGTGTTTGTGGTGTGTCTGTACTGATTTCTGTATATCTGCGTGTGCACATGTCTGTATATCTGCGTCTGTATTGGCATTTCTCTCTGTGTGCTTTAGTATTTGTGTGACTGCATCAATCTCTATGTGTGCCTGTGTATCTATATGCATATCTGTGTATATCTGCGTGTCTCTGTGCGTATCCGTGTGCACAGCGGATCTGCCAGCCTCTGTGGTGTTTAAAGTGATGCAATGTCCGCCTCTGCTGGCCTTCACACTCTACTGCATTGATGGCAGTGGAGGGAGAAAACCATAAAGGATTCAGTCTAGGAAGTGGGGAGACGGAGGTAGATCATAGCACCATCCAAACTGACAGCACCATCTGCACATGCACACGCACACACCGAGTTGGTTACAGGGAGGATCATAATTGTACTGCGGACACTCAGAGTGGCGAATGCTCCTGAGTAATTTCTGTACTCTCTCTGCAATGTGAAAGTGATTTGTCTTTGAAGATTATTCGTTACACAGAGTGTACACCTTAAAGAATATTTCCACTGCAACTGCATCGAAGCAACTCTTACCAAGTCATCTGTAAGGTGATGCGATGAATTTATTACATGTTCTTTAAATTGAGATATTTTATAATTCACCCCTTCAAGGTGTAAGTGAGAAATGTTTGAAAAGTCCTGAAACAGACCCAGTGGTGATGGTAATATATCTAGGTATCAGACAAAACTGTTCTGTGCATCCAAAGATATTTGCAAAACCAAACAGCCGTGCAATGTGAGAGATTCACAATATTTGATGGACTCTGATAGAAATAAAACCTGACACTTGTGCAGTGGCATGGGGAGACCAGACGAGGGTGGCATTGTATGACTATAAACTTAACAGGGGCAGACATAGAGGTGGAAGAGGGGAGTAAGGGTTTATGGCAATTTGAATGGATTTACCCCCAAAATCACAGAGCCATCCTTTCACAGAGATGCACACAAACATACATAGACACATTAAGCACACAACACACATACATACCGATATGGACACTTACACACAAAAACATGCACACGCCCGCACACAGACACCGAGTTTTCTTAAAAATAGAGATAAGTATGTTTTTTCATGACTAAGGGAATCAATGGTCAGTTGGTGAAGGCAGGAGAATGTGGCTGAGAAACATTTTAACTGTGATCAAACGGCACAGCAGATCCAAGAGGCTAAATGGCCTAATCCCGTTCCAATTTCCTATTTTGTGAAGGGATTCATTTTGGATTTCAAATTTGAATGCAGATTACTGGGTCCAATGTAGGATTCGTTGCAGTGTGGAGGAACAAACCGATCTTGGGGTCCATGTCTGTAGGTGTCTCAGTTGCCACCTAAGTTGATAGGGTTGTTAAGAAGGCGTATGGTGTGTTAGTTTTCATTAACAGGTGGACTGAGTTGAAGAGCAAGAAGATTATGCTGCAGGTCTGTAAAGCTCTGGTGAGACCACATTTGAAATGTTCTGTTCGCCTCGGTAAAGAAAGTATATGGAAGCTTTAGAGCGGGCACAGAGGAGATTTACCAGAATGCTGCCTGGACGAGAGGGCTTGTCTTATGAAGAAAGGTTGAGGGAGCTGTGGCTTTTCTCATTGGAGTAAAGAAGGATGAGAGGTAACTTGATAGAGCTGAACAAGATAGTGAGAGTTACAGACAGAGTAAATAGCCAGATTCTTCTTTCCAGGGTGGAAATGGTTGTCACGAGGTGAGCATAATTTTAAGATGTTTGGAGAAAGGTTTTGGAAGATGCCAAAGGCAGTGAGCCACCAGCCCCCCTCCCTCTCCCCACAAACCGGGTACCAGGTACAGTGAGACAGCTGTGCTAACCACTGAGATATCATGTCCCTCTCCCCCTACCCCCAAACGGGGTCGCTGGTACTGTGAGACACCAGTGCTAATCACTGAGACATCATGCCCCACTCGCCCTCCCCAAACCGGGTCCCTGGTACTGTGAGACAGCCATGATAACCACTGAGACGACATGCCCCCCCTCCCCATTCCCCGAAATCGGGTCCCTGGTACTGTGAGACAGCCGTACTAACCAATGAGACACCATGCCCCTCTCCCTCTCCCCCCAAACCGGGTCCCTGGGACTGTGAGACAGCCGTACTAACCAATGAGACATCATGCCCCTCTCCCCCTCCCCCCAAACCGGGTCTCTGGGACTGTGAGACAGCCGTGCTTACCACTGAGACACTATGCCCCCTTCCCCTCCCACCAAACCAGGTCCCTGGTACTGTGAGACAGCCGTGCTAAGCACTGAGACACAAAGCCCCCTTCCCCCTCACCCCAAACCGGGCCCCTGGTTCTGTGGGACAGCCGTGCTAACCACTGAGACACCAGGACCCCCTCCTCCAAAACCAGGTCCCTGTGCTGTTAGGCAGCCATGGTCACCACTGAGACACCATGCCCCCTCCCCTCCCCTCAAACTGGGTCCCTAGTACTGTGAGACAGCCGTGCTCACCACTGAGACACCATGCCCCCCTCCCCTGCCCTCAAGCCGGGTCCCTGGTACTGTGAGACAGCCGTGCTCACCACTGAGACACCATGTCCCCTCCCCTCCCCCCAAACCGATTCCCTGGTACTTTGGGACAGCCGTGTTAACCACTGAGACACCATGTCCCAATTCCCCACCCCCATCCCTCCAACCGGGTCCCTGGTACTGTGAGACAGCCGTGCTAACCACTGAGACACTATGCCCCCTACCCCTCCACCCAAACCAGGTCCCCGGTACTGTGAGACAGCCGTGCTAACCACTGAGACACTATGACCCCTACCCCTCCACCCAAACCAGGTCCCCGGTACTGTGAGACAGCCGTGCTAACCACTGAGACACCATGTCTCCCTCTCCCTCCCCACAAACCGGGTCCCTGGTACTGAGAGACAGCCGTGCTAACCACTGAGACACCATGCACCCTCCCCCTCCTCCTGTCCCCCAATCCGGGTCCCTGGTACTGTGAAATAACCATGCTAACCACTAAGACACAATTCCCCATCCCCGCCCCTTCCCCCAAAACAGAGTCACTGTGCTCGTTAATACTGGGGAAATGTAAATAAAAGTGATGAGCTTCGATCTGTGATATTGTGGCAGTAACAGAGACATGGGTTCTCGGGGCAGGAATGGTTGCTGGATGTTCCAGGGTTTAGAACATTTAAAAAGAATAGGGAGGAGGTAAAAAGAGGAGCGGGTGTAGCACTGCTAATCAGAGAGGTTTTCACAGCTACAGAAGTTAACATTATCGAGGAAGGTCTGCCTACTGAGTCAGTATGGGTGGAGATTAGGAACAGTAAGGCAGCAATCACCTCACTAGGGGTTAAATACAGGCCCCTCCAATAGAAGCAGGGAGATCGAAGAAAGGATAGGTCGGCAGATTTTGGGAAAAGTGGGAATGGAATAGGGTAGTTGTAATGGGTGACTAACTTTCCCAATATTGATTGGAACCTCCTTCCAGCAGATGATTTGGAAGGAGCTGTTTTTGTAAGGTGTGTTCAAGAGGGTTTCCTAACTCAGTATGTTGACAGGCCGACGAGGGGAGAGACCATTTTGGATTTGGTGCTCGGCAATGACCTGGGGCAGGTGTCTGATCTTGCGGTGGGAGAGCATTTTGGTGATAGTGACCACAACTGCCTCATCTTCTACATCGCCATGGAAAAGGAGAGAAGCAGGCACAATGGAAGGATATTTAGTTGAGTAAAAGGAAACTATGATACTATCATACTGTGTTGCGAAGCATGGACTGGGAGCAATTGTTCCATGGAAAGGGCACTATAGACATGTGGAGACGGTTTAAGGAACAGTTGTTGCGAGTGATGCATAAATGTGTTCCTTTGAGTCAGGCAGAAGGAGTAAGATAAAGGAACCTTGGATGACGAGAGCGGAGGAGCTTCTCGTCAAAAGAAAGAAGGCAACTAACGAAAGGTGGAGGAAGCAAGGGTCTTGCTCAGCTCTGGAGGATTACAGGCAGGCGAGGAAGGAGCTCAAAAATGGCCTGAGGAGAGCCAGGAGGGGGCAGGAAAAAGGCTTGGCAGGAAGGATTAGGGAGAATCTAAAAACATTTGCACATATGTGAGGAATAAGAGAATGATCAAAGAAAGAGTATGGCCGATCAGGGATAGCTTAGGGAACCTGTGGTTAGAGTATGAGGAGGTAGCGAAAGCCCTAAATGAGTTTTTTGCTTCTGACTTTACGAAAGAAAAGGACTTTGTAGTGAATGAAACCATTGAGGAGCAGGTAATCCTGCTGCAAAAGATAGATTGAGGAAGGTGATGTGTTGAATATTTTGACAAACATTAATATGAACAAGTCGCCAGGGCGAGACCAGATTTGGCCTCGGCTGCTATGGGAAGAGAGAAATGTGATTGCTTCGCCGTTTGCGAAGCCCTTTGCATCCTCGCTGTCCACCGGATTCGTACCTGAGGACTGGAGGGAGGCAAATGTAATTCCTCTCTTCAAGAAAGGAAATAGGGAAATCCCCGGAAATTACAGACCAGTCAGTCTCACGTCTGTCATCTGTAAGGTGTTAGTAAGGATACTGCGGGACAGGATTTATGACCATCTGGAAGAGCATGGCTTGATTTAATGCAGTCAGCACGGCTTTGTGAGGGCAGGTCATGCCTCACGAATCTTATTGAATTTTTTGAGGATGTTACTAGAAACGTTCATGAGGGTCGAACGTTGGATGTTGTGTATCTGGACTTCAGCAAGGCATTTGATAAGATTACCCATGGTAGGCTCGTTCAGAATGTCAGGAGGAATGGGATACAGGGAAAATTAGCTGTTTGGATATAGAATTGGCTGGTCGACAGAAGACAACGAGTGGTTGTGGAACGAAAATATTCGGCCAGGAAGTCAGTTGTGAATGGTGTACCACGGGCTCTGTTCTTGGGCCTCTACTCGTTGTAATTTTTATTCATGACTTGGATGAGGAGATTGAAGGATGGGTTAGCAAGTTTGCAGAGGACACATAGGTTGGAGGTATCATGGACAGTATACAGGACTGTTGCATGCTGCAGCACAACATTGCCAATATGCAGAGATGGGTTGAGAGGTGGTAGATGGAATTCAAACTGGATAAATGCGAGGTGATGCATTTTGGAAGATCGAACTTGAAAGTTGAGTACAGGACGAAAGGCAGCATTCTTGGCAGTGTGGAGGAACAGCGGGATCTTGGTGTGCAGGTACATAGATCCCTTAAAATTTCAACCCAGGTGGTCAGGGTTGTGAAGAAAGCATATGGTGTTTTTTGGCTTTCATTAACAGGGGGATTGAGTTTAAGAGCCGTGAGATCTTGTTGCAGTTCCATTTACTCATACCCCTATACTTATTCTCCCATTTCCTCATACTCCGACACTGAATTCTGATTTTTCATATAACGATACTAATTCAGCCATTTCCTCATATCCCAGTATGATTCTCTCTGATGCCCGAGTTCAAATCTCGCATTTAGGAGTGCCCTACTCGAATTCTACATTTTAATGGTGACTTGCACCAAATATCTAATTTAGGTCCACTCCGCACCACTTCTTCCATTAACTATGTAGTTGCAATGATTCTCCCATGTCGTGGTCCACTGCTGTAATTCTCCAATTTTGGCGTTTACTGCATCAAATTCTCAAATTGACAAATTCTGCGCTAATACACCCTTTCGTCATGAACTGAAGAAACTCTCCCACTGAGTATTGCCTTGCCCCAACTCTCCAGTTTTGCTGTTTCCTGACATACATCTTCCACATAATGGTTTACTGCTCAAAGTCTTTTTCATTACTGGCGCCCTGCATCGAATGGCCACTTTCCTGCACTTTACAACATTTCTCCGACTTACTGATTCCTGCCTGTGTTCTCCAATTTAACTATGCTCTGTTCCAACTCTGCATGCTTTAAGCACCCCACACCAATTCTCGAATTCAATATTGCCCTGAAACAATTCTCATGT
The DNA here is from genome assembly GCF_047496795.1 of Chiloscyllium punctatum. NCBI lineage: Eukaryota > Metazoa > Chordata > Chondrichthyes > Orectolobiformes > Hemiscylliidae > Chiloscyllium > Chiloscyllium punctatum. The sequence goes on from NC_092751.1 coordinate 33,431,062, forward strand.
TCATTGATAACCAAATCAACTTCTCCCAGTGTGGGGAACGCTACTCTGACTCTCTGAGATAGTGGTGCCATACCCCAATTCGCTGTTAAAGTTCCACTATGCAATTTTTCCATTTTGTGGTTCGTGCAACAATTGTCCCAAATACAGCTTCACTTCCGTGCACCATTCTCCCATTTTCGAGTCCTGCAAGAATCGTCTTTTCATCAGCAACTGCACCTCCACCACATTTAATATTATTCAGCACCAGTTCTCCCACGTCTTCCACCAATTCTCTACTTTCGTGACATCGGCACCAACTCTCCCATTATTGATACCCTGCGTCAATTGTCCCATTGCGTTGTTTCCTGATTCACTTTCTCCACGTATTGGCTTCCCTGCTCCAAAGTTTTTTTTTCATTTCTTGGTGGGCGGACTAGAATCTCGACTTTACTGCTGCTTGCAAAATTGTTCCTTCTCAATCATTCCCGGCCCCTATTCTTCCATTTAGAGGTGTTCTGCTAAAATTCTTTAATGAATAGGCAATTTGTACTAATTCTCCAATGTAATGGCACTGTGCAACAATTCTCCCATTTACTGATACCCAACAATTCACCCACTGCCTGACACCCTGACACCTATCGTGGAAATTTAATCGACTCGAATCAACTGATAGCAAGAGCAAAGGAAAGGCTTTATTTTTCAACCTCTGCATGCAGGGCGGCCAATACACCCGGCAGAAGTGCCTTATGTAAGGGCTGTGAACAAAATTCACATATTCGTCTTATACTATTCTTATCACATGCTCAAGGACAAGTGTTGGGAAACATTCGAGCTCATATTTTCTCATTCCCATGCCTTGGACATAATTGCCTTTATGTTTTCCGAAGCTTTTTTTCTGAACTCAGCTGCTCGCATGGCCAGGTGAAATGTTTGCAATGTTCCACAAAGACAAGCTGACTCCTCGACGCAGAATTCAGCAAAGTATTTGCACATTTCAGCGAAGAATTAAATTTTGCAAAACATTCTCTGACAGATTTCACAGTAAATGTTAATTTTGTTAATTTTCCATTGCATTTTTCAAATTTTTGTCATTTTACAACAAGGACAACAACCAAATAAAAAGCCAGGTTGCTATATATCAAAAATAATTTATGAACACCAGGCATTTCCTCAGACACCACCTAACTCTAACAAAGCTTTGTGGTGGTTTTTCCATTTACCTGATTTGCCCGATTCACAGCCCATCTTCACACGTCACATTCGTCAACGTCGCTGTAGGGTGCAGACAAGCAATCGGATCTTCCTTCTTTGGGACCACTGATAGTTTAACATTTCGTATCCTACTGCATTCATAAGCAAGTGGTGTAGGCAGATACACAACTAGGATCTTATTCAAAGTAGTATGAGTAAGACCAGTCCTACAACTAGTAGATCGATAAGGGTCCATTACCTCCATCCTCCAAAAGGGACGTGAGCCATCGGGAGTAGAAGTCATCTGCACGTGGAGGCGGTCATTTAGCTGCCTTCATACCATTTATTAAACCAGTAATATTTTGGGACTCATCAGGAACATTAATACAGCACGAGGTACCTAACGTTTTGCAGACGTCCCCTCTCTTGGCCGTCAGGATGTCTGGTACTAATCGATTTTGTGTCACTGCTTCCTAACCGCCATTAACTCAGTGTTAATGAGTGCCAGGCCTTCCTCCGTCTCATTTGCGAATACACCATATGCGAGGATGTTCTGCGAGTGTGTACCCATTCCAATGCAGAGGGATGCCCCTTCGAGTTCGGCAATTGCTGCCTTTTAGGGCAAACACTGTTGTGTTGGTGGACAGTATCGCAGTGTAGCAGCACCCCTTTCTCCCCGGGGGAGTGGTGGTACCCTTTCTCGCCACTTGCCCATATTATTCCTGCCATCCTGATTAGATTAGATGACTTACAGTGTGGAAACAGGCTTTTCCACCCAACAAGTCCACACACACCAGCCGAAGCGGAACCCACCCATACATTTACGTAACACCTAACACTACGGGCAATTTAGCATGGCCCATTCACCCGACCTGCACATCCTGGTGACTGTGGGAGGAAACTCACGCAGACACAGGGAGAATGTGCAAACTGCATCCTGTCAGTCACCTGAGGCAGGAATTAAACCGGGGTCTCTGGCACTGTGATGCAGCAATGCTAACCACTGTGCCACCATGCCGCCCATGGTCTGACCATTGATAAAGGAACAAGCAATGTTTATGGTCGTATCATTCGTGTATGTTGGTGTACAAGAGTCATTGTTCAAGTACAGTATCAAGGAACACTGGGAGATACCCAAAAGGAGTCTCCCCCGATTGGTGCAAATACACGTTTCTCCCCAGCAATCCACTATGTGGAAGGCTGTGGTCGGGAGCGTATCAGGCTTGGGGTTGTAGTTAGCCTGGACTTCGGGTGGTGACACGAGATTTGCCCAAATTGCCCCCCACTATCATGGCCAGGCTAGTCGCCTCCCGTGGAAGCAGACAGCTGGCATTTCTCGCCAGGCTCTCAGTAATTTGCTGGGCAGTCTACCTTTGGGCTGTGTGCTAACATATCCAACAAGTGTAGCCAACGTCTAATCTCTCGTTTTGTCTTAGGATCAAAGCACATGCTCTGTTCCCTTCACATCTAGCAATGGCCCTTCGCAGTTCCCAACCTACTGGCGCCATTTATATCCAGCAGGCAAATTCCCCTCCTGCTTTAAATTCGCTCTCTCGCCACGGCCGTCTCCCTTCGGGTTCGGGTGTGTCATTAATGACCTTTGCCCGGCTTGGGGTTAGGTCCATGATCTGGTTTGATTGCTTGCCATGCCCCACTGCTTCCTATCGTCTGTAGTACATTCTGCACTGCATCTCGGAGGGCGCGGGTGGGGCGATTGCACCACTGTATTCACCTGTCTACAGATGTCGGAGAAGGATCCATCTATTCCACACCACGAGACTCCCTCATTGCTCTTCGGAGTCTTACCTTGATCATAGAATATCTATTTCCCATGTCAGGTACCCCTTTTGCCGTGGTGGCTACCACTAAATGCATAAATCTTAATTATCCAATTTATAGTCGTCCTTGTTACTGAACGGCTATGGGTTGCATGTAAAGATCCACTTCGTCCGATCAGTTAAGATTACCGTCAGCTGTTGCATCCAGACGCCCCTGCCCTTATGAATTGTCCTCCCAGGGTGCTTGCCAACAGTGTGAACTGGGGAAGCCCCACATTTGCTTAAGTCTTCTACTAAATACTTGCTCTAAATTGGTTTTGGTGTTGTGCGATGTCTCCTCAGTCCCAGCTGCACGTTTGTAATGCCTGGCACGTGGCTGTTCCAGCGACCTTAACAGCTATCTGTGCTGTATGACGTACTTGAAACGGTCCCAGCCACTTCTTCGCCTTCTTGTTTTCTCTCCTGAAGTCTTTCGCCACCATTCAGAATCCAGATTATAGATCGTACATCTTGCCTTCTGCTGATTGGGGTAGTGCTGTCTTCAGTTGATTCTGTATTTGGGACAGAAGTGTAGAGAGTTTCATGCAGTAACACAACATCTCATCCTCACAGTGGCCTGTTATCTGGCTTCCCTTACGTCTCGGGACAATTCCTGTGTTTGGCGGCCTACCAGACAAAATTTCAAACGGGCTAAGGTTAGCTCTCCCTCTCCTCCTAGATCTCATACACATTAGCACAATTGGAAGTGCCTTTGTCCATTTCATCCCTAGTTCCTCACAGCATTTCCTCAATATATTTTTTAAGTTAGAATTTTCTCTTTCCGCTGCCCTACCGCTCGTTTGGTGGTAAGCACAGTGTAATCCCATGTTTATTCCCAAATACTCACTAATCTGCTGTCGGGCATTATGGACAAATGGTGTCCCACTGTCACTGCTAAGCCTAGAGTGTAGGTTTGCTTGCTGAGCTGTAGGTTTGATATCTAGACGTTTCATTACCTGGCATATGGAGGTTAGTGGGCTAGTGTAGTTTAAGTGGGCTTGGATCGGTGCAACATCGAGGGCCAAAGGGCCTGGACTGCGCTGTATTTTTCTATGTTCTATGTTCTAGGTCACATCATCAGTGACGAACGCCAAGTGAAGAGAAGCTGTTATCTCCAGCTTTCTAGTTATATGTTTGTCCAGGATGGGGTTGCTGGGGTTTGTGGTGATGCCATTTCCTGTTCGTTTTCTGAGGGGTTGATAGATGCTATCTAGATATATGTCTTTTTTTATGGCGTTGTGGTTGGAGTGCTAGGCCTCAAGGAATTCTCTGGCATGTCTTTGCTTAGCCTGTCCCAGGATAGATGTGTTGTCCCAGTCGAAATGGTGTTTAAATTTCATCCGTGTGAAGGGCTATGAGGGAGAGAGGGTCATGTCTTTTTGTGGCTGGCGGGTGTTCTGTATCCTGGTGGCTAACTTTCTTCCTGTTTGTCCTACGTATTGTTTGTGGCAGTCCTCGCATGTAATTTTGTAAATGACGTTGGTTTTGTCCATGGGTTGTACTGGGTCTTTTAAATTTGTTTGTTTCGTTTGAGACTGTTCGTGGGATTCCGAGAGGTCTTAATAGTCTGGCTGCCACTTCTGAGACTTCATTGATGTATGAAAACGTCGATAGGGTTTCTGGCTGTGTTAGGTCGACTTGTCGTGGTTTGTTCCTGAGGAATCTGTGGACTGTATTTTTTGAGTATCCATTCTTTTTGAATACGTTTTATAGGTTGTTCTCCTCTGTTTTCCGAAGTTCGTCTGTGCTGAAATGTGTGGTGGTTCGTTGGAATAGTGTTCTGATACAGCTTCCTTTTTGCGTGTTGGGATGGTTGCTGGTGTAGTTAGGTATTTGGTCAGTGATTGTCGCTTTGCTGTATATGCAGACACACCAGAGAATTCCGAGAGGCCTCTTAGTCCAATCACAACGCCATAAACAAACACATAGATCGATGTACCATCTGTCAACCCCTCAGAAAACGAATAGGAAATGATATCACCCCAAACCCCAGGAACCCCATCCATAACAAACATATAAATAGAAAGCAGGAGACAACATCTTCACTTCACTTGGAGAGCACCACTGATGATGTTACCTAGCCAGGTAATGAAACGTCTGGAGAACAAACGTACAGCTCAGCGAGCAAACCTACACCCTAAACCTCAATCTGAGCTATAAACCTTCACAAACCTTGGGTCTACTAAGCCTCTCAGGGATGCTCCATCTCGGAATTATTTCAGTTAGGAAAGCTTTGATTATGGCACTGTCATTTTGTTTTGCCGTGGGGAACGCTTGCACCCATTTGGAAAACATATCACCTCTTACCAGACAATACCTTTTTCCATCACAGGATGTTAGTTTGGTAAAGTCCATTTTTAAATGTTCAAATTGTTTTTGGGGTTTCGGAAGTGATACATGACTCATGTGTATTCCCCTCCCTACATTATTGTTACAGACAACATCGTTCACAATATTTCTGGAAGTAATGAGTAAATCCCTCAGTGTACCACTGTGCTGAAATGCTGTCATATCTCCCCTCTTTTGACACATGTTCCTTACCGTGTGTCAGTTTGTCATAGAATGGAAATAATGATTGTGGAAGAAAAGGTTTAACATTGGAGCCACACCATACCCCTTACCTCAAACTTCACTCTGCTTTTTCCCACTCAAACGTGTCTTCAAGCCTGGACTTCCCATACGTCTGCTGTTAGGGTAAGGATTTTTGTCTTTCCCATGTCAAACTGATCATTTACCGGCTGCTGGGCTGCCGTCCTTGCCGCTGAGTCTGCCCTTGCATTTCCTTGAGAAACGGAATCGTTATTTTTCGTGTGGGCTTCAAATTGATACACATCAATTGATTTAGGCAATAGGACCGCTTCCAAGAGGTCAGAAATCTGATCACGGTGTGTGATGGGCTTTTCGGTGAAGGTCAAGAAGTCCCTGTATTTCCATAGGGTTCTAACATCATGTGCAACTCCGAATGCATATCTGCTATCGGTAAACATTCACTGTCTTTCCTTTAGCCAATTTACATGCCTCAGTCAATGCCATCAGCTCCGCTGCTTGCGCTGACAGTTGAGAAGGGAGTGATCCCGCTTTGAATACCTCATGGGTAGTTACTACAGCATCCCCAATCCAATTCTGGCCTATCTCCTTGCTCCTCAGTGCTGAACCATCCACAAAAACACCCCGCCATATTTGGATTCTGAAGTGGCGAATTCTGCAAGTCTTGTCTCGGCAGCACATTTCATTAATTCCAGCAATACAATCATGTGGGTCCCCGTCTCCTTCTCTAGTGAGAGAACTTGCAGCATTAAGGACGTTACATTGTTTTATTGCAATGTTAGGCTTCTCCAAGAACACAGTATTGTATCTGAGTCAACGTACTGCCGATGTGTGTGCTGTCTTTTGCTCGGAAAGCAGTAAGGATACTGCTTGGGCAATCAGTTTGGTTAAGTCGCCATAGCCGATTATATAGCAACCACAGCTCGCAGGCATTTACGCAATCCTGCCGCTACGAGGTCTAGCTTAGCCGAAAAATAAACTGTCAGCCTAAATTTTCCCCCATGATCCTGCAACAACACAGATGTCATGCAGCCATGTTTTTCATCTACCATTTGACAGAAGGCTTGTTTGGATTCGGAATCCCCAGTGTAGGTGTACTTTGAAACGTCTTTTTCATTCGACTCGGCCACTGGATCCATTGCAACGGACCTTGGTTCCGCTACCCTTTTCCATCGACCATGTCACTTCAGGGCGCCTCAAGATTTGTGTTATGTGGGATAAACGTTCTTCAGTAGGAGCGTATGCCCAAAAAGAATAGCAATTGTTTCCGCATGTGAGGCCTTGGAATTTGCTGAATTACTTGCACTCTGGCTTGGCCAATGGTCTTCCCTTGTTAAAGTGACTGAAGAACTTCACCTGTTGTTGCATAAATTGAAGCTTTGCGAGACTGGCTTTGTGCCCTTCCCTACTGCAATGCAAGGGAATCATTCTCAAATTGTTCCGCTGTCAGTGCTATTATTAAGCAATCGTCTACAGATTGCAAAAGCGCAGACCCAGGGGTTAAAACAAGAGTCTCCAGACTCCTGCGTAGAACCTCATTATATATGGTGGGTGACTCACAGTAACATTGACAAAGTCGTGTGAACTCATAAGATTTGCCTTTGAATGAAAAAGCGAACCAGAATTGACTATCTGGATGCACCATTGCACTAAAGAATGTATTTGCTAAATCCACAGCAGGGAACCATTTACTGTCCGGTGGAAATTGAACTAATACAGTATAGGGTTTGGGAACATTTGATGCGCACGGGACAACACTGTTATTGACTGCCTGCAGGTCTTGAACAAACCTGCATTCCTCTGGTTCACTTGGAATTTTTGCCTTTTTGATCAGAAAAATGGGAGTTCTCAGCGGTGAGTTTACACAGGGGATTATCTCTCTAGCCTTTGGAAAGGACTGAAAGACTGGAGTAACTACGTCCATGGCCTCGGGTTTTCACGGGTATTGTGCCCTGCAAGGACGATATTCCGACTTCGGGGTTACTCATATTGGTTCACAACCTCGTATATGACCCACATGATGTTTGCCTTTTACCCATAATTCAGTAGGGACTGTTATTAATCTTGGGTCTGAGACGTTTATCTTAGGGAAACGCCAGGCCAGCCTTCTAGGCTCTTCAGGGCTAGAGGGGGTTACCTCGACTGTTCTATTGCCAGAGTTAGACAAAATAATTTCTTCCTATATGTCGACACATCTGCATTGAACCACATACCCACATCGTCCCAGAACACCCATCATTTCGTTCTTTATGCCTTTAATCCCCATGGCCCCAAATCCTGCCACCAGTCACTGGACACCTTCGCCAGTGACACGCGAGGAGCATAACCTTCCACATCAAAAACATAAAGCTTACTTGCCATCGCAGGTACTTTACATAAGTTCACACTGACTGCACATCTGTCATCTCTTCAATAAAATTCGCACAATAACAACTGACCTGGTTTAATCAATCTCCTGAACCAATGCTTCTCTTATGGTTCCTCAGGGTTATCGTGGTGTATGTGTGCTGTGCAGTGCAGCATATTCCCGCAAAAAAATCGGTGTTAATAGGATTATCATGGTTACCTGCTTCCAGGGCGAGTGAATTGCTCACTGAACTCATTGCTCTCTGGCTTAATAGCCACTCATAGACATACACCAGGGGTGGTGGGTTGTATTTTACAGTTTACACTTGTGAATCTTCCCTTTGAATTACCTGCAAGCCCGTCGGAGTACTGAGCAAATACAACCCTAGTCTCATAATGAGATCCTAAGCCATCAAATGTAAAGGACAGAATTCCGCTAACAAAATTGAGAATTAGAATGGATACACATTACTGATTTCACACAATATGGGTGCGGTAAAACTCTCTCATATCACGATGCCTGATGCCTCCATTGAGTCCAGGAACATTCCACTCATCTTTATTGGCGTCAACTCTCTGAACTGTCTTGATTTGAGGAGTGAATATGCTGGCCATGTATCTACCAAAAAGGTAACTGGTGTACCTTCCACATATAACATAGAGGTAGTCATCGACATATACGCATCATTGTTATATTGAACATATTGTCCACACTTCGCAATCTCAATGTTCAATATAGAGTTGGGATACATCTCAGTGCCCGTTAGGTTAGTAGAAGTGATTAGCATTAGGGATTCTTCGTTGCCAAGTATAAAGGAAAGACGTTTACCTGTACCTTGTAGCCTGCCCACCTCAACTTCAGTCGTCCCCTGTCAGTCACCATGCTGTCCAGCCTCCAGGACCGATTGAGGCTGTCTGTGCGGGCACTGTCTTGACCAGTGGTCCATTGCTCCGCAAACAAAGCACCAGCCAGATCTATCTCTGCAAACGCACTTTCGCGATCCCTTCCTCTTTTGCGAACTCCACCTGTGCCTCTCTCTTTTCCCGCAGCGCCTCCCTCCAATGGCTGAACGACCATTTGCATCATAATAAGCTGAGGTTCATGTGATTGCTGTTCCATCTTTAATTTCCGGTTGTGGTTCTCTTGAGCCAGTAGTTTTTCAGCATGTATCACGTATTGTTCTATCTAATTCAACTTTCCCGTGTCCCAGGTAATACACGTATATTATTACCTATTTTGTTGTTTTGTACTTCATTCCATTGATGAAGCTGCTCCTCAGGTGTGCCTCATACGATGTGATCTCTGCCGTCGTTATGTCCTTGGGTGGAATCAGTCCACAATAGACGTTATCGACTTTCGTGAGGCGCTAAAGGTACTGGGACATTGTCTCGACTTCTTTAGGGATTCTTGCTTCAATTGATTGTGGGTACGATATGCTATTGGTGATTCAGCAGACCCTGAGGCAGCGACCGTTGACTTGGAATCTTCGTGAAGTGGATCTCGTAGGGGGGCTGTAGCTCTTCGAGGGCACCCATTAAGGTCAGGATCTGATCCAGTCTTAAGACACTGTCCAGCTTCATTAGGTTGTTTTCCGTGTGTGTGTGCACGTGCGCTGGTGTTTGTACATGTACTTGATCTATCTTTATTTCGAGATTTTCTTTCCCTGAAATCAGGCTAAGCTTTCAACATGTGATAAGCACTCCAATTCACAGGTTCTATTTTACCCTTCCGTTTCTCCTTCTTTCTCTCCTCCAATGGTGACCTCAGCATTTGCAACTGAATATTACTAAAACTTCCTTCCTCCAGATAAACACATTCCTTGATTTACATTTTTAACTGTTTTTCAGAAACTGGGCCATAATTATTCAGCATATATTCTATTTTTTCTTGACCATTCCGAGTTGTCTGTCGACCGTCTTTTTGTTTGCGCTTGCTGGAGCCGATTTTCATGGATATTGGAAAGTGTTCATCTCTCTCTGTCTGTCTCTCCGTCTGTCTATCTGTCTCTCTCTCTCTCTCTCTCTCTCTCTCACGATACCATAATCTTCTCTTTGCCAATATAACTTGCTTTTACCTCTGGAGGTCCCGTCTCATTGGGCGCGACCACCTCATTGCCTTGGTTTTCAAAAACCAAGAACCCACGTAACCGGTACAGCTTTGGTGACTCCAACGCTGCCAATGGTGGCTCCAAGTCTCAAACCACCGTTAATGTTGCTGTCTCTTAAACTCTCTAGAGTTGAGTATTACTCGAATACCGCACGTGAGTTCACTGGTCCTTCTTCCTGGTTCGTCTATTCTCTTCAAACGAGTCTCTATGTCGGATTTAGCCACAACTCTTACCCTGACACTATTCGATTCGGAACGCGACTCTGGGGCGATCCACTTATCCCCAGTCCTCTAACTCAAAGGGGCCAATTCAGCGCTCGAAACAAAGTGAAAGACCTTCATGGCAGTGGTGCGTACACCTCCTGGGAATCGCCAAAATCTTACCCAGTTGCAGGGTCCCAGGCGAGCCCCCGAGTTTACTGACGTGGGATTTCAATCGACCCGACGCAAATGCTACCAAGAGGAAAGAAAAAGTTTATTTTTGAAATTTGCTGAATGGACCCGACACATTTGCAAGACGCCTCATAAAATGGACGCCTGACGGTTTTCACATATTCCCTTTATACTATATATCATCTTGCCTCATCGCACCTCAAGCCAGGAACCTTGATCAGTCGAGTTCCTTTCCACACATGGAGTTGCTTTTTCTAATTCATTGACTGCTGATATAATAGATTATTGGCCTTGAGAATCAGCTGAAAATTAGTTTGAACTTTACATTTTTTCTGTCTTTTTGCAAAGTTAGGTCCATACTTCTTTGTTTCAACCATGCTTTCACAGATTTCACAAAAATGATAATTTTCCATGACAGGGGATCAGGCTGACAGTGACTCAATAAGTGTGATGGAGTGAGGATGATAGTGACACAATGAGGGTGAGGTGTCAGCGTGGTAGTGATGCAGACTGTGTGAGTGGATCAGGCCGATAGTTACACAGTGAGGGGGGTCAGAGTGATAGTGATGCAGTAAGTCTGAGGGATCAGATCAATAGTGACGAAGTAAGTGTGAGGTGGTCAGGGTGATAGTGAAGCACTTCGTGTGAGGGGTCAGTGTGACAGTGACACAGTAAGAGTAAGTGGTCAGGCTGATAGTGACGCAGTAATTGGAAGGAGATCAGGCTGATAGTGATGCAGTAAGTGTTACTGTGTCAGGCTCATCCTGACGCATAATGTGGGAGGGGACAGGGTGATAGTGACGTAGTAAGTGTGATGGGGGTCGGGCAGAGACTGACACAGTGAGTGTGAGACATTCAGGGTGATAGTGAGGGAGGAAGTGTGAGCGTTCAGACTGGTAGTGACACAGTAAGTTGAGGGTGTCAGGCTGATAGTGGCCAATAAAAGTGAGGTGTTAGGGGAATAGTGACGCAGTAAGTGAGAGGTGTCAGGCTGTTAGTGATGCGGTAAGTGTGAGGGGTCAGTCTGATCGTGAAGCAGTAAGTTTGAGCGGGTCAGGCTGATAGAGACGCAGCAAGTGTGGTGGGGTCAGGCTGATAATGTCACAGTCTGTGTGAGGGGTCAGGCTGATACTGATGAAGTAAGTGTCGGTGAGTCAGAGTGATCCTAATGCAGGAAGTGAGAGGAGATAAGGTGATAGTGACGCAGTGAGTGTGAGGGGGTCAGAGTGATGGTGACAGAGTAAGTGTGAGTGTTCAGGCTGATATTGATGCAGTATGTTCAGGGCGTCAGGCTAATACTGGCCAGTAAGTGTTAACTGACAGGGTGATAGTGATGCAGGAAATGTGAGGAGTCAGACTGATAAACACGATGAAATTGTGAGGGGTCAGGCTGATAGTGATGCGGGAAGTGTGCGAGTGTCAGGCTGATAGTCACGCAGTAAGTGTGTTGGGAGCAGAGTGATAGGAACGCAATAAGTGTGAGCGGCTCTGGATGATAGTGACAGGTCAGTATGAGGGGGAGGATGGTAGTGATCCAGTGAGTGTGAGGTGTCAGGATGACAGTGAAGCAGACTGTGTGAATGTGTCATTGTGATAGTGACATGGCAAGTGTGATGGGGTCAGGGTGACAGTGACGCAAATGCTTTCAGGGGGTCAGGTTGTAGTGATGAAGTAATTGTGAGAGGTGAGGGTGATAGTGACGCAGTGAGTGTGGGATGTCAGTGTGATAGTGACGCAGAACATTTGAGGGGCTAGGCTTATAGTGACGCAGTATGGGCAAGGGGTCAGGGTGACGTTGATGAAGATGCACTCACAGGGCCAGGTTGTAATAAAGCTGTAAGTGTGAGTGTCTCAGGCTGATAGTGATGAAGTAAATACGAGGGGGTAAGGCGGTTAGGGATGTAGTAAGTGTGCAGGGGTAGTGCTAGAAGTGACGCTGTAAATGTGAGTGTTGAAGCTGATAGTGATGCATTAGGTTTGAGGGATCAGGCTGATCTTGACGCAGTAAATGTGACATTGTCAGGATGATAGTTACGCTGTAAGTGTATGGCGGCACAGTGATCTTGACGCAGTAAGAGTGGGGAGTCAGGGTGATAGTGACGCAGTAAGCATGAGTGGGTAAGCCTGATTGTGATGCAGTATATGTGAGGGAGTCAGCCTGGTGGTGGCGCAGTATGTGTGAAATGGTCAGGCTGATATTGATGCAGTTAGTGTGTTGGGGTCAAAGTGATAGTGACACAATAGGTGTAAGCGGCTCAGGATGATAGTGACACAGTGGATGTGAGATACCAGAGTGACAGTGACGCAGTAAGTGTAAGGGGTCAGGATGACAGTGACACTAAGTGTACGGCCCTCAGTGTGATAGTGCCACAGGAAGTGTGAGGTGTTAGGTTGTAAATGACGTCGTAAGTGAGAGAGGGGCCTTGCGATAGTGAAGCAGTAAGTGTGAGGGAGTCAGGCTGATAATGACACAGTCAATGTGACGGGGCAGTGTTTTAGTGACAAGATAAGTGTGAGGCGTCAGTCTGATACTGACACAATAAATGTGATGGAGTCAGGCAGATAGTGACACAGTAAGTGCGAGGGGTCAGCCTGATAGTGACACAATAAGTGTAAGGATTCAGGGTGATAGTAACATGGGAAGTGTGAGGGCGTGACTGAAAGTGACGCAATAAGTGTGTTGCGGTTCGGCTGATGGGGACTCAATAAAAATAAGGCCGGCAAGGTGAAAATGGCAAAGACAGTGTGAGTGGGTCAGGGTGATAATGACGCAGTAAATGTGAGGAGGTCAGGGTGAGAGTGATGCAGTAAATGAGAGAGGATCAGAGTGAGAGTGACGCAGTCAGTCTGAGTGGTCAGACTGATATTGACGCAGTAAGTATGAAGCGGTCAGGCTGAGAGTGACACAGTCAGTGTGAGGGGGAGAGTTTTAGTTATACAGTAAGTGCGAGGCATCAGTCTGAAACTGATACAAAAAGTTTGAGTGGGTCAGGGTGATATTGACGCAGTACGTCTGAGGGGTCATGCTGATAGTGATGGAATCAGTGTGATGGGGCAGAGTTTTAGTAACATGGTAAGCGTGAGGCGTCAGTCTGATACTGACACAAAATGTGTGATGGAATCAGGCTGATAGTGACGCAGTAGGTTTTAGGAATGAGGGTGATATTAACATAGGAAGTGCGAGGGCGTCACTGATAGTGACGCAATATGTGTGTGGTTGTCAGGCTGATAGTCACACAGTAAAAATGAGGATGTCAAGGTGAAACTGGTGCAGTAAGTGTGAGGATGGCAGATGGACAGTGATGCAGTAAGTGTGAGGGGTTCACGCTGATATTGAGGCATGCAAGTGTGAGGGGCCAGGTTGATAGTGACGCTGTATGCCAGCGGGTCCGGCTGATAACGATGCAGAAAATGTGAGTGTCTCAGTGTGACAGTCATGCATTACGTGTGTGAGGGTCAGGGTGATAATGACAGATAAAGTGTGAGGGGGTCAGGTTGATAGTGCTGCTGTAATTGTGAGCTTGATCAGCGTGATAGTGAGGGGCTCAGGCTAATAGCGACACAGCAATTGTGAGGGGGTCAGGGTAGTAGTGACGCAATACGTGTGAGCGGGTCAGGCTAATAGTGATGCATTACGTGTGAGGTTTCAGGCTGATAGTGACGCAGTAAAGGTGAGAGTGTTGGTGTGCTCGTGATGCAGTAAGTGTGAGCCGCTCAGGATGATAGTGACATAGTAAGTATAAGGAATCAGGATAATAGTAACATAGGAAGTGTAAGGACGTGACTGATCGTGACAAAGTAAGTGTTTGGCAGTCAGGCTGATAGTGACGCTGTCAAAATGAGGGTCTCGAAGTGAAAGTGGCGCAGTAAATGTGAGGGCGCCAGATGGATAGTGATGCAGTAAGTTTGAGGGGTTCACGCTGAAATTAAGGTGGTAAGTGTGAGGGGTCAGGTCCATAGTGATGCAGTTATTGTCGGCGGGTCAGGCTGATAGTGATGCATTCAATGACCAAATATCCAAGGCTCACTGTAGTGGTGAATAGCGAGACTTCTCAAGGCGAAGATAAAAATCAATAGTTCTCATCCTGGTCATAAATCACAATGCTTCATTTTAAAATTGTCCTTTCCTGCTTCGAGATTCTGCAATGAGGGAACAAGATTTAATTGCACCACCCTGTTTATCTCTTCAAATATTTTGCAACTCTCAATGAGATTACCTCTCTTGTGTTGAAACTGTTAAAAAAAAGACCGGATTTGCCCAATTTCAATTCACAGGACTAACGTTCATCCATGATCTCAAGGCTAATCACCATTCATGGTATTTCTCATATGGCATTATTATCTTTCCTAAATTGAGGATTATAATTCCTCATACTGTAGTCCAAGTGCGGTCGAACTGAGCCATTGGAAATAATGCCTCGTTCTCGTTCCCTGAAATCCTTCTGCAGCTTTCACAACAGACTTCTACTACTGCTACTAGACTTCAATGACTTATTAAAAATTTCTCCAAGATGCAATTCTAAAAATCTGCACATCAGACTTTCTTCTTCAAATCTTCGAAAAATAATCTCCACACATTTCCCTCCTGACAAGTATGATAAAGTCAAATCGTTGCTATTTATCAAATCATGAGGGACATGGATAGGTTGACTCGTGTTTTTCTGCTGGTGAGGAAGTCAAAACTTAGAAAACATCGGTTTAAAATTAGTGGGTAAGGATTTAAAAGGGACGTCAGGGGCAACATTTTCAGTCGTGTTCAGAATGAGCTGACAGAGAAATTGTTGGAGACTCGTACAACTGTAACATTAAATGGCATCTGGATGGATATATGAGTAACAAGGTTCAGAGAGATGTAGGCCAAAAGTTGGCAAATGGGACCTACTAATTTAGGATAACTGTCCTCAATGGTCAAGTTGGAAAGAGGGCCACTTTCCGTGTTGTATTGATCAAGGACTTGTTGACTCTAGAACAACCGCAAAAACTTTGCAAATAATTCCGTCAAGACGATTTCAAGTTCCAAATGTTCGGTCAATCTTCCTCTCTTGTGCTCACAAGTTCATTACCTGATGTCCGAACTTACGGATTAGTTGCTGGATCCATTCCTGTAAATTGGTTCTGCATTCTTTCTAATTCCGATTTTTTTTAACGAATGTAGCTAGTGTTTATGGACTTAGCATCAATATTTCTAATACCATATTTCGATGAATATTAAAACACAACTTTGGCACCAGATGATGAGCAATTGAGTCAAAGTCGATCGGACACAGTGAGACAATGATCCTCTCTTCATGTGGTGTGCATCCGTGACTCTAAAATTCGATGAAGTATCATTCCCACAACTTCAGCTGTGTCAGGATCTAGTTTGCAGTGAAAGCCTGTCAATCTGCTAAGGTAACGTTCGTCGGGGTCTCTGCAAAGGATTTGGCAAAATCTTTGGGTTTTGACAATTTGTTTAGATTAGATTAGATTACATTACAGTATGGAAACAGGTCCTTTGGCCCAACAAGTCTACACCGACCCGCCGAAGCGCAACCCACCCATACCCCTACATTTACCCCTTACCTAACACTACGGGCAATTTATCATGGCCAATTCACCTGACGTGCGCAATTTTGGACTGTGGGAGGAAACCGGAGCACCCGGAGGAAACCCACGCAGACACGGGGAGAATGGACAAACTCCACACATTCAGTCGCCTGAGGCGGGAATTGAACCCGGGTCTCTGGCGCTGTGAGGCAGCAGTGCTAACTTCTTCAAATAAATTACGTATTTCATGAATTCAGTTCTTTTACTATGAAAATTGGCAACTTCGCTGCAGCTGTGATGGCCGAGAAGGTAAGGCATTGGCTTTGAAATCTAATGGGGTCTACCTGAGC
The DNA here is from genome assembly GCF_047496795.1 of Chiloscyllium punctatum. NCBI lineage: Eukaryota > Metazoa > Chordata > Chondrichthyes > Orectolobiformes > Hemiscylliidae > Chiloscyllium > Chiloscyllium punctatum. Next base: position 33,447,318 of record NC_092751.1, read on the forward strand.
AGGGTCGAATCCTGTCCACAGCGTTGAATCTTTTAAAAGTCATTAATTCCTTTGCAGTATTTGGATTTCGTGGAGCTTGAGCTTTGCATTCAATCGAAAGTAAATTGTCAACTGTGAAGAATCCGAAGTAATTTCAAGACGTCTAATTGAATAAATTATATGTCGAGACATAAAAAGCCACCAACTTCCAACACGAATCAGTTTCAAAACATTTGTCGAACTATCGTGAAATTTGAATGTTCGGGGGCGGGGGGGGGGGGGTTGGGGGTGGGGATTAAGCAAAACAAGAAGCAATGCAATGCATTTACCTGCAGGTCATGAGTTTTTTTTTCGGATCAGTTGAAAGTCAAGCTGAGAAAGTTCAACCTAATTTACAACTGACTCTCAAGGCCAATAATCTATTATATCAGCAGTCAATGAATTAGAAAAAGCAACTCCATCTGTGGAAAGGAACTCGACTGGTCCAGGTTCCTGGCTTGAGGTGTGATAAGGCAAGGCGATATCAGCGGAGTAGAATTTTCTGGAAATATTAGAAATGGAATGTTAACGGCCTTCTGCTGTCCATATTCGTAAGAAACTGCATTAAGAACAGAATTTGAAAATTAACGATGAAAATCAGACTTAGCCCTCTGCTCCTCTGCTTGTGGTGAAGCATTGTTCAGAACAATAGGTTGTTGTTGAGGCTAAAATTGACCAAAATAATCAATGGGGATCTTATCCACGGCCTTCGTTGGAGCAGTTGGTGTGGAGAGCTCAGCTTGAAGAACCAAATGACAATTATTCATCTTGGCTGTCTGAATTGCTTAGTTAAACATACTCCCAGTTTAATGTAAAAACCTTTGCTATCAGAGCTAGATGTTTTCATGTCAGCATGTTTCGATATGAGAAGACACTCCATGGAGTAGATGTGACTTAAATTTTGACTCTAACGTCAGAGATGTTGACACATTTCTGCACCAAAACAGCACTACCATTGGTATCAAATCAAACTGAACAAAGGACTAGTTCACTTAGACATTTCCTTTCTACAGACTCTGCCAATAGACCGTTCAGGCCCGATGTAGGAATAGGGCGTGGTGACATGTGTTCGCAAGTGGATCACTTCATTCTTGCTCACGATCCATAAACCGTAATTCATTTTGAACTTCTTAGCCATCAGCATAATAAGTGTTACATAAAGCACAAGTTTGCTTCTCGAAAGCAAGAGCGAAATCTTATTCAATACAGACGCAAATTCAAGTTGTCCCGGTCGACCAGAAGACAGATATCACGAAACAAAGTGAATACAGAAGACAATCAATGTTTTCTGGGAATCAAAAAGATGTACTGGAAGAACGGAAACATATATTTACAACAAAAGTCACATACCACTTCCAGACTATATGTTTTTGAACCGTTATCTTAATGTCCACCATTGCTGCAAAAATTATCTTAACAACTCAGAACTTTGTGTTCTTTGATATTGTCTCCTTCATGTTTCTCTTGAAACTAAAACCGAGCAATAGTAATGCACCCAATTTCACTTGCAAAGATCAGAAGAAGATCAACTTATAAGAGAACAGAAATAAAGCTACGTCTGTCTTTCGAGAGAAAACACAGTTACCATTTCGACTCCAAAATGTCTTCTTCAGAAGTCTGCGCAATGAACTCGAAATAGTAGACCGAATATCAAAAAAGAGTCCATAATGCCGCGAATACACCACACGCAAGCGCATCAAGTCCTACTCGAATATGCTGTGTTACTACTCTCAACATCAGTGGAGAACGGAACAAAGCTCATTCTGCAGTTTCAAACCTGTTATGACGTAGTTTGTAAAGTCAGAAATATGATTAGGTAAAAAGCGGGATGAAAGCGGGATATCAGAAGTCTGAAAAAAGCAAGTGCGTGCTTTGCTTTGAAGAAGGTTGGCAGTGATGAAAATGGAAATTAACTACAATGAGGGGGGCTTAATTAATACTCAGAATCGTTGCAACACACAGTGATGCAATTCTTTTTGCTGGGTTTCTGTTCTGCCATTTTATAATCACGACTGCTGTCGGGTTTGGTTTCGATTCCAGGCTGAGGTGACTGCCTGATGGAAGTTTGCACATTCGCCCAATTTCTGTGTGGTAGCTCTGGTTTGCTGCCACATTCTAAACATTTGCAGGTTATTTGGATTCACCATTGAACGCACATGGTTACAGAGACAGTGATGTGGAGAGTGTCTGAATAGGACGTACTTCAGAGGATTTTAGTGAACTTAAATAGACAGAGTGGGGTTAGTCTGCTGTTTCCTGGGTGAGCTACATGGACAGAGAGGGGTCATGGTATTCTTCCCTGAGGGAGAGACTTTGACAGAGTTGGATTAGTTGCTCTTACCTGTGTCAGTCACGCAGATACAGTAGGGTCAGTCTGCCCTTCCCTGGGCGAATTTCTTTCACAGAGTGGTGACAGTCTGCTCTTCCCTGCCTGAGTGAAACAGAAAGAGCGGCGTCAGTATTCTCTTCCCTCGATAATTTATGTTGACAGTCTGGCTTCTATCTGCTCTTCTCTGGCGAGTTACATTGTTAGAGTGGGGTTAGTGTTCATTCATTGGGTGAGTGCCATAGACAGAATGGGATCAGTCTGCTCTTCCCTGAGTAAATTACATTTATAGAGTGGGGTCAGACTACTCTTCAGTGCAGTTTTATTGACCGTGTAGGATCAGTCTGCTGAGTTATACTGAGAGTGTGGGGTCAGTCTGCCCTTCCCTCGGTGAGTAACACTGACTGAGTGGCGTCAGTTTGCTCTTCCCTCAGTGAGTTACATTGACAGAGTGGCATCAGTCTACTCTTTCCTGTGCGAGTTACATTGACAGAGTGGCGTCAGTCTGCTTTTCACGGAGTGAGTTATTTGGACAGTGTGGGATCAGTCTGCTCTTTCCTGGGTGAGTTGCATTGACAGAATGCGGTCAGGCTGCAATTTCCTAGTTGTGTTGAAGTGATCGCGTGAGGTCAGAGTGCTCTTCTCTGATTGAGTCTCATTGACAGATTGGGCTTCATCTGCTCTTCCCTGGGAGAGTCATATTAACAGAATGGGGTCAGTCTGCTCCTTTCTGAGTGAGTAATATCACAGAGTCCACTCAGTCTGTTCTTCCCTGGGTGAGCTACGTTAAGAGAGTGGTGTCAGTCTGCTTCTCCACGGGCGTGTTACTTTCTCAGAGTCGTGAGAGTCTGCTCTTCTCTGTCTGAGTTTAACAGCAAGTATGGTTTCATTACTGTCTTCGCTGGATGATTCACATAGACAGAATGGAATAAGTCTTCTCTTGTCTGAGTGAGTTACTTTGACAGAGTGGGGTCAGGCTCGTCTCGCTGTTTGTGTTTCATTGACAAAATCAGATCTGCCTGCTCTTTACTGGATGAGTGACAGAGACAGAATGGGTACAGCCTGCTCTTCTCTGAGTAGTGTCATTCTGCCATTTACTGAGTGGAAACGAGGTAAAAATAATGACTGCAGATGCTGGAAACCAGATTCTGGATTCGTGGTGCTGGAAGAGCACAGCAGTTCAGGCAGCATCCAAATAGCTTCGAAATTGACGTTTCGGGCAAAAGCCCTTCATCAGCAATAAAGGCAGTGAGCCTGAAGCGTGGAGATATAAGCTTCTGGGTGAGTTACATATAAAGTGTTGGGTCAGTCTGCTCTTCCCTGGATGACTAACATTGACAGAGTGGCGCCAGTCTTCTCTTCCCTGGGTGAGTTACATTAACAGAGTGTGGTCAGGCCATAATTTCCTCGTTGAGTTACATTGATCGTGTGATGTCAGACTTCTGTCCCCTGGTTGAGTTACATTGACAGAGTGGGATCCATCTGCTCTTCCCTGGGTGAGTTACGTTAGCAGTTTGGGATCGGTCTGCTTTCCGCAATCCTGGATCACCATCTCTAGTGGTTTCTTGTCAGTACCTCCATACTAAGGATTTGAGGAGTTAATAAAAGTAAATCGTCCCCTACATCTTTGGGATAATTAGGGATGGGCAGTGTATCTTATCTCATTGAAAGACAACTGTGTCCCAGAAATGCATGTTCTAATTCGACACTGCAAGTGGTCGGGAATAACTTGAGGAGAGGTGCAGGGTAGAATAATTAAAGTCAAATGCACTGATGCCGAGGAGACATAACACAAGATGTGAGTGTGGAGCTGATGGTGCAAGGCTCAGTGTCAGTGCTATTGGTTCAGCATTTATTGCTCACTGTTCGCAATGACTCACACACCACTGCTGCCAATTCACAACAATGAGCCTGTTCATCTTGGTTTGAAAATCCCTGCGTGTGTATTAACGTGGTTAATGGGACGTGAAAGGAGATGAGCACATCCTCTTTATTCTGTCAGTTTAAACAGACGAAAATATCTGTTGGATGCCAATGCAAGAGGATACTGTCTTTTTCTGTGCCTTTTTAGTTGTGCATGCTCAGCATTGAAACGTCTGTTTTTGCACAAGCAGAGTTTGATTGCCATTCATACTGAGCAACATTAATACAGAAAACGCGTTTTCGAATTCCTGTGATCAAGTGGTTCAGGCATTGCACATATGGACGAGAAAGCTGGCTCTTAACGTGGCGCCATGGCTTAGCTGGTGAAAGCAGCTCCCATCACACTGGTGCCTGCTCATTGTATTGAAAGCTCGTTATTTCTCTCAAGTATTGTGTTGTTGATCGAGAAACTCAGTGTCCTGTTTGAATTGCTGTACATTCTGATTTCGCGTTCCGGCTTCATTTTCCTGTTTAAATCCAGTAGGTTGCTCTTTTTAACTACTATTTTAACCTGGAGATTCTTCCCGCAGTTCCACAAGCACTTCTGCTTCTCATCCTCTTATTCTCATTCCTTCATTCCCAGTTTTGTGATTATTAAGTGGTGAGGCTGGAGACACTGCAGCATTCCCGGGAAATGTTGTGGTAATGGCACTGACACCACGACATGATCACCCTCATTCTCTGCTGTTAGCATTCATTCGTTGTACACCAACAGTAAATGCATCGTTGTTCTTCTTCAGCTATCATGTAATTACTTTCTTTTTCTGTTGGATAAGGAAATCAACTTTAACATCGAAAGAGTCTTTAGATTTTGAGGAAGAAATGTCTCCTTGCCTCAGGTCGAAGTGACAGACGCATTATCCAGAGAATGTGAGAATACTTTGACCGACTCCAGCCAGGCGTCAGAAAGCCTCTCAGCAATTCGAATCTCAAACTGTCTCTGAATGTCAGGCTTTTCAAGAGCAGAAATGGGAAATGAGGGATATGGACAGCCAGAGAGTCGGAGAATGTGGAAAAGGCCCAGGAGGATACAGAGACAAATATAGAAAAAACAAAGACCCATATTGAGGCAGACACTGAAAGAAACAATTCTCCATTCGGCGTGACTGCTAAATAACGGGAACTAAAAGGAAATGTAGACATTAAAACATAGCCTTCCACCAGCTCGGGAAAATGAAAGTAGCATGACAGCTGATTAAGTCCTTTTAAGATTGTAAATTCGATGTTTGTAAGATCAAGAGTGATTTTGATAAATATCCTGATTCGACAGATAAGATTATCATTTTCCCAACAGTATAATCTAGAAATCTATAACTAACCTGTTTCTGTCCATCTTAAGAAACAAAGCCTGTTTCTCTCCACAGATGTTGCCAGGTGTAGCGGGTTTCTCTATCAATTCTCGTTTTTAGTTCATATTTCCCAAACCTGTATCTTTTTGATTTTTGATAACCTGGCACAAAACCAAGCATTACCAGGTTCGGACCAGTGGTAAGAAATACTGGTACCACGAAATATTTGCACAGTAAAACATGCATTCGCTGTCCGAGAATAGAACCAACACTATTGCGGTTAGAGTTCCAAATCCTAACTACGAGATTACACGGAATGAAGACAGATGCTCTTGCACTTATTCTCAATGAAATGGATTTGCCATTTCATTTCTGATCAGTTTCACTGCAGATTGGTTTCTACTCGTCTTAAAGTTTGCAGAATGGAAAATACCATTTGGCTCATGGTGCAGTCTGGTTTAAAGACATTCATCGATTCTATTCCCAGTTTCAGATTTGGTCCATAACCTTGTGTGTTCTGATGTTTCCAGTGCAAATAGCAGTGAGGTTCTCGCTTTGATCTTAGATGACACAACAATGGGATTGAAGTTTGACATAGTCACACTGTGTTATTCCCCACGTCGTATCTCCCACAGAAAGAGACACACAGACACATTCCCCGAGAGTGGCAGAGTTCTCAGGATTTGACCAGCAACTTGTGCTTCACTTCAGATGTCCGCTCCAATATGCAAGTTCAACCTCCAAAATACAGCTTTTGGTTAAACCAAAGCCAGTTCTACAGACAATGAGAGACGTTGATCTGAGCTAGAATTTGAATTGGACGAAAGAAACTGCGAATTCGAAAACCCAAACCCTTCCGTTACTGACAGACAACAGGAATGGACTAGCACGCTGCATCCTCGTGATTTTAAATGCGAACCGACAATCCCCTAATTCGACGTCAGGCGTGTTACCAATTCCATCACTGACCCAAAAACCAGGTCTGACTGTGACAGTTTGTCTATAGGTAATGTAAGCGTCCACATCAGGGAAACAGCATTCACAACATGAAAAATCAGCAAACATAATCACCGTTACTGTTTCACTTGGAATGCCCCACTCTGTGAAACATTTCCTTTCACTGTACTTTCATACTTGAAGTTTTTTACATTCCAGAGCCTGAACTAATTCAGCGACAAACCACTGGTCATTTCGAGCCCGTCATCCCGAATGAGGCGAGTTGAACGTTGCCTTTCTTGCTGCCAACACATCAGCGCAGCTCAAAACGAGCTCGTGTTCGCATCAGTCTTTACTTAACTTGCTGCAGTATATCTGCTGAACAACATCAGATTATCACAGCATTGCCTTCTTCACATTGAAACCAAGGGTGATAATATGAACCGACTTGGAAACCTGGAGAGAGAAACACTCTGACGAAGACGATTATGACGTGAAGAGCAGGCACTAGAGTTTGTACAGGTCCCAAAGGCTACTGCAGTATCAATGGATATCCCTGAATATGAGTCTGAGTTTGCATTGCCCAGAACAGGCTTTCATTCCCAGTCAGGAAATGAAGATTTAATTCTCTTCTTGTGAATTATCCGAAGGAAAACTAAATCCTGGTTGCACCCAGAACACACATACGGATCCTGCCAGAACAATTCAGTGATCGATCAGCATCTGTCTGGAAGGACAATGGCAGCAAATACAAGCGAAAGCTGTCACCGCAATTACCCCTCCAAGGTTCTCGCGTTTCCCAGTTGAAAATATCTCGCTGTTCCTTCAATGTCACTACTTCTAAATCCTAGCCTCATGGCATCATGCCTGTACCCCGCTACTGAGGACATCCAGGGTTCTGTGGAGTAACTCAAATTCTCAATCTCTCGAGTAATTAGGGATTGACGGTGCATCCCATCACATTGAGCAATAACTTTGTCACAGTAATACGTTTCCAAAAGCTGCCATTTCTAAGGGGACACTTGCAAGCTGTCGGGAATAAGTTGTGATTCGGAGATGCCGGTGTTGGATTGGAGTGTACCAAGTCAAAAATCACACAACACCAGGTTATCGTCCAACAGGTTTAATTGGAAGCACACTAGCTTTCGGAGCGATGCTCCTTCATCAGGTGTTTGTGGAGGGCTCGATCGTAACACAGAATTTATAGCAAAAATTTGCAGTGTGATGTAACTGAAATTATACATTGAAGAATTGATTGTCTGTTAAGCCTTTCATCTGTTGAAAGAAGTGAAACTATCACTGTATTCTATGAGTAAATCACAAAACCCTTTTTTTTTAAGTTGCAGTCTCGGGTTAGCTGTTAACAATGGCAATAGCTAGACAATATGTTGAAGGTGTTAGCCCCCTGAGTTCTCTGTCTATGACCTGATGTTTAGATTGATTCCAATCCAAAAAGTGAAATAACAGAGTATTACATAATTTCATGCAGTTTTTGAGCTCAGAGTTCTACATAAATGTATGTGGTTTCTGAGCAAAGTGCAATGTAACTCTGAAAGTACCAAAACTATTCACCACACAAAATATATGTGTGCATGTGGATCTTTGTCTGTGTGTGTGTCTCCAGCGAAACCAAAACGTGACTACTCATGAATAGAAGCAGAACTGACAAAAATAACATATTTTCAGACACACGGACTCATGAATGCTGTCTGTGAGGCAGAGCGAGTCGTCTGGGTCATGAGCTGCTCACACAAATTGCAGTGAGGCAATTCCAAATGGTGCTTTCAACGTACTGGCGCCTTAGAGCACCAATACTTCCAGGAAAGTGCTCAAGTAACATGAATCAGAACTGACTAACAATGAACCATGAAAAGTGAAGATTGCCAATTACAGTCTCAATGAGATGAGGTTAACAATTGGGCTGATGTCTCCACCGGATCGAGAGGACCAATCACCAGCCTCTCTCATCAGGACAGAAATTAAGGAAATTAGGGAAAAGTAACCAAGTTTCATATCGCAATTTCCCTCCTTTAGGCAACAACAACAGAAAACTGCGAGCAGATTCAATATAGAACCTAATTTCACATCAACAGGGAAAGATATATCTCCATTCACTTTCAGAGAAACTGTGAAAAATGCAAATTGTCTGGAATATGAAAGTTTGGCGCAGCCTGTTTTTGAGTCGCATATTATGCTGGTGGCCTTTCGAGCTGGAGGGGAACGTGACAACTACAGCAGAAGGGGAAACCAGCGTGGGCACTGACATGTTGGTTGTTTTCTGCTGTGCCACACCACAGCCGGGTTAGAAGAAATGACTGCTTTTTTTTCTGTTCAACTTTAACATAGCTCATCCCTTCAAAACGTTACCAGTTTAATCCATTAGCACACGTGGCCGCGCAGGGATACAAACACAAGCCTTCTTAAGAAGTGGAATCTGAAAACAGAGTCTCAGCTTGCTCAGCCACGCGAGCACACAGGCCAAAACTGGAAACCCAAGATCATGTACCTGATGATACCCTGCAGCATACTCACTGCATCTGTACCAGTTCTGCAGAATAAGCGGTGGGAAGGAATTGCTCTATCTGAGAGGTCGTGCTTGTTGTTCTCATCAGCAAATCTGGCTTTGAATTTGCTAGCCCATATCTGCTGCCATGCTGAAACGGAATGCAATTCCGATTAGTCGCTGTGTGAAACTTTGTTCATTGAATCTCCTCAGATAAAGTGATCACTGGAGATAATGAATTCTGCTCCTGCCAGAAACGCCGACTCTCCTGCTGCTCAGATGAACTGAAAAACTGATTTAGCATTGGAATCCGAGAATGGCAGAACACGTAGCAAGATTATTCGAAACCCAGAGCCAATAAGAGTTCCAACTTTCATTTTATTTCTCCATAATACTGCATTATCCAGCAGAGCCATGAGCAACTGCCACCTGACTGCAAGCTGAGTTGGAAACCTATGTGGGAATCAAGGACATGTGACTCACTTATTGTCGGTAAACCAAACAGTTCTCACTATGAGAGGTGTAAAAATTAGTTCCTATACGTATTCAGGGAAGGTCAAAGGCGATCTGAGATGTCAAAGAGGTGGTCACTGTTCGTGATTGCTCTTTGTTCGAGTTGTGAAAAGGTTTCCCGCTTTAGTCACATTCACGTTTCTTATTGATGACTGAATCAGACAGAAGGTGTTTCACCAGAGCTGCACTTGACTTGCATTCTTCTCCCTCGCTGTCATATTTTCCTGGAACTCTGTGAGAACAAGAAAACAAAATACGTACTGTCATTCGGCAGCCTGTCAGTGATTTCCTCATTTTCCATTACAACATGGCTTAGACTTCAGGCCACACGGTAATATTGGTAACAGTATGAGAACAAGAGTCGATAGTTCATCAGTGCCTGTAAATCTTTTCATTCTGAACGAACTGTATCCGTGTCTGCTGCTTCGAAACTCGAATATGTGAACTGCTCCAAACTATGATTGAGGATTTCTGGTTTTGGTTGACACACGTTGAGAAACGCCAGACAGCGTTCCAATGAAGCTTTCAGAGCACATTTTCGGATGCATTTGACAGAGACAAAGAACATAATTTACATCTTTCACTTTTGTTATTTCTTCAAAACATTACAATCTATTTCGCACTTGTCCCGGCATTTAAGATTCAACCCAACTATTTTCATACAAAGTGATTTCCAGTCATTCTGGCAGACAGTAAATCAGTCGGAAAGTTACCTTAGGAAACACAATCATTTCCGTTTACAGTGTTGGGAATTTCCCATCTGCTGACGAGACAGAGTCCTCACAATCAACATTTTCTTCGTTCTTCCTGCCTAAAACGTTTTCCACTTCTTATTTTCAATACAGGAGTTTTGTTTATAACAAGTTCCAAGAACAGGAACAAATTTCCAATCTCCTGAAGCCGTTTCCAATTTAAAATGGAAGTTTTGTTACTTTCCCACGGGAAGAGCAGTTAATGAGAAAGGAGTTTCCACGAGCTGTGTCCCAGGGTTTGGCAGGAAGCCCTGATTGAAGCTGCAGTGGCCGCTTTCAGTTGGCATCGGGGGATTAGAGAACATGGTGTCGTATTCTACTGCGCGTAACTCTCTTACTCCCTGTGGACTCGGAGTGAATCATGGATGAGTTTTCGGAACAACACTGCCTTCCAGTCTCTGGCCAACTGCTATCTAAGGAAATAGAAACAGACTTATTTGTTCATTTCGAAGTCCTGGGCAATGTTAAAGATGGAACAGCTCTGATACAAAATTGGAGACTGGGAAAATTGTTGGAGAGGAAGTAATAAAAGAGAAGCTGAATATAAAGTTGGAAGTCAGGAGACATTCAATAAAAAGGAAGAGTGTGCAAAAGCAGGTGGAGATGGACATGGAAAAGAAGTGCCACTAGTCCCGAAGTCTTAAATCAATTTATATTTCCAAGATGCTACCAGACCTTCTGAGATTTTCCAGTAATTTCATTAGTTGATTCTGAAACAGAAGATGGCAGTGATCCTGGACCAAACAGCTCTCCCGTGCTCTGGGGATATTTGACTTACTGTGTCTATGTCCCAAAATGAAACTTCACGATCCTGCCGCATCTCCATTCTCGTTACTGACAATATACTGTTCATTACGTGAAACACAAGAAGAACAATTGCAAAACGTTGAGGGAGAGTCCCCTTCGGTTTCCATCAGAACAATCTGAATCACTGAAAATTGGTTCAGGACCCATGTGACATTGATCCGTCTCTGTCAGACCCCTCGCAAGTGGCCATTCGCTTTCCGTGCCATTGAACACTTTGGGTGGTGCACGGTTGGTTTGGAACCTTACGTTTTCAAACGGACATCGTTCATTGTATTTTCGGCTGCAGTGATAAAGTTGTCTCTGGCGCCACCAGTAAAATGGAAACAGTGTTCACTCAGAAACCGACGTGTGATCAAAAACAGGCGGACAGATGTGTCAATGAAAGCAGCAAGAACATTCCCCTGCGAAGGGTTGCAATACTGCACGTGGAACGAAGAGCCGGAATTGTATTAAGCAGTGAAAGCGTCCATTATGAGGCTTGCACCCACCAGCCTCAGATTAAGCATCTCATACTGCACCGACTGAGCTAACCAAGCACGGTGCACTGTGGATTAGTTTGCTATTACATTGCGAGCATAATTCATCAGCAATTTGTTAGGATACAGTTCATTCCTCCTAATCACAAAAATATCATTCACACCTTTCACTTCAGTTATTCCTTCAAAGCATTACAATCTATTCCGCACTTGTCCCAGGATTTAAGGTTCAACCTTAGTATCTCCATATTTTTACCCTCACCTTTATGTCGCTGATGTGATTTCCAATCTCTCTGGCAGACAGTAAATCAGTCGGGAAATTACCTTCGGAAACCCAATCATTTCCGTTTACAGTATTGGGAATTTCCCATCTGCTGACGAGACAGAGACCTCACAATCAACATTTTCTTTGTTCTTCCTGCCTAAAACGTTTACCATTTCTTATTTTCAAGACAGGAGTTTTGTTGATAACACGTTCCAAGAACAGAAACAACCTTCGAATCTCCTGAAGCCGTTTCCACCTCACTGCCGACTTGTTTACTCTTGTGATTCCCAGCCCCCTGCGACATTTGTATAAAACCTCCCCAACAGCAGTAGCAAAAACTCCCGAAAGGACATACGTTCCCGTCTGGTTCAGATGTAGATCGTCAATTGTCTTATAATCCCACATTCCCCAGAACTGGTCACAAAATCCAAAAAATCTGAAACCCGCCCTGCAGCACCATTCCTCAACTCACGTGTTCACCGTGCCGTTTTTTAAATTCATTTCTATGCTGGCAGTCACACAGCACCGGCAGTAATTCCGAGATTACTACCTTTGAGGTCCTCCTCTTTAATTTCTCTCCTAGCTCCTTGAATTCTCCCTGCAGGTCCTCATCTCGTTTTTTTTCGTTGCTGCTGTGTGCACCAAGACAACTGGCTGTTCACGATCCGCTTTTCGAATGCTCTTCAGCCGATGGGTGACATCCCTGGCCTGAGCACCTGGGAGGCAACATAACTCTCCAGAATTGCTGACACTCCACAGTGAGTCCACCCGCAGCTCCAGAGTGGCTAAGCGGTCAAACAAGTGCTGCAGCTGGACACACTTCTTGCAAGTGTAAGTTTAGGAAACCTTTACAAGGATTTGCAAGGTTTGCCATGCTTGGACATGAGAACGAAACTGAATAGGCTTCGTCAGATTCCTAGGAGCTTCAGTGCTCAGATATGGCCTCACAGAAGCTTAAAAAAACATGAAGAAGACAGACAGAGTAAATAGTCAAGGAGCACTTCTTCACAAGACACACGAGTTCGAATCTACATTGCAAACGTTTAATGTGAGAGAGGAAAAATTTAAAAGGGATGTGATGGACACACGTTTTTCACACAGACCTTTTGTCTGTGCGGAATGAATTGCCACATTTAGTGGCAGAGTCTGGTGCACTCACAACATTTCAAAGTCATCTGAATGGTGTATAGACAGGAAGACCTCGGAGAGATAAGGCACAAATATCGGCAGAAATGTATGGATTAATTTCGGTTATCTATTCAGCAAGGGCAAGTTGGATCACGGGATTTGTTTCCATGCTCGACAAGTCTGAGATGCTCCAGCCACCGGCAACGGTTTGAATACACCATTTGCAAAAAAAGCACATGTTGTTTGTAACTCAGCCAGCGAGTTTGGCTATTTTGTTTGTAGGGTGGATGAGCCTAACCGATCCAGAGATGAAGGTTTTCTGGATATTTGCTGCCAATGACCATCCTTCTTGACACTTTCCCAAGTTCGCCATCAAAGATTTTGGATGAAGAAAAATACCTCACATATCGTATTAACCACTTTACTCTCCAGAGAATCCAAAAACTGACAGCTCTTATCATGGAACAGAATCAAAACTGAAAAGGCAGGACTATGATCAGACACACCGAAGCTTAACTGCTGTCTGTGAGGCACTGTGATCCGTCTCTGACATGAACTACTTGCACAAATAACAGCGAGGCAATTCCAAACGGACTGGAGATTTAGTGTATTGCCAAGTCCCAGAAAGTGCTCAAGTATCATAAAATAAAACACAACAATGAACCATTAAAAGTGAACATTTCCAATTATATCCGTGATTAAATTAGGCCATCAATGCGCCAGTGCCCCCATCTGATCGAGAGAGCCAATCATCTTTCTCCCTCATCATGGCAGTAATGAAGGAAATGAAAGTATAGCAACGTTTCACATCGCGATTGCCCACCTTTTCGCCACAACATCAAAAAACGGCGAACAGATTCAATGCAGGGTCTTCTTTCGAAATAACGGTAAAATAACTATGTGTATTCACTTTCAGAGTAAACGGGGAACAACGCAAGTTGTCTGGAATATGAATAACCAACATAGACTACTTTGTTCCCAGATTCTACTGATGTACAGACTTTCATATGAAAAGGTACCTTGGGTGATTGCCCTACACCCAGAAATCTTCTGGCTGCCTTCTGTTTGCCCTGTCAAATTAACCTTGTGCTGCTCTAATCGAATTTGTAGTTCTTGCCATTTGTCCGTATTGCTACTAGGGATAGCTGGTCGTGGCAACACGTGACTGCCACACAAATTCTTTGCCAAAATTGGATAGTCCTGCAACGTGATTCGCAGTGCACGAACTTTGCAACGAGTATATACCACGCGGCAAGTTAAAAAGCACGCTTCCATTTATTAAAGTAAGCTTCTGGGAACTGACAGCCAGATTCCTCCTTACACTCGGAATTATGACAACATATAAACCAACAGCCTCTCTCAGAGACAAGTGACCAATGCCTTTCTTGTGCCGGACAAACATAGTTGACAAGATTGCACGCAGGGACTGCATAGAAAACTATAGAGGAGAAGCAGACAGACGACCATCGAGCTGCATTCATGCAGTTCAGTTACCCTGTAAACCCCATGCACAGCTGTTCCTTGTAGGTACACACAGGGCACTGAGTGTCTCTGACTCCGGGACTTGGATCTCGGATTATATGACCGTCTGCAGCACTGGTTACTTCCTTGTGTGAGGTAACTCCCGATGGAACATACGTAAAACACGATAGCTCATTGAGAAATACGTCCAAAATAGGACCCAAGAGACGTATTTCTGTTGTGTTTCTAGTCCTGTTCCTGACATGACCTCCAGCATTGTACTTATTGTGTGCTTCCTGACGGTTCGGTGCATGCTTCCGTGATCGCATTGTGTGCAGTAATCTGCGTTTTAGCTGCAATTACGTGATTTTGAAACCTAGGACCACCGGCCTCTATTTTATTTTCCTCTTCTCGTGCGCAATTGCAACACACTAAACGATCAATTAATATTGGGAAATGACATACACAGGCGTGTGAAAAGCCCAGTTTCCGTGGGAATTATGCAATGGTTAGAGATTACTTTGATTCAGGAGATAAGGATGGAAAGTGTGTTTGGGTAGAGTTGAGGAACATTGAGGAAAGAGGAAACCAGCCGCTGTGGCTTTCAAGAACACTAACAGTAACCACAGTGTAAAAAAAAAGTACAGGAAAAAATACCGCCTGTGAATGATAAAAGAAGGCAAGAATTATGGGAGACATTCATTTCCCTTCTTCCTCTCCCGTTTGAATTGTAAAGAAACTTTGAAGAAAAACAATCGAAAAGTTATTTCTGCCCCATCGAACAACGTGCGCCGGACCTTGGTCATTGACTACTGTAGATTAGAATACTTACAATGTGCAAACAGGCCCTTCGGCCCAGCAACTCCACACCGACCCGCCCGAGCCCAAATGCATTCCTCTCCTTTAACCCCGTCAATTTAGCACGGCCATTTCAACTCACCGGTACATTTTTGGACTGTGGGACAAAACCAGAGCAAGCGCACGCAGCCACAGGGAGACTGTGCAAACTTCACACATTCAGTTGCTTGAGGCGGGAATTGACCCTGACTCTGTGGCATTGTGAAACAGCAGCGCTCACGATGGCGTCAGCGTGAGATGGGACTTATTTGCCTTCTTTAATTGGGAAAAATCTCTGTCATTGTGAGCATCTGGAAAGATCGGTTCCTTCACCAGAAAAAGAAATGAATATGTCATTAAACTTTGTTTGTTTCATGTCCAAGAATACTCAGATCAATAGCTCCCTTGATTACCTCTGCTGGTCATGTTCGCAAAGAGATCTAGCAAATTGCCAAGTGTGATTTTCCTTTCAATGAATAATTTTGACTTAATTTGGCTGAGAATGTCTTTTCCTAACTTTGTGCTTTTCTTCTTTTACATTGGTGTCTCGCACCTTACAAATGACAGCAAAGGTATGAATGGAGATGGAAGCATTTAGCTCAAGTCAGCGGCAGCTTTCAATGAGATCATGGCTGATTTGGTCAATGCTCAACCACGCTGTGCTGTCTGTAGTCATGGCCGAGTGGTTAAGGCGTTGGATTAAAAATCCATTGGGGTTTCCCCAAGTAGGTTGGAATCCTGCTGACTCCGTTATGAGTGCTTTCCTGCTGGAACAATTCAAAGTTCAGAAGGCCAGCTTCACAAACCGGGCCTGGAATTTGATTAGACCTGAGAAACTCGAGTTCTTCATCAGAAAAGCTCCACGTTTAAAACAGTATCTCTGTTTCACTTTCCAGATACACTGCTCGACACATCGGGTTTCTGCAGTTGTTATTGAACGCCCTGAGCAGAAGTGCTGCTTTTCATTAGATTCCTTTAATCCCTTGTCCTCTGTTCTCTGACTCTGGTCATTGGCAACACTTCCTCCTGCTCGTCAGAGTGCTCATTCCCCACCGCTCCCGCTCCCATCATTACAAACAAGCGCAGGAAATTGCCATTTAACCATCTTTGTTCCAAAGTGAAACTCACCAGTCTAGGAACTCACTCCACCAAACGGGACTTCTCATCCCTGGACATGGTGCAAGCCAGAGGATTGTGAAGAGATACTGTGAAAATATTGTCAGTTGGCAGTTGGAAAAATGTTTAGGAAGCAAACCATATAATTTAGGCTCCAGCTTTGAAATCTTGAGAAACTCTTTGGGAAATGGAATCATAGGAGATTGAAGAAGTGTAAATTGTCAGTCCGAGTAGTGGAAGGGACATTGACTCTGATGTTCTCGGCAGAGGAACTGGTCTGAGACATTGAAAGAATTCTCGCTCCCGTACGTGAGGAATACAAACTTCATCTGGACTGTGGGACAATGAAAAACTCTGGAACACTCAAGACAATATTAAAATATTGACTGAGATCACTACAGCACGAGTACAATAGATGGGTCAGTTTTTGTCCAGTGTGTGCGGGAGGTCTTCCTGACACAGTATGTAGACATGCCTTCAAGGGAAGAAGCCACTTTCGATTTCGTACTGGGTAACGAGCCTGGCCAGGTTTTAGATTTGGAAGTAGGTGAGCACTGTGGAGACAGCGATCACAATTCTCTCAGGTTTACTTTCGTGATGGAAAGGGATAGATTTCCTCCACGGAGCAAGAGTTTCAGCTGGTGGAAGGGAAATCACGATGCAATGAGGTAAGATTTAGGTAGTGCAGAGTGGGGTAGGAAACTGTAGGGGGTGAGCACATTAAAAATGTGGAGCTTATTCAAGGAAAAGCTCCTGTGTGTCCTATATAAGTATGTTCCTGTCAGGCAAGGAGGAAGATATAGAACGCGTGAGCCGTCGTTTACTAAGGAAGTGGAATCCCTGGTCAAGAAGAACAAGAAGTCTTCTGTTAGGACAAAACATGAAAACTCAGTTAGAGCGCTCGAGGGTTCCAACGATATCAGGAAAGACCTAAAAAGAGAGCTGAGAAGAGCCAGGAGGAGACATGAGAAGTTGTTGGCAGATAGGATCAGGGTTAACCCTAAGGCTTTCCATAGGTATGTCAGGAATAAAAGAATGACGAGAGTTAAATTTGGGACAATCAAGGATAATAGTGGGAAGTCGTGTGTGGAGTCCGTGGAGATAGAGGAAGCACTAAATAACTATTTTTCGACAGAGTTCGCTATAGATAATGAAAATGTTGGCGAGGAAGATACAGAGATACTTGCGTTTAGACTATAAGAGATTGAGGTTCACAAGGAAGAGATATTAGAAATACTGCAGAGTGTGAAAAGAGATAAGGCAGCTGGGCCGGATGGGATCTATCTGATGTTGTTTAGCAAATGCACTGCAGGAAGGTACAAATCAAGCTGATGCTCACATCGGCTCGTTTGGAGCTGCTAATTTGCACTGAAGTGGCGGCGCCAATAAAAGGTGTCACGCATCTCATCTAATTCCACATCCTGAGCTCGAAATGACCAGATGTCTCTCGCTGAGTTCCGGCAGGGTCTTGCATAGACGACACCATGACACGTTTTCACTGGAGTGGATCATGAAGTCACGTCGTGAATGTGAATAAAACAATGGAAACTTCCAGCAGAGAAGGAGGCGACCCTGAAGCAGGCAGATGAGGACAAATGTTTCTCCTTTGCCAGTGAAAGGCACTGCCTCACAAATTGCTAACTTCGAAGTGAAGCAGTGTTGGTGATTATCTTCGCTGCTTGTTCACCTTTCAAATTCTGATTCCGTGAAAGTCCATGGCATTACGTATCGACATTCGGCCGTCCGTGAGCGTGTCTCTTGGGCCAGTGGCGTAATAGATGACTTCGAATCAGAAGATTGTAGGTTCGAGTCCTGCCTGGCTCAAGGGGGATGTCGCACTTTAACTGTGCCCCACATTGACGCTCCCCTGTGAAGTCCTGCTCGGACGTCGCTTCTGTGCTTCCGCATTTAAAACTGGCATTTGTCGTTTTGTCTATTTCAAATTCCAGCTCACCATAACGGAGACCTCTGTCGGTTTGGGGGTATCGTTCTGTGTGTCTCCCTTTGTGGGTGAAAATGAGCATGAGTTCCTCAAAAGTGTTACACATCGTTGTGGAAGTGTCATACATCTGCCCCATTATTTTGCCATTTAAGAACACAGGATAAAGTCATTGACATTTGCCCTGGGAACATGAGAACACACGAGACTTTGGGCCAAAGTTGGAAACTGCGACTGGAATGGATGGCTCTCTGATTAGCCGCAATGCACACAGGCGGAATGGCCTTTTCCCACTTTGTAAATCTACGAAGACAAGTTGAAAATAATCTGCAACGAAAATGTTCATAAAGGGTGTTTTATTTATACCAAATACGGTAGTATCTTTCGCCTTGTCTTGTTATTTACTTGTGAAGATTCGGTACTCTCAGAACCGTGGCCCGGATCATATTCCCGCTCATGGAATGGTTGTATTGTTCAGCTAACATATCGGTGTACCAGTACTTCTGCCGATTTCCCGATGCGAGCAGCTCATTGGTTTTGTCCAAAACATTATGAATGTTAACATAATACAAACAGCTGCAGTTGCTGGAAATCTGAGCCTAAAACGAAAATTGTTTGCGGAACGCAGAAAGACTGGCAACAGAAACATCGCCTTTCCTGCTCCTCGGATGCTGCTGTGCTTTTCCAGCATTTTCTGATCTATAATCAGGTTTTCAGCATCTGCAGTCCTCACTTTTGCCTAGTTCCTTCAGTGTCGCTGGTTCCCAATTCAGGAACTCCATCTCTAGCGATTTCATATCTGTACCTCCATGCTTTGGAGTTGAAAAGTGAAGAAAAGTAACTCACACCCTCAATCTCTGGGGTAATTAGAGGCTGAAAGTGAATCGTATCACATTGAAGTATATCTACAAGCGACCTAATCTCTGTCTTTTATTGGGAACCATCTCTTTCATTGTAACCATCAGGAAAGACCATTTCGTTCGCTAAAAAAAGAAATGAATATGTCACTAACCTTTCTTTATTTCATTTCCAAAATACTCAGATCAATAGTTCCCTTGATTACCTCTACTGGTCATGTTCGCAAAGAGATCAAGCAAATTGCCAAGTTTGATTTTCCTTTCAAAAAATAATTTTGACTCCATTTTGCTGCAAATATCTTTTCCTAACTTTGTGCTTTTCTTCTATTACATTGGTGTCTCGCACCTTACAAATGACAGCAAAGGTATGAAAGGAGATGGAAGCATTTCACTCAAGTCAGCGACGGCTTTCAATGAGATCACGGCTGATTTGGTCAATGCTCAGGGTGTTGTGCTGTCTGTAGTCATGGCCGAGTGGTTAAGGAGATGGTTTGGAAGTCCATTTGAGGTTTACCCACAAGGTTCGAATCCTGCTGACTACGTTATGAATGTTTCCCTGCTGGAACAATTCAACGTTCAGAATGCATGTTTTGCAAACCAGGCCTGTAATTTGATTAGACTTTGGAAACTCGAGTTCTTCATCAGAAATGCTCCACATTTAAAACATTATCTCTGTTTCTCTTTCCAGATACACTGCCCGACACATCGGGCTTCTGCAGTTGTTATTGAACGCCCTGAGCAGAAGTGCTGCTTTTCATTACATTCCTCTCATCCATTGTCCTCTGTTCTCTGACTATGGTCATTGGTAACACTTCTTCCTGCTAGTCAGAGTGCTCATTCCCCACCGCTCCCTCTCCCATCATTACAAATAACCGCAGGAAATTGCCACTTAACCATCTTTGTTCCAAAGTGAAACTCACCAGCCTAGGAACTCTCTCCACCAAACGGGACTTCTCATCCCTGGACATGGAAAAGCCAGAGGATTGTGAAGAGATACTGTGAAAATATTGTCAGTTGGCAGTTGGAAAAATGTTTAGGAAGCAAACCATATAATTTAGGCTCCAGCTTTGAAAATCTTGAGAAACTCTTTGGGAAATGGAATCAGAGGAGATTGAAGAAGTGTAAATTGTCAGTCCGAGGAGAGGAAGGAACATTGACTCTGAGGTTCTCGGCAGAGGAACTGATCTGAGACACTGAAAGAATTCTCGCTCCCGTACGGGAGGAATACAAACTTCATCTGGACTCTGGGATAATAAAAAACTCTGGAACACTCAAGACAATATCCAAATATTGACTGAGATCATTACAGTACGAGTACTACAGATGGGTCAGTTTTTATCCAGTGTGTGCGGGAGGTCTTCCTGACACATTATGTAGACATGCCTTCAAGGGAAGAAGCCTCTTTGGATTTAGTACTGGGTAACGAGCCTGGCCAGGTTTTAGATTTGGAAGTAGGTGAGCACTGTGGAGACAGCGATCACATTTCTCTCAGGTTTTCTTTCGTGATAGAAAGGGATAGGTGTCCTCCACGGAGCAAGAGTTTCAGCTGGTGGAAGGGAAATCACGATGCAATGAGGTAAGATTTAGGAAACGTAGAATGGGTTAGGAAACTGCAGAGGGTGAGCACATTAAAATGTGGAGCTTATTCAAGCAAAAGCTCCTGTGTGTCCTAGATTTGTATCTACCTGTCCGGCAGAGAGGAAGATATAGAACGCGCGAGCCGTGGTTTACTAAGGAAGTGGAATGCCTGGTGAAGAAGGAACAAAGTCTTATGTTTGGAAAAAACGTGAAAACTCAGTTAGAGCGCTCGAGGGTTCCACCGATATCAGGAAAGACCTAAAAGGAGAGCTGAGAAGAGCCAGGAGGAGACATGAGAAGTTGTTGGCAGATAAGATCAGGGTTAACCCTAAGGCTTTCCATAGGTATGTCAGCACTAAAAGAATGACGAGAGTTAAATTTGGGACAATCAAGGATAATAGTGGGAAGTTTTGTGTGGAGTCAGTGGAGATAGGGGAAGTACTAAATAAATATTTTTTGACAGTGTTCGCGATAGAAAATGTAAATGTTGGCGACGAAGATACACAGATACTTGCGTCTAGTGTAGTAGATATTGAGGTTCACAAGGATTAGGTGATAGAAATACTGCAGAGTGTGAAAACAGACAAGTCCCCTGGACCGGATGGTATCTGTCCTACGATCCTCTGGGAAGCAAGGGAAGAGATTGATGTGCCTTTGGAATTGATTTTCAAATCATCGTTGTCTACAGGAATAGTGCCTGTGGAATGGAGCATAGCATATGTTGTTCCCTTGTTCAAAAAGTTTCGTAGAGACAACGCTGTTAATTGCAGAACAGTTATTCTCACTGCAGTTGTTGGTAACGTGTTGGAAAAGGTTATTATAGATAGGATTTATGATCATCTCGAAAAGAATAATCTGATCAGGGACAGTGAGCACGGTGTTTTGAAGGGTAGGCCTTGCCTAACGAATATTGTTGACTTTTTTGACAAAGTGACCAAAGAGGTAGATGACAGTAACCCGGTTGATGTGGTGTATATGGGTTTCAGCAAGTTGTTCGAGAAGTTTCCCCACAATAGGCTATTATACATAATGCAGAGGAATGGAACTGTGGCAGATTGCAGCTTTGATCAGTAATTGGCTTGCCAATAGAAAACGGTGTTGTAGCTGTTGGAACATGTTCTTCTTGGTGTCCAGTTCTTGGCGGCGTATCACAAGGGTCGCTGTTACATCCACTGCTGTTACATGAGATCTACCCTTGCCAATCAGTCTCCTACGGGGAACATTATTGAACGCCTTACTGAAGTCCATATAGATCACATTTACTGCTCTGTCCTTATCAAGCTTCTTTGTTACTACTTCAAAAAACTCAATCAAGTTTGATAGACATGATTTCCCACGCACAAAGCGATGTTAACAATCCCGAATCAGTCCTTGCCTTTCCAAATACATGTATATTCTGTTCCTCAGGATTCCCTCCAACAATTGGAGTATTCTTGGCAGTTTCATGTAGGGAATGCGAGGTCATATACTTTGTTGGGAAGAATCAAAAGACACATTACTGTTAAAATCGATAGGAACGCAAAAGTGCGGTGCAGAGGAGTCTCAGTGTTCTTATACATGAAACGGACAAAGCTTAATCACATATTTATTTCTTGCTGGCAAAAAAAAAGGCTTTTCTGATGCTCACAATTAAAGAGATGGTTTCCAAGAAAATAGGAAAATTAAGTCACGAGTAGAGTAATCAATTACCAAGATATCCCTCGTGATGTTTTATGGGATATGTGGGATTTTCTTTGATTTTGGTTCTCCAAACGTTTTTACAATGGAACCGAGAGTTTCAGATGGGAAGTTAAGATCACGCATGACGATTGCCATTTTTGTCACTCACACGCATTTTTTCCTCCTGTACGATTTATTTCCCTTTGTGGTTACTGTGAGTGGGCTTGTAAACTACACATGCTTGTGAGTTCATTCCTCACTGTTCCTCAACTCCAACCAAACAGACTTTACATCCTTATTTCCTGAATCAAGGTAATCCCTAACCATTGCAGAAATGTCATTAAAACTTCGGTATTTCACATGCCTCTGTATATCATCTTTCAAAATTAATTGATCCTTTACTGTATTGCGGTTGTGCATAAGAAGAGAAAAATAGAATAGAGAATGGTGGACCTCCGCTTCACAACCCGTTATTGAAGCGAAAATGCAGATTACTGCCCATAATACGATCCTGGAACCATGTGCCGAACCTTCAGGAAACACAGAATAAGTGCAGTGCCACAGGGCATGTCAGGGACAGCACCAGAAGGACAACAGAACTGCTGCTCTAAACTCCTATTTTGGATGTATTTCTCAATGAGCAATAGAGTGTGACATGTGTTCCATCAGGGGTTACCTCACACAAGGAAGTATCCAGTGCTGCAGACGGTCATATCATCCGAATTCCAAGCCCTGGAATCAGAGACATTCAATATGCTGTGCATAACTGCAAGGAACAGCTGTCCGAGGCGTTTACAGTCCAGATGAAAATATGAATGCAGCTCTCTAGTTGTCAGCCTCTTTCTCCTATGTCGTGTTTCGTGCAGTCCCTGCGTGGAATCTCGTCAACCACGTTTGACCTGCACATGATGGGTATTGGGCCTTGTTTTCTCATGAGTTGTTGTCTGAGTGAGGCTTTCGGTTTCGGTGCTGTCATAAGTCCGAGCGTTCGGAGGAGTCTGGATATCGTTTTCCAGAATTTGCTTTTAACACAGGGAAGCATGATATAAAGATTACCTCATAGCAAATCCTCGTTGCGAACTTTGTGTGCCATGCATTTGCGAATGAAGGTGGGTGGATATTGGTTCTTGGCAAAGAATTTGTGTGCGCGTCAGTCCAGCAGTCCCTAGTAGCATTACGTACAAACGGCAAGGGCCACATATTCGACTAGAATGGCACCACAATAATAGGACAGGGCAAGCAGAAGACAGCCAGACAGTTCCTGGAAGTAGGGCACTCATCCACGGATTCCATCTGTTGGACCCAGTCTGCAATCCCAACAAACGGAAGCAGTGGGAATGAAACCAAATGAATTCGTACCAAAACATGAGAGCAGTGCTTCACAGGAACCTCTGCAGCGCTGAGAATGTCACCCAGAAAAGGAGGAAAAGTCTGCAAACCATCTTCTTAGCGTCACCGAACTTTTCAACAAGAACTCCAGAAGCATCCGAACTTCACATCTTTCTGCTCCAAAACACTCCACTTTTCCACAACACAGAATTGCACACTCAACTACCGCGTGTAAGATGAGAATTGCAGCCCCTACACGACCAAGGGCGGAAGTAAGAGCGAGGGGAAACAGCTGCCACTGTCATTCCACAGCTACAAACGCTCTCTTTGAAAGGTACATTATTGTATGAATTTCGGGGCAGCAGTAGAATATGGGAACTAAACAGCCTGCGCTGTGTACTCATATTCTGGACAATGTGAGTTGTTCACAGTTTTCCCTGAAAGTGAGTGGACGTCGTTATTTCACAGCTGTTGTGAAGCCAGATCCTGCACTGAATCTGCTCCCTCGTCTTTTGTTGTTGTGGCTAAAAGGTGGGCAATCGCAACGTGAAACTTTGTTATATTTCTCTCATTTCCTTCATTACTGTCCTGGTGAGGGAGGCTGGAGATTGGCTCGCTCGATCAGATGGAGGCACCAGCGCATTGTTGACCTAATTTAATCGAGAATATAATTGGTAATATTCACTTTGCATGGTATATTTTTCTGTTTTGTTTAATGTTACTTGAGCACTTTCTGTTACTTGGCAATGCCCTAAATCTCCAGAAGGTCGGGAAGCTCCGTTTGGAATTGCTTCGGTGTTATTTGTGTGAGCAGTTCTTGACATACACGTCTCGCACTGCCCCACAGACAGAAGTAATGAGTTTGCGTGTCTGATAATGACTCTGCCTTTTGAGTTTTGCACCTGGTCCACGTTAAGAGCTGTCAGTTTTTGGATTCACTGGAGAGTTGAGGGGATAACACGATTTGTGAGGGGTTTTTTTTAAGTCAACGAAATTATTTGATGGAGAACTTGAGAATGTATCAAGGACAATGGTCATTGTCTGTAAATGTCTGGAAAACATTCCTCTGTGTCATTTCAAAAGATTATGCCTCATGAAAAAAATAAAATTCAAACACGCTGATTTAGGAACAAACAGCATGCGTTTTTGAAAGTGGCCTATTCAAACTGTTGTCAGGTACTGGAGTGTCACAGAACCGCCGAGCAGAACAAACCTTCCTATCCACCTTCCACCTGTTGAACAAATGACCATAACTAATCTAAACATATTTGCCAATATTTGTCGCTTATCTCTCCGAACAATTCCTGTCTGCATACCCATTTAGATGCCTTTGAAGTGTTGTGAGTGCACCAAACTCTGCCACTAAATGTGGCAATTTATTCCACACGCACAAAAATGTCTGTATTAAAAACAAGTGTCGCTCCCATCCCTTTCAAATTGTACTGCTCTCACATTAAACCTGTGCTATCTCACTTTAAACTCACGTGACTTCTGAAAAAGTGTAGATTGACTATGTTCTCTGCTCGTCTACATCATGATTTTGTAAACTTTTCCAAGGACATCCCTCAGGCCTGATGGTCCGGGGAAAACCATCGAAGAATATTCAGCTTCTCAATAATGTCCACACCGTGCAAACCTTTCAAATTGTTGTAAATATTTTATTTTAATTAAATAAAATGAAGATTTATTTCTCTTCTTGTGGCTAATCTGAATGAAAACCATTTTCTGCTTCCACACAGAGCACAGACCCGGTTCTGCCAGAAGGAATCCAGTGATTGATTGCATCCAACTGGAATCATAGAGTCATAGAGATGTACTGCAGGGAAACAGACCCTTCGTTCAAAACTGTCCATGCTGACCAGAAATCCCAACTCAATTTTGTCCCTCTTGCCAGCACATGGCCCATATCCCTCCAAACCCTTCCTACTCATATACAATTTCAAATGCCTCTTATGTCTTGCAATTGTACGAGCCTCCACCACATTCTCTGGTAGCCATGGCAGCACGTACACCGAATAAATTGTCACTGCAAATCCCCTCTAAGGATCTCGCCTTTCTGAGCTGAAACTATCTCGCTGTTCATTCAATGTCGCTATGTCCAATTCTTGGAACTCCCTCCCTATCGACATCATGGCTGTATCACTGTGTTGAGCACTTCGAGGACGAAGTAAATAACTTACCATCTCAATCTCTTGAGAAATGATGGTTGGGCAGTGAAGCCTATCCCAAAGAGTGACGTGCATTCTCCAGAATGTCGTTTGAAAAAACTGTAGTTTCCAAGTGGATATCCGAAAGTGGTCCGGAACAAAAGTAAAGTTTCAAAGGGAAAGTAGGATAAACTGAAAGTCAATGATGACTGAGATGAATGAGGCAGAAAGTGAGTGAGGAGCTGTTGGTATAAGGATCAATGTCAGTGCTCATGGTTTAGCCCTTACTGCCCACTGTTAACACCAACTCACACACCACTCCTGGCAAATTCACCACTATTACCCTGGTCTCTTGGTATGAGTTTCCCTCTGTGCATATTCAGGCGGTAAATCGGGCCCGAGAGGATGAACGCATACTGTTTATCCGGTCAGGTTAAAGAGGTGAAGGCATCCGTTTGAAATCAAAGCAAGAAGAGATTGTCTCTTCCTGTACATTTTCAGTGGACAGTCACCAGCTGTGAACTTCTTTCCTGCACAAACGGACGTTGATATAAATTCTCATCGAGCAGCTTTATTACAGAAAGGTAGTCCGATTAACTGTAATCAAATACTTCATTAAATGCCCTTATTGATTTGAAGAACCGTGTCTGTGGCTTCGTCAGTTAAAGCATATGGTAATAACCAGACGTTAATGGTGTCAAATGCTGTCAAATGTTCTGTACATTGAAAGTTCATTGTTTAAACTTCTTGTAAAAGCCGTATTGTTTATCCAACATCCCGAAAGTGACGGCTCAGCATGCTTCTTGTGTTAGAGCTCAGACCGTTATTATTTCGTGCTACCAAGCCCTACCTCCTGATGTGGACCCATTAGTTTATGTTCTATCCTGCTAATTCAACGCAGAGTTCTTGTCACTCTGTTCGACAAGGATTTGTCTATCTCTTCTACTACTATTGTCCGTCCGTCTTTTCAAGTTTTTTGGGAATAATGAAGAGGTGCAGGAGACACTGCAGAGTTGCAGGACAATGTTGTCGTAATAACGCATCCAATGAGATAATGGCTCTCATTGTCTGCTGTCACCATTCATTGATTTTCGGCAAACGGCAATGGCATCATAGAAATCCTATAATTGGAGTGAAACTATTTCTTTTTGGTCTATTATGAATACTATTTAGAATTGTAAAAGCTCATAACGTTATGAGTGAACAAATGTCACCTGATCTCAGACCTAAGTAACACAGACATTACTTGGAGACTGTGAGCTCAGTTCTACACACTCTGGCCGGGGGGCCGGAGAAAGCCACGGAACAGCACCGATTTTAACACTTTTCCAAGAGTAGAAATGGAAAATGAAGGATATTGACAGACAGAGAGTGGGAGAATATAGAAGAGAGTGAGATGGTACAGAGAGACAAGGGGACACAAACAGAAATTCTCCATTCACCATGGCTGCTCATCGACATAAAGGAGAAGCAAAAGGTAATGAAGGCCAGCCTTTAACCAACACAGGGCAACAGCAACAGCATTACAGCTGATAAAGGAATTTTGCAGTTTTACAGATGACGTCTGTCAGCAAATGAGAGATTCTGGTAAGTATGCTGTTTCGCGAAGAGAAATTGACAATTACCCAGGCAATAAAACAATAAAAAGTATAAGTAGCCTGTATCTGTGATCTGAAAAAATAAATCTCTTTGTCTCCACCGATGCTGTCAGGCCTGCAGAGTTTCTCTGTCAATTCCTGTTTTTGTTTCAGATTTCCGGGATTCACACTTCTTTGTTTTATGCTCGTCTGAATCCTGTTTTTGAGCAGTACTGGATTAATTGCC
The DNA here is from genome assembly GCF_047496795.1 of Chiloscyllium punctatum. Lineage (NCBI taxonomy): Eukaryota > Metazoa > Chordata > Chondrichthyes > Orectolobiformes > Hemiscylliidae > Chiloscyllium > Chiloscyllium punctatum. The sequence continues at coordinate 33,475,001 of NC_092751.1, forward strand.
AGTTCCATACAAATTCCCTGCTTTGGGAAGGTTGTCAACAACATAAACGGTCAGAGAAAATCCCCCATTGCTACAGCAGTGAGATCACTGAGTCCTTAACAGTAAACTTCTGTGGAAAGTGAAATATGGCGCTGTAAGTTTTCTCAATGAATCCACTTTTACTTTTTTTCATTTGTGATCGTTTTAGCTGCACATTCAGATTATTTCTTTCTTCCAATTCTGTCAGCTTGGAAAAGGCCTTTCCGCCCATCTGCAGTGCGGGTCATTGGACATTCATCTTTTCGAGTCCAGGAGCTACTATTTCTTGGAGGACCTTCTGCACTGCATCTTGGGTGGGGTGGGTGCGAGGCTGTAGCACTATATTCAACTGTCAAGAGATACCGGAGAAGGGTTTATCTATTCCACACCACCAGATTTCCTCATCGCTCTTCTGAATCTTGGTTATTATTACCCTTGCCATGGCATCCCCTTCTTTGAAAACAGGAAACCGATATCCCGTGTCAGGTGTACCTGTAACCGTGATGGATACCACTCAGTGCCAGTAACTGGGTACACAAGGATCTCTGCGTAAATATTTATTGCCTTATTTATGGTCGTCCTGGTTACCAAACGGGCATGGGTGGCATGTAAACGTCAACTGAACATCCTTGGTTAAGATTACCGTCTGCTGTTGTATCCCAGACACCCCTGCCTTTACGACTCGCCCTGCCATGCAGCCCCATATTTCTATGAGTCTTCTAATCATTACTTACACTTTTTTGGATCCGGTGTTGTCCGATGTCTCCTCAAGGTCAGCTACACGTTTGCAACAGCTGGCGTGTATAAACGTGGCTCTTTTGGCGATCTTAACAGCTGTCTGTGTTGTAGGGAGCTCTTGGAACGGTCCCAGCAAGCTCTTCGCCTTCATGCTTTTGCTCCTGAAGTCTTTCACCACTATCCACTCTTCAGGTTCTAGATTGTGCATCTTCCCTTCTGCTGATTGGGGTAGTGCTGCCCTTCTTTTGATTCTGTATTTGAGACAGAAGTGTGGAGAGTTTTATACCGTAACAGAATATCTCGTCCTCACAGTGGTCTGTTATCTGTTTTACAATTGGTCTGGGCCAATTCCTGTATTGGGCCACTTTCCAAACAAAATCTCAAACGTCCTAATATGTACTCTTCCTCTCCATCATATACATTAGCACAATTGGAAATGCCTTTGTCCATGTCACCTCCATTTCCTCACAACATTTTGCCAATTTATTTTTAAGGATAGTTTTCTCTCTTTCCACTGCCCCACCGCTCGCTGGGTGGTAGGCACAATGTTGCCTCACCGTTATTCCCAAGTTATCACTGATCTGCTGTCGGGCAATATTTACAAATGGCTTTCCATTGTCGCTGCTTAGCCTTTCAGGGATGCCCCATCTCGGAATTTTTTCAGTTAGCAAAGCCTTGGCAACTGCACTGGCATCCTGTTTAGACGTGGGAGCACTTCCACCCCTTGGGAATACATCAACTATTACCAGACATTGCTTTTCCCTTCGCTGGGTGTTAGTTCAATAAATCCCATCTGTAAATGTTCAAATGGTCTTTGGGATTGGGAGTGTTCGGCCTGATTCATTTGTATTCCCCTCCCCACATTATTAGTGGCACAGATAACACATTATTCACATTATTTTAATGAGTAATGAGTGAATCCCTTTCTGTACCAGCGTGCTGAAATATTGTCGTACATCCCTACTTTTGACACATGGTCCTTACCTTGTGTTACTTTGGCATAGAAAGGGAATAAAGATTGTGGTAGACAGGGTTTCGCACTGGGGCCACACCACACCCATTCCCTCATTCTGCACCCTGCCCTTGTCCATTCACGCTTCTCCTTCGATGTGGCCTGAGACTGTAACTCCTCTAAGTCTGCTTTGGATTATAAATATTTGACATACACATGTCAAACTCATCACTTGGCGGCTGATTGGCTGCTGTCCTTGCCGCTCAGTCTACATATTCATTGCCTTGAGAAATTGAATCATAAGTTTTCCTGTGGGCTTCACATGTACATACAGTGATTGATTTAGGCAATCGGACTGCTTTCAGGAGGTCAGAGATCAGGCCATGGTTTGTGATTGGCTTTCCAGTGGAGGTCAAGAAGCCCTTGTTTTTCCACAGGGATCCAAAATAATGTCCAACCCCGAATGCATATCGGCTGTCGATGTAAATATTCACTGTTCTTCCTTCGGCCAATTTCCATGCCTCAATCAAGGCAATCAGCTCTGCTGCTTGCGCTGACAGATGAGAAGGATGATCCCGCTGACAGATGATCCCGCTTTGACTACCTCGTGGGTAGTTGCTACAACATACCAGGCGCTGGCCTATCTCTTTGCTTCTGAATGCTGACCTATCCACAATAAAACGCCGTATCCAGATTCTAAATTAGTGAATCCTACACGTCTGGTCTCGGGCATCAAATGTCATTAATTGCAGCGACACAATCATGTGGGTCTCCGTCTCCTTCTTTGGGGACAAGACAAGCAGCATTAAGGACGTTACATCGCTTTATTGTCATGTTAGGCTTCTCCAATAGCATAGCATTTTATGTGAGCCAACGTGCAGCCGACATGTGTGCTGTGTTTTGATTCGAAAGCAGTAAGGATACTGCATGTGGGAGCAGTCGGTTTAATTCAACAAAGCCGACTATGTCCCTGGAAGCTACAACAGCCTTTTCAAATGCAGGCAGGACACGGAGATATTTATGCAATCCTGCCGTTCCGGGATCTAAGTTGAGGTTAAAAATAAGCTACTGGCCTCAATTTTCCACACATAATTCTGCATCAGCACAAATGTCATGCAGGCACGCTTCTCATCCACTGTTTGTACAAAAGGCTTGTTTGGATTTGGAATCCCAGTGTCGGTGTAGTTTGGAGTGCCATTTCAATTCAACAAAGGCACTCTTGGCCTCAGGGGTCATTACAACGGACTCTAGCTCTGCAAACCTGAACCATGAACTATATCACTTTTAGGCGCCTAAAGGTTTGCGTAATGCGGGTTAAACATTCTAAATAGGATCGCATGACCAAAAAGGATAACAATTGTTTCTTCATGTGAGGCTTTGAATTTTGCTGGTTTGCTTGAACTCTGTCTTGACCAATGGCCTTTCCTTGTTCAGATATTAAGTGTCCTAAGAACTTCAACTGTTGTTCCACAAGTTGTAGTTTAGCGGGACTAGATGGCAGAGCATCGCAAGCCTACCTTTCTCACATTGTTTCTCTGTTGATGCTGTGATTAAGCATTCGTATACATACTGCAGAAGCGCTGACACCCCCCACCCCGGTTAAAACAAGAGTCTCCATACTCCTGTGTAGAGCCTCGTTAATTATGGTGAGGACTCACAGTAATCTTGAAAATGTCACGTGAAAGTGTACGATTTGCCTTTGAATGGAAAGGTGAACTAGAATTGACTGTCGGCGTGTAACAGTACACAAAACAAGGCATTTGCTGAATCCACAATAGAGAGCCATTTACATCCGGTGGAATTTGAGCCAATATAATATAGGGGTTGGGAACATTTGGGGTGTGAGGAACAACAGCGTTCTTGATAACCTGCAGATCATGAACAAACCTCCATTCCCCCGATTCACCTGGAATATTTGCCTTTATGAACAAAAAAAAAATGGGGATTATCACGGGGGATTATCACTCCAGCCTATCCGAGAGATTCAAAGACTGGAGTAATTCCTTGTACAGCCTCGGGTTTTAACGGCTCTTTTGCTTTGCAAGAACGATACTCAGACTTCGGGGTTATTCTTAAGGATTCGTATGAGCCCCACATCGTGTTTGCCTTTTGTCCTGAAATCAGTTGGGACCCTTCTTAATCTTGGGTTCGAGACATCTACCATAGGTAAACGCCAGACGACACCCCTGCCGGGGATTACCTGGACTGCCCTGTCTGCCTGAGTTAGCCAATTTAGTTTCTTCCGATACGTCCTTACAACTGCATTGAAGCAGATACCCACACCGACCCTGAAGATACAATCTTTCGTTTTTTGTGCCTGTCGTACCCATGGTCCAAAATTCTGACACCTGTCACTGGATGCCTTCGCCAATGATCCGTGAGGAAAAGAGCCTTTCACATCAAAAAAACAGGGTCTACTTACCGTCACAGATACTTAAAAAAGTTTAAAGTGACAGCACATCTGTGATCATTCCAATAAAATTCGCACAATAACAACTGATCTGGTTTTACCAATCTCCTGAACCAATCCTTCTCTTATGATTTGTCAGGACCATCGCGGCCTATGTTTGCTGTGCAGTGCAGCATATCTCCAGCAAGAAAATCGATGTTAATGGGTTTAACATGGCTACTTGCTTCCTGGTTGAGTGAATCGCTCATGGAACCTATCGCTTTCTGACATGCATCAGGGGTCGTGATTCGTATTTTCCAGCCTGCTTTGTTAAATCTTTTTTTTGTGTTACCTGCAAGCCCGTCGGGGTACTGCGCAAATCGGACCCCAGTCTCACTATGAGATCCCGAGACATCAGATTTAAAGTACAGAATTCCGATAACAGAAATGAGAATTGGCATGTTTCCCCATTACTGGTTTCGCACAATAGGGGTGCGGTAAATCTCTCTTGTGTCACGAGTCCTGATGCGCCCATTAATTCAGGAAGCTTCCGTTCATCTTTATTTCGTCGACTCTCTGAACTGCCTTGATTTATGAAGTGAATATGTTGCTCTTGTATCTTCCAAAAAAGTAAGAGTTGAACCTTCCACATATAACATAGCTGTAAGCATTGACTTATATGCATCATCGTTGTACTGAAAATATAGTTCACGCTTCACAAACTCAGTGCTTAGTATAGAGGTGGGACATGTTTCAGTGCCCATAAGGTTCGATGTAGAGATGAGCATAAGAGAGTATTCGTTGCCAAGCCTAAAGCAAAGAGGCTTACCTGTAACTTTGGGCCTGCCCACCTCCACCTCAGCCTTCCTCCATTAGTCACCCTGCTGCCCAGCCTCCAGGGCCGATTGAGGCTGTCTGGGCGTGCGCTGCCTCACTCAGTGTTCCAATGCTCTGCAAACAAAGCACCTGCCAGATTTACCTCTGCCAGCCCTTCTTTTCACGCAGCACCTCCTTCCAGCGGCTGCATCATAGTCAGCTGAGCTTTAAGTGTTTGCTTTTCCATCTTTAATTTCCGTTTTTCCTTCTCTTGGGCCAGAAAGGTTTCAGCATGTAGCACGTGGAGTTTTATAAAATTCAGGTTTTCCGTGTCCCAGGTAATACATTGGCAAGACGCCTCATGTAATGGGCGCCTGATAGCTTTTACATATTCCCTTTAAAGTACAATTCGCTTCTTCGTATCAACACTTCAAGGTCAGTGGCCTGAATCATTCGAGTTCCTTTCCAGATATGGAGTTGTTTTTTTCTAATTCCTTGGCTGTTGATATGGTAGTTTGCTGGCTTTGTAAGTCTGCTATTAGTTCGGTTTAAATATACATAGATTTTCTTTCTGTCTGCAACACTTGCAGACAGAAAGCCCTTACTTTTTTTGTTTCCCTGTGCTTTTATTGATTTCAAAAGAAATGTTAATTTTCCATTGCAATGGACATCACATTATTTTCACAGGTCAGTGCAACATCGAGGGCCGAAGTGCCTGTACTCCACTGTAACGTTCTATGTTGTAAGATACATTTCCTGCTGGTTTCCGAGGTCTCTCCTCACTGTGGAAACTTCCAGACACATCTTCCAGTGATTTGTCTGCACTTCATTCATTCTAGAAAACTGTAGTTCCTCCTGAGAATGTGATCTCTCTACAATGGAGAGAGGAAAACAGAGTCGGTGACAAAGCTGAGATCACTTTAGTTCTGTCCAGAATCAACAAAAATTACCCCAGTCTTCCAGTGTCCTGCCACTTTAAGATTGCATTGTGTACCCAAGCCATCATACCAGTCTCTGGTCTGCTGCAGTTCTTCTTGAAGGCACAGCGCAAGCTGAAAGATCGGGCAACTCATTTTCTACTGAAAGACCATGCAGATTTCAGGACCCAACATCGAGTTCAATCATTTTGGATCCTGTCCGCCCTCTTCCACATTTTTTACACACCCATATATCACATCAGTTCCGAACACGAATCATTAGAATCGAAGTGTTCACTGTCCTTTCTTATCATAGATGGACAAGAACTGCTGATTTTGTTCAGACATTTTCGCATTTCTTCAAAAAGCATTTCATTTTCCGTTGTAATCGCAAGACTGCAGGAACAGTCTGATTGCAGGAGGAGAAGTGCACAGGAGATGAAAGTAATGCTAAGGGCTGGACCATTCCCATTGTGAAGGTAGATGAGCTAAGCTGGGGCTGTGTAACTAAGCACAGAGAAGGCTGAGGGAGAAACTGATTAACATGCACATATTATGAAGAGGATAGATATGTATGACAGGAATAAGGCTTTTCGGGAAGGAATAATAAACAGCGACATAGATGAAAAGCAGGAGAAAAGCGGTTTAGAGGAGATTTAGGAAGAACGTCTTCACCCATAGAGTGTTGTTCATCTGGAAGTTCTTATTTGATCATGTGGTAATGCGAAGTGTTATGAGGACATTTCTACAGTATGTAGCCGAACACTTAAAGATCCAGAGCACATGTGGATAAGGACCAGATACTGGAAAGTGTGACGAGGTCAGACAGACGTGAGATGGCTGTCCAGAATGAAATCGTTCTAAGGCAAATTTTTGTGTTGAAAACTGGGTGAGGCCGCGACTCTGTGGTGCAATGGAAAGCGCGTTGAATTTCTACGCCTTTCTTAAGACTACCATTCACAAGTTCTGGATACAAATCTCATCAGAGTCGAGTTTTAGTTTATGGTTTGAAAGGTGTTCGGACCAGACTCGGCTGCTCATCTGCAAAACCTATAACATTCATGCAGAAACCCAACTGTCTCGAAATGCAACATTTTCCTCACAGCGATGATTAACTTCAATGTCTATTTATTGTAGAGATCGATAAATATGTGTTAGCCACTTGGCAACACGATGATATGGATACGCTGGAAAAAGACATAAAAGTGCTGTGTGAGCTATGATGGTACAGAATGGCGTGTGGGGCAGGAACGGTGTTAACAATGGCCTACTTCTGCTCCTTTCTGCTTGAGTCTTTTCTGCCCCAGGTTTTTAAACAATCACAATGAGAACAATGTGAATCTACACCAATTATTATTTTCTGTCTCACCTCCACTTCACTACCTTCCAAGCTGAAATAGATAGCTCTTGTTTCAGCTTTAGGTCAGACAGTGGAGGGTTCTCACAAGTTCTCTGCCAGGCTGAATATCCCTTCATATAGGTTTCCAAGTGGACACATGGAGCAAACGATTACATGGATGCCGGGGATTGAGGGACAGATTTCCCTCTTGCTGGGCTAGAATTCTGGTCAAGGTAATGAACGTGACTTTCTGACATTTTGAACCTTACTCTGGATTCTTGCGACTTGACTAATTAGACTAAAATTCAATTTGCCCTTGCATAACATGATTAATTTTTCACTATTTATAAAAAACCATGCCACGTGCCCTTGGATGTAATAATGCAGAAGATTGTTGACGTTGTGTACAGTGTGGGTCATTGTGCCGTATGAACATTCCAAAGGATGCTGGTGAAGTACCAGTGAATCGAATTCTCTGATGAATTGATACCGATAGAAGGAAAATCCCAGCACAGTAGCGACATAACATTGCCTATGATCAACGCAGGAAGCCACGGTAAACGAACACAGAATTCAATTCTGCCTATTTTCACCACATTTTACTATTGATTTTCCTGAACCTGATGCTCCATAATCGATGATCTATCATCAGTATAACCTCCTCTGCGCTGGGTTTCATTTCAGATCTTCAGCAAAAAAGGAGTAATTGGTTTGAGAGGCCCAGTGGTAAGATCAGTAGCCATTGGTCATCAGTACACGGCAGCTCCAGTGGTGCAATTCGTCAGTTTGATGTAATTGCACGACAGACTGGAAGTGCGTAAGGTGCCAAAGTTGCACATTCGGTTCTCGCCAGGTATTGGTTTTACTGATAGTGACCAGAGATGATTGCAACTTCAAGCTGAAGAACAGTTCAAACACCAAATATTACACCGCATTAAAGTTCATTTTCGCCCTAACGTTGCATCGACCTGTGATACCAATCTGACTAGTATTTTACCATCATAATCCGCAAGTTTATACAATGACCATTTCATTGCCCTGAAAGTTGTTGAGTCGACGAGTGTTGAAGGCAAGGCGTTCAGCACCCTTTCTACTCACTGATAAAGGAACCTACCTCGGTATCCATCACCCTCCATTTCCATCGATGTGCCCTTGTGCCAAAATTACCTTTTGAAGAAAAATGCCTTCACTGTCCACCTTATGGCAACCTCTGATCATCTTCTATGTCTCTTTAAATTCACCCCTCAAATTTCTTGTCGTTATCAAAAACCGCCTCAAGTCCCTCAATCTTTCCTCGTAAGACCATCTCTCCATAGAAGGCAACATCCTAGAAAATGTCCTCTGCACCCTTTCCAATGCTTTCACATCCATCGTATAATGTGGCAACCAGAAATGCATGCAACTCTACGATTGCAACCACACCAGTTAACATCTGGAGCTGCAAAGTGATAATTTCACTATGAAACTTAATCACTCTCCCATGAAAAACTAACACATCATACTCCTTGTAAACAAACCTGTCAGCTTGGGTGGTAACTTTCCGAATTTGAGATACATGCGCACCGAGATCGCTCTGCACATCTACATTTCTAAGAATATAACAATTTGCCTAGAACTCTTTATTCTGACCGCCATGATGTCGATTCGAGCCGATATTGCTGCAACCACAACGCAGAATATGAACTACAAAACGGTTAGAGCATTCCACAGGCCACACTTATAAACTCCAATCAGTATGGTAGCAGAGGGAATGTCAGGAAGAATGTAAATATCAGGACTTGGCAGCAGGCATGTGGGAACGCAGAATGAACCGAATCTTTAACTTTGTCATCCCCAGAGACTGTGAAGGTTCCATGAATGAGAGTACTGGAGAATGGGATTAATGAAACGTTCCAAACTCTTGGGAGAGTGCAGAACATTGTTGAAACGTATGCTTCAAAAGTATTATAGTTGATTTCGGCTACTCCATCGCTGTGCCCACACAAGGCAGGACCAACTGCTGCAGGCAATCACACATCATCCCAGTTCCAGACCCGGAATCAGAGAAACTGTAGTTCATATTCTGCATTGTGATTGCAGCGACCTCGGTTCGAATCGACATCATGGCAGTCAGTTCATTCAAAGTTTTATTTTTGGTGAAACACGGTCAGAAATTAATAATTTTTACATGATAATATTTTCTGAGGTGATGATCTGTTTTCCATCGAAATTTGTTCTCTGATGTTTCTGCGTTTCATGGATCAGGATTTAAACCCAAAAGTTCTCGAAGATGTCTCTCCCTCGCACTCTCCCTTACTCTCTTTTCCGTCCCTCGTCCCATTTGAGTGAGGCATTGCACAATCAAACATACTTTCACGTTGAAGCATTCACGAAGATCCAATTGTAAACTGGGATGGAATGACGGGAGAGAGGCGCCTGTATTTCCGAGGTTGGGACAGCTCCTGGTCAAAAGCGGGGCGGAAGGGAATACTTGCCCCCATTTATAATATTACAACCATAAATAGTCCATGTTGCTGAGACAGCCGATTGGCGCATCTAAAGTGTGTGGAGACTTTAACTTTGAGGTGGCAAGGTTCGAAATTTAATTTTAACTGTTTGGGTCAGTGTTTTTGATATTGGCATCTGCTTTTGTTCGCATCAACTCAGAATCAGCTTCTTGTTCCCAATAAATACTGCAACCTGGAGAAGGTGGTGTTGTGGTTATATAATAAACGAGTCATCCTTGGGGACTCACACATAGAACTGGTAATGTTAAAGTTCGACGAATAAAACCTGCAATGGAAGCCTGATCTCAGGAACAGAGAACATGCCTTTAATTTCCTGCAAGCCCATTCATGCATGTCCCTTCTGCAGGGGATGCTACCATCTTTACCAAATCCTGCCTACTTGTGACTCCCGGACCTGAACAACATAGCTGACCCTTAATCCGAGAATGTGGGAAAGCAGGCCATTCGGCCCTTCCAGTCGACAACATCCCTGTGAAGCACATCCTATCAGACCCACACTCCATATCTAATCCGTTCCCCTTCATTTCCCATGGCTGATGCCAGTAACCCGCACACCTTCAGACTGTGGGAGGAAACTAACACAATCAAAGAGAGAATGTGCAAACTGCACACAGTCACACGAGACTGGGATCGAATCCATGTCTCTCATGCAGCGAGTCAGCAGCGAATCAGAAAGAACAACATATGTTGTCCTGACCAGCGACATCCACACCCTATGGGTATATCAGGAAGCATAAAAACACGTTCACAACATGGACAACGGGACTTGCGTCTGCGTGGATTTTATTTGAACCAATCGTTCATCCTGGGAAGATACAAGAACACCGATATCACAGAGAAACCAGCGTATTGCGGGATTCAGTTACCTGCTGAAGTGGAAACTCATCTACTCAGTCAAACTGGGGACAGAGTATTCAACAACCCCGTGTGTGGGACGGGCTCAATGAGCAGAAGAACCTCGAGATATACCAGCAAGGTTACATATCCCAGAAGGAGATCAACTAAACTGTCATCGCTGCTGTTAATCCAAACCAGCTGCCAGTTTCATAGCGTCAAAGTCATAGACTCACACAGCATGAAAATAGGCCTTTCACTCCTACCAGCTCATACTGAACATAATGACAAACTAAACGAGTCGCATCTGATGGCTCTTGTAACTGCTGATGGTTAATAATGCCCATGTGATATTATTACTGCATTATTAATATGAATGTCCAGATATAATTCTGTGAACATGGGTTCAAACCCTGGCATTTCAGATGGTGGAATTTTATTTAAATAAATCCCTCGAGTCTAATGATGATGTTGAATCAGTTGTTGTAGATCTGATTCACTCATGCCTGATATGGAAGGAAACTGCCATACCTATCTGGTCTGGCTGGTATGTGACTCCAGATCCATAATATCGTAGTTGATTCTGATCTTCCCTGTGGGCAATGAATTATGTACTTGGCATGAATGAATAGCTTTTAATAATCCCACAGATACTTTCCAACTCATTTATCGATCCAAATATCCTGTAAATATTGTAAATGTACTTTCATTCATCACGGCCTCAGGAAGTGAATTGCAAACATAAACCATCCTCTGTTTTAAAAAGCCTCTTTTTTATTTTAAATCCCTCTTTTCACTTCAAACATTTCCCTCTTGAAGTGCACCCTCCTTGGAGAAAAAAAAACAGTAACAGTTAACTCGAGCTGAACTCTCAATAATTTATACATTTCTATCAGGTCGCCTTTCAAACTCCAGTGCTCGAGTGAAAGTAGTCTCAGCCTATCCAGACTTTCGTTATAACACAAACCTTCCCCACTAGTCATGCGCTGGTATACCTGTTCTAAACCTACTCCAGCTGAATAATTTCCTTGCTATTACTGGGCGACATGAACTGGACACAGTATTCCAGAAGATGCATCACCCAATGTCCTATTCAACTTCAACATAACGTACCAACTCCTACGCTCAACGGACTGAGCAACGAAGGCAAGATGACATTTTTTAAAACATTCTGTCTATATATGAAGCAAATTAAAGTGAATTATGTACTTGCATTCCTGGCCTCTGTATTCCACAACACGATGCAATGCCCGATCATTAATTGTATAAGCCCTACTAATATTTGATGTAGCAAAATGCAATACCTTCCATTTATCCAGATTGAACTTCATGTGACATTTTTCAGCCCAAAGACGCAATGGATTAAGATCCTTCTGGAACCTTAGATCACCGACTTTAGAGTCTCCAATTCTGCTCCCCTTTGCAAGCTTATGAACCATGGCTTCTATGAGTTCTATTGTTTTCTCATACAGGTCAACGATTTTTACTTATTTGTCGTGGCCATCATTTAGCTGTTTGCAAATCAGGTAACAATTATTCATGTCGTTAACCATGAGGAAGAAAGCCATAGACTGCAGGGAGATTGGAGGGCGTCGACTTGACTAGGTAGTCGTGGAGTCTTTGTGAAAAGTGGATAGGGGTGGGGAGGGAAATATACATTTCCCTGTCACTGCAGCAATTCCAAAACCTGCACCCACATCTACCTCCTCACCTCTGTCCAAGGCTCTATTGGAGGCTTCCACATCCATCAAAGTTTCTCCTGCACTTTCACACATGCCATTTCTTGTAGACGTTCCGCCCGATGCGGTCTCCTCTAAGTTGGAGAGGGGAGATGTGTTCTCACACAACACTTCAGAGAATATCTCCAGGATACCCGCAAGAATCAACCCCAGTGCCCCATGGCTAAACATTTCAACTCCCCCTCCCACTCTCCCGAGGACATGCAGGTCCTGAGCCTCCTGTATCGCCACTGCCTCACAACCCGATGCCTGGAGGAAGAAAGCCTCATCATCTGCCTCGGGACCCTTCAACACCATGGTATCAATTTGGACTTCACCCATTGCCTCATTTCCCCTCCCCCTACCTTACCCCAGTTCCCACCTTCCAGCTCAACACCGTCCGCCTGACTGGTCCCACCTCTGCATCTTCATTCCCACCTATCCACTCCACCTCCTTCTCTGACATTTCATGTTCACCCCCCACCCGCATCCACTTACAGCACTCTCAGCTACCTTCTCCACAGCCCCACATCCTTCCCATTTATCTCTCCATCCCATGTGCTCCCAGTCTCATTCCTAAAACCTTTGCCTGAAACGTCCATTTTTCCTCCTCCTCAGATGCTGCCGGACCTGCTGTGCTTCTCCAACACCACTCTAATCTTGACGGGAGTCAGTTGATTGAGAGGATTTTCAGATATTTTCTATTGTTGAGCTGTTGAGCACAGGCTGTGGATGATAGCAGAACTTTAGAAACCACCAGTTTAGGGAACAGCTACAGGACTGAGCACAAGTCTGGTCATGGCATAAATCAACATTTTTCTTTAAATTGGAAGATAAAAGATGGAAGGCTGAAGTATGCAACTTTGCCCATCAAGACCGTTTCACCAATGATTTTCTCACTGATTCCTTTCCAACTCAGGGTGCTATGGGCCTTGGAGGGTAAGTTGAAAATGGTGGCGTTTCGTTGCATCTTCCAACCTTGTCCTTATAGTCAGTACAGCTGTTGAGCTTTGAAGGTTTTCAAAAATGCCCGAATGACTTACTCCAGTGCCTCTTATAGTTGGTGCACACTGCTGCAATTGTGCCTTAGCGGTGAAGGGAATGAATATTGCAGGTGTTGAAGAGGGTACACTCAAGTGACTGCATTGTCGTGGACGGTGTCCAGTTCCTTAAGTGTTATTGAAGTTACACCCATCTCGGCAAATGGATAGAGTTAGATTAACGTCTCATTTGTGTCTTGCAAACGATGTAGGATTCACAGAACAATGAGTTGAGTTTATAAACAAAAAATGTCTCAAGAACATGTTGTTGTTGTCAAAGAGTTTATGTCGCCAGTTTCTATAAGTTTTTTTCCCCGAAATAATAGCTCTGTGGACGATTACAGGGGGTAATTTGTTTACAGTAAAGTTATTGAATGTCAATGAAATATGATTAGATTCTCATTTGTCGGAGAATTCATTACTCTATTTCGTCCTTGTGTGGACCAATCTGATTCCAGTCGCTGTCTGATTTCAAGTTTCAATTCCCGTCTGTGCTTGAAATTCCAACCGTTTCTTCACATAAATGTCTCCTCCTGCCATAATAATATGTAAGGACGCTGCAGGGGACAGCACAGATTAATGAACATGTTGTCAACACTGGAGAAAATGGAGCTTCGTGGAATGATTGGTTAGGCTGGGATTATTCTCCTTGAAACAAAGAAGACGGAGGGGAGCTCTATAATCACATAATAACATTTATCAACGTTCAATATTCATTGACAGGGTAGTTACGGGCTGGTGGTTCACCCTCTGGTAGGAGGAAAGCAGAATTAGATATTGCCTGCTTCGTTCAGAAATTAGATGAGTGTGGAAACAGGCCCTTCGGCCCAACAAGTCCACACCGACCCGCCACCCCGAACATTGCAGGCAATTTAGCATGGCCAATTCACCTAAACTGCACATTTGTGGACTGTGGGAGGAAACCGGAGCAAACCCACGCAGACACAGGGAGAACGTGCAAACTTCATACAGTTAGTCGCCTGAGGTGGGAAATGAATGCGGATCTCTGGCGCTCTAAGGAAGCAGCGCTAATCACTTTGCCACCAGGCCGCACACGACTGAGGAGTGTTTTCTTTGCTCAGGGGCCAGTAAATCGGTGGAACTCCTTGCCGAAATTGTTGTTGAGGCTGAGTTGTGTATTTTCAAACTGTGCCACACAGATATTTAACCAGAAAGATGATAAAGCTTTGTCGAGGCAATGCTGGAGAATGGAGTTGAGGATTATCAGATCAGCCATGAGTTCGTTGAATGGTGGAGCACACTCGATGCGCTGAATGGCCGACTTCCAATCCTACATCATTTGGTCTAACGCCTTATTTAATTGATACCTTTAGAATTCTAGGAGGAGGGGATGAAGTGATAGAAATGGTTTCTCAATCTGTTCAGAGAGATCAGGAACTAAGCTCATAAGTTCATGAACAGGAAATGTGCTGGGGCCTGGATACAACGAATGGCACTAGGCACACCGCAGATGGGTATGTGCAGATGTTGTGATTGCTGAAGAAAATTGGTGGATCTAATATTGTTGCCAACTTGGTGATCACGCTGGATGATGGATCGCGGTATGATTCACACAGCAAAAGGTTGTGAAAGACTGAAAGATTCATTTCATTGGAAAAGTTTTCTGCGGTTCCAATTCAAATGACTGTTTAAAAAAGTGATCAGAACTTTGTGTGGAGTATTACATTAAAATTCACAATCCCACTTGATAAAATATTGCACTCGATCTTTCCTTATTTGTTCCCCTTTCATTCGACGTAAATTCATAGAATGTCAAGATGGAATGAAAGGAGAAAAGAAACGTTTGCACTCCATTTCATTATCCCAATGTAACTTACAACAGAATCAAATTGCTTTACTTCGACTTTGATGAGGCACCGATTTCTCACAAATCTCCGGTGCAATGAAGGGCAAGAGCAAGATCGTCCACGTTAAATGTTGCATTCAATTTTGCTCCGAATTTATTTCAGCTGAAAGAAAATACTGATGAGAAAAACAGAAGGTTGAACTTCAAAACAAGATGACAGTTTTGATGCTCAGTTACTTTGGCAGATTTCAATGGGTATCAAATGAACCCAAAATCATGGCGATCGTCCTCCCATCTTTAAGGCATGGGATTAAAGCAGGAAATCGATCTCTAAGAGACGGGTCACTTCCTATTCATGAATGAATAGCTTTCCTTAACAATATACCAAATCTGCTCAGTTCCATTTTTAATGCTTCATGTGGAATATTAATAGAAATCTTGAAAAAAAACACTGAGTTTTTTGCTGAATCTTACTCAGCTGCAGACGTTTTCGATATTTCTTTGCATCTGAAGTCGTCCAAATTAGATATTGTTTCCTCGCACCTTCTACCCCCTACACCCTCCTTTACATTTTTACCTGGCCACAGGCTGTCTCTCTCCTGTTGAAACTCACTGCTTGTGTGTCTCTCAATGTGCCTTTCCAAATATTTTGGAATCGGATTGTCTGAGTGACAGAAATGCTGCTCCCATTATTTCTTTGTCCTACATCGATGGTTTCGAAATCTTGACTTTCAGAAATTTATGAACTTGGAAAAGTGAATTTGTCACATATTTACTCTCTCCAAACCTCAAATACTCTGGAAAACTTCCATTCGGTTTTCCTTGGTTTAGTTTCAAATTTTCCAAAACACAAATGAATAAAACTCCATCCCCACTAAATGCCGTGAGTATCGTCTCCAATGTCTTAGCAGCACAGTAAACGCTGGAAGTGTCCTCTCTAATAGAATCACCGATTCCCTACAATGCAGAAAGCACAGTTGAGTCAATCGGGTCTGTAGGGAGACTATGAACAGCACCTCAACCAGACCTAGCTCCCGTCTCTATCCCCGCAGGCCTCTGGCTTGTGATTTCAAATAAACCTGGTGGAATAATAACCTGGCAACTTGCGACTGCTGACCTTATCACTGCGTTACCCCTGGCTAATTCACTTAACTTACTGAGTTCACTCCCTGGACAGATGAGCGCAATATAACATGGCCAATCCACCTAACCTACAGACTTACGAGCAGTGCGAACCACTGATCAAATGTAACATCACATTGAACACTATCTGTGTCATGTCTAATGGCTTTACACACTGGCAACTCCGCCTAGTGAAAGCAAGCTGCGCCCAGCAACCCGAATTCAATGCATCCAAACGCGGTTCTACGCTATACAACCTCAGTAGTTCTGCTGGAAATGTTTCTGCACTCAGATCTGAATGGGTTTATTCTGTTCTCTTCCTCAGATTCCTGCTTTAAATAAACGCATCAGTCAGGAACAACTCTATATCATGGTTTTGATTGCAACACAAACACAATGTGCAGTTTGCTGAAGTTACTTGTTTGCACTGTCACTGACACTCTGTCTCCCCAGGAGCTGCGGTCCTTCGCCAAATGATTCAGACAGCACTGTCCCTGCTGTGACATGTTCCATCGAGAATGGAAGGCCAAGCATGAATAACCTTCACTGGGGAACAGAGCGACAGGTTTAAAATCTTTACGATGCCCCCAGCGGATTATTGAGCCCTGTGACAGGTGGGGACACGAACCACAATACTGTGGAGGACAACAACGTTGAAGGAGGCCCTTCAGCCTGTTGTGGCCGCACTTGTCAAACACAACTGCTTAACGACCTGAATCAAGGTTTCCATCGTTTAGCCCATGATCGTACATGTTTTGGCATCGCAAATCAACATCTCAATTTTTTTTTAAGGTTAGAATGATTTCCGCATCTATGACCCTTTCCGCAAATCTACTCAAACCTTTCTGCCTTTTCCCGAAATCTCTTGGCCCCAGTGTTCAATCGCTCCATCAATAAGAAACGCTTCTTTCAGTCTATCCTATCCATATCCCTCAGTATTTAGTACATCTCAGTAATGTCTTCTCCAATCTCCTCTGCTCGGCGACAAACAACCCCAGTCTGTCCAATCTCTCCTCACAACTGAAACTCTTCAGCCCAGACAATATCCCAGTGAATCTCTACTGCGACGTTCCCAGTGCGATCACATCCATGCAGTACTCTGAATTGCAGAACTGCACAAAGTAATCTAGCTAGGGCCAAATGAACTTTTTTTTCTATTCTGTTCCAGTATGAGGGCGTCGCTGGCTCGGCAGTATTGATTGCTATCCCTAATTGCACAGCGGGTAGTTGAGACTCCACCGTATTTTAGTGAGTCTGCAGTCACATGGAGGCCCGATCAGGTAAGAATGGCAGTTTCATTCCTTAAATGACGTCAGATAGTTTTGTTATTTTTTTTCATCAATTGAACATGGATATATAGGAGTTATTAGATTCGTAATTCCAGATATTTTTTGAATCCAAATTCTACCACCTAGCATGGTCGGAGTGAAACCCAGGTCCCTGGTGTCTGAATTAACAGTTCTGTGTTCAGTGGTAATAGCGCTTGGCCATTGCAGAAAAGCAGTGAAACTGATCTTATCCAATTAAGTCGATTTTCCCCGATACTGTTCTGTGCCATTTTCCTGAGCTTGACCTCCTCTCCCCACCCGCCCCCCCCCCCCCCAATAATATCTGGTCCGTATTAGTAAAAGCTACTACATGAGTATTGATCTCACAACAGTGGTAACCAAATGGATCAAATGGTCTGCAGGTCGCCATGGTGGGGTTGGGGTACGTTCACCCAGCAACAGTGACCCCAGCCACACAGACTGATCGGTATCAATCTGAGAGTAAGTGTTAGATTCTGCGATGCCTTAGTGAAATGGGAAATGACTCCACAAACACATGATGAAAAAGCAGCGATCGAAAAGCAAGTGCTTCATTTAAACCTGTAAGACCAGAACCTGGTGTTGGGTCATTTTTAACTTTGTACTCCATAGTCCAACACCGACATCTCCAAATTAATGAAATGGGGGTATGTGATGGAAAGTTCGGTTAGTGATCGTAAGAGGGAAGAAATCTCTGAGAACAAGTGGATTTGAATTCTGACATATGAAACACAGAGATGTGAGCGAGCAGAGCTTGGAGGAAAAAAATCACCTTGGAGAAAATCATGAATTTAAAACAATTGATTGCTTTGTGTTTCACAAAAGACTGGGACACACAGAACTTTTACTGCCATGACTCGGATTCGAACCGAGGTTGCTGCGGCCACAACGCAGAGTACTAACCATTATACGATCACAGCATCACACAGACGAACACCGCCAGTACGTGCTCTAAGTACAGTATTTTAAGGAATGTTAGGCAGAGCACCAAATGCATACTATCAGTGCTTAGCGAACAGTAGCAGATATGTTGGAACTCAGAATGGTCTGACTGTTTCACATCGGTTTCCACCAGTGGCTGTGTTGATTTCATCATTAATGTGTTGAGAGCTGAGATAAATAGCTTTCTCCAAAACATCAAGGACTCCGGGGACAGTGCAGCTTTTGTTAACTGCACATCCACCAATATCATTTATTGTATCCGTTGCTCCCAGTGCAGTCTCCTGTACATTTGGGGACTGGGCGCCTCCTAGCAGAGCGCTTTAGGAACATCTCTGGGACACCCGCACCAATCAACCACACAGCCCTGTGGCCCAACATTTCAAATCTCCCTCCCACTCTGCCGAAGACATGGAGGTCCTGGGCCTCCTTCACCGCCGCTCCCTCACCACCAGAAACCTGGAGGAAGAATGCCTCATCTTCCGCCTCGGAACACTTCAACCCAGGTTATCAATGTGGACTTCAACAGTTTCCTCATTTCCCCTTCCCCCACCTCACCATAGTTCCAAACTTCCAGCTCAGCACTGTCCCCATGACTTCTTCTGTGTTGTCCTACCTGCCTATCATCTATTCCACCCTCCCCCCCGACCTATCACCTTCATCCCCTCCCCCATTTACCGATTGTACTCTATGCTACTTTCTCCCCACCCCCAACCTCCTCTCACTTATCTCTCCACCCTTCAGAGTCTATGCCTGTATTTTTGATGAAGAGCTTTTGCCCGAAACGACGATTTTACTGTTCCTCGGATGCTGCCTGAACTGCTGTGCTCTTCCAGCACCACTAATCCAGAATCTGTTTTCCAGCATCTGCTGTCATTGTTTATACCAAGCTTTTGTTGAAATGTATATTTCAATAGCAATGCAGTTTAACATCGGTTACTTCACGAGTTTCCCCACACAAGGCCGTATCCACTGCTGCCACATTGTCCCAGGTCCCAGTCCCAAAATCAGAGGAACTGAGTGGCGCAGTCGTGAAGATGCAACTTGAAATCGAGATGGGAATGAGGTTGCAGAGATACTCGATGGCTCAAGTGACGCAACCGGAGAATGCATGGTTTCTATGATGGTTTAGAGGCGCAAGCAATTCCGAGGTTGGGAGTGCTTCTGGTCAAAGGCGGGGCAGAAGGGAAATCTGTTCCCGTTTATAATAACAGCAATCTACAGTGCATCTTGCTGAGACAGCTGAGTGCCACAACTGGAGCGGGGGCAGCTGGTTTGAAGTTTAATTTTGCTTCACTATCACCCACTTCCCTGGAATGAATTGCTTTCACCATTTTTATTTCCAATTGTTTGGTAGCTCCCTGCAGTCTGCGGCTTTCTTCCTCATGGTTAATTGCATGACTTACTGTTGTATGATCTGCACACTGCTAAATCACGGCCACTACAAGTAAATAGGAATCATTGATCGACATGAGAAAACAGTGGAACTCACAGCTGGCATGCTTCATAGGTTTGCAGGCGACACCAGAATTGTAGACAGTGATGAAGATTATCTAAGTTTCAAAAGGATCTGAATCCAATGAGTCGTTGTACTGAAAAATGTAACATGGAGTTCAATCTGGATAAATGGAAGGTATTGCATTTTGGTACAACATAAAGAGTATGGCTTCAAGTCATGATCTCTGTTCCTGAGGTCAGGCATGTATTTCAAGTTTTATTTGTCGAACGTAAACATCACCGTTTCCGTGTCCCAACCCCCAAGGATGACTAGTTTAAAATATCATCCCAACACCAACTTCTCCTGGTTGAAGTTCTGACTGTGTGGAAGAAACTGATACTGAGCTGATGCGAGCAAATGTAGCTGCCACCGCCAGTGTCGGAAACACAAGATCCAAACAGCAAAATCATCTTTTAAACCCACCATTGGAAATTTAAGGGCTCAACACGCTCCACTTGTGCCACTCAGCTGTCTTAGAAAGATGCACCGGAAAACGCTATGATAGTATACACGGGGACAACCATTCCTTTGAGCAGAGCACATTCAACCGAGGAATTTCTTGAGCCTCTGTACCATCACACGCTCACCTATTGCATCACTGGTAACTCTGCGCACTGATTCCCATCCATATTTCCGGTTGGATCTGGGCGGCTGTGCCGATGTTAAGCTAAAATGCTATTGAAGCATGCATTTCAACACTATCCTGTCCTGTCCCCCGAGTCTTTGATGTTTTGTCGAAATCGATCAATCTCATCTTTCAACGTTCTTATTCAAGTGATCTGTACAGCCTCTGAGGACATCGATATGAAAGATTCAGCTCATTGTCAGTTCCCACATGTCTGTCACTGTTCGCTGAATATTGCTGTTGTACATGTGCTGTTCTTCCGAACATTTCCTCTGCTAGTATACTTATTGCTGCTTGCAAACATCCTGTTCTGTGGTTATTGTGATCGTGGTTGTCGGTATTTTGCATTGTGACCACAGCAACCTCGATTTGAAACCAAACCACGGCACTAAGTGTTCTCTCCGTTCTCCTTTTTGTGACACATGCTAAGAAATTAATTATTTTACCTTCAAATTCCGCTCTCTTACATCTCTGCGTGTCATATATCAGGATTGAAACACACTCGTTGTCGGAGATTTCTCTTTTTCCCACGATCATTAAACCTCCTTTCCGTCCCTCCTCCCATTTCTCTGAGGTAATGCCCAACCAATCACTCTCTTTCACATTCATACTGTTCTGTCTGTGCTAATGCTGCGGTCACTGTTGTTGGGTGAACGTGCCCCAATCCCACCATAGGGACTTTCAAACAAATCGATCCATTTGGATACCACGGTTGTGAAATCAATCCCCATGCAGCAGCTTTTACTGACATAGGCCAGATACAATTGGAGCGTCAGGCTCATGGAAAATACCCAGGGCAGTTTTGGTGAAAAGACATTTTATTGTTAAAGATCAGCTTTTATGGGTTTCTGCGTTGGTCTTGTGATAATTTCATAGGACTGATAATCCAGAGACCGAGGTAATAGTCTGGGTACTCGCGCTTGAATCCCACCATGCCAGATTGTAAAATTTGGATTCAGCAAATATCTGCAATGAAGAATCGAATGGTTACGATAGATCCATTGACAATTGTTGAATAAAAAACTATTTGGTTCACTGATGCCATTTCAGGAAGGAATCTACTGTCCTTACTTGGTCTGGCCTGCATGTGACTTCAGACTCAGAACAATATGGTTGAGTCTCAATTTCCCTCTGAGCAATTCAGAATGGGTAATAAATTCGGCTTAGCCAGAATCGCCCTCATACTAATCCAGAAATTTTAAAACAAATGCTCATTAGCCTCAAGCAAGAGTGTTGATTGCAGTTTTGCAAGTCACAGGGATGTGATAACACTGAGAAAATCGTAGGAGATATTTACCGGGACATTGTTTGGGATGAAGAGTTTCAGTTGTGAAGAAAGACAGGACAGAGTGGAGTGTTTGTCGCGGTGTAAAGGAGATGTAGAGGAGACATGATTGGGTTAGTGTATGGACAGGGTTGACTGAACGAGTTTCCCATTAATGGAGGATTAGCAGGGGGCAGAGATTTAAGAAGAAAGTCAGAATGGTTTGAAAAGATGTGCAAAAGTGCTTTATAAGTCAGTGGGTGGTTGGAATTTGGAATACACTGTCCGCATTGTTCAGAATGGCAGAAACCCTTAGAACCTGAATAAACATTCAGATGTGAACTTGTGATGCCATGACATATAAGGCTGTGGGATAAACATTGTGAAATGGGATTCAGTTCATTAGGCAGTTGTTTTTGACAAGTGTCGCCACAATTGGTTGAAGGGCCTCCTTTGAGACTCTTGGTCTCGGTAGTATCGTGGTTCGTGTCCCCGTCTGTCAAAGGACTCAATTCTCCACTGGGGACAGTGTAAATATTTTAAAACTGTCGCTCCATTCCCAAGTGTGGGGATTGATACCTGTCCTTCCATTCTCGATGGGGCATGTCACAGGAAGGACAGTGCTGCCTGAATAAAGGTGGGAAAGGGCTGCAGCTCTCAGGGAGGCAGAGTATCCGTGAAAGTGCAAACATGTGACTTCTGCAAACTGCACCTTGTACAGTGTTGGAAAGAAAAAAAACATTTGGCAGACTTGTTCCGGATTGAAGTGTTGAATTTGGGTTGATTTGCTTTGATGTGGCTGAGTTACCAGTGCATAAAACCATTAAAAATGATTCAGGTTTTGCTCACTATAATGGAACATTGGCTCAGTAATTCGCACTGCTGTTCGGTCTGAGGGCTATGTTGATTGGTCAAGTTAAATTGCCCTGTCGTATCCAGGGAATGATTTCAGTAAATTAAGTGAATTAAGTAAAGCGGGGACAAGGTCAGAAGTCACAGGACGCCAGGTTATAGTTCCACAGGTTTATTTGACATCATAATGGGGAGGGTTGCCCCTTCTTCTGGTGAAATATACGGGAATAGGGAGGAGAACTAGGTCTGGGTGAGATGCTTTTCAGAGAGTCGACACCGGCTCCATTGACTGAAATGCCCTTTCTGCACTGTAGGATTCTGTGATTCTATCAGAGAGGGTAATGACGGTGTTTACTGGGGGTAAATCCACTAGAGTCGATGCTGACGGGGTGTCCTGAGGATGAGATTTTATTCACTTGTTGTCTTCGAAAATTTAGAACAGTTATCCCTGAACCAAGAAAGACCTAATCGGGGGTTTTCATGTTATGAAAAGTTTGGACAGAGTAAATAGGTGGAAAATTCCCGATTTCAAGTGAGTAAACATCTAGACGTCAGACATTCAAACCCTTTGATAAAACCTTTAAAGGACAAAGAAAAGATGAGAGCAGAATCGCTGTCACTCCGAGAATCTGTTTTCCAAAATATTTGGAAAGGCACTTTTGTTGACATACAAGGAATAAATTTCACAAGAGGGCGACAGCGTGTGTCTCGGTAAAGGTGTAGGGGTGGGGCGTAGTCGGTCAGAAGTTTCGGGGAAACAATGTCTAAGTGAGTTGACTTTAAATGTAAAGAAATTTTGTGAACATGTGCAGCTGGATTTTCAAAGATTTGGCATAATATTCTACCTGAAGCACTGTAAATGGAAATGAGTGGATTTTTCTTATTGTGAAGGGAAGATATTACATAATGAATAAGAAGTGACCAGTTGAGATCGACGTCCTGCTTTAATCACATGCGTTAAATCGGTGAGGACAAACACCATGATGTTTGGTCCATTTTATACTCGGTGAATACTGCCAAAGCAACGAGGAACAAAACTGGTGGGTTTTCTTTTGCATTTTAACCCTCTGATTTTCGAAGCAGTATTTTCCTTAAGCTGAAATAAAGTTGGAGCAAGTTTGAATACAACATCAATCGTTCATATGAGATAAATCTAATTCCCTTCCGAGTATTACAATGAACATTGTGAGGTTGCAGCAAAGTTAAAATGAAACGAACAAAACAGCGTTTCTAGCGATTGAATCCAATTCAGGTTCAGCCATATGAGAAAGGCCATTGATCAACAACATCGCCTTTATTTCCCTCTCCATGACTCCTTCTTCACGTGAGAGAGAAAGTGACTGAAGAACTTATGCGTCAAATGTAGGTGTGAATATGACGGAAAATTCTTGTTCTCTGATTCATCCAGACACAGTTCTGATCAGAATGTATCAATTACAGCTATTCATTGTGACGAACATGGCTATTTATTGGAATTTGCTGTTATTATAATTCTGATGCAAGCAGAAACACAATGGTGTGGATTTGATTCCGCTCTGCAAATTTCTCATCCTTTACTTTCACCACATGTACCCTGATGAGGTCACATGTCACCCCTCCACAAAATGTGCAGAGGAGACTGAACGATTATGGTGTTGTGTTATTATACCGCTGTGCTCCACATTCACGAGTTCGAATCATACTCTGGTTGCTAACTTCACAAACCGCTCCAGCAGATTTTCTTTGCACCTCACACCTCTGGTATACACTGGATCGAGAATCTTGTTCTTGCCCTTCACTGCACGGGTGATTCAGGAATAATCGACACCACATTAAAGTCGAAATGAAGAGTGAGAGCAGTCATTCTATTCATAGAACATAGAACATAGAACATAGAACAATACAGCACAGAACAGGCCCTTCGGCCCACGATGTTGTGCCGATCTTCTAACCTAGATTAAGCACCCATCCATGTACCTATTCAAATACCACTTAAAGGTCGCCAATGATTCTGACTCTACCACTCCCACGGGCAGCGCATTCCATGCCCCCACCACTCTCTGGGTAAAGAAACCACCCCTGACATCTCCCCTATACCTTCCACCCTTCACCTTAAATTTATGTCCCCTTGTAACACTCTGTTGTACCCAGGGAAAAAGTTTCTGACTGTCTACTCTATCTATTCCTCTGATCATCTTATAAACCTCTATCAAGTCACCCCTCATCCTTCGCCGTTCCAACGAGAAAAGGCCGAGGACTCTCAACCTATCCTCGTACGACCTACTCTCCATTCCAGGCAATATCCTGGTAAATCTTCTCTGCACCCTCTCCAAAGCTTCCACATCTTTCCTAAAGTGAGGCGACCAGAACTGCACACAGTACTCCAACTGTGGCCTAACCAAAGTCCTGTAAAGCTGCAACATCACTTCACGACTCTTGAATTCAATCCCTCTGCTTATGAACGATAATACTCCATAGGCCTTCTTACAAACTCTATCCACCTGAGTGGCAACCTTCAAAGATCTATGTACATAGACCCCAAGATCCCTCTGTTCCTCCACCTGACTAAGAACCCTACCATTAACCCTGTATTCCGCATTCTTATTTGTTCTTCCAAAATGGACAACCTCACACTTGGCAGGTTGAAATCCATCTGCCACTCCTCAGCCCAGCTCTGCATCATATCTAAGTCCCTCTGCAGCCGACAACAGCCCTCCTCACTGTCCACAACTCCACCTATCTTCGTATCATCTGCAAATTTACTGACCCACCCTTTGACTCCCTCATCTAAGTCATTAATAAAAATTACAAACAGCAGAGGACGCCGAACTGATCCCTGCGGAACTCCACTTGTAACTGGGCTCCAGGCTGAATATTTACCATCTACCACCACTCTCTGCCTTCGACCGGTTAGCCAGTTTTCTATCCAATTGGCCAAATTTCCCTCTATCCCATGCCCCCTGACTTTCCGCATAAGCCTACCATGAGGAACCTTATCAAATGCCTTACAGAAATCCATGTACACTACATTCACTGCTCTAAACTCTTTCACATGCTTGGTCACCTCCTTGAAGAATTCAATAAGACTTGTCAGACAAGACCTACCCTTCACAAATCCGTGCTGGCTGTCCCTAATCAAGCAGTGTCTTTCCAGATACTCAAAAATCCTACCCCTCAGTACACTTTCCATTACTTTGCCTACCACAGAAGTAAGACTAACTGGCCTGTAATTCCCGGGGTTATCCCTATTCCCTTTTTTGAACAGGGGCACAACATTCGCTACTCTCCAGTCCCCCCGTTACCACGCCCATTGACAGTGAAGACGAGAAGATCATTGCCAACGGTACTGCAATTTCCTCTCTTGCTTCCCACAAAATCCTAGGATATATCCCGTCATGCCCCGGGGACTTGTCTATCAGCAAGTTGTTCAAAATGTCCAACACATCTTCCTTCCTAACAGGTATCTCTTCTAGCTTAACAGTCCGTTTCACACTCTCCTCTTCAACAATACGGTCCCTCTCGTTCGTAAATACTGAAGAGAAGTACTTGTTCAAGACCTCTCCTATCTCTTCCGACTCAATACACAGTCTCCCACTACTGTCCTTGATCGGACCTACCCTCGTTCTCGTCATTCTCAGGTTTCTCACATACGCATAACATGCCTTGGGGTTATCCTTGATCCTATCCGCCAACGATTTTTCATGCCCTCTCTTAGCTCTCCTAATCCCTTTCTTCAGGTCCCTTCTGGCTATCCTATATCCCTCCACTGCTCTGTCTGAACCCTGTTTCCTCAACCTTATGTAAGCCTCCTTCTTCCTCTTTACTAGACATTCAACTTCCCTCGTCAACCAAGGCTCCCTCACACGACCATTTCTTTCCTGCCTGATAGGTACATACATATCATTGACACGTCGTATCTGCTCTTTGAAAAAGTTCCACATTTCCACCACATCCTTCCCTGACAGCCTATGCTCCCAACGTATGCTCCTCAAATCCTGTCTTACAGCATCGTAATTTCTCTTCCCCCAATTATAAAATCTACCTTGTTGTGCGCACCTATCTCTCTCCATTAACCAAGGTGAAAGTCACAGAATTGTGGTCACCATCACCAAAATGTTCACCCACTAACAAGCCCACCACTTGTCCCGTTTCATTACCGAGTACCAAATCCAATATGGCCTCCCCTCTGGTTGGACAATCTACATACTGCGTTAGAAAACCTTCCTGGACACACTGCACAAACACCGCCCCATCCAATCTACTTGATCTAAAGAGCTTCCAATCAATATTTGGGAAGTTGAAGTCGCCCATGACTACGGCCCTGTGGCTTCGGCACCTTTCCAAAATCTGTTTCTCCACATCTCTGCTGCTATTGAGGGGCCTATAGTAAACACCCAACAAGGTGACTGCACCTTTCCTATTTCTGAATTCAGCCCATACTACCTCCAGAGGCAGATCCCCCTCAAACATCCTTTCTGCAGCCGTTATACCATTTCTAATTAGCAATGCCACCCCCCCTGCTTTTTTCCCACCCTCCCTAATCTTACTGAAACATCTGTAACCAGGAACCTCCAACAGCCATTCCTGTCCCTCATCTATCCATGTTTCCGTGATGGCCACAACATCGTAGTCCCAGGTACCGATCCACGCCTTAAGTTCACCCACCTTATTTCTGATACTCCTTGCGTTGAAGTATACGCACTTGAGCCCATCTCTGTGTCCGCAAGTAGTCCCTGTCAGTGCTACCTTCTCCACAGCCTCCCTACAGTCTTGGGCATCCTGACACACAGCTAGCTTACTTGCTGGACTACAAGTCCGCATCCCATCCCCCTGCCACATTAGTTTTAACCCCCCCGAAGAGTGCGAGCAAACCTACCCCCAAGGATATTGGTGCCCTTCTGGTTCAGGTG
Source organism: Chiloscyllium punctatum (assembly GCF_047496795.1). Taxonomy (NCBI): domain Eukaryota; kingdom Metazoa; phylum Chordata; class Chondrichthyes; order Orectolobiformes; family Hemiscylliidae; genus Chiloscyllium; species Chiloscyllium punctatum. The sequence goes on from NC_092751.1 coordinate 33,502,572, forward strand.
CAACCCGTCCTGTTTGTACAGGTCCCACCTTCCCCAGAATGCAGTCCAATTGTCCAAATATCTGAAGCCCTCCCTCCGACACCATCCTTGCGGCCACGTGATAACTGCACTCTCTCTCTATTCTTTGCCTCACTGTCACGTGGCACCGGCAACAACTCAGAGATGACGACTCTGTCTGTCCTAGCTTTTAGCTTCCAGCCTAACTCCTTCAGCTCTTGAATGACCTCCCCACCCCTCTTCCTACCTATGTCGTTGGTGCCAAATGTATTCTTTTGTACATTAAATTCGTGTAATGAGAAGGAACACATTTTTCTTTCTGCCCCACATTCCATCTTGTCTTTCTATGAATTTGCATCGAAAGAAAGAGAAACAAATAACAAGCGAACGGGAGCACAAGTTTATCCAGTGGGGTTGTTCATGAGTATTTTAACCTGACACTTCACACAAATATCTGATCAGTATTTCAAATAGTCACTCGGAATTGGAATCGCAGAAAACTTCTCCACTGAAACGAACCTTTCATTCTTTCACAAATTTCTGCTGTGTGTGAATCATACAACGATCCATCATCCAGCGTGATCACTGACTTGCCAACTGTCTATGGTCTACCAACATTCTTCAGCATTCACAGCTTCTGTAAACAGCCACCTGTGCTGTGCCCAGTGTCATTTGTTATCCCCACGTCACAGCACATTTTGTCTTCCTGAGTTTATGAATCTTGTTCCTGATATGTCTCATCTGTTTAATAAACCTTTTCTATCACTTCATCCCATCCCCCCACAATTCTGAACTTATGAATAAAATAAGGCGCTCGACCAAATGTTAAACAAATGGAAGTTTGCCATTCAGCCCATGGAGTCTGCCCCACCATTCAACGAACTCATGGTTGATCTAGATTAGATTCTCTACAGCATGAAAACAGGCCCTTCGGCCCAACAAGTCCACACCAACCCTGCGAAGAGTAACCCACTCAGAACCCATTCCCATCTGACTACGGGCATTTAACACGGCCAATTCACATGAACGCGCATCTTTGGACTGTGGGAGGAAACCCACAGAAACGCGGGAATGATGTGCAAACTCCACAGTGACAGCTGCCCGAGGCAGCAGTGCTAACCATTGAACCACCGTGCCGCCCCAATAATCTGTAACTCCTTTCTGCTCACTTAACTCGACAAATTTTCATCATCTTCCTGATTAACTATCTAGCACAGTTTGGAAATACCCAACAGCACAGATGGCACAGATTGTTTGGTCCCTGAGCAAAGAAATTACTCCTCAATTCTGAATTAAATGGGCAATATGTAATTCTGAGATTTTGTCCTCTGGTGCTCTCCTCACAGCCTAAGGCAAACCACCCGCCCGTATCTACCCTGTCAAGATTCCACGAATATTGAACGTTTATAAATGTTATGTAATTATCGAGCTCCCCTCCACCTCCTTCGTTTCGAGGAGAATAATCCCAGCCTAACCGATCATTTCACGAAGCTCCATTTTATACAGAGTTGGCAACATCCTCGCAAATCTGTGCTGTCCTCTGCAGCGTCCTTACATATAATGAAGGCATGTGGAGACATTTATGTGAGGAAACGGGTTGAAATATCAGGTGCAGATGGGAATTGGAACTTGAAATCAGAAAGCGATTGTAATCGGATTGATCCACAGAAGGACCAAATACAGCAATGATAACTCTGACAAATTTTAATCTAATCATATTCGATTGACATTCAATGGCTTCATTGTAACTGAATTCCTACGTATAATTGTCCTGAGAGCTAGTATTATGGAGAATTGGAACCTGACCACCCATATAAAAGAATTGATGACAAAAACATATCTGACGGTCGTTTTTGTTTGATTATTAACTCAACTCTTGTTTCTGTGAAGCCTGCATCGTCCGCAACGCACACGTTAGATGTTTAACAGGACTCTCTGCATTTGCCTCGGTGGGTGCTGCTGCAATATCACTGAAGGACAAGGACACCCTTCACGACACTACAGTCACTTAACTGTACATTGTAAAACGCCTGAATATTTATTCCCTTAACTGCTGAGGCACAATTGCAGCAGAGTACGCCACCTAGAAGATTCACTGAAGTCAGTCAACCAGGCTTTGTTGACAGAACCTTCAAAGCTCAAAGACATACCGACCATAAGGACAAGGTTGAAGATGCACTGAAACGTCACCATTTATGAATTGCCCTCCAAGGCACGTATCAGCATGACTTGGAGATGAAGCAGTGGTAAATTCATTGAGTTGTGAAGCGGTCTTGATGGGCAAAGAGTTATACTTGAGCCCTCTGCCTTTTATATTACAATTTTAAAATATGTTGATTATTGCAATGACCAGACTTGTGCTCATTCCTTTTGGTGTTTCCTAATCTGGCGGTTGCTAAAGATCGAATATCATTCTCAGACTGTGGTCAACAATAGAAAATATCCAAAAGGCTTCTCGATCAACTGCTCTCCCTGTCCAACAATCTTCAGAGATCAGTGAATATCTATTCCAAGATCTCTTTGTTCCTGTTCAACACTCAGAATCCTCACTGTTATTGTTTCAACTCCACAAATTCATTTCCACTTACTGGTCTGGATTCAATTCCATTCTCTGTTTGTTCCTTTCCACCTGATTGATACATCCCTGCGTCCCTGGTATTATTCGTCACAGTCACCTACACGACCAATTGTTGCATCGTGTGTAAACTTCTAAACATGGCTCCTACAACGAAGTTTGAATTATTGATCTACATCAGGAAACAGTGGTACTCCACTGGAATCAGGCATCCAGTTCATTGCTGGATGGGATGAACACCTGCAATAACAGCAGAATCGTACTCTTGCTAACTTTTGTAATCTTGATGGCAATTCGGCACGTTGGTCTCCTGAATGATTCTTTCTCACATTTGGGAATGGTGAATGAACTGCCCACATTGTGACTGAGGAAGTGACTTTACATTTCAGCGGGTAATTGAATCCCTTCCTACAGACCCCGCCCCCATGGACCTGACTTCATGGAGGCATGGGTATCCTTGTGTCTATTTAGTTGGGTTAATCAGCTGAATTTGAGACCATGCTGAGACGACTCCCAATTTTCTCCGTCATCCATGTATCTTTTTTATCCTTCCTTATTCTCCCCAGGAGTGTGGCCATCATAGTCTGAACAGCAGCTGTTGTTCATCCTTAACTCTCCTTGCACTGAGTCAGAGGGAATTTATGGGTGAACGGTACTATTGTGGGTCTGGAGTTATAAGATGGCAGGTCTCTTTAAGGAAGGAAGATTTCCCTTTTGAAGGGACATGAATGAATGGGTTTTCAGCAAATTAAAACTTTTTGTCACTCTTCCTCTGAGCGGGTTTATATTCCAGATTTTATTCATTGAATTTAATTACCAGCAGTTGCAATGGTCCAGTCTCCAAGGGTTGCTAGTCCAAATATCGCCATTACATTTGCAGATGATACATGGATTGGTGGAGTAGCAGAAAGCATAGGGACTGTCAAAGACTGAAGGAGAATATAGATAGACAGGAGAGTTGAGCGGAGAAGTGACAGATGGAGTTGAATCCAGGCAAATGTGAGGTGATACATTTTGGGAAGTCGAACTCTGGAGACAACCATAATGTAAACGGAAGTGCCTTGGGTAAAGTTGATGAGCAGAGAGATCTGGGAGTTCAGGTTCTTTGTACCCTGAAGGTGGCTGCACAGCTGCATCGAGTGGACAAGAAGGCAAATGGCATGTTTGCTTTCACCGGACGGGGCATTGATTGTCAGAGCTGATAGGTCATGCTAAAAAATACAAGATTTTGGTTCAACCGCATTTAGAATGCTGTGTACAGTTCTTGTCACCAAATTACCAAAACGATATGGACGTTTAGGAGAAGGTGCAGAGGTTTATGAGGATGTTGCCCTGGTATGGAAGATGCTAGCTCAGAAGAGAGGTTGAGTTGGTTACGTTTGTTTTCATTAAAAAAATAGATTGAGGGGGACCTGATCGACGTCTTCAGAAGCATGAAGGGTATAGTCAGGGTGGAGAGAGGTAAGCTTTTTCCCAAGGTGAGGGATTCAATACTGAGAGGTCACGCGTTCTAGGTGAAAGGTGAAAAGTTTAAGAGAGATAGACGTTGGAAGCATTTTATACTGAGGGTGGTAGGTGCCTGCAACGTGTTGCCAGAAGATGTAGTAGAGGCAATCACAGTAGATTCATTTCAGGTGCGTCTGCACAGATGCATGAGTAAGTGGGATGCAGAAGGATACAGATGTTTAGCAATTGGGTGATAGGTTTAGACATTGGATTTGGAGCAGCTCAGCCTTCGACGTCCGTAGGGCCTGTTCCTGGGCAGTACATTTTCTGTGCTCTTTGTTCTTCTTTGTTTACTAGTCTGCCAACTTCATCTCTCCCCCTCTGACTTATCACCTTCTCCCCGGCTCCATCCACCATTCGCTTTCCCAGCTACCTTGCATCCAACCCCAACCCCCTCCCATTTATCTCTCAGTCCCCACCCACAAGACTCATTCCTGATGAAAGACTTATGCCAGAAATGTCGATTCTCCTGCTCCTCGGATGCTGCCTGACCTGCGATACTTTTCTAGCACGAAACTATCGCCATGGCGAAGATAGACGAGCTCAGCTCAGGCTCTTTTCCTGGGAGCGGAGAAGGCTGAGTGAGGAAGTGATTAAGGTGCACATTAAGGGGATCGGTATGTGTGATAGGAACAATCTTCTTCTGGGAAGAGTTAACAACCAGGGATCTCCGTTAAACACACGGGAGAGGGTGCTCAGACGAGATTTCGGAAGAGCGTTTTCACTCTAGAGTGTTGTCTATTTTGAATTCACTGTTTGAACGTGTGGTAAAGGTATGAGTCAGCAAAACATTTCAGGAGTATTTAGCCGAATACTTGAGAAGCTAGAGCACACATGGATAAGGACCCGTACTGCAAAATGGGGTGAAGATAAACAGATGTCTGATGAAAGATCCGAACACCGTACAGAAAATACAGAGCATGAAAGCATGGGAAGGGTAAAGGCACGGAAACTATGTGTAACCTGTTACAAGGGGTCTGCGGAATGCTACACGCGTCAAAAGGTCACTGGGGCAGATGGGGCCGCTGTGGTAGGATGGGATAAGAATAGTGGAATGCTCCTAAACCAATTAGCAGAGTCAGACTGAGGCTGAAAGGTTACAATGGCGGGCTGAGATAATAACAATTAGTCGAGTCAGACTCCCTACTCCCTAAATATCATCATGGTCGGTTGGGACAAGTCGTGACAATAAATCGGAAGGGCATGACTTTAAATAATTAATTGATAGTATAGTCAGCCTGCTTGAGACGCTTGTAGCAGGATATGACATTATATACATAATTAGCGGTTAGTTGAGTCAGCTTTGAATAGGAAAAGATTGTGACAAATGGGGTAGCTGAATATCTTATCATGACAGGTTAGTCTGGGATGGAACATCATTGTAGCAGAGGTGGCAGTAGAATACCGAATAGTGACAGGAGAATAATATTAAGTAGAATTAGTTAAAATACATTGTGACAGAAGTAGAACAACAACGGAAACTAACACAATTGGTTTATTGTATAGCTGGAGTGAAGTAATTCTGACTAACACAGTTGGGCATTCTGATAAGCTAACTAAACATGATTAAAGAAAAGTGATGGAGTTTAATTCAGATTAATGCGAGGTGCTGCATTTTGAGAACGCAAACCTTAGCAGGACTTATACACTTAATGGTAAGGTCCAGGTTCTTAGCTCCTCGAAAGTGGAGTCGCAGGTGTCAAATCCCAGTCACATGCATGGCTGTTGTTCTTAAAGTAATTTCTTCTCTACGTGTGTAGAAGTAACACACTGAGTGATCAATTACAATGGGCCGACGTACATAAGGGGCAGTGTGAAATGCTGAAATTGTGAGTTCAGAGCAGTTTGTATTGACATACACCATTCACTGTTCGAATCTGATACTCAGGAATGCGATTTTGAACGAAATTTGAGCAGGAAAGCTGACCACATGATGTAAACCAGTTTGTGTGGTTACCCAGTTGTTTACCACATTTGTGTGTTTTGCCTCATTGAGGACTTTGAAGTTGTCCTCCTATACAAAAGTTTAGTGCTTTTGCACCATTATACAAAGATGCAGTACAATAACACCCAACGCTGTTTCAGTCTACTTGTACAGATATTGACCCCTGGAAACAGCACTATGAACTCGCCTCGAGTCTGGAAAATAATTTGCTCCATTCCCGCTCTTATGGCTCTTTTCATTCAATCAGCTTCTGTTCTTCACCGAATCCGATTCAGCAGATCTTGTCACTGAGTCATTTATTTGTGTGTGTTCAGATCATGTGAACAGAATATCACAGTGGACGGCCCTGGGTCCATAACCCAGAAGCCAGACCATACTCAGGGAACCCTCCTCTGCTCTTGCTCATTTCTTGAACACCAGGAAGAAATATCTAAGCTCTTCAAAATTTACTAACCGGTGTTTCAGAAGCAAGATAAACAATTCCAGGTTTCTGCTTTTGTTGTCACACGGACGAAGCTTGAAAATGCTGGAACCAGTTGAGAATGTCCGCTCACCCACGTCCATGTTCTCCCCAGGAAGTGTTAAGATGATGGTCTCAATCGGATTCTTCGAAAAAGAATAATCTTTTAATCCATTAATTTCTGGTTTATGGGTCCACCAATTTCCCCTAGGCCTCTGTGTTAGCGCTGACCACAACAGTTTCCCGCAGTCTTCAGCATTTTGTAGCATGTACCTTCGAGGATGACATCAAAAGATCTTCACTGTTAATGTGTGATAATCTACCAATGGAGACAGCTCAGTCCGCGGGGATGGGATAAACACCACGACCCCGCTACTGCTACTTAGTTCATGTGACCAATGCCTTTCCATTTGGTCACCGCGCCCTACATCTGCATTGCATATAAATTGACAAATTTATGGTACTCTCTCGGATTGGTAATCAGGAGCGAGATTGTTTGAATTGTTGAAAAAGTAAGATAAACTGAGAAAATACAGGATATTAAATGGGGAACCAGAAGGGAAAGAGAGAACAGTGAATGATAGTGTTATGACAAAATTTAAATGTCATTGCTGAAGATTCAGAAAATGCTATCATTCACAAACATAGCACAATGTGGAATGTAACTTTTGGTACAAGCAATGCAAGCAGATTGCAAAATCTTAGTCTGAAAATCTTAATCTTTCTGCAACTGTTTTAGTTTTAATGAACGCACACATGGGATTCAGTGCTGTAATGATCTCCTAAACTGTAGAAGGAAATCCTTGCCTTCGAGGATACGGGGGAAAGTTCACTGATTCATCCCTGTAATGGCAGGACTGTCCTCTGCAAGCATATGAGTACAATTATTCAATGATCCATGGAGTTTCCAATAAGAGGTGAAGGGAAAGTCTCCATTCACAAATTAATCATTCAGTAGGACTCAATACACGGACACATGTAGTGATGGACAAAGTGGGCAAGAACACAGAAATACGATACACAATAGCAACGATAATTACTGTGTGAAAAGAATTGAACTCAGATCTATGGTGGCCTTTGGTAATGATATTTACTGTCCAGAACTAGTCTGCTCTGCAATATCTATGATCCTACTATGATGTATTTGAACTTCAGTTACCTTTAGAAATAGCTGAGACTCACTCATGGAGATTTAGTGTAATCATATTTAAAAAGCAAAGAGTTCATCGCATAACTGTGAAATCGGTCACCCTCAGTGTAATCCTTGACCTCGTTCTCCACCAAAGACATGTGAAGAGTTGAGAAAGGGCACAAACGCTGTTTCATGGATAGCTGCTTCATGGATAGCAAGATATTAGGAATCCCAGGGACGGGGTTTACTGAGACATAAAATCATCAGCAAGGATATAAATGGTTTCATCGGTATGATAGAGAGAATGAAGGAGTTTATTCACGAGATGTGGAATTGCTGCACCAGAATCACGCAAGGTTAAACGGAAACAAAAGAGATTTTCACATAATGTGAGGTTTGAAGTGACTAAATCGGGGAAGCTCCCTCTTTCGAGTGAATCTACCAATTCAGTTAGGGCTTCAAAACCACTAGTGAATGATTAAAGAAAGATTGGATGAGAATTTCTTCCATTCAATAAAGTTATTGAAATCCTGGATGACTTTCTAGAAATAAAACGTAGATTTCTGATTTCAGAGTGTTTCAAAAGACGCATGAACTAATATACAAGGAGGGAATTTATCATTGAAAGAAAGGAAAAGTGTGGGTGTGGATTAATTTCGAATTTGTTTATTTTTCAGACACAAAGTCATTTCACGAACACGCACAGCTGAATAAGATTGAGTATAAAAAGTTCATGGACTTGAAAGGTGCAGCGTATTATTCAAGGTGAAGCATTGAAAATGGGGCTGATGTCCTAAAATAACTGCAGACAGAAGTTACATCCAAATGAGTAGCAATTGAATCGTCACTTGGAGACGCAACACCTACTTTAAAGATTTGATCACATTCACATGATGTCAGGTGTATTTCATGCTTTCTTATCTCCACCAAAAACTTTACTCTGTCTTTTATTGTGGTTTTCAACAGCACACCATTTCATCTGAAAGATGCTCAGACTAAAATTGAATACAATATTCGGACGGTCCTATGAGACCAATCTTTTTTTTTTATTATTACAATGACCTTTGCGAGTTTGCAGCAAACTGCATAACATGAAACCAGCTCAACATCTATTTTCCCGGAATTTAACGCAGTGCACATGGGAAACGTCAACATCTGCTGAAAAATCACCTTCGGCTCTTTCTCCACACATGTCTCTTCACGTTTTAAATATTTGCAGAATTTATGTTGATCAAGGAGTCATTATCCAGAAAAGGTCGTTATTCAATCCACAAAAACTGGTAGTTTCCCATAAACGTGGCTTTGCTCAATATCACCTTCCATCCGTACCCCTCGACCCGATGACAAATTGAAGCTGCTCCATGTGAGGCTCAGACCTAAACCTTCGGCACAGCACACCCCACTATACTGGCACAGAGATACCATGCACTGGTCATCTGCAGCACTTTGAGCAACACATTAATGCTTACCTCCACATTCCTGGTTGTACCTTAACGATTGGGAAACCGAGTTTCTCTGATTCCATGCGATTACGCGATCATCTTCACCAATGGTTTTGACTCCGAGTGAGGCAAGTGGTGAGCTTCTTATTGCAAAGATGGGTAGATTGTTAAAATATACAACTTCAACATTTGCCTCCACTAACCCATGAGCTTTTTATTTTGTTTTTCAAATGTAGAAATCTTAAAATCTTCATCTTTAACAGACTCAATGACAGGTCTCCATTGTGTCTCTGGCATCAAATTCCAAAGTGTAAACCCCTCTGAATTCTTCCACCTCAGTCCGCTGTTTGGGAAGTGTTCCTGTTGTGGGAAATGCACTTTCCCGTGTGTCAACTGTTGCTCCCAGTATGTGCTCTGGCACTGCAATCATTTTCCTTCTGACACTTGCTCACTGTGTTGCTGAGATCATACAGTGACTTGGTGTCGCACGGCCCAGGAAAATGATACAGCTCAAGGTTTTTGCATTGTTGAATTCAATTGTCAGTTTAGCCTTATTTCGGATTTTGAAATTGTCAGTTCTGTACACAAGTTCGTGTCAAAAATATCTGAACGGAAGTAAGGTGTTCCGAATAATGACATTGAGCACTATGCGCTCACCTCCAGTCTGGAAAACAATTCGTCACAGACAATTTTACACCTTCTGCTGTCACGGGCTCTTCATTCTGTTGACTTCACATCGCCACAGAATTCAACAGACCTTGTTACATAGTCATTTCTTCAATTTTGTTCAAATCATTGCGAGCAGAGTATCACAGTGGGAGTGCGCTTCCCCACAACCCAGAGGTCAGTCCATATACTTGGAACTGTACTGCGCTAATTATCATTTCGCCAACACCAGGGAGAAACATCTGCTACACTGCATAATTTAAGCAACTCAATTACTCATATGGTCACGTGCTATTAAGCATGTATGACGATGTGGTGGCGAGGTTAAGGTGGTGGACTACTCACCCATTATATTCTACACTGGGGGGTTCAAATCCCACTATCATCGATGTTTTTTGTTGTTGCCATTTTTGGATGACCACAGCTGACTTTTTGAAATTGGAACTCCAATGGTCAGTTTCTATGCATTACGCCATTATAAAATCTCAAAGATTTAATTGGGATAATGAAAAGGTAGGCGTTTCTCTTTTCCAAGTCAAGTTGCTGTGAACTTTTATCGTATGAAAGAAATTCAGGAAAATGAAATAACGAGAGATGCGAAGTGCATGTTTATGCAATGCAATTCTTAATGAGTGTTTTGTCAGATGAAATCTGGAGCAGGTTGGGTGGAAGTGAATCATCTTGGTGAGAAGAGCACTGTGAGACAGCACAAAACAATGCAGATATTTCAAAAAGGGCAGGGGATGTGTGTAGGGGCACAGAGAACTGGCTGCAAATGCACAGTCGAGAATTGCCGTTGTGGGTGCCGTGCATGGGCATAGACAGACTTAAACATTGGTCTCGCCCTTTCCCCTTGGTCGTGGCATTGATGAATGATGGACATAAGAGACAGATAAAGGCAAGATGTGGTAAGCAAGCTCCCTCTCGTTATGCACACACTGGATGCATCACATTGAACTGTGAACAACTGGAGAAGTCAGCATGTTAACTGCAGGGAATGAACCTAACCTGTGTATCAATAACCGCAGATCAATGCAGCATAAACTGAAAAATGATTTCAAGTGTCTTTATACGCATGTCATTAACAGATGTTTCATTCTAATACCTGTGTGGTGGAAAGAAGAAGACACCACATTTCAAGGTGGATGACAACATTAGCAATTTTGTCTTGAAATTGAGATCTATTTGATAATTTCACACAGTGAACAAGTTCAATTTAAATTATACAAATCACATTCCCTCACCTGGAATAAAAGTGTGATTTCATTACAAACATTGTCCTTGCTAAGTAGCAGTTACTCAACATGAAAAATAGGATGCAATTTTTATTGAACATACATCAATTAGCACCAATATCTTACTTCGGATTGACTGCAGTATGCACATGCGTTTAAGAAAGAAAATCTTTTGGAAATAACGATTCGGTGATTCTCATGATGTGGATATTCCACCAATGGTTCCAGTAGTAGAAATGGTCAGTGGGCAGTATTTCTACGATGGTGTAGAGGGGTGTGAGCTGCCAGAGATAAGAGCTCCCACCTCATCTGGAGCAGCGTCTGCTGACATAGACCAGGTAACTTTGTGACATCAGTCTGGGAGTTCCAAGCACACCTGGACTAGTTTTCATTGACATGAAGCAGCAGGGAGCATTGGGACATCAGACTGGTAGATCCAACCTCAACTGGACCGCTTCTACTGACATGGGGGTAGGGAGCATTGTGACATCAGTCTGGGAGCTACAACGTCACCTAGAGCAGCTTCTATTGACATGGAGCAGCAAGGAGCAATGGAACGTCAGGTCGGGATCTCCAACCTAACCTGGAGCAGCTTGCATTTACATGGAAGAGGATGGAATATTGGGACATTAGGCTGTGGAAAGGATATTCAACTATTTTAATCTGAAGTAAAATAGGTTTCAACACCTCAGATGTTAATTGATTTATGAAGAATCTGTCCCGGGAAAATAATTAATTTTGTAGATATTAAAGACAAGTCCTGCAAATGTTCAACTCAGGAAAATACATTGCTACAGAGAGAAATGGGAATGATGTTTCAAGTCTTTGATTTCTTTTCTGGTCGACTCTGCATTGGATTACATCACCGGAATGACTTTTTCACTCATTTCATGTTATTCAGTTTTCTGCAAATACGGAAAGGTCATGAACGTAATATAAAGCTGAAAATTAATGGGAATATAAAATATTGTGATTAGGCTGGCGTTTACCTCTAATTATGGTGGAAACGCAGCAAAGTCAGTTGTAATTTCCTCGATCACTAATTGGCTGATCAGATTGTGAATGGTAGTTTTTTTAAGGATAATTTGAAGTGAATCAACGATGTTGATTTTCTTTGTTCTTTGTTCACCTTGTGAATGTTACTGCTATTGCTCATGTCCTTGTTTACACCACAGCTCTGCAGTGTGTAAAAACTCAGCTGTGCAGCTGGCCAGTGGTACAAACATTCGTACAGCTGGCTAGTTATCAGTTGGTGCAGGTTCGACTTTTACTTGGAGCAGTCGCATTGTGGAGATTCATCACACATCCAAACTAATCTTTCTTGCTCCACTGAGATGGAGTATATTTGAAATTTTCATCTCTACGAACGAAAATGATTTCACTGTCTTCGATCAGTTAAACATTACCAAGAACAATCAGAGTTAAAGATTATACAACACCAGATTGTATCGAATAGGTGTATTTGAAAACACCAGTGTTCCATACGCTGCTTCTTCATCAGGTGGTTGTCAACTGTGGGACTCTAACCTGGCTTTGTGTGATTAATAAATTTGTCCACCCCAGTCCAATACCAACACCTCCAAGTCATGGGTAACATCGACACCACGAACGGTCGGTTAAAGTCCAGATGATCTTCCAAAAGATCGCGCATGTTGACACACACATCAATTTTCTGAAGAAAGACACCCAGCTCATGAAGGAGCGGCTCTCCGAAAGCTAGTGTTTCCAAACAAACCTGCTGGACTATGCCCTGATGTTGTGTATTTTTTTTAACTTTGTCTACCCAACTCAAACACTGGCAATTCCATATCATAGAGAACATCAGTCATGTCGCAGCGCTGTCAGAGAAAGCAATCCTGGAAAACCCCAAACATTGCTCATAGGTACGTTTCGTTTTCAGAAACCAACCCACTCAATCGCTGAGACTCAGTTTTGAAAGTTTTTTGAAACTCTTTCGAAGTGGAATCAGATGATAATGATGAACTTTCCGACTGTGCAGGGAGAGGGAAGACACTTTTCCATTCTTTCAAGGGCTGGGGTATTGACTAATCTAAGATATTAAACAGATTCCTGGTAGAGCTGCTTTCTCTGCCCCAGGAACAAGAAGTCCTGATTTAGGAAGTCAAGAAGTTAAAAATCGCACAACACCAGGTCATAGTCCAACAGGTTTAATCGGAAGCATTAGTATTTGGAGGGCTGCTCCTTCATCAGGTGGTTATGGACTACACACTTGTAAGATACAGAATTTATTGCAAAAGGTTACAGTGCGACGTAACTGAAATTTTACATTGAAAAATAACTTGATTGTTTGTTAAATCTTCCATCTGTTAGAATGACTCCGTTCGGTTCACTTCTTTCTTATGTAAATCGCAAAACTTTCCTTTAATAGTTACATTCTCAGGAGAACTTTAACAATTAATGTCAACCCAGCTAATATGTTGAAGGTGTTAGTCCCTGTGTGCTGTGTCCGTGCCATAATGTTTAAACTGACGCTAATCCTAAAAAAAAACACGCTGCAGGCAAAGATGCTCAACAGGCAGGTATGCCCCTTCGCAGTTGAGGAGCACTTCAGTGGTCCAGGACATTCGTCCTCGGACCTTCGGGTGACCATCCTCCAAGGCGGACTTCGGAGCAAGCAGCAGCTGAATGTGCCTGAGAAGAGGCTGATAGCTCAGTTCGGTACCCATGGTGATGGCCTCAACCGGGACCTTGGGCTCATGTCAATGTACAGGTGATCCCATTACCCTATCTACACAAACAGACCCTCCTACACACACATACACACACACACACACACACACACGCATATATGTTTGTGGAGTGAATTTGCACTTGCAAAGTTACATCGTAATTTGCTCAAAAACTGCATGAATCCATGTAAGTCTCTGTTAACTCATTTTATAAAATTAGAATCATTCTAAACATTATGGAATAGAGAGCAGCACACGGGGGCTGACACCAATTGTTAAAGTTCACCTGAGAATGTAACTTTAAAATAAAAAGTTTTGCGCTTTACATATGAAAGAAGTGAAGCTAACATGGTCATTCTAACAGATCGGAGACTTAGCAAACAATCAAGGTAATTTTCAATATATAATTTCAGTTACATCACTCTGTAAACTTGTGCTATAAATTCTGTGTCTTACAATTGTGTACTCCACAACCACCTGATGAATGAACAGTGGTCCAAAAGCTAGTATTTCCAATTTAGCCTGTTGGAATATAACCTGGTGTCGTGTTATTTTCAAATTTGCACACCCCAGTGCAAAATCTGCATCTCCAAGTCTTTCAATCCGAGGCACTCTGGTCACAGATCCAACCTTTGTGCATTCAACTTATTAAATCCTTGAAAAGAACTGAATGTTTCAGTAATGATCATTTTTGTAGTACTGAGTCAAAGCAGGCAAACGCAACTGCTTTTAACGTTTATTCCCATTTGCATTCATCTCCGATATGAAATTCTCACTGACTCTGACAGCACTGATACCTTTGCTGTTTTGTAATGTCAGGAATCCATGTTCAATTTCCGACTTTCATAAGGAACAAAAAATATTTTTTCCCTGACTGGAAATAAACATTGGGAAATAGCAGTGAGACAGCTGCATTTCAACACTTTCGCAACAAGGAAGACAGATGCAATGCTTGCAAATTTTCTTGGTAACTTTGTTTTTACCTTATTGGTTCAGTTGAAAAATGACACTCATTGAGTTTTTTAAAACATGGCGAATGGCCCTTCAGCCATTCAGCATCATCATCAGTCATCAAACATCTGGCTTGTAAACATTCAAGTCTTCAGTTAAATTGTTATTCAATTTCTTAAGGGCTTAAGTGGAACAAAAACATCTCTGTGAACTAACAGTTCTGAAAGACAAACTCTTTCTCAGAGCCGTTTGTCAGTTTTCCTCATGATGCTGCGGAAAATGTTTCTGCGCTCACATCTGAATTGGTGTTTTTCAGCTTCCTTTTTCTTTCTATTAAATGGTTTAGGTTCCAGTACAGATACAAGGTGCAGGTTGCGGAAGTCACGTGTTTGTACTTTCACTGACACTCTGTCTCAGCGGGAGCTGCAGACCATCCCCACGCTGATTCAGACAGCACTGTCCTTCCTGTGACATGTCCCATGGCGAATGGAAGGACAGGCATTAATAACCCGCACTTCGGAATGTAGCGACAGTTTTAAAACATTTGCGCTGCCCCGGCGAGAAATTGAGCTCCTATCTCCCGCATAACATGCGGCGACACTAACAACTATATTACCGAGGACAACAGTTTCAAAGGAGACCCTTCAGCCCGTTGTATCTCCAGTTGTCAAAATCAACTGCTTAATGACTAGAATCGTTTAGCCCATAGCCTTATAGGTATTGGCAGAACATATTCATATCTGAATATTACTTCAGGTTAAAAGGGTCCCTGCCTCTGTGACCCTGACAGAAACAGTGCTGCAAATTCCAAAACCTGCCGGCCTATAACGCTTTTCCACACATCTACTTAAAACTTTCAGTCTTTCTCATTAAATTTGTGCCCCCCTGTGATCGATCTCTTCCGTCGATGGGAAACGTTACGTTCAGTCTACCTGATCCACACCCCTCATTATTTTGTATATCTGAACTATGCCTTTTCACAAATGCCCCTGCACGGTGACAAACAACTCCGGTCTTACATGTCTCTCTTCCTGACTGAATCTCTTCAGCCTCGACACTATCCGAGTGAATATCTCCTGCACCTTTCCCAGTGTGATCACATTCCTGGACTTATGCGAATTGCAGACAATTGTCTAGGTCGAGTCAAATGAACCTTTTTTTAACATTCTGCACCAGCATGCGGTGCGTCTCTGCAGCATATATTGCCAAGCGGTCTGGAGTCACATGGAGTCCAGAGAAGTTAAGGACGGTAGATTCCTTCCCTCAAGGCCTTCAGTGAAACAGATGGGATTTTCGGACAACGGATTTAGCGCATTCTTAATTGGAAGTATTTCTTGCATTTATATTCTATCGTCGTCTTGGCATGGTGAGAATCGAACCCGTCTCCACAGAACGTGACCTGGCCTTTTGTGTGAACAATCCAGCGATAATACCAGTAGGCTATTGCAGAAAGCCGTCATGGCTGATCTTTTCCAATAGAGTCTCTTCTCCCCAATTATTCTCTGTGTCCACTTATTGAGCCTCACGCTCCAATAATCTCTGGTCCATGTCAGTAAAAGCTGCTAAAAGAGAATTGATCTCACAGCCACGATATCCAAACGGATCGAATGATTTGAAGGTGCCAATGAAAAGATTGAGGCATGGTCACCCAGTAACAGTGAGTGCAACGGCACAGACTGGACGGTATCAACGTGTGTTAGATTGTGCAATGCCTCAATCAAATGGGACGAGGGACAGGAAAGAGAGTTAGGGCGAGTGGGAGGAAGAGACATCTTCCAGAACTTTTGGGTTTAAATGCTGATACATGAAACACTGAATTATCAGAGAACGAAATTCGATGGAAAACAAATCATCACCTCGGAGATCATTATCATGGAAAAACGAGTTATTTCTTACCGTATTTCCGCAAAAGTAAAACTTTGAGAGAACTGACCGCTATGAAGTGGATTTGGTACGAAGTCGCGGCAACCACAACGCAGAAAACAAAATACTAAATGGTTACAGCACTCCACAGACCACGCTGAAAACTGCAGTTAGTATGGTAGTAGAGCAAATGTCAGGAAGAATATACAATATCAGGACTGAATGACAGGCATGTGGGAACTCTGAATGGGCTGAGTCTTTAACTTTAACGTCCCCAGAGTCTGTGGAGAATCCATGAATGAGAGTGTTGGAGAATGGGATTTATGAAACTCTCCAAACTCATGGGACAGTACAGGATACGCTTCAATAGCATTATAGTTTAACATCGGCTACTTCATCACTTTGCCCACACAAGGCAATACCAACTGCTGCACGCAATCACACTTCATTCCAGTTCTCGACTGAAGCAGGCATGAAGATCCAATTGGAAGTTGGGATGGAATGACGGGAGAGTGGCGCGTGTATTTCCGAGGCTGGGACTGCTCCTGGTCAAAAACGAGGTGGAAGGGAATGCTTGCCCCCATTTATAATATTATAGCCATAAGCAGTACATGTTGTTGGCGCAACCAACTGGTGTATCTAAAGCGTGTTGAACATTTAACTTTGGGGTGACAATGTTCGAAATTTCATTTTCCTATTTGGATCAATGTTCTTGACATTGGCAGTAGCAGCTGCTTATGCTTGCATCAGCTGAGGAACAGTTTCTTCTTCCCAGTAAATACTGCAACCTGGAGAAGGTTGTGTTGTGGTTATATAATAAATGAGTCATCCTTGGGGACTCAGACACGGATCTGGTAATGTTAAAGTTCGACGAATAAAACCTGAAATGAAAGACTGACCTCAGGAACAGAGAACATGCCTTTAATTTCCTGCAACCCCATTCATGCATGACCCTTATGCAGGGGATGCTACCAGCTTTGCCCAATCCTGCCTACTTGTGATTCCTGGTGCAGAACAACATAGCTGACCCTTAATCCGAGAATGTCGACGCTGTAGGTAGGCTGGACATTCGGCCCATTCCAGTCGACACCATCCCTCCGAAGCACATCCTATCAGACCCACACTCCATACCGATTCCGTTCCCCTTCATTTCCCATGGCTGATCCCAGTAACCTGCACACCTTCAGACTGTGGGAGGAAACTCACACAATCAAAGAGAGAATGTGCAAACTGCACACAGTCACACAAGACTGGGATCGAATCCATGTCTCTCGTGCAGAGAGGCAGCAGCGAATCAGAATGAACAACAAATGCTGTCCTGATCAGCGACATCCACACGCTGTGGGTATATCAGGAAGAATAAAAACACATTCAAAAATGGACAAAGGGACTTATGTCTGCGTGGGCATGATTTGAGCCAATCATTCATCCTGGGTAGATACAAGGACACCGATATCACAGAGAAACCAGCGCAATGCGGGATTCAATTACCTGTTGCAGTAGAAACTCATTTACTCAGTCAAACTGGGGACAGTCTGTTCAACAGTCCCGTGTGTGGGAAGGGCTCTATGAGTAATAAAAACTCCAGAGTAACCAGCAAGATTACATATCCCAGAAGGAGATCAACTAAACTGTCAACGCTGCTGTTAATTCCAACCAGCTGCCGGTTTCATAGCGTCAAAGTCAAGACTCGAACAGCATGAAAACAGGCCTTTCACTCCTACCAGCTCATACTGAACATAATGCCGCACTAAACGAGTCGCATCTGACGGCTCTTGTAATTGCTGAGGGTTAATAATGCCCTTGTAATAATATTACTGCATTGTTAATATGAATGTCCAGATATACTTCTCTGGACACCGGTTCAAATCCTGGCATGGCAAATGCTGGAATTTTATTACAATAAATACCTCGAGTTGAAGAGTCTAATGATGATGTTGAATCAGTTGTTGTAAATCTGATTCACTAATGCCTGATAGGGAAGGAAACTGCCATACTTATCTGGTCTGGTATATGGCTCCAGATTCATAATATCGTGGTTGATCCTGAACTCCCCTCTGGGCAATAAATAATGTACTAGGCATAAATGAATAGCTTTTTTCTAATCCCACGGAAATTTTCCAATGCATTTATCGATCCAAATATCCTGTAAATGTTGTAAATGTACTTTCATTCATCACTGCCTCAGGAAGTGAATTGCACACATAAACCATCCTCTGTTAAAAACAGCCTCTCATGTCTTATTTTAAATATCTCTCTTTTCATCTGAAACATTTACCCTCTCGTCTTGAAGTGTCACTGCTTGGAGAAAAGACAGTTAAAGTTAATTCTATTCGAACTCTCAATAATTTATAAATTTCTATCTGGTCGCCTTTCAAACTCCAGTTCTCGTGTGAAAATATTCTCAGCCTATACAGCCTTTCATTGTAACTCAAACCTTCCCCACTACCAATATGCTGATACACGTCTTCTAAACCTACTCCAGCTGAATAATTTCCTTGCTATTACTGGGCGATAAGAACTGGACACAGTACTCCAGAAGAGGCTTCACACAATGTCCTATTCCATTCAACATGACGTACCAACTCCTACGCTCAAAGGACTGTGCAACGCAGGAAAGAAGGCAATTTTTTATTAACCATTCTGTCTATATGTGAAGCAAACTAAAAAGAAATATTTAACTGCATCCCGGGCCTCCGTTTTCCACAACATTATGCAACGCCCTAGCACTAATTGTATAAACCCTTCTCTTATTTGATGTAGCAAAACGCAATACCTTCCATTTATCCAGATTGAACTCCATGTGAAATATTTCAGCCCAAAGACGCATTGGATTAAGATCCTTCTGGAAACTTAGATCACCTTCTTTACAGTCTCCAATTCTGGTGTCCTCTACAAGCTTGTGAACCATGGCTTCTATGAGTTCGATTGTTTTCTCATACAGGTCAATGATTTATGCTTATTTGTCGTGGCCATCATTTCGCAGTTTGAAAATCAGGTAACAATTAGTCATGTCGTTAACCATGGGGAAGAAAGCCAAAGACTGCAGGGAAATTGGAAACAATTGGTAAGAAAATGTGCTGAAAGGAGTTCAATCCAGTGAAGTGGGTGATAATGAATTTGGAGAGGAACAATGATAAATGTGTGAATACTGAGTGGTTTAAAGTAATAAAAGATAAATTGGAGTAGACATTCAACAATCTTTGAAGGTGATTGGACAAGGGATCAAGTGGTCTCAAGGGGTTGGAGATACTTTCTGTTCTTGACCGCAGGTGGGAATATAAAAGCAGGGAAACTTTAGCAAAGGCCTATTCAATGGCCTATTCAAGATCAATGAACAGGGTAACCAGTTGGACGGAAGTGCGTACTGCAGGTGCTGGAAATCAGAATCAAGATTGGAGGGGTGCTGAAGAAACATAGCAGGTCAGGCACCATCCGAGTTGCAGAAAAAAAAATAACGTTTCAGGAAAAAGCCCTTCATCAGGAATAAAGCTGGGAGCCTCGAGGGTGGAGAGATAAACGGGAGGATGGGTCTGGGAAGAATTTAGCTGAGAGTGCAAGAGGTGGATGGAGATGGGGTAAAAGGTGATAGGTCGGAGAAGAGGGTGGAGCGGATAGGTACGAAGGAAGACAGACAGCTGGGACAGGTCAGTAGGATGGTGCCAAGTGAGAAAGTTGGAACTCGGATAAGGTGGGCGTGGGGAGATGAGGAAACTGGTGATGACCAAGTTGATGCCCTGGTGTTGAAAGGTCCCAAGGTGGAAGATCTGGCGTCCAGTAGTGAGGGAATGTCCGTGGAGGAGACCCAGGAACTGCATGTCCTTGGGAGAGTCGGTGGGGGGGATGGTGGTTGATGTTTTTGGTCATGGGGCATTGGGGTTGAATGTTGCGGGTGCCCTGGAAATGTTCTCTGAAGCGCTCTGCGAGAAGGTGTCTGTTGGCCCCAATGTAGAGGAGACCGCATCGCGAGCAACAGATGCAATAAATGACACGTGTGGAAGTGCACATTTGATGGATGTGGAAGGCTCATTGGAGCCTTAGAAGGATGTGAGAGGGAAGATGTTGGTACAGGTTTTGCAATTCCTGTGGTGGCAGGGGAATGTGCCACGGGGGGAGGATGGGTCATTGGAGGGCTTGGACTTGACTAGGTAGTCGTGGATGAAGCAGTTTTTGTGAAAAGTGGATAGGGGTGGGGCGGGAAATATATCCCTCGAGGTCAGTGTTGCTGACACTTTTTACAAACCCACTGATCCCCACAGCTATCTGGATTATACCTCCTCCCACAACACCTCTTGAGCAAATGTTATCCTGTATTCCCAATTCCTCCACCTTAATCGCATCTGCTCCCAAAGGTCCAGCTCCACCACAGAACACACCAGATAGCCTCCTTCTTTAAAGACCGGAATTTCCCCTCCGATGTGGTTGAAGATGCCCTCCAACGCATCTCATCCATTTCCCGTACCTCCGCCCATGAACCCCACACCTCCAACCACAACAAGGACAGAACCTCCCTGGTCCTCATCTTCTAGCCCTCCAACCTCTGCAAAAGTCACACCATCCACTGACAGTTTCGCCACCTCGAAACGGATTCCACCACCAGGGATATGTTCCCCTTCAAAGTTTGGGAGAAGATTTGTAGCTCAGGTGCTTGTTGTTGTGGTTCTGTTCGCCGAGCTGGGAATTTGTCTTGCAAACGTTTCGTCCCCTGTCTAGGTGACGTCCTCAGTGCTTGGGAGCCTCCTGTGAAGCGCTTCTGTGCTGTTTCCTCCGGCATTTATAGTGGCCTGTCTCTGCCGCTTCCGGTTGTCAGTTCCAGCTGTCCGCTGTAGTGGCTGGAAATTGGGTCCAGGTCGATGTGTTTGTTGATAGAGTCTGTGGATGAGTGCCATGCCTCTAGGAATTCCCTGGCTGTTCTCTGTTTGGCTTGCCCTATAATGGTAGTGTTGTCCCAGTCGAAATTTTGTTGCTTGTCGTGTGTGTGGCTACTAAGGATATCTGGTTGTGTCGTTCCGTGGCTAGTTGGTGTTCATGTATACGGGTCGTTAACTGTCTTCCTGTTTGTCCGATGTCGTGTTTTGTGCAGTCCTTGCATGGGATTTTGTACACTACATTGGTTTTGCTCATGTTGGGTATCGGGTCCTTCATTCTGGTGAGTTGTTGTCTGAGCGTGGCTGTTGGTTTGTATGCTGTTATGAATCCTAGTGGTATCAGTAGACTGCCTGTCAGTTCATAAATGCTCCTGATGTATGGTAGTGTGGCTAGTACTTTGGGTTGCGGCATGTCCTCGTTCCGTTGTCTCTCCCATTCCTAGACGTGATGTTACAGAGAACAACGAAAGGATAATTCACCACAAAGGTTTACAGGGAAGTCACACACACAGACCAATTCCTAAACTATGAAAGCAACCACCCCACCACACACAAACGAAGTTGCATTAGGACACTATTCAAAAGGGCCACAACACACTGCAGCACACCAGAACTGCAAAAAGTGGAAGAGGCACATCTATACAAGGTATTCGCCAAAAACGGATACCGTCACAATTTCATCAACAGATGCCTAAGGAGAGACAACGGAACGAGGACATGCCGCAACCCAAAGGACTAGCCACACTACCATACATCAGGAGCATTTCTGAACTGACAGCCAGACTACTGCGACCACGAGGATTCATAACAGCACACAAACCAACAGCCACGCTCAGACAAAACTCACCAGAATGAAGAACCCGATACCCAACATGAGCAAAACTAATGTAGTGTACAAAATCCCATGCAAGGACTGCACAAAACACTACATCGGACAAACAGGAAGACAGTTAACGACCCGTATTCATGAACACCAACTAGCCACGGAACGACACGACCAGCTATCCGAAGTAGCCACGCACACAGACGACAAGCAACATGAATTCGACTGGGACAACACTACCGTTATAGTGCAAGCCTAACAGAGAACAGCCAGGGAATTCCTAGAGGCATGGCACTCATCCACAGACTCTATCAACAAACACATCGACCTGGATCCAATATACAGCCACTACAGCGGACAGCTGGAACTGACAACCGGAAGCGGCAGAGACAGGCCACTATAAATGCAGGAGGAAACAGCACAGAAGCGCTTCACAGGAGGCTCCCAAGCACTGAGGATGTCACCTAGACAGAGGACGAAACGTTTGCAAGACAAATTCCCAGCTTGGTGAACAGAACCACAACATATGTTCCCCTCCCCACCCCTATCCACTTTCCGCCAAGACCATTCGCTCTGTGACTACCTAGTCAATTCCACACCAGCAAATGACCTACCCTTCCCGCTTGGCAACTTCCCCTGTCACTGCAGGAATTGCAAGACCTGCACCCACATCTACCTCCCCACTTCTGTCCAAGGCTCTAATGGAGGCTTCCACATCCATCAAAGTTTCTCCTGCACTTCCACACATGTCAGTTCTTGTATACGTTCCTCCCGGTGTGGTCTCCTCTTAGTTGGAGAGAGGAGATGTGCTCTCACAGAGCACTTCAGCGAATATTTACAGGATACCCGCAAGAATCAACCCCAGTGCCCCATGACCAAACAATTCAACTCCCCCTCCAATCTCCCGAGGACATGCAGGTCCTGGCCTCCTGTATCGCCACTGTCTCATGACCCGATGCATGGAGGAAGAAAGCCTTATCATCCGCCTGGGGACCTTTCAACCCTATGGCATCAATTTGGACTTCACCCGTTGCCTCATTTGCTCTCCCCCTACCTTACCCCAGTTCCCACCTTCCAGCTCAAAACTATCCGCCTGACTTGCCTCAACTGTGCATCTTCATTCCCACCTGTCCACTCCACCTTCTTCTCTGACATATCATGTTCACCCCCCGCCTGCATCCACTTACAGCACTCTCAGCTACCTTCTCCCCAGCCCCACACCCTTCCCATTTATCTCTCCATCCCATATGCTCCCAGTCTCATTCCTGAAACCTTTGCCTGAAACGTCCATTCTTCCTGCTCCTCAAATGCTGCCGGACCTGCTGTGCTTCTCCAACACCACTCTAATCTTGAGGGAGTCAGTTGCTTGAGAGGGTTTTCGGATATTTTCTATTGTTGACCACAGGCTGTGGATGATAGCAGAACGTTAGCAACCACCAGTTTAGGGAACAGCTAAATGACTGAGCACAAGTCTGGTCATCGCATAAATCAACATTTTTCTTAAAATTGTAAGATAAAAGATGGAAGGCTGAAGTATGCAACTTTGCCCATCAAGACCGTTTCACCAATGAGTTTATCACTGATTCCTTTCCAAGTCAGAGTGCTATGGGCCTTGGAGGGAACTTGTAAATGTTGACATTTAATTGCATCATCCAAACTTGTCCTTGTCGTCAGTACAGCTGTTGTGCTTTGAAGGTTCTGTCAAACATGCCCGAATGACTTACTGCAGTGCATCTTGCAGTTGGTGCACTCTGCTGCAATTGCGCCTTAACGTGAAGGGAATGAATATTGCAGGTGTTGAAGAGGGCACACTCAAGTGACTACATTGTCCCGGACGGTGTCCAGTTCCTTAAGTGTTATTGAAGTTACACCCATATAGGCAAATGGAGAGAGTTATGTTCCTCGTCTCATTTGTGCCTTGCCAACGATGGAGGATTCACGGAGCAATGAGTTGAGGTTCTCGTCAAAAGAATGTCTCAAGAACATGGTGTTGTTGTCAAAGTGTTTATGTATCCAGATTCGATACGTTTTTCCCCGAAATAATAGCTCTGTGGACGATTACACGGGGTAATTTGTTTACAGTAAAGTTATTGAATGTCAATGCGATATGATTAGATTCTCATTTCTCAGAGTGATCATTACTCTATTTCGTCCTTGTGTGGACCAATCTGATTCCAGTCGCTGTCTGATTTCAAGATCCAATTCCCGTCTGTGCTTGAAATTTCAACCGTTTCCTCGCATAAATGTCTCCACCTGCCTTCATAATATGTAAGGACGCTAGAGGGGACAGCAGATATTTACGGACATGTTACCAACACTGGAGAAAATGTAGCTTCTTGGAATGATTGGTTAGGCTGGAATTATTCTCCTTGAAACAAAGAGAGGGAGGGGAGCTCTATAATCACATAATAACATTTATAAACGTTCAATATTCATTGACAGGGTAGTTACGGGCTGGTGGTTCACCCTCTGGTATGAGGAGAGCACCAGAGGACATGAACTCAGAATTAGATATTGCCGATTTAATTCAGAAATGCGGGGTAATTTCTTTGCTCAGGGGCTAATGAATCGGTAGAACTCCTTGCCGAAATTGTTCTTGAGGCTGAGTTGTTGTGTATTTTCAAACTGTGCCAGATAGATATTTAACCAGAAAGGCGATGAAGCTTTGTCGAGGCAATGCTGGAGAATGGAGTTGAGGATTATCAGATCAGCCATTAGTTCGTTGAATGATGGAGCTGACTCGAGGGGCTGAATGGCCGACTTCCAATCCTACATCATTTGGTCTAACGCCTTATTTCATTGATATCTTTAGAATTCTGAAAGGATGGGATGAAGTGATAGAAAAGGTTTTCAAACTGATCAGGCAGATCAGGAACTAGGCTCATAAATTCATAAACAAGAAATGTGCTGTGGCCTGGAGACAACAAATGGCACTGGGCACACCGCAGATGGGTATGTGCAGATGTTGTGATTGCTAAAGAAAATTGGTAGATCTAATATTGTTGCCAACTTGGTGATCACGCTGGATGATGGATCGCGGTATGATTCACACAGCAAGATGTTGTTAAAGAATGAAAGGTTCGTTTCATTGGAAAAGTTTTCTGCGGTTCCAATTCAATTGACTGTTTAAAATACTGATCAGAACTTTGTGTGGAGTATTACACTAAAATTCACAAGCCCACTGGATAAACTATTCCACCCGATCTCTCCTTATTTGTTCCCCTTTCAACATCGAAGGAGGCCCTTCAGCCTGTTGTGGCCGCACTTGTCAAACACAACTGCTTAACGACCTGAATCAAGTATTCCATCGTTTAGCCCATAATCTTACATGTTTTGGCATCACAAATTAACATCTCAATTTTTTTTTCAGGCCTCTCTGACCCTTTCTGCAAATCTACTCAAACCTTTCTGCCTTTTCCCGAAATCTCCTGGCCCCAGTGTTCGATCTCTCCATCAATAAGAAACACTTCTTTCAGTCTATCCTATCCATATCCCTCAGTATTTAGCACATCTCAGTCATGTCTTCTCTAATCTCCTCTGCTCGGTGACAAACAACCCCAGTCTGTCCAATCTCTCCTCACAACTGAAACTCTTCAGCCCAGACAATATCCCAGTGAATCTCTACTGCAACGTTCCCAGTGCGATCACATCCATGCAGTACTCTGAATTTAAGAACTGCACACAGTAATCTAGCTGGGGCCAAATGAACTTTTTTTCTATTCTGTTACATTATGAGGGCGTCGCTGGGTCGGCAGTATTGATTGGTATCCCGAATGGCAGAGTGGGCATTTGAAACTCAACCATATTGTAGTGAGTCTGGAGTCACATGGAGGCCCAAACAGGTAAGAATGGCAGTTACATTCCTTAAATGACGTCAGATGGTTTTGTTGTTTTCAACAATTGGCTGTGGATTTATAGGAGTTATTAGATTCGTAATTCCAGATATTTATTGAATCCCAATTCTACTACCGAGCATGGTCGGAGTCAAACCCCAGTCCGTGGTGTCTGAATAAACAGACAAGTGTTCAGTGGGAATCGTGTTCGGGCATTGCAGAAAAGCAGTGAATCTGATCTTATCCAATGAAGTCGCTTTTCCCCGATACTGTCCTGTGCCATTTTCCTGACCCTGACACCCCCCCCCCCCGCCCACCTCCAATAATATCTGGTCCATGTCAGTAAAAGCTACTACATGAGTATTGATCACACAACAGTGGTAACCAAATGGATGAAATGGTCGACAGGTCCCGATAGTGGGGTCGGGGCACATTCACCCAGCAACAGTGACACCAGCCATCGACTGATCGGTATCAATGGGAGAGTCTGTATTAGATTCTGCAATGCCTTATTGAAATAGGAAATGACTCCGCAAACACATGATGAAAGAGCAGCTCTCCGAAAGCTAATGCTTCAATGAAACCTGTAAGACCATAACCTGCTGTTGGGTCATTTTTAACTTTGTACTCCATAGTCCAACACTGGCATCTCCAAATTAATGAAATGGGGGTATGGGATGGAAAGTTCGGTTAGTGATCGTAGGAGGGAAGAAATCTCTGAGAACGGGTGGGTTTGAATTCTGACATATGAAACACAGAGATGTGAGTGAGCAGAGCTTGAAGGGAAAAAAAATCACCTTGGAGAAAATCAAAACTTTAAAACAACTGATTCCTTTGTGTTTCACAAAAGACTGGGACACATAGAGCAACGACTGCCGTGACTCGGATACGAACCGAGGTGGCTGTGGCCACAACGCAGAGGACTAACCCCTATACAATCACAGCAACCCACAGACGAACACAGCAAGCTTACCCAATACGTACAGTATCATAAGGAATGTTAGGAAGAGCACCAAATGCACAATATCAGTGCTTAGCGAACAGTAGCAGATATTTGGGAACTCAGAATGGTTTGACGGTTTAACATCGATTCCCCTCGTGGCTGTGTTGATTCTATCATTAATGTGTTTAGGGCTGAGATAAATAGATTTCTCCAAAACATCAAAGATTCCGGGGAAAGTGCAGCTTTTCTTACCTGCACATCCACCAATATCATTTATTGTATCCGTTGCTACCGATGCGATCTCCTGTACATTGGGGAGACTGGGCTCCACCGAGAAGAGCGCTTTAGGGAACATCTCTGGGACACGCGCACCAATCAACCACCCTGCCCTGTGGCCCAACATTTCAACTCTCCCTCCCACTCTGCCGAAGATATGGAGGTCTTGGGCCCCCTTCAACGCCGCTCCCTCACTACCAGACACCTGGAGGAAGAACGCCTCATCTTCCGCCGCAGAACACTTCAACCCCAGGGCATCAATGTGGACTTCGACAGTTTCCTCATTTCCCCTTCCCCACCTCACCCCATTTCCAAACTTCCAGCTCAGCACTGTCCCCATGACTTGTCCTGACTTGTCCTACATGCCGAATATCCATTCCACCCTCACCCCCGACCTATCACCTTCATCCCCTCCCCCACTCAACTATTGTACTCTGTGCTACTTTCTCCCCACTCCCACCCTCCTCTCACTTATCTCTCCACCCTTCAGACTCTCTGCCTGTATTCTTGATGACGAGCTTCTGCCCAAAACGTCGATTTTCCTGCTCCTCGGATGCTGCCTGAACTGCTGTGCTCTTCCAGCACCACTAATCCAGAATCTGATTTCCAGCATCTACAGTCATTGTTTTTACCAAGCTTTTATTCAAATATATAGTTCAATAGCAATGCAGTTTAACATCGGTTACTTCTCGATTTTCCCAACACAAGGCAGTAACCAGTGCTGCCACATAGTCCCAGTTCCCCGCCCCAGAATCAGAGGAACTGAGTGGCGCAGTCGCGAAGAAACAACTTGAAATCAAGATGGGAATGAGGTTGCAGAGATACTTGATGGCTCAAGTGACGCAACCGGAGAATGCACGGTGTTTCAATGATGGTTTAGAGGCGCAAGCAATTCCGAGGTTGGGAGTCCTTCTGGTCAAAGGCGGGGCAGAAGGGAAAATCTGTTCCCGTTTATAATAACAGCAATCTACAGTGCATCTTACTGAGACAGCTGTGTGCCACAACTGGAGCGAGGGCAGCTGGTTTGAAGTTTAATTT
Organism: Chiloscyllium punctatum; assembly: GCF_047496795.1. Taxonomy (NCBI): domain Eukaryota; kingdom Metazoa; phylum Chordata; class Chondrichthyes; order Orectolobiformes; family Hemiscylliidae; genus Chiloscyllium; species Chiloscyllium punctatum. The sequence goes on from NC_092751.1 coordinate 33,530,815, forward strand.
TGCTTCACTATCACGCACTTCCCTGGAATGAATTGCTTTCACCAGTTTTATTTCCAATTGCTTGATATCTCCCTGCAGTCTGCGGCTTTCTTCCTCATGGTTAATTGCATGACCAACTGTTGTGTGAGCTGCACACTGCTAAATCACGGCCACTAAAAGTAAATATGAATCATTGATCTATATGAGAGAACAGTGGAACTCACTGCAGGCATGCTTCGGAGGTTTGCAGGCGAGACCAGTATTGTAGACAGTGAGGAAGATTATCTAAGTTTCAAAAGAATCTTAATCCAATGAGTCGTTGTACTGAAAAATGTAACATGGAGTTCAATCTGGATAAATGGAAGGTATTGCATTTTGGTACAACATAAAGAGTATGGCTTTGCGTATGTTGGAGAACAGGGAAGCTCGGTGTGCAGGTACATAATTCCTTGTAATTTGCATTACCAACAGACAAGATGGTTCAAAGGCATTTAACATACTTCCCTTCATTGCTCAGTTCTTTGTGTATAGCAGTTGGGACGTTATGTTGAAGTTTTGCAGGACATTGATGCGGCCCTTTCTGGAATATCATGTCCAGTTCTGGTCGCCCAGTTGTGGGAATGATATTATTCAGCTGTAGGAGGTTCACAAAAGGTATGCACGCCTGTTGCCAGTGGAAGTTTTGAGTTTTAATGAAAGGCTGGATAGGTTGAGACTATTTTCAGATTCGAGATTGGGGTGCTGAAAAACCACATCAGGTAAGGCAGCATCCGAGGTGCAGGAGAATATTTTTTTTCACGCAAGTGTCGTTCATCAGGCTCTTCCCCGAAACGTCGATTTTCCTGCTCCTCAAATGCTGCCTGATCTGCTGTGCTTTCCCACCACAACATTCTCGACTCTGATCTCTCATCTGCAATTCTCACTTTCTCCTAGTTGAGACTGTTTTCACTCGAGGTTAGGGGTTTGAACGGCGACCTGACAGAAGTTTATGAATTGTTGAGAGACAAGTTTCGAGTTAACGATACCGGCCTTTTCCCAGGATGGGGATTTCAAGACTAGAGGGCATATGTTTAAGATGAATGAGATTTTTTTTAATGAAAAAGACATGTGCCGCAATTTTATAGGGAATGTGTTTTACGTGTGTAATTAATTTGCTGAGGAAGTGATGGATGAGGGTATGTTTGCAACATTTCATGGACAATTAATTCCAAACATGAATGGGAAATTCTGATTTTTAAAATAAATTTATTCATGCCGAGTACGTTAGTTATTTCCCAGAGGGCATTTAAGAGTCAACCACGGTATCATCCATCTGGAGTCTCCTGTGGGACAGAGCAGATGAATATGGCAGTTTGCTTCCAGAACTGGCATGAGTGAATCAGATGGGATTTTCCACACAACTGATTCAGGGCATCACAAGACTGTTCAATTCCAGGTGCTTATTGAATTCAAACTCCACCATCTGTCATGCCAGGACCTGAACTCTTTGTCCCCAAAATATTCCCTGGGTTTTGGATTAACAACACAGTAATAAAACTACAAGGGCATTATCACCACTCAGCGGGTACAGGAGGAGGCAGACGGGAATGGGTTAGTTTGGCAGTATGTTCAGCATGGATCGGTTGGACTGACAGGCCTGTTTTCATGTTGTATGACTCTGATTGACGCTATGGAGCAGGCAGCTAGTTGGGATTAAATGCGCATTGACATCATAATCGAACACCTGATGGGATATGTAGTCTTGCTGGAGTCTCCGGAGGTTGTTTTGCTCAGTGATCCCTTCCCACACACGGGACTGGTGAACGGCCTCTCCCCAGTGTTACTGATTAAATGGGATTCCAATTCTATGGTTAATTGAATCGCTTCCAGCAGTTCCCACATTGCCCTGCTTTCTCTGTGGTATCTGTGTCCTTTTTACAACCCAGGGTGAACGATCCTTTCAAATTGTGTCCACACAGATAGAAATCCCGTTTTCCATATTATTAATGTGTTTTCATTCTTCCTCATTCACCCACAGGGTGTGAGTATCACTGGTCAGGACAACATTTATTCTTTGCCCCTCGTTCATTGTTGTCTGGCTACACCACAAACCCAGGTGTGATCCCAGCCTCGGGTCCTGTCTGTGGGCAGTCTGCACATTCTCTGTGTGTTTGCGTTTTTATTTCTCCCTCTGACCAAAGATGTGCCAGTTACAGGGATCAACAATGGGAATGCAGGCTTTTGGGACAGGGAATACCGTGGGGTCTTGTGGAATGCGCTTCGGATGTACCGTGTGGACTGGAAGGGCCGATTAGACTGCTTCCCCACACGGTGGAGATTCTTGAATTAAGGGTCAGTTCATGGTTTTCTGGTCCTGGAGTGGACTGGATGAAGATGGTTGAATCCCCTGCATCAGGGACGTGAATGAATGGGATTGTAGGAAATTAAATTCATGATCTCTGTTCCTGAGGTCAGGCTTGTATTTCATGTTTTATTCGTCGAACGTAAACATCACCGTTTCCGTGTCCCAACCCCCAAGGATGACTAGTTTAAAATATCACCCCAACACCACTTTCTCCTGGTTGAAGTCTTGACTGTGGTGAAGAAACTGATACTGAGCTGATGCGAGCAAATTAGCTCCCACCGCCAGTGTCAGAAACACAGATCCAAAGAGAAAAATCACTTTTAAGCCCATCACTGCAAAGTTAAGGGCTCAACACGCTCCACTTATGCCACTCAGCTGTCTTAATAAGATGCGACAGAAATCAACGGGCTATGATAGTATCAACGGGGACAACCATTCCCTTGAGCGGGAGCACACTCAACCGAGGAATTTCTTGCGCCTCTTTCCCATCACAGAAGGACAGAACACTCACGTATTGCATCACTGGAGCCAGAGAGTAATCCGCGCACACATTCCCACCCCCATTTCCGGTTGGGTATTGGTGGCTGTGCCAATGTTAAGCTAAAATGCTATTGAAGCATACTTTTCAACAATATCCTGTACTGTCCCCCGAGTCTTTGATGTTTTGTCGAAATCGATCAATCTCATCCACATGCAGGCCAGACCTAGTAAGGAAGCAAATTCCATCCCGAAATGACATCATTGGAACATTTTTTTTCAACAATTGTCAATGGATATATAATAGTCATTAGATTCTTCGTGTCTGTACCTGAGCCGGTCCAAATCAACTAACTAAACACGTCGCCCAATTTCTAAGCATCCGTATCCCTCTGCTTCTCACTTACTCATGCATCTGTCCAGGCGCACCTGAAATGAATCTACCATGCCTGCCTCTACTACCTCTGCTGGCAACGCATTCCAGCACCTACCACCCTGTGTGTAAAATACTTTCCATGTCTATCTCCCTTAAAAGTTTCACTTCTCTCATTGAACTCATGACCTCTCATTATTGAATCCCTCATCTTTGGAAAAAGCTTATCTCTATCCACCCTGTCTGTACCCGTCATGATATTGTCGACCTCAATCAGGTCCCCTCAATCTCGTTTTTTCCTCATGAAAGCAGAAGTAATCTACTCAACCTCTCTTCAGAGCTTGCATCTTCCATACCAGGCAACATCTGCATAAACCTTCTTCGCATTCTCTCCTTAACATCCACATAGTTTTGGTAGTTTGGCGACCAGAACTGCACAGAGTATTCTAAACGCGGCCGAAACAAACACTTGTACAATTTTTGCAGGACTTGCCTGCTCTTATACCCAATACTCTATCCGGTGAAGGCAAGCGTGCCATATGCCTTCTTGACCACTCTATCCACCTGTGCAGTCACCTTCAGGGTGCAAAGGACCTGAACTCCCAGATCTCTCTTCTCATCAAGTTTGCCCAAGGCTCTTCCGTTTACTGTATACTTGGCTCTGGAATTAGACTTCCCCAAATCATTACCTCACATTTGCTTGGACGGAAATCCATTTGCCACTTCTCTGCTCAACTCTTCTGTCTATCTATATTCCTCTTCATTCTTTGACAGTCCTCTATGTTTTCTGGCTACTCCACCAATCTTTGTGTCATCTGCAAATGTAGTGGTGAGATACTGGGCTAGCAACCCTTGGAGATTGGAACATGGCAGTTGTTCATCCCATGCAGAAAGGAACCATGTTTGGATGCTTTTTTCCAGTGAAGTACCACTGTTTCTTGATGTCGATCAATAATTCAAACTTTTTTATTAGGAGTCATGATTTAGAAGTTTACTGATGATACATAGTCGTGTAGTTGACTCTGATGAATAATGTCAGGGACCGCAGGGATGTATCCATCAGGTGGAAAGGCAAAATGGTGAATGGAATTGAATCCAGACCAATGAGTGGTGGTGAATTTGGCGAGTTGTAATAATAACAGTGAGGATTCTGATTGGTGAACAGGAACAAAGAAATCTTGGAATGGGCATTCACAGATCCCTGAAGACACGGACAGGGAGATCAGTTGTTCGAGAGGGTTTTGGATATTTTCTATTGTTGACCACAGACTGTGGATGATATTCGATCTTTCGCAACCGCCAGTTTAGGAAACAGCTAAAGGAATGAGCACAAGTCTGGTCCTTGCAATAATCTATATTTTTAAACATTGAAAGATGAAAGATAGAGGGCTGAAGTATAAATCTTTGCCCATCAAACTACTTCAGAACTCAATGAATTTACCACTGATTCCTCTCCAAGTCATGCTGGTATGAGCCTTGGACGCTAATTTGCACATGGTGAATGTTCAGTGCATCTTCAAACTTGTCCTTATGGTCGGTACACTTTTTGAGCTTTGAAGTTTCTGTCAACAAAGCCTGGATAACTAACTCTAGCGAATCTTCTATGTGGTGCACTCTGCTTAAATTGTGCCTTAGCAGTTAAGGGAATAAATATTCAGGTGTTGAACAATATACAGTTAAGTGACTGCATTGTCGTGGAGGGTGTCCAGTTCCTTCAGTGCTATTGAAGCTGCACCCACCTAGGCAAATGGAGAGAGTTCTGTTAAACATCTACTTTGTGCATTGCGGACGATGTAGGCTTCACGGAGACAAGAGTTGAGTTAATAATCAAACAAAGTTGACCCACGGACAGGTTTTTGTCGTCAACTTCTTTATACGGGCGGTCAGGTTCCATTTTTCCAAAATACTAGCTCTCAGGACGACTACACGGAGGAATTCAGTTACATTGAAGCCATTGAATGTCAATCGAACATGATTAGATTCTCATTTTTCAGAGATATCTTTGCTGTATTTGGTCCTTCTGGGGGTCAATCCGATTCTAATCGCTTTCTGATTTCAAGTTTCAATTCCCGTCTGCGCCTGAAATTTCAACCCGTTTCCTTGCCGAAATTTCTCCACCTGTCTTAATAATATGTAAGGATGCTGTCAGGGAAAGCGCAGACTTACTAACATGTTGCTAACTCTGAATACAGTAGAACTTCGTGGAATGATTGGTTAGGCTGGGATTATTCTCCTTCAAACAAAGGAGGAGGAGGGGAACTTTATAATTACATAATAACTATTATAAATGTTCAATATTCGTGGGATCTTGACAGGGTAGATACGAGCATTTGGCTTGCCCTATGCTCTGAAGAGAGCACCAGAGGACATAATCTCAGAATTAGATATTGCCCATTTAATTCAGAAATGAGGAGTAAGTTCTTTGCTCAGAGGTCTAAGAAACTTTGGCATTTTCCAGTAACCGCTGTTGAGACTGTGTGGTTGGGTATTTTCAAACTATGCCAGATAGTTAATCAGAAAGAAGATGAAACTTTGTCGAGCTAAGTGAGCAGAAAGGAATTCAAGATTATCAGACCAACTATGTTAAAAATCACACAACACTAGGTTATAGTCCAACAGGTTTAATTGGAAGTACATTACCTTTCGGAGCGACGCTCCTTCATCAGGTGATAGTCAGGTGACTATCACCTGATGAAGGAGCATCGCTCAGAAAGCTAGAGCTTCCACGTAAACCTGCTGGACTCTAACCTCGTGTTGTGTGATTTTTTACTTAGTTCAACACCGGCCTCTCCAAATCAGATCAACCATGAGTTCGTTGAATGGTTGAGCAGACTCCTTGGGCTGAATAGCATACTTCCACTTGGTTTAACATTTCATCTAACGCCTTATTTTATTCATAAGTTCAGAATTGTGAAGGGATGGGATGAAGTGACAGGAAAGGTTTATTAAACAGATCAGACAGATTATGAACAAAGCTCATAAACACAGGAAAAAAGAAATGTGCTGTGACCTGGGGGCAACAAATGACACTGGGCCCAGCACAGGTGGCTGTGTACAGAAGCTGTGATTGCTGAAGGAAGTTACTAGATCTTACACAGTTTGCACGCTCTCAGTCAGTGATCACGTTGGATGATGGATCGTTGCATAATTCACACACAGCAGAAATTGGTGAAAGAGTGAAAGGTTCGTTTCATTGGAGAAATTTTCTGTGGTTCCAATTCCGAGTGACTGTTTGAAATACTGATCAGATCTTTGTGTGAAGTGTTAGGTTAAAATACTCATGAACAACCCCACTGGATAAACTTGTGCGCCCGATCTCTTGTTATTTTTTTCTCTTTGTTTCGATGTAAATTTATAGAAAGACAAGATGGAATGTAGGGCGGAAAGAAAAATGCGTTCCTTCTCATTACACCAATTTCATCTCCAATTGAATAGAATGACTGGTCTCACTCCTCATTTCGACTTTAATGTGGTGTCAATTATTTGTGAATCTCCCGTGCAGTGAAGGGCAAGAACAAGATTCTCGATCTCGTGTATACCAGAGTGTGAGGTGCAAAGGAAAACTGCTAGATCGGTGCGTAAAGTTAGCAACCAGAGTGTGACTCGAACCCGTGAATGTGGAGCACAGCGGTGTCATAACCCACCACCATAATCTCTCGGTCTCCACTGCACATTTTGTAGTGGGGTGACATGTGACCTCATCAGGTTACATGTGGTGAAAGTCATGGATGAGAAAGTTCCATAGCGGAATCGAATCCACACTATTGTGTTTCTGCTTTCACTAGAATTATAATAAGAGCAAATTCCAATAAATAGCCAAGCTGGTCAGAATGAATAGCTGTCATTAATACAGTCTGAGTCAGAACTGATTCAGAATGAAACAGGACAAGAATTTTCCGTCATATTTACACCTACATTTGGCACATAATTTCTTCAGTCACTTTCTCTTTCACGTGAAGAAGCAGCCATGGTGAGTGAAATAAAGGCAATATTGTTGCTCAATGGTCTTTCTCATATGGCTGAACCTGAATTGGATTAAATCGCAAGAAATGCTGATTTGTTCGTTTCATTTTAATTTTGCTAAAACCTCACAATGTTCATTGTAATAATCAGAAGTGAATTAGATATATCTCATTGGAACGATTAATGTTGTATTCAAATTTGCTCAGCAAATTTATTTCAGCTTAAGGAAAATACTGCTTAAAAAAACAGAGGGTTAAAATGCAAAAGAAAACCCACCAGTTATGTTGCTCGTTGCTTTGGCAGATTTCACTGATTATTAAATGAACCAAACATCATGGTGTTTGTTCTCACATCCTTAACGCATGTGATGAAAGCAGGAAGTCGATCTCCAAGCAACTGGTCACTTCCTATTCATTATGTAATATCTCCCCTTCACAATAAATAAAAATCCACTCAGTTCCATTTATAATGCTTTAGGTGGAATATTATGCCAAATCGTTCAAAATGCAGAGTTTTGGAACCGAATCTTATTCAGCTGCACACATTAAAGTAATTTCTTTACATTTAAAGTCAACCCACTTAGACATTGTTTCCCAGCAACTTCCGACCGACTATACCCCACCTCTGCACCTTTACCTAGCTACACGCTGTCTCTCTCCTTGTGAAATTTATTCTTTGTATGTCATCAAATGTGCCTTTCAAAATTTTCAAAAACAGATTCTCGGAGTGACAGTGATTCTGTTCTCATAATTTTTTGTCCTTCAAAGGTTTTATCAAAGGTATTGAATGCCTAACATCTAGATGTTTACTGACTTAAAAGTGGGAATTTTCCACCTATTTACTCTGTCCAAACATTTCATAACCTGAAAAAAATCCCATTAAGTCTTCCTTGGTTCAGGGATAACTGTTCTCAATTTTCCAAGAAGACAAGTGAATAAAATCTCATCCTCAGTACACCCCCATCAGCATCTTATCTACTGGCTTTACACCCCAGTAAACACCGTCATTATCAATTCATCGAATCACAGAATCCTACAGTGTAGAAAGGGCATTTCAGTCAATCGAGCCAGTGTTGACTCTCTGAAGCGCATCTCACCCAGACCTCACTCCCCTCCCTATTTCCTTATATTTCACCTGAAAAAGGGGAATCCCTCCCACTTATGATTTCAAATAAACCTGTTGGAGTATAACCTGACGTCCTGTGACTTCTGACCTTATCCCCACGTTACCCATGGCTAATTCACCTAACTTACTTAATTCACTCCCTGGACACGAGCAGGCAATGTAACTTTGCCAATCAACCTAACCCTCCCTCTGAACAGCAGTGCGAATTACTGAGACAATATTCCATCATACTGAGCAAATGGTGTAATGTTTTTTAATGGTTTTATACCCTGTTAAAACTGATCAAAACAAATGAACCCAAATTTAATGTATTGAAACACTACTCTGTCTTTTACAATTTCATTCGTGCTGCGGGAAATGTTTCTGCACTCATACTTGAATGCATTTATGTTGTTTCTTCCTCAGCTTCCTGCTTCTAGTAAATACTTCAATCCGGAACAAGTCTGTCAAATGCTTTTCATTCCAACACAGTCATAAGGTGAAGTTTGCAGAAGTCACGTGTTTGGCCGTTCACTGACACTGCCTCCCTGAGAGTTGCAGCCCTTTCCCACACTGATTCAGGCAGCATTTCCTTCGTGTGATATGCCCCATCGAGAATGGAAGGAGAGGTATCAATACCCGCACTTGGGAATGGAGCGACAGTTTTAAAACGTTTACACTGTCCCGAGCGTAAAATTGAGCCCTGTGATAGGCGGGGACACTAACCATTTTACGACCGAGGACAAGAGTGTCAAAGGAGGCCCTTCAACCAAATGTGGCCACACTTGTCAAACACAACTGCCGAATGAACTGAGTCCCATTTCAGAATGCTGACCCAACAGCCTTATATGTCTTGACATCAAAAGTGCACATCTGAATATTTATTCAGTTATAAGGGTTTATGCCGATTTGAAAAATGCAGACAGTGTATTCCAAATTCCAACCAACCACTGGTTGATAAAGCTTTTTCGCATATCTTCTCAAACCTTTCTGTCTTTCTCCTTAAGTCTCTGGCCCCTGCTGAACCATCTTTCCATCAATGGGAAACTCGTTCAGTCAATGCGCTAACTCAATCATGTCTTGTCTACATCTCCTTTACAAAGCGACAAACACTCCACTCTGTCCTGTCTTGCTTCACAACTGCAATGCTTCAGCCCAAACAGTATCCCAGTAAATATCTCCTGCATTTTTCTCAGTGTGATCACATCCCTGCTGTTATGTGACTTGCAAAACTGCACACAACAATCTTGCTAGAGCCTAATGAGCATTTGTTTTAAAATTTCTGGATTAGTATGAGGGCGCTTCTGGCTAAGCAGAATTTATTACCCATTCCGAATTGCCCAGAGGGCAGTTGAGACTCAACCATATTGTTATGAGTCTGAAGTCACATGCAGCCCAGACCAAGTAAGGATTGCAAATTCCATCCCGAAATGACATCAGTGGAACAGATTTTTTTTTCAACAATTGTCAATGGATCTATAGTGGTCATTAGATTCTTCCTTGCAGATATTTTTTGAATCTAAATTTGACAATCATGACATAGTGTGATTCAAGCACGAGTACCCAGACTATGACCTCGGTCTCTAGATTATCAGTCCTATGAAATTACCACAAGACCAACACAGAAAGCCATAAAAGCTGATCTTTTCCAACAAAACGTCTTTTCACCTAAACTGCCCTGGGTATTTTCCATGAGCCTGAAGCTCCAATTGTCTCTAGCCTTTGTCAGTAAAAACTGCTACATGGGGATTGATTTCACAACCGCGGTATCCAAATGGATCGATTTGTTTGAAGGTCCCGATGATGGGATTGGGGCACGTTCACCCAACAACAGTAACCGCAGCAGCAGCACATAGAGAACAGTATGAATGTGAAAGAGATTGATAGGTTTTGCATTGCCTCAGAGAAATGGGAGGAGGGACGGAAAGGAGGATTAATGATCGTGGGAAGGACCGGAATCTCTGATAACGGGTGTTTTTGAATCCTGATATATGAAACGCAGAGATGTGAGAGAGCGGAATATGAAGGTAAAACAATTAATTTCTTAGCATGTGTCACAAAACGGACAACGGAGAGAATACTAAGTGCCATGATTTGGGTTCAAATCGAGGTTGCTGTGGTCACAATGAAAAATACCGACAACCACGATCACAGTAACCACAGAACAGGATGCTTGCAAGCAGCAATAAGTATACTAGCAGAGGAAATATTCGGAAGAACAGCAAATGCACAATATCAGTACTCAGTGAACAGTGACAGATATGTGGGAACTGAGAATGAGCTGAATCTTTGAGATCGATGTCCTCAGAGGCTGTGGAGATCCCTTGAAAGAGAATGTTGAAAGATGAGATTGATTTCGACAAAACATCAAAGACTCGGGGGGACAGTACAGGATATTGTTGAAATATATGCTTCAAGAGCATTTTAGCTTAACATCGGCACAGCCGCCCAGATCCAACCGGAAATGGGGATTTGAATGTGTCCGCGGAGTTACTCACTGGCTCCAGTGAAGCAACAGGTGAGCGTCCTGTCCTTTTGTGATGGTATAGTGGCGCAAGAAATTCCTCGGTTGAGTGTGCTCCTGCTCAAAGGAAAGGTTTTCCCCGTTTATACTATCATAGCGATTTCCGGCGCATCTTTCTAAGACAGCTGAGTGGCACAAGTGGAGCGTGTTGACCCCTTAACTTTGCAATGGTGGGTTTAAAAGATGATTTTGCTGTTTGGATCAGTGTTTACGACACTGGCGGTGGCAGCTACATTTGCTCGTATCAGCTCAGTATCAGTTTCTTCCACACAGTCAAGACTTCAACCTGGTGAAGGTGGTGTTGGGATGATATTTTATACTTGTCATCTTTGGGGGTTGGGACACGGAAACGGCGATGTTTACGTTCGGCGAATAAAACATGAAATATAAGCCTGACCTCAGGAACAGAGATAATAACTTTAATTTCCTGCAATCCCATTCATTCATATCCCTGATGCAGGGGAGTCTACAATCTTCACCCAGTCCTGCCTACGAGAGACTCAGGACCAGAAAAACATGAGCTGACCCTTAATTCAAGAGTCTCCACCGCCTGGGGAAGCAGTCTAATCGGCCCTTCCAGTCCACATGGTACATCCGAAGCGCATCCCACCAGACCCCACGGTATTCACTGTCCCATAAGCCTGCATTTCACATTGTTGATCCCTGTAACTGGCACATCCTTGGTCTGAGGGAGAAATAAAAACGCAAACACACAGAGAATGTGTAGACTGCCCACAGACAAACAGCCGATGCTGGGATCACACCCGGTTTTGTGATCTAGCCATACAGGAACGAACGAGGAGCGAATAATAAATGTTGTCCTGACCAGTGATACTCACACCCTGTGGGTGAATGAGGAAGAATGAAAACACATTCACAACATGGAAAACAGGATTTGTATCTGTGTGGACACAATTTGAAAGGATCGTTCACCCTGTGTAGAAAAAGGGACACAGATACCACAGAGAAAGCAGGCAATGTCGGAACTGCTGGAAGGGATTCAATTAAACACAGAAATGGAAACTCATTTAATCAGGAAGACTGGAGCGAAACCGTTCACCAGTCCCGTGTGTGGGAAGGGATCACTGAGCAAAACAACCTCCGGAGACTCCAGCAGGATTACATATCCCATCAGGAGATCGATTATGCTGTCAATGCGCATTTAATCCCAACCAGCTGCCTGCTCCATCGCGTCAATCAGAGTCATACAATATGAAAACAGGCCTGTCAGTCCAACCGATCCATACTGAACATACTGCCAAACTAACCCATTCCCGTCTGCCTCCTCCTGTACCCGCTGAGTGGTGATAATGCCCTTGTAGTTTTATTACTGTGTTGTTAATCCAAAACCCAGGTAATATTTTGGGGACAAAGAGTTCAGGTCCTGAAATGACAGATGGTGGAGTTTGGATTCAATAAGCACCTGGAATTGAAGAGTCTCGTGATGCCCTGAATCAGTTGTGTGGAAAATCCCATCTGATTCACTCATGCCAGTTCGGGAAGCAAATTGCCATATTCATCTGCTCTGTCCCACAGGAGACTCCAGATGGATAATACCGTGGTTGACTTTGAAATGCCCTCTGGGAAATAACTGACGTGCTCGGCATGAATAAATTTATTTTAAAGATCCCACTTTCCCATTCATGTTTGGAATCAATTGTCCATTAAATGTTGCAAACATGCCCTCATCCATCACTTCCTCAGCAAGTTAATTACACACGTAAAACACCGTCCCTAAAACAATGCCGCACATGGCTCTTTTTTTAAAAATCTCTCTCTTTTCATCTTAAACATATGCACTCTCGTCTTGAAATTACCCTCCAGGGAAAAGGCCGCTATCGTTAACTCTAAACTTGTCTCTCAACAATTCATAAACTTCTGTCAGGTCGCCGTTCAAACCCCTAACCTAGAGTGAAAACAGTCTCAACTAGGAGAAAGTGAGAACTTCAGATGAGGGATCAGAGTCGAGAATCTTGTGCTGGGAAAGCACAGCAGGTCAGGCAGCATTTGAGGAGCAGGAAAATCGACGTTTCGGGGAAGAGCCTGATGAACGACACTTGCGCAAAAAAAAATATTCTCCTGCTCCTCGGATGCTGCCTTACCTGATGTGGTTTTCCAGCACCCCGATCTCGAGTCTGAACAAAGTCTCAGCCTATCCAGCCTTTCATTATAACTCAAACCTTCCACAGGCAACATGCGTGCATACCTTTTGTGAACCTCCTACAGCTGAATAATATCATTCCCACAACTGGGCGACCAGATCTGGACATACTATTCCAGAAGAGGCCTCATCAATGTCCTGCAAAACTTCAACATAACGTCCCAAAATACTATACACAAAGGACTGAGCAATGAAGGGAAGTATGTTAAATGCCTTTGAACCATTTGTCTGTTGATAATGCAAATTACAAGGAATTATGTACCTGCACACCGAGCTTCCCTGTTCTCCAACATACGCAAAGCCATACTCTTTTTGTTGTACCAAAATGCAATACCTTCCATTTATCCAGATTGAACTCCATGTTACATTTTTCAGTACAACGACTCATTGGATTGAGATCCTTTTGAATCTAAGATAATCTTCCTCACTGTCTACAATTCTGGCGTCGCCTGCAAACCTACGAAGCATGCCTGCAGTGAGTTCCACTGTTCTCTCATATAGATCAATGATTCATATTTACTTATAGTGGCCGTGATTTACCAGTGTGCAGATCATACAATTAACCATGAGGAAGAAAGCCGCAGACTGCAGGGAGATATTAAACAATTGGAAATAAAAATGGTGAAAGCAATTCATTCCAGGGAAGTGGGTAATTAAACTTCAAACCAGCTGCCCACGCTCCAGTTGTGGCACTCAGCTGTCTGTGTAAGATGCACTGTAGATTGCTGTTATTATAAACGGGAACAGATTTTCCCTTCTGCCCCGCCTTTGACCAGGAGCACTCCCAACCTCGAAATTGCTTGCACCTCTAAACCATCGTACAAACACCGTGCATTCTCCGGTTGAGTCACTTGAGTCATCGAGTATCTCTGCAACCTCATTCCCATCTTGATTTCAAGTTGGTTTTTTGCGACTGCGCCACTCAGTTCCTCTGATTCTGGGGCAGGGAACTGGGATTATGTGGCAGCAGTGGGTACTGCCTTGTGTGGGGAAACTCGTGAAGTAACCGATGTTAAACTGCATTGCTATTGAAGTATACATTTCAACAAAAGCTTGGTAACAACAATGACTGCAGATGCTGGAAACCAGATTCTGGATTAGTGGTGCTGGAAGAGCACAGCAGTTCAGGCAGCATCCGAGGAGCAGTAAAATCGAGGTTTCGGCCAAAAGCTCTTCATCACGAATTCAGGCAGAGAGTCTGAAAGGTGGAAAGATAAGTGAGATGAGGGTGGGGGTGAGGCGAAAGTAGCATAGAGTTCAATAGTTAAATGTGGGAGGGGATGAAGGTGATAGGTCGGGGGGGGAGGGTGGAATGCATAGGTGGAATAGATGATAGGCAGGTAGGACAAGTCAGGACAAGTCATGGGGACAGTGCTGAGCTGGAAGTTTGGAAGTGGGGTGAGGTGGGGAAGGGGAAATGAGGAAACTGTTGAAGTCCACATTGATGCCCTGGGGTTGAAGTGTTCCGAGGCGGAAGATGAGGCGTTTTTCCTCCAGGTGTCTGGTGGTGAGGGAGCGGCGGTGAAGGAGGCCCAGGACCTCCATGTCTTCGTCAGAGTGTGAGGGGGAGTTGAAATGTTGGGCCACAGGGCTGTGGTTGATTGGTGCGGGTGTCCCAGAGATGTTCCATAAAGCGCTCTGCTAAGAGGCGCCCAGTCTCCCGAATGTACAGGAGACTGCACTGGGAGCAACGGATAGAATAAATGATATTGGCGAATGTGCAGGTAACAAAAGCTGCACTGTCCCCGGAGTCTTTGATGTTTTGGAGAAATCTATATATCTCAGCCCTCAACACATTAATGATGGAATCAACACAGCCACTGGGGGAAACCGATGTTAAACGGTCAGACCATTCTGAGTTCCCACATATCTGCTACTGTTCGCTAAGCACTGATATCGTGTACTTGGTGCTCTGCCGAACATTCCTTATGATACTGTACTTATTGCATGAGGGTAGTGTGCCCGTCTGTCCGTCTGTGGGTTGCTGTGTTTGTATAGTGGTTTGTATTCTGCGTTGTGGCTGCAGCAACCGCGGTTCGAATCCGAGTTATGGCAGCAATAGCTCTATGTGTCCCAGTCTTCTGTGAAACACAAAGGAATCAGTTGTTTTAAAGTTTTGATTTTCTCCAAGGTGATTTTTATCCTTCAAGCTCTGCTCGCTCACATCTCTGCGTTTCATATGTCAGAATTCAAATCCACCCGTTCTCAGAGATTTCTTCCCTCCTACGATCACTAACCGAACTTTCCATCACATACCCCCATTTCATTAATTTGGAGATGCATGTGTTGGACTATGGAGTAAAAGTTAAATATCAACCAACAGCAGGTTATGGTCTTACAGGTTTAATTGAAGCACTAGCTTTCGGAGCGCTGCTCTTTCATCATGTGTTTACGGAGTCATTTCCTACTTCACTAAGGCATTGCAGAATCTAATACAGACTCTCCCATTGATACCGCTCAGTCTGTGTGGCTGGGGTCACTGTTGCTGGGTGAACGTGCCCGAACCCCACCATCGGGAACTGCCGACCATTTGATCCATTTGGTTACCACTGTTGTGAGATCAATACTCATGTAGCAGCTTTTACTGATATTGACCAGATATTATTGGGGGTGGGGGGGTGGTGGGGAGTGGAGGTCAAGCTCAGGAAAATGGCACAGAACAGTATCGGGGAAAATCGACTTAATTGGATAAGATCAGTTTCACTGCTTTTCTGCATTGCCCGAGCGCTATTACCACTGAACACTGAACTGTTGATTCAGACACCAGGGACCTGAGTTTGACTCCGACCATGATAGGTGGTAAAATTGGGATTCAATAAATATCTAGAATTACGAATCTAATAACTCCTATATATCCATGTTCAATTGTTGAAAAAACATCTGACGTCATTTAAGGAATGAAACTGCCATTCTTACCTGCTCGCGCCTCCATGTGACTGCAGACTCACTACAATATGGTTGAGTTTCAACTGTCCACTGTGCAATTAGGGATACCAATCAATACTGCCGAGCCAGCGACGCCCTCATACTGTAACAGAATAGAAAAAAAGTTCATTTGGCTCTAGCTAGATTACTGTGTCCAGTTCTGCAATTCAGAGTACTGCATGGATGTGATCGCACTGGGAACGTTGCAGTAGAGATTCACTGGGATATTGTCTGGGCTGAAGAGTTTCAGATGTGAGGAGTGATTGGACAGACTGGGGTTGTCTGTCACCAAGCAGAGGAGATTGGAGAAGACATGACTGAGATGTACTAAATACTGAGGATATGGATAGGATAGACTGAAAGAAGCGTTTCTTATTGATGGAGAGATCGAACACTGGGGCCAAGAGATTTCGGGAAAAGGCAGAAAAGTTTGAGTAGATTTGCGGAAAGGATCAGAGAGGTGGAAATCATTCTAACCTTAAAAAAAATTGAGATGTTAATTTGTGATGCCAAAACATGTAAGATTATGGGCTAAACGATGGAATACTTGATTCAGGTCGTTAAGCAGTTGTGATTGACAAGTGCGGACACAACAGGCTGAAGGGCCTCCTTCAATGTTGTTGTCCTCCACAGTATCGTGGTTAGTGTTCCCTCCTGTCACAGGGCTCAATTCTCCGCTGGGGGCATTGTAAAGGTTTTAAACCTGTCGCTCTATTCCCCAGTAAAGGTTATTAATGCCTGGCCTTCCATTCTCGATGGGACATGTCTCAGGAAGGACAGTTTTGTCTGAATCAGCGTGGGGAAGGTCTGCAGCTCCTGGGGAGAGAGAGTGTCAGTGACAGTGCAAACACGTAACTTCAGCCAACTGCACATTGTGTTGTGTTGCAATGAAAACCATTATGTAGAGTTGTTCCTGACTGATATTTTTATTTAAAGCAGGAATCTGAGGAAGAAAAGAGCAAACCCATTCAGATCTGAGTGCAGAAACATTTCCAGCAGCACTAATGAGGTTGAACAGCGCAGAACCGCGTTTGTAAGCATTGAATTCAGGTTGATAGGCGCAGCTTGCTTTCACTCGGCTGTGTTACCAATGTGTAAGTGATACAGATAGTGTTCAATGTGATGGCACATTTGCTCAGTGGCTCCAACTGCTGTTAAGTCTGTAGGATTGGTAGATTGGCCATGTTAAATAGCGCTGATGTGTCCAGGGAGTCAATTCAGTAAGTTAAGTGAATTAGCCATGGGTAACGCAGTGATAACGTCAGCAGTCACACTATGCCAGGTTTTATTCCAACAGGTTTATTTGAAATCACAAGCCAGAGGCCTGCGGGGATAGAGACAGGAGCTAGGTCTGGTTGAGATGCTGTTCAGAGTCTCCCTACAGACTCGATTGGCTGAACTGCACTTTCTGCATTGTAGGGGGAATCTGTGATTCTATCAGAGAGGACACTGCCAGCGTTTACTGGCCCGTTATGACATTAGAGACATGCTGACGGCGTTTCGTAGGGATGGGGGATGGAATTTTATTTATTTGTGTTTTGGAAAATTTGACACTGAACCAAGGAAAACCGAATGGAAGATTTCCAGAGTATTTGAGGTTTGGCGAGAGTAAATATGTGGTAAATTCACTCTTTCAAGTTCGTATATTTCTGAACGTCAGGCATTCAAAACCATAGATGTAGGACAAATAAATAATGGGAGCAGAATTTCTGTCACTCAGCGAATGTGTTTCCGAAATATTTGGAAAGGCACATTTAGAGAGCACAAGCATTGAGTTTCACCAGGAGAGAGACAGCCTGTGGCCAGGTAAAAGTGTAAAAGTGGGGTGTGGCGGGTAGAAGGTGCGAGGAAACAATATCTAATTTGGACGACTTCAAATGCAAAGAAATATCGGAAACGTCTGCAGCTGAGTAAGATTCAGCAAAAAAACCACAGAGTTTTGAAAGATTTCTATTAATATTCCACATGAAGCATTATAAATGGAACTGAGCAGATTTGGTATATTGTCAAGGAAAGCTATTCCATAAAGAATAGGAAGTGACCCGTCTCTTAGAGATCGATTTCCTGCTTTAATCCCATGCCTTAAAGGTGGGAGGACAATCGCCATAATGTTGAGTTCATTTGACACCCACTGAAATCTGCCAAAGAAACTGAGCATCAAAACTGGCATCCTGTTTTGTAGTTTAACCTTCTGTTTTTCTCATCAGTATTTTCTTTAAGCTGAAATAAATTCGGAGCAAAATTGAATGCAACATTTAACGTTCCAATCACATAAATCCAATTCAATTCCGATCATTGGAATGAACAGAGTGAAGTTGCAGCAAAATTAATAAAATGAAACGAACAACACTGCATTTCCGGTAATTTTACCCATTTCAGGTTCAGCCATATGAGAAAGCCCATCGAGGTAAAACATCACCTTCACTTCTCTCTTCATATATACTTCTTCACGTGAGAGAGAAACTGTCTGAAGAAATTATGCGTCACGACGAAATGTGCGTGTGAATGTGACGCGAATTTCATGTTTGCTGGGTCATTCTGAGACAGTTCTGACTCGAAATAAATCAAGGACAAGGTATTCCTTCCAAGGACGAGGTCAATCCCTTGGATTTTGCTGGTATTATTATTCTGCTGAAAGCAGAAACATAATGGCGTGGATTCGATTCCGTTCAGGGAATTTCTTATCCGCTCGGTGCACCATATGTGATCTTGACGGGGTCACATGTGAGCGCCTTTGCAATGGGCTGTAGTCTCCCAGGGGTTCAGGCGACGGGTTGCTCTTCCATTGTGCTTGTGTGGATTTGAATCCGACTCTGGCTTTTACTTCTATGAAACGCAGCTGTGGTTTCCCTTTGTGCCTCGCATCTTTAGGATACATTGGATGGAGAATCTTGCTCTTGCCCTTCATTGCACCGGAGAATTGTGATAAATCGATACCTCATCAAAGTCGAAGTAGAGCAATATGGTTCTGTTGTAAGTTACACTGGGATAATGAAAAGGAGGGCAAGTGTTTCTATTCTCCTTTCATTCCATCTTGACCTTCTATGAATTTACATCGAAAGAACGGTGAACAAATAAGGAGAGATCGGCTGCAATAGTTTATCCAGTGGGCTTGTAAATTTTACTGTAATACTCCACACAAAGTTCTGATCAGTATTTTAAACAGTAAATTGAATTGGAACCACAGAAAACTTTTCCAATGAAACGAATCATTCATTCTTTCACAACCTTTTGCTGTGTGAATCATACCGCGATCCATCATCTAGCGTGATTACCAAGTTGGCAACAATATTAGATCTACCAATTTTCTTTAGCAATCACAACATCTGCACATACCCATCTGCGGTGTGCCCTGTGCCATTTGTTGTCTCCAGGCCACAGCACATTTCTCGTTCATGACATTATGAGCTTAGTTCCTGATCTGTCTGATCAGTTTGAGAAACCTTTTCTGTCACATCATCCCATCCCCTCAGAATTCTAAAGGCATCAATAAAATAAGGCGTTAGACCAAATGACGTAGGATTGGAAGTCGGCCATTCAGCCCATTGAGTCGGCTCCACCATTCAACGAACTCATGGCTGATCTGATAATCCTCAACTCCATTCTCCTACATTGCCATGACAAAGCTTCATCATCTGTCTGGTTAAATATCTGTCTGGCACAGTTTTAAAATACAAAACAACTCAGCCTCAACAACCATTTCCGCAAGGAGTTCCATCGATTCACTGGATCCTGAGCAAAGAAATTAGATGGACGAGGGAGATCCAGTGGATGTAGTGTACCTGGACTTTCAGAAAGCTTTTGATAAAGTCCCACACAAGAGGTTAGTGAGTAAAATTAGGGCGCACGGGATTGGGGGCAAAGTACTAGATTGGATAGAGAATTGGTTGGCTAATAGGAAACAAAGGGTAGTGATTAACGGCTCCATTTCGAAATGGCAGGCAGTGACCAGTGGGGTACCGCAGGGATCCGTGCTGGGACCGCAGCTTTTTACAATATATGTAAATGATATAGAAGATGGTATCAGCAATAACATTAGCAAATTTGCTGATGACACAAAGCTAGGTGGTAGGGTGAAATGTGATGAGGATGTTAGGTGATTACAGGGTGACCTGGACAAGTTAGGTGAGTGGGCAGATGCATGGCAGATGCAGTTTAATGTGGATAAATGTCTGGTTATCCACTTTGGTGGCAAGAACAGGAAGGCAGATTACTACCTCAATGGTATCAAATTAGGTAAAGGGGCTGTTCAGAGAGATCTGGGTGTTCTTGTCCACCAGTCAATGAAGGCAAGCATGCAGGTACAGCAGGTCGTGAAGAAGGCTAATAGCATGCTGGCCTTCATAACAAGAGGAATTGAGTATAGAAGCAAAGAGGTGCTTCTGCAGCTGTACAGGGCCCTGGTGAGACCACACCTGGAGTACTGTGTACAGTTCTGGTCTCCAAATTTGAGGAAAGACATTCTGGCTATTGAGGGAGTGCAGCGTAGGTTCACGAGGTCAATTCCTGGAATGGCAGGATTGCCTTACACGGAAAGACTGAAGCGACAGGGCTTGTATACCCTTGAGTTTCGAAGACTGAGAGGGGATCTGATTGAAACTTATAGGCTTATGAAAGGACTGGACACTCTGGCAGGAGGGAACATATTTCCGTTGATGGGGGAGTGCCGAACCAGAGGACACAACTTAAAAATACGGGGTAGACCATTTAGGACAGAGATGAGGAGAAACTGCTTCACCCAGAGAGTGGTGGCTGTGTGGAATGCTCTGCCCCAGAGGGCAGTGGAGGCCCAGTCTCTGGATTCATTTAAGAAAGAATTGGATAGAGCTCTTAAAGATAGTGGAGTCAAGGGGTATGGAGATAAGGCTGGAACAGGATACTGATTAGGAATGATCAGCCATGATCATATTGAATGGCGGTGCAGGCTCGAAGGGCAGAATGGCCTACTCCTGCATCTATTGTCTATTGTCCTCATTTCTGAATTAAATAGGCAATATCTAATTCTGAGTTCATGTCCTCTGGTGCTCTCCTCATACCAGAGGGTGAACCACCTGCCCGTATCTACCCTGTCAAGATCCCATGAATATTGAACGTTTATAAATGTTACTATGTGATTATAGAGCTCCCCTCCCTCTCCTTTGTTTCAAGGAGAATAATCCCAGCCTAACTAATCATTCCACGAAGCTCCATTTTCTCCAGTGTTGACAACATGTTCATTAATCTCTGCTGTCCCCTGCAGCGTCCTTACATATTATTAAGGCAGGTGGAGACATTTATGCGAAGAAACGGTTGAAATTTCAAGCACAGACGGCAATTGGATCTTGAAATCAGACAGTGACTGGAATCAGATTGGTCCACACAAGGACGAAATAGAGTAATGATCACTCTGACAAATGATAATTTAATCATATCTCATTGACATTCAATAACTTTACTGTCAACAAATTACCCCGTGTAATCGTCCACAGAACTATTATTTTGGGGGAAAAGCTTATAGAAACTGGCTACATAAACACTTTGACAACAATGACATGTTCTTGAGACATTTTTTGATTATAAACTCAACTCATTGTTCTGTGAATCCTACATCGTTTGGAAGGCACAAATGAGACGTGGAATATAACTCTCTCCATTTGCCTAGATGGGTGTAACTTCAATAACACTTAAGGAACTGGACACCGTCCACGACAATGCAGTCACTTGAGTGTACCCTCTTCAACACCTGCAATATTCATTCCCTTCACCGCTAAGACACAATTGCAGCAGAGTGCACCAACTATAAGATGCACTGGAGTAAGTCATTCGGGCATTTTTTGACAACCTTCAAAGCTCCACAGCTGTATAACGATAAGGACAAGGTTGGAAGATGCAAAAAAAACGCCACCGTTTTCAAGTTCCCCTCCAAGGCCCATAGCACCCTGACTTGGAAAGGAATCAGTGAGAAAATCATTGGTGAAACGGCCTTGATGGGCAAAGTTGCATACTTCAGCCTTCCATCTTTTATCTTACAATTTTAAGAAAAATGTTGATGTATGCGGTGACCAGACTTGTGCTCATTCCTTTAGCTGTTCCCTAAACTGGTGGTTGCTAAAGTTCTGCTATCATCCACAGCCTGTGGTTAACAATAGAAAATATCTGAAAATCCTCTCAATCAACTGACTCCCCTCAAGATTAGAGTGGTGTTGGAGAAGCACAACAGGTCCTGCAGCATTTGAGGAGCAGGAAGAATGGACGTTTCAGTCAAAAGCCCTTCATCAGGAATGAGACTGGGAGCACATGGGATGGAGAGATAAATGGGTAGGGGGTGGGGCTGGGGAGAAGGTAGCTGAGAGTGCTGTAAGTGGATGCGGGTGTGGGGTGAACATGAAATGTCAGAGAAGTAGGTGGAGTGGATAGGTGGGAATGAAGATGCTCAGGTGGGACAAGTCAGGCGGACGGAGTTGAGCTGGAAGGTGGGAACTGGGGTACGGTAGGGGGAGGAGAAATGAGGGAACGGGTGAAGTCCGAATTGATGCAATGGGGTTGAAGTGTCCCGAGGCAGATGATGATGTTTTCTTCCTCCAGGCATCGGGTCGTGAGGCAGTGGCGATACAGGAGGCCCAGGACCTTCATGTCCTCCGGAGAGTTGGAAGAGGAGTTGAAATGTTTGGCCATGGGGCACTGGGGTTTATTCTTGCGGGTATCCTGGAGATATTCTCTGAATTATTGTGTGAGAACACATCTCCTCTCTCCAACTTAGAGGAGACCGCATCGGGTGGAATGTATACAAGAAATGGAATGTGTGGAAGTGCAGGCGAAACTTTGATGGATGTGGAAGCCTCCATGAGAGCCTTGGACAGAGGTGAGGAGGTAGATGTGGGTGCAGGTTTTGCAATTCCTGCAGTGACAGGGAAAATTATATTTCCCTCCCCACCCCTATCCACTTTTCACAAAGAATCTTTCCTCCACGACTACCTAGTCAAGTCCACGCCCTCCAAAAACCCACCCTCCCCTCACGACACCTTCCCCTGCCACCACAGGATTGGAAAACCTGCACCCACATCTTCCCTCTCACATCTTTCCAGGGCTCCAATGAGACTTCCACATCCATCAAATATCCGTATGCACTTCCACACATGTCATTTATTGCATCTGTGGCTCGCCATGCAGTCTCCTTTACATTGGGGCCAACAGGTACATTCTCGGAGAGCGCTTCAGAGAACATTTCCAGGGAACCTGCAACATTCAACTCCAACGCCCCATGACCAAAAACTTCAATTACCACGTCCCCCGACTCTCCCAACGACATGCAGTTCCTGGGTCTTCTCCACCGCCATTCACTCATCACCAGACGCCAGATCTTCCACCTCGGGACCCTCAACCCCAGGGCATCAACGTGGTCTTCACGAGTTTTCTCATCTCCCCACGGCCACCTTATCCGTGTTCCAAATTTCTAACTTGGCACCATCCTACTGACCTGTCCCACTTGTCTATTTTCCTTTCCACCTATCCGTTGCACCCTCTTCTCCGACCTATCACCTTTAACCCCATCTCTATCCAACACTTGCACTCTCAGCTAAATTCTTCCCAGACCCAGTCCTCCCGTTTTTCGCTCCACCCACGAGGCTCCCACCTTTATTCCTGATGAAGGGCGTTTGCCCGAAACGTTATTTTTTTCTGCAACTCGGATGCTGCCTGACCTGCTGTGCTTCTTCAGCACCACTCTAATCTTGATTCTGATTTCCAGCACCTGCAGTACGCACTTCCGTCCATCTGATTCCCCTGTCTCTTGATCTTGAATAGGCCGTTGCTAAAGTTCTAGCATCGTTTCCCTGCTCTTATATTCCCACCTGCGGTCAAGAACATCGAGACCAATTGATCCCTTATCCAGTCACCTTCAAACATTCGTGAATGTCCTCTATAATTTTTCTTTTATTACTTTAAACCACTCAGTATTCACACTTTTCTCATTGTGCGTCCTCAAATTCATTATCACCCACTTCACTGGATTGAATTCCTTTCAGCACATTTTCTTGCCAATTGTTTCCAATCTCCCTGCAATCTACGGCTTTCTTCCTCATGGTTAACTACATGAATAATTGTTACCTGATTTTCAAACAGCTAAATGATGGCCACGACAAATAAGTAAAAATCGTTGACCTGTATGAGAAAACAATAGAACTCATAGAAGCCATGGTTCATAAGCTTGCAAAGGACAGCAGAATTGGAGACTGTAAAGAAGGTTATCGAAGGTTCCAGAAGGATCTTAATCCATTGCGTCTTTGGGCTGAAAAATGTCACATGAAGTTCAATCTGGATAAATGGAAGGTATTGCATTTTGCTACAACAAATATTAGTAGGGCCTGTACAATTAATGACCGGCATTGCATCGTGTTGTGGAACACGGAGGCCAGGATTGCAAGTACATAATTCATTTTAATTTGCTTCATATATAGACAGAATGGTTTAAAAAATGTCATCTTGCCTTCGTTGCTCAGTCCTTTGAGCGGAGGAGTTGGAACGTTATGTTGAAGTTAAATAGGATATTGGGTGATGCGTCTTCTGGAATACTGTGTCCAGTTCTTGTCGCCCAGTAATAGCAAGGAAGTAATTCAGCTGGAGTAGGTTTAGAACAGGTATACCAGCGCATGACTAGTGGGGAAGGTTTGAGTTATAACGAAAGGCTGGATAGGCTGAGAATATTTTCACTCTAGCACTGGAGTTTGAAAGGCGACCTGATAGAAATTTATAAATTATTGAGAGTTCGGCTGGAGTTAACTGTAACTGTCTTTTCTCCAAGGAGGGGCACTTCAAGACGAGAGGGCAACTGTTTAAAGTGAAAAGAGGGATTTAAAATAAGACATGAGAGGCTTTTATTTAACAGAGGATGGTTTAGGTGTGCAATTCACTTCCTGAGGCAGTGATGAATGAAAGTACATTTACAATATTTGCAGGATATTTGATTCGATAAATGAATTGGAAAGTATCAGTGGGATTAACAAAAGCTATTCATTCATGCCTAGTACATAATTTATTGCCCAGAGAGAAGTTCAGAATCAACCACGATATTATGGATCTGGAGTCACATACCAGCCAGACCAGATAGGTATGGCAGTTTCCTTCCCTATCAGGCATTAGTGAATCAGATCTACTGATTGAACATCATCATTAGACTCTAGGTATTTGTTTAAATAAAATTCCAGCATCTGCCACGCCAGGGTTTGAACCCGTGTCCACAGAATTATATCTGGACATTCATATTAATAATGCAGTAATAATATCACAAGGGCATTATTAACCCTCAGCAGTTACAAGAGCCATCAGATGCGACTCGTTTAGTTTGTTATTATATTCAGTATGAGCTGGTAGGAGTGAAAGGCCTGTTGTCATGCTGTGTGTGTCTATGACTTTGACGCTATGGAACTGGCAGCTGGTTTGGATTAACAGCAGCGTTGACAGTTTAATTGATCTCCTTCTGGGATATGTAATCTTGCTGGTAAATCTGGAGGTTCTTCTGCTCATTGAGCCCTTCCCATACACGGGATTGTTGAACAGTCTGTCCCCAGTTAGACTGAGTAAATGAGTTTCCACTTCAGCAGGTTATTGAATTCCTCATTGCCCTGGTTTCTGTGTGATATCGGTGTCCTTGTATCTACCCAGGATGAACGATTGGTTCAAATCATGTCCACGCAGACGTAAGTCCCGTTGTCCATGTTGTGAATGTGTTTTTATTCTTCCTGATACACCCACAGCGTGTGGATGTCGCTGGTCAGGACAGCATTTGTTCTTCATCCTGATTCGCTGCTGCCTCGCTGCTCGAGAGACATGGATTCGATCCCAGTCTCGTGTGACTGTGTGCAGTTTGCACATTCTCTCTTTGCTTGTTTGAGTTTCCTCCCACAGTCTGTAGGTGTGAAGGTTCCTGGGATCAGCCATGGGAAATGAAGGGGAATGGAATAGGTATGAAGTGTGGGTCTGATAGGATGTGCTTCAGAGGGATTGTGTCGACTGCAAGGGCTGAATGGCCTGCTTTCCCACACGGTTTTCATTCTCGGATGAAGGGTCAGCTATTTTGTTCAGGTCCTGGAGACACAAGAAGGCAGGATTGGGTAAAGATGGAGCGTCCCCTATAAGCGACATGCATGAATGGGATTGCAGGAAATGAAAGGCATGTTCTCTGTACCTGAGATCAGGCGTTCATTCCAGGTTTTATTCATCGAACTTTAACATTACCAGTTCCGTGTGTGAGTCCCCAAGGATGACTCATTTATTATATAACCACAACACCACCTTCTCCAGGTTGCAGTATTTATTGGGAACAAGAAGCTGATTCTGTGCTGATGCGAACAAAAGCAGATGCCAATGTCAAAACCACTGACCAAACAGGAAAATGAAATTTCGAACATCGTCACCCCAAAGTTAAAGTCTCCACACGCTTTAGATGCGCCAATCGGCTGTCTCAGCAACATGTACTGTTTATGGTCATAATATTATAATTGGTGGCAAGTATTCCCTTCCGCCCCGCTTTTGACCAGGAGCTTTCCCTACTTCGGAAATACATGCGCCTCTCTCCCGTCATTCCATCCCAGTTTCCAATTGGATCTTTGTGCATGCTTCACACAGTTTCTCTGATTCCGAGTCTGGAACTAGGATTATGTGTGATTGCATGCAGCAATTAGTCCTGCCTTGTGTGGGCAAAGTGATGAAGTAGCCGATGTTCAAATATAATGCTATTGAAGCATACGTTTCAACAATATTCGGCACTCTGCCAAGAGTTGGAGAGTTTTGTTAATCCCATTCTCCAGTACTCTCATTCATGGAATCTCCACAGTCTCTGGGGATGCTAAAGTTAAAGATTCGGTTCATTCTGCGTTCCCACATGCCTGTCGCTAAGTCTTGATCTTGGACATTCTTCCTGACATTTCCTCTGCTACTATACTGGTTGCAGTTTACAAGTGTGGTCTGTGGAATGCTATAACCGTTTAGTAGTTCGTATTCTGCGTTGTGATTGCAGCGACCTCAGCTCGAATCCACAGTATGGCGGTCAGTTCTCTCAAATTTTTACTTTTGGTGTAACACGGTCAGAAATTAATCGTTTTTACAAGATAATATTACCCGAGGTGATGATCTGTTTTCCATCGAATTTTGTTTTCTGATATTTCTGCGTTTCATGTATCAGGATTGAAACCCAAAAGTTCTCGAAGATGTTTCTCCCTCGCACTCTCCCGAACTCTCTTTTCCGTCCCTCATCCCATTTGACTGAGGCATTGCACAATCTAACATACACTTTCACGTTGATCCCATCCAGTCTGTGCCTTTGCACTCACTGTTGCCCCAATCTCTTCATTGGCACCTTCAAATCATTCGATCTGTTTGGATACCTTGGCTGTGAGATCAATTCTCTTTTCGCAGCTTTTACTGACATGGACAAAAGATTATTGGAGTGTGAGGCTCAATAAAAGGGCATAAGGAATAATTGGGGAAAAGAGACTCTATTGGAAAAGATCCCCCATGAGGGCTTTCTGCGATAGCCTAGTGGTATTATCGCTGGATTGTTAACACAGCAAAGCCAGGTAATATTCTGAGGAGAAGAGTTCGATTCTCACATCACCACGACGATGATAGTATGTGAATGCAATAAATGCCTAGAATTAAGAATACATTGTCTGAAAAACCCATGTGTTTCACTGACGTCCTTATCTGGTCTGGCGTCCACGTGACTCCAAACCGGAAGGCAATAAATGCTGCAAAGCCACCCCCGATGCTGGTACAGAATAGAAATATGTTCATTCGGCTCAGTGCTCGAATTGTCCAGGGATGAGATCGCACTGGGAAAGTTGCAGCAGAGATTCACTCGGATAGTGTCGTAACTGAAATTGTACATTGAAAAATACCTTGATTGTTTGCTAAGTCTCCAATCTGTTAGAATGTCCATGTCAGCTTTACTTCTTTCATATGTAAAGTGCAAAACTTTTTTATTTTAGGTGAAGTTTAACAACTGGTGTCTGCCCCCATGTGCTGCTGTCTGTTCCATATTGTTTAGAATGATTCTAATTTATAAAAATGAGTTACCAGAGACTTACATGGATTCATGCAGTTTTTGAGCAAAGTACAATGTAACTCTGCAAGTACAAATTCACCCCACAGACGGATGTGTGTGTGTGTCTGTGCGTGTGTGTGTGTGCGTGCACGCGCGCGTGCGCACTCGTGTGTAGGAGGGTCTCTGTTTGTAGATAGGGCAATAGGATCACCTGTACTGTGACATGAACCCAATGACCATGGGTACCGAATTTAGTAACAGTCTCTGTGGGGGCACTTTTAGCTGCTGCCTGTTCCGAAGACCGCCTTGGAGGATTGTCTACCGAAGATCCGAGGTCGAATGTCCTGGATCACTGAAGTGTTCTCTATCTGGGAAGGGGAACGCCTGTCTGTTGATTGATGTGCAGCGTCCGTTCCATTGCTGTCGCCTCTGCTCAGCTTCACCAATGCACCATGTCTTAAGGCATCCTTGCCTGTAGCTTCTTTTTTTTTAAGCTGAGCGTCAGTCTAAACATTATGGCATAGACGCAGCACTCAGGGACGAGCACCTTCAACATATTATCTGTGCTGACACTAACTGGTAAAGTCCACCTGAGAATGTAACGGTCAAAAGAAAGTTTTTCGATATATATAAGAAAGAAATGAACCTTATATAGTCATTCTAACAGATGGAAGACTTAACAAGCAATCAAGGTATTTTTCCAATGTATAATTTCAGTGACATTACACTGTAACCTTTCGCTATAAATTCTGTACCTTACCACTGTGTTCTCCACAGCCACCTGATGAAGGAGCAGCTCTACAAATGCTATTGCTTCCATTAAACCTGTTGGACTATGACCTGGTGTTCTGCGATTTTTAACTTCGTATTAGAATGCGGATCTCACAATTAAAATAGAGACGAAGAAGCATTTATTCTCTCAGACAGTTCTGTATCAGTGAACTTTCTTGTAGCAGAAGGCTGTTGAGGAAGTGTCATGAGGTGTCATGAGGCTGAGATCGGCAGATCTTCAAACAGCAAAGACATCAAGCGTTATGGGGAAAGGCAAGAATGTGCAGTTCAAGGTTAACAGATCAGATATGAAACCATTCAATAGTGGAAAAGACTTGATGGTCTGAATGGTGTTTATCTGTTCCTAAAGTTGTTGGCCTTAATATGAAGCTGCAAAACCGACCTGAGTAAAATGTTCCAAATTTAAAAAAGCGTGGTCCCCCGGAGCACTGAACCGAGGTGAAATGTACAAAGAACAACACACAAAGGGCAGACAATATTGGGTCATTGATCCGTAGTGATCAGTACACCAAGGTAAACAGGAAAACCGATATTCATGATCTACATTGAACCTGGCTCCACGAGGCATGTCGTTAACTCTCACAAACCTTTATTCCCCTTCAGTTTTCCTGACGCCCCCTCCGTTCTTGTTTTAAACTGATTGAACGTCAGACAATTGCAGATGACATTGCTGATGTGGATCTGCAGCATATAGAACATTAGAGCATAGTACAGGCCCTTCGGCCCTCGATGTTGTGCCGCCCTGTCATACTAATCTGAAGCCCATCCCATCTACACTATTCCATGTACGTCCATATGCCTCTCCAATGACGACTTAAATGCACTTCATCTTGGCGAATCTACCACCGTTACAGGCAAAGCATTCCATGCCCTACCTACTCTCTGAGTAAAGAAACTACCTCTGACTTCTGTCTTGTACCTACCTCCCCTCACTTTAAAGATATGACCCTCGTGTTTGCCGTCACCATACTTGGAAAAAGACTCTCCCTGTCCACCCTATCTAAACCTCTGATTATCTTGTATGTCTCTATTAAGTCACCTTTCAGTCTTCTCTCAAACGAGGACAGCCTCAAGGCCCTCAGTCTTTCCTCGTAATACGTTCCTTCCATATCAGGCAACATGCTAGAAAATTCCCTCTGCACCCTTTCCAAAGCATCAACATCCTTCTTATAATGCGGTGACCAGAACTGTTGACAACACTTCAAATGTGGCCGTACCAGATCTTTGTACAGCTGCAGCATAACCTTCTGATTCCAGAACTCAATCCCTCTATTAATAAAGGCCAAAACACTGTTTTCCTTCTTAACAACCCTGTCAATCTGCGTGGCAACTTTCAGGGATCTGTGTACATGGACACCGAGATCTCTCTGCTCATCTGCACTACCAATAATCTTACCATTAGCCCAGTACTTTGCATTCCGATTACTCCGTCCAAAGTATATCACCTCACACTTGTCCACATTAAACTCCATTTGCCACCACTCAGCCCAGCTCTGCATCCTATCTCTGTCTCTCTGCAACCTACTACATCCTTTGTCACTGTGCACAACTCCACCGACCATAATGTTGTCCGCAAATTTACTAACCCACCCTTCTAAGCCCTCATCCAGGTCATTTATAAAAATGACAAATAGCCCTGGACCCCACAGCGATCCTTGCGGAATGCCGCTAGTAACTGGACACCAAGATGAACATATTGCATCAACTACAACACTCTGTTTTCTTTCAGCAAGTCAATTACTGATCCAACCTGCTATGTCTCCCACAATTCCATTTCTCCGTATTTTGTATAATAGCCTACTGTGGGGAACCTTATCGAAAACCTTGCTGAAATCCATGTACAGCACATCAACCTGCTTACTCTCATCCACCTGCTTGGTCACTTTGTCAAAAAACCCATAAGATTCGTTAGGCACGACCTACCCTTTACAAAGCCGTGCTGACTGTCCCTGATCAGATTATTCTTTTCTAGATGATTATAAATCCTATCTCTTAGAACCTTTTCCAACGCTTTACCAACAACTGAAGTGAGACTCACTGGTCTGTAATTACCAGGGTTGTCTCCACTACCCTTCTTGACAAGGGAACCACATTTGCTATCCTCCAGTCCTCAGGCACTATTCCTGTAGACAATAATGATTCCTAGATCAATGGCACAGGCTCGGCAATCTCTTCCTTTGCTTCCCAGAGGATCCTAGGATAGATCCCATCCGGCCCAGAGGACTTGTCTATTTTCACACTCTGCAGTATTTCTAATACCTCTTCCTTGTGAACCTCAATCTCTTCGAGTCTAGATGCAAGTATCTCTATGTCTTCCTCGCCAACATTTTTATTTTGTATAGTGAACACTGTCGACAAATATTTATTTAGTGTTTCCCATGTCTCCTCTGACTCCACACACAACTTCCCACTATTATTCTTGATTGGCCCGAATTTAACTCTCGCCATTCTTTTATTCCTGACATACCTATGGAAAGCCTTAGGGTTAACCCTGATCCTATCCGCCAACAACTTCTAATTTCTCCTCCTGGCTCTCATGTCTCCTCCTGGCTCTTCTGAACTCTCTTATTAGTTCATGCAGGGAAACAATTCTGTCTGCTGCACATCATTCTACTTCGAAATATGAAGCAGTATTTCATATTGATTACTGTAAACGTTAACCTTTAACAAGCCATGACAGTGAAATCATTGAATCCTCATCACTATACGACCAGGGAAGATTTCTGTTAACATCACTCTGGACACCATGAGATTCGCCATTCTATTCTCCCATCCTTCTGTGCATGATCCCCTCGGCCCTATTCCGGTGTTGTTGTTTGGTTTACAATACTGAGGCTATCCAATCATCTTTGTATTTCAGTTTCTAAAGGATGAGACCTTCTCCCTGAGCTGGCAATGTGCTTGCTCAGTGGTGATATCAATGTCCGTGAAAACTAGAAAAGTGCTTGAAATAGGCCATTCCTGTTTTTTTATTCCAAGAACTTGAGGCAAACCGTTCGGCTGGACAGGAAATAGCGGGCGTGAGCAGTGATCAAGTTTGGCAGCAAGAACGAGGTGAGTTAGTATAAACTACAGAGTAATGGGGAAACAATGGGCAAGGAACACTGGGACGGGAGGGGCTGAATGCTTCCTTTCTTTGCTGTAACCAGACATTGGTGCTGAACTCTGAAATGGGACAACATCAGGCAAGTCGGTGAAATCTTACTTTCTCCTTGTTTTCTCCCGAGGCCTGTGTCACACTTGGGGAAATGTGTCTGCGTGCTTCAGTCTATGGGTAAAAATGGGGTTCAGTAGCCATCTCAAACTTTAATCCCATTTATTATGTTTTACGAGATTAAAACGTTCCAGAGAAATTAGCATTCAGGTGAAACGTCAGAGCTTACAGTTTTACAGACCAAGTACTGGTAAATGAGATGAAGGGACCCATTTCCGTGCTCTAAACACACGGTAATTCACTCATTTTTGAGGGGAAACATATCTGCAGTGACATAATTCCAAAAACTGTGTTATGAAGAAACGGTGCAACTGCTTCTGCCCTCATCCCTGGTGGTCTAGTGGTTAGTATTCAGCGCTTTAACTGAGTGGCCTGGTTTCTGAAAACGAAACGTGCCTATGAGCAATGTATTGGGCTATTCCAGGATTGCCTTCTCTGACAACGTGGGACATGACTGATGTTCTCTATGATATGGAAGTGTCAGTGTTTGAGTTGAGTACACAAAGTTAAAAATTACACAATATCAGGGCAGAGTCCAGCGAGTTTATTTGGAAGCACTAGCTTTAGGAGAGCCGCTCCTTCATCAGGTGGGTGTTTTTCTGCAGAAACTTGGTGTGTGTGTCAATATGCGCGATCTTTTGGAAGATCATCTGGACTTTAACCGACCCTTCGTGGAGTCGACGGTACCCATGACTTGGAGGTATTCGTGTTGGACTGGGGTGGATACATTTAATAATCACACAGAGCCATTTTAGATTCCAACAGTTGACAAACACCTGATGAAGAAACAGTGCATGGAACACTGGTGCTTCCAAATACGCATGTTCAATACCATCTGGTGCTGTGTGATTTTTACTCTGACAGCTCTTGTTAATTTTTAACTGGTCGAAGACAGTGAAAGAATTTTCGTTCGTGGAGATGAAAATTTCAAATATTACCCACCTCAGCATAACAAAAATGAGTAGGTTGGATGTGTGATGAATCTCCACAATGCGCTTGCGCAAAGTAAAAGTTGGAGTTCCAACTGCCTTATCCGGAGCCAGATGTACGAATGGTTGTACCACTGGCTAGATGCACAGCTGAGATTTTACACGCGGCAGAGCTGTGGTGTTAACAAGGACATGAGCAATATCAGTAACAGTCACAAGGTGAACAAAGAACCAAGATAATCACCATCATTCATTCACTTCAAATTATCCTAAAAAAAACGACCATTCACAATCTGATCAGCCAATCAATGAGGTCACTGCTGATCTTGGAAATTGCAACTGATTTTGCTGCGTTTTCACCATAATTTGAGGTAAACTCCAGCCTAATCATAACATCGCATATTCGCATTAATAAGATTAAGTTAATGACCTGTCCGTACTTGCAGGAAATGAGTGAAAACGTCCTTCCGGTGATGTAATCAAGTCCAGAGTCTGCCAGAAAAGAAAAGACAAAGACATGAAACATCCCTCCCATTTCTCTCTGTACCAATGCGTTTTCCTGAGTTGAATATTTTCAGGACTTGTCTTTACTATCTAAAGAATTAATTAATTTACCGGGAAAGATTCTTCATAAATCAATTAACATCTGAGGTAATGAAACATATTTTACTTTAGATTAAAATAGTTGAATATCTTTTCCCAAAGCCTAATGTCCCAATCCTCCCTCCTCTTCCATGTAAATACAAGCTTTGCCAGGTGATGTTGGAGCTCCCAACCTGACGTTCCAATGCTCCTTGCTGCTCCATGTCAATAGAAGCGGCTCGACTTGAAGTTGGAGCTCCCAGTCTGATGACCCAATGCTGCCTGCTCCATGTCAGTAGAAGTGGTGCAAATCAGGTTAGACCTACCACTCTGATGTCCCAATGCTACCAGCGGCTACATGTCATTAAACGCTGATCCTTGTGAGGTTGGAGCTCCCAGTCTGATGTCCCAATGTTCCCTCCTCCATATCAGTATAAGCAGTCCAGTTGAGGTTGGATCTATCACTCTGATGTCCCAATGCTCCCTGCTGCTACATGTCATTAAAAGCTGATCCAGGTGAGAGTGGAGCTCCCAGATGGATCTCGCAAAGCTTCCTGCTCCATGCCAACTGAAGCTGCTCCAAATGAGGTTAGATCTTGAATTCGGATGTCCCAATGCTCCCTACTGCTCCATGTCAAAAGAAGCTGCTCCATGTGTGGTTGGAACACCCAGACTGATGTCACAATGCTCCCTGGTCCACGTCAAAAGACTCTGCTCCAGATGAAGTGGGAACTCCCATCCCTGGCACCTCACATACTTCTATACCATCATAGAAATACTGCCCACTGAACATTTCTACCACTGGAGCCATTGGTGGAATATCCGCATCATGAGAACCTAATATTATTTTTAGTCACCACCGAATCATTATTTCCAAAAGTCATTCTTCCTTAAACCTTATTTAGCATGTGCATACTGCAGCCAATCCGAAGTAAGATAATGGTGCTAATTGATGTATGCTTAATAAAAATTACATCCTATTTTTCATGTTGAGTAACTGCGACTATGCAAGGACAATGTTTATATTGAAATCACACTTTTATTCCAGGTGAAAGAATGTGGTTTGCATTATTTAAAATGAACTTGTTCACTGTGTAAAATGATCAAATAGATCTCAATTTCAAAACAAAATTGGAAACGTTGTCATCCATCTTGAAATGTGGTGTCTTTTTCTTTCAACCAGTCGGCTATTATAACGAAAAGTCTATTAATGATATCCGTATAAAGACACTTTAAATCGCAAGGTTTGTGAAGGTTTGTAGCTCAGGTTGAGGTTTAGGGTGTAGGTTTGCTCGCTGAGCTGCAGGTTTGATATCCAGACGTTTCATTACGTAGCTAGGTAACATCATCAGTGGCGACCTCCAAGTGAATCGAAGCTGTTGTCTAGCGCTTTTTATATATCTTTCTCCTGGATGGGGTTCCTCGGGTTTGTGGTGAT